>NC_053036.3:74535543-75144293 GCF_002575655.3 Aegilops tauschii subsp. strangulata | reverse complement strand
GATGGACAAAGGGAATTGTATACGGGATTGATTGAATCCCGGACATTGTGGTTCATCCGATGAGATCATCGTGGAACATGTGGGAGCCAATATGGGTATCCAGATCCCGCTACTGGTTATTGGCCGGAGAGGCATCTCGGTCATGTCTGCAGGTTCCCGAACCCGTAGGGTCTACACACTTAAGGTTCGGTGACGCTAGAGTTGTAATGGGAATTGTATGTGGTTACTTAAAGTTGTTCGGAGTCTCGGATGAGATCCCGGACGTCACGAGGATTTCCGAAATGGTCCGAAGGTAAAGATTTATATATGGGAAGTCCTATTTTGGCCACCGAAAAATGTTCGGGATTTTTCGGTATTGTACCGGGAAGGTTCTAGAAGGTTCCGGAGTGGGGCCCACCTGCATGGGGGACCCACATGAACGTGGGTAGTGAGGGCAAGGCCCCACACCCCTGGTCAAGGTGCACCAAGATTCCCCCTTAGAAGGAATAAGATCATATTCCGAAGGGATAAGATCAAGATCCCTAAAAAGGGGGATAACAATCGGTGGGGAAGGGAAAGGATGAGATTTCTTTCCTCCCACTTTTGCCAACGCCCCAATGGACTTGGAGGGCAAGAAACCAGACCCCTCCACCCCTATATATAGTGGGGAGGTGCATGGGAGCTACACCCCTTGCCCCTGGCGCAGCCCTCCCCCTTCTACACCTCCTCTTCCTCCGTTGAGCGTAGCGAAACTCTGCCGGAGAACCACGAGCTCCACCACCACGCCGTCATGCTGCTGGAGTTCTCCCTCAACTTCTCCTCTCCCCTTGCTGGATCAAGAAGGAGGAGACGTCCCCGGGCTGTACGTGTGTTGAACGCGGAGGCGCCGTCCGTTCAGCGCTTGGATCGGATCTTCCGCGATTTGAATTGCTGCGAGTATGACTCCATCAACAACGTTCTTGTAACGCTTCCGCTTAGCGATCTTCAAGGATATGAAGATGCACTCCCTCTCTCTCATTGCTAGCATCTCCTAGATTGACCTTGGTGACACGTAGGAATTTTTTGGATTATTACTACGTTCCCCAACAGTGAGAACAAGAGAAAAGGAACTTTGCACTTCTTCTACTTGTTGTGAACAAGAGAAAGGCAGCTGTACTGAATATAGCTTAAGAAAGTCTGAATAAAACTTAACATAGTTTGGACATTTCAGAGCATTATTGTACTGAATTTAGTTGAACATAGTCTGAACCCAATTTAGTTGAAAATAGTGTGAACATATTCACGACCCAATTTAGTTGAACATAGTCAGACAAAGTAGTAAATGGGAAAGGGAAATAGTACTGAATATAGCTTACAATCAACGACAAACATGAATTCTCACATGGTTTGACATAAGAACAGACAACAACAAATGAGCCATTCATAAGAATAGACAGCAGCAGATAAGCCTCTGAATCTTCATTTGCAGGCTCATTTGAGTTACCAGCAGTGATTGCAAGACCATGGGTAGGTGCAGAACTAGCGAATGCAACAAAATAATCTCTACCTCTCCCTGATTCACTACTAGCATTTGGACCCATCAGAAGCTCAACATCACTTCCCGGATCCCTGTCGTGTTCGTCATTTTCAGAATTTGGATATAGCTCCACATATATTTGAGCTACACTTCCAACAACAACACAATTTGTAAGCTGCTTGCAATCACTGTGTAAAGCAACCATTTTTAGACCATATAACATTTCTTTTCCAGGAAATAGCCAATGGAACATCTGTCATCCTTTTTTTGGCAACTTGGGAAGAGTTCGAGGATGAAAAATATACTTATCCCTTTTTCAATAGACACATGCTCTTGCAGGGGAGAAAGTTTTGTACATAAAAGCGGTACAACTCCAACTTGCACATGGCAATCATGACATCACGGCATGTCAGATGGTATGAATCTGATGTTGTTACCATTAGCATATATTATACACACACACAAACACACACACAAACACAAAAGCCTGATGCAATTGTTTTATCATTGCAGTTTTTCGTTCTTATCATTCTTGATCGTGGATGGGATGCATACATGTGGGGTATGCTCAAGAAGGAGATTCATATTCTGGACCCATTATGTGCTCAAGTTGCAGGAGCAGAGCAGAGGCATATTGTCCACCAGGAGGCCGTGTCGCAGTTACACAAATCATTATTCAGTTGCCTCGGTGAGTTTTTTTACAAAATGGCATCGTCCATCCGACAGATGGAACAACAGGTTCCCTAAGATATCACGTGACATCTTCTCAAGGTAGATGGAGAAATTCTGACTCTGAAACTTTGTGCTCCCTAAGCCCTTTCCAATTTTTTTGGAATGCAACTTCTGAAGAATCATGTGTTTGTTGGGTTGCCTTTCATTTTTTTCCAGGGATGAGGATATACTAACTACGTACGTAGTGTTGAATACATATACCTCTTGGTCCAGCCGGGCGCCTGAGGATATATCGTCTTTGTCAGTTGAGTGCTCTGAGTTTGGCGCTGACAGCGCCACCCCCTCGCAAGTACTGTTTAAATCCGCTTCTATTGTCAGCGTTGACTCACCTGCATCGCCCATACTGGACTCGGAGGGGGTGCAGATCGGAGTTTCAGTGGGTTCGTCGCGGGCCATGGAGTCGCCGCCGGCTAGATCCAGCATGGGAAACCTATGGAAAAACAGGGGAGCGCACTAATAGGTTGTTGTTTTGCTAGTTACAGCACCGGCTACTACAAAGGATAAAGCCACGCGATCGAACATACATGTCGACTGGATCAGATAGGAACTCGAATCCATTGTCTCCCGCCTGCGCCGTCGCCATAACATTGAGCGATGGAGCTTATGTGAAAGTGGCGGCTACTATGGATAAGTCGGATGATTTGTGCAGAAAATCATCCGCCTAACCAGCCGTACGATCTGGGCGCTGGTGAACGTCCGATCTGGCGCAGCACGGGGAGCCGATGCGTGCTGTCCATGGTAACATCGAGTGCAGCCCCCCGACGACACCCCCTCCTCCCTGGTGAAGCTCCATTGCAATCCCCAGGGGCGAGACGAAGCTGCAGCGCAGCACCGACAATGCCGGCGAAGCTCCATTGCAGCACCAACAACGCTTCAATGCATCACCGGCGGAGCTCCATTGCAGCCTAACGACCCGGCGATGCGCCGGCGAAACTCCATTGAAGCACCACCGATGCTTCATTGCAGCCTCGGGCGACGCTTCATTGCAGCCTCGACGGCACGGCAAAACTCGAACACAGCACCGATGGCACGCCGGTGAAGCTCCATTGCAGCCGGAGTTGAGGGAGGTGCCCTATCACAACAATGGTGCTGCTGCAAAAACGCATGGATTGCAGCGCGAGAGTGAGAGTGTCAGTGGCGAGCATGAGGCTTCCATCGGTGCTGGCCGGAGTCGCCCTCACCCTCAACCTTGCTGCAACCGTGTCGTTCCTGTGCCGGTCTCGCCCCTCTCCCAGCCATGGCGAGGAGCCGAGGATGCAACAGCAGCGGCCATGGCGAGGACGCAAACAACAGCGGCTGCTTCGCCCTTATGATTGCAGCAGCAACAATGTTCGGGGTAGAGTAGCATCAAGCTGCTGTCGGCGGCGCCCCTCCCAGTTCTCAGCTGTGGCCGTGGTGCTCGCCATGGGATGGGAGCCTCGTCCTCCTCTATTACTACTAGGGAAGGAGGAGGAAAAGGGGAAAAGAGAAGGCGTGTGGAGAAGAGAGGGGGCTTGAAGATAAGGTTGGAGGAGAAGCTGTGGCTGGTCCTCAGGGGACACGTGGCGCACACAGCAGACGGTTTACGAGCCGAAGAAATCATCCAGATGAAATAGATCGTTTTCCTATGTGAAAACAGCGTTACTTTGTGACGGGTTATGTTCCATTTCGAGGCGGACATGTACGAACGGAGCAGACAGAAGCTGGGCATGAAGTTACCCCTGTTTTCACGGCGGCGTCTCCGTATGATCCTGTTCAACGATAGCATCACACCTTCCTATGTATGCCCGTATTGATGGCATGCATGCACGCGTCGCTGCCTTATTGGCACGCCTACCTGGACCAGGTGAGCTCGGGCTCTCTATCGCCGCTCTCCGTGGCGTGGGACTCTAGATACATAGGACTCATAGAGAAAAAACCTGCAAAAATGCTACACACACGGATCTTTACTTGGGGATTACGGTCTCCTTCCTCCTCACTAAACTATACCCCCCTGATTTTCAGCTGGGTGGGGCCAGCCATCCCCCCTTAATCCAATCACAGTGTCCCACCTCTAATTCACCCTGTAATGAGCCAGTAAAGGTCCGTGAATGTAGCATTGCCGAAAAACCTGTGGCGTGCAACCTCCCTGTGTGACACTAGTAATCTTTGGTTGGTAAGTTTCTGGGTGGCACTGGCTAGTGACATTCGTTGCAGTTGGCATACCACTAGTACTGACTAATTAGTGATGCACCTTGGTTGGTGGCATGCCACATATATATTCCCATGTTACTAGTGGCGTGCAAATTTGCTCGCACGCCACTAATATAGAAATCCTATAAGGGATGATAAAAAAACCCATCTTCCGCTATAATCTAATTGACGGCAGAAGGCAACCGCCTAAACCTTCATGTCCTTGCGCGTGCTAGCCATCACCAGTGGATAACCTGCCTCGCCGCCATCCACGCCTCGTCGCAGGCGGCCGTTGTGCCCGTCATGTTGGTGGCTGCATCATCTTCGACCGCCAACACTACAAAAAAAGACACTTCCGTGATGATATATATTTGTCACAGTAGGTCACGTTTTCTGTCATGCATGTACATCCATGACAAATTTATGACAGAATCATGATAGTCATACCTGTGCTGTCGTAGAAGTGTTCCATGACATTACCAAAATTATCATCACGGAAGTGTCCACTTCCATGACGATAAATCGCGCGTCATAGAAGTGCTTTCGTCAAGGGTGACCGACACGTGGCATCCACCGTAACGGCTCGCCGTTAAGCTATCGGGTCCGGTTTTGGATCCGAGAACCCGTTGACAGCCCGGACCAATGGTGATTTTCCACGTGTAAAATTCTCATTGGCCGGAGGAAACACGTGTCTGCTCCTTGGTGGGCCAGATGTCGCCCGTCCATTGGAGGAGACATGCATATGATACGTCGACACGTGGCAGGGCCCAACAGAGGCCCATATAGGTTAAAAAGGCCGGCCCAGTCAAAGGCCGATAGTACTTACTCAGGTACTAGTAGGTCAGCCCAATAACGGCCTATTTAATAAAGGCCCATTTACGGCCCGAAGCCAGATCTGGCCCGTTAATCTTTCGCCGAATATTTGGGCCCAATTACAGCGTGAATTTCGGCCTGTTAGAGGCCCGATGTAGACATGGGCCCATTTCAGCCCGGTGTGTCTTTTGGCCTGGGAATGGCCCGTGCTGCCCATGGGCCATATATGGTCCGACGCAACATCCGGCCCACTAACGGCCCGTGGTAAAGGTGGCAACAGTTCAGCCCAACGTGACTTTGGGCCTGTTAAAGGGCTGTCGTACAATTCGGCCGTTGATGCATGTACTAAGCTTTCGTCCTCTTAAAGGCCCATGATATCAGCAGGCCAACTAAGGCCCAAGATATGTTTCGGCCTGGTAACGGCCCGTCATATAACTGGGACAAAAAAGGCCCGGTCTATATTTCAGCCTGTTGAAGGCCCATCAACGACTAGTGAAAATTGAGGCCCAACATGCATTTCGGCCTGCTAAAGGCCCATGGTTTCTTCTGGGACGTAACAGGCCAGTAGAATATTCAGCCTGTTAATGGTCCAATGCTACCTGGGCCAATCTAAGCATTGGGTCCACAAAAGGCCCAACGAAAATTTGGGCCGAATATAGGCCGGAGTAAGTTGTGGGCGTGGCGCAAAGTGTGAACGCCCCAATGGCCATTCGGGCCCAAGAAAGATGCAGGCTGACCCAATTGTGGCCCGCTAAAAACCAGGCCCGTTAGAGGCGAATGTTTCGGCCCGGTCGACTACATCAGATTTTTTCAGATAGCGAATGATGGCAGTAACTAGTAGGAATTAAGAACCAACCTACTCTATACAATAAAGAAATTATGGCATAGTAACTTAGAATGAACCTACACTACACAATAAAGGATTTATGGTATATGACATCCACTTCGCATCGAAGTTCGCCACCAGTGATCATAAAGCGCAACGAAGAAGCAGATTACAAAAACTGGGCACCATTGCAACGTAACAAAATAATACTAAACCGAGACCACTTCCAAGACAGTTCAAGAAAGATTAGGCTTGTGCGGGAACTGCTGCGCAAGCTGCTGAGCAAGGCTGTGAGACTGGCCTAGCATGTCGGTCATAGCTTCCAGGTGTAGCTATTTAGCAATGAGGTTCTCATTCGTGTTCTCCGCAATCTTTCTTAGAGATAGGACTTCAAGTCGAAGTTGAGTTGCAGAATGCCTTTCTGCTAGAACTTGGGACTGAAGAAATCGAACTGATTCAGACAGCGAATTCTGTGAGCTTGTCTGACTGCTAGTCTCAAGTAACTTGAACACTGTATCAAGACAAGACTTTGGGGTTGTCTCGCTATCTTCAAGATGTTTTGCCTTCTTTGCTGCAATATATGTTGGGTTTGTCTCACAGCCTTCAGCTGACTTGTGCATGTCACCAGGCATATCACCCTAAAACAAGCAGAGAGATGACAGGTTTTCCACGTGTATAAACAAAGATGATAACTGTGCTGTCAATTCCATCCAATTTCATATTAGAAAATAAAGAGTAAGTTCAAAATATCAATAGCATAATCTGGCATTGTTCATATTGCGGGGAGCTTCACCACACTACTGGATTACCATGTCAACATAACAAGCATAGATGAAGGGCAAAGACAATCATTGTATCTATTTTGGTTAATGTGCATGGCATGTTGTTCATATCATCAGCCACATCAGTAAGATAAAACAAGAGATGACAAGGTGCATACGTGGGCTGCTTCACCACACACTGGATTATAGATCCACAAGAACAAGCATACATATAGGGAGTATTGAGTAATGTGCATGGTATGAATAAGGAATTTGGTTTTACAAGTAAAACTTGGAACTTACGGTTCTTGCAAACATGCATTTTGATAGACACAGCAAACTAAACAGCAGTAAGCGATAGGGAGTATGAGAAAATTAAACAGTAGTTGAGGATAAAGGCTTTAGAAGGACTGACTTACATTAACAGTAAACACCGGCTTTATAATGCCCTTCTCCATGTCAAGGGAAGGATAACTCAAGAATTTCAGCACATAATCTTCTTCATAAGCATTGCCTGTACTCTACATTTTGTAGAGAGTAATTATAGATGTGATAATATTGGAAGGGATAGAGGATAATGAAGATAAGATGCAGATTCATGCTACATAATCAACTACCAATCCCTGGAAGTACAAGCATTACAGGACAAAATGTACTGACAAGACCAATGGGCTACACTTCTACACTGGCATTGTCTGTGTATTCAACTTTTTGGTAAGATTAAATATAGATCTGATATCTTTTAGTAAATGGTGGGCGAGGGAGATAAGATGCAAAATGCTACACAATGAACCAATCCCTCTTCCCATAATACAAGAGTGTTTTGAACACTGGTGTACTGTACAAATCATTCTTATATTATGGGACGGAGGGAGTAGCTGTTAATGTAAGTATAGTGATAGACGACGTTCAGTCCTTACAAGAGGACTGCAGAGCTAAACCTCTTCAAAAGCATTGGGTTGATTCTAAATTTATGTAAGAGTCCATACGGGTCTTATAATTTCCACCAAATGGACGATAACGAGGCTAACATGTGCAGTGATGCTACATAATCATACAGCTATGAAAGTAAGTATGGTCATACAGGGCAAGAGGTACTCACAAGAGCAATTAAGTGTGCAGTATAGTTGCGAGATTTTGTGGTCCCTTGAGAATGAATGTTCTTCTGCTAACAGTTTTTGTACAAGTGAGATGTTAAGGAAAATGCAAAAATGTAGTTCAAATTGTGATGTGATATCATAGACAGTACCTTACGCTGCAGACGAGACCAATGTGTAACAAGATTATTCCATTCACTGTCGGATAAATGTAGCACCGGAGAGTTTATAGAAATTTCGTTTAGAGGCTTGCCATCGAAGTGCGCTTGCCTCAGATAGGAACGATACTTCATCAATGAGTGCTTGAAAAGCACAACCAACCCTTGCTTGTCTTGACAATCCAGTTTGGTCCTCGCCTATTTAAAAGAATGAAAGCTTGTGGCTTCTGTCAGCAGAAACATATGCAGTAATTACCATGAATAACATTAGTACATTACTTACGCGTAAGTTGCGGAGGAAGACTGGAAATTGTTCTGTGTCTGCGGTATAATCTTTCCATGAAGGAAAGATGCGCACAAAGTTCCTGACAACAATATAAGCTTCGTCTTCTAAACTGGGAAGAAATGGAACAAGGGTCCTATTTGCTGCAATTGGGGCTCTCTCTGGTTCGAAAAGGGATTTCGCAACTGGATTTGGTGTACTCTTTGCTGGAATGGGGGTTTTGCGTCGTAGAGCTAGTGCTATGTCAACTGGCATCATCATACTGTTTGCTGCAGTTGGGGTCTACTGAGTTGGGGCATCAGAAATGACCAGTGTAGTAGGGCTAGAGTCTGCTAGAGTTGGGGTGTTTTGCGGGTCAGGTGATATTGCAACTACACCTAATGGGCTATTTGATTTATCAGGTGTCACTACCTTTTCCAAATACTTTGCTTGTGCTCCTCTACGATCAGCAATCGCCCTCTTCCTTTTGAACGTCTGATACACAAGAACAACATTTGAATGGATAAATATGGTATGATGACAGATGCAATATGTACTGAAAATGGATAGGCAGGGCGTATTCACATACAGGATGTGTAAACTAAGCTTAACCATAGTGCAACAAAGTAGAAGCAATGCAAACCATCAGTTGCAAGATATGTGCGACCAATATAACCGTGGAAAGTTAGAGCAAACACCTTGATGGGTGAATAAGATAGGGCATCTGCCTCTGACTCATCCACTAGGGAGCTACATTGACTTAGGTCTCCCTCTAGCTCAGAATCACTGTTAGGATCATATTCTGAGCATGAATCTGTAGGTGGAGAGCGTTTGCATTGCATTGCATCCAGACTTGATTTCAGTCCCTTAATGCCAAGTTTGACAGCCATGGCATTGTTCTACTTTATTCTTTTCATGCGCACAAGCTCATAATCATTATGATGCTGTTCAGAATCTAAAATTCATGAAAACATAAAAAGTAGTCAGATTATCTATGGAATGCATTGCGGATTCAACTCGAAGAGTGTCTCTCTATAAACACCTGCATATGCAAAGTTCACCCCCCCAACCGTGCTGACCAGACCACACACGGAAATACAAACCCCTTATGTCTCTATAACAGGCAGACACACATTTCCAAACTGAAGTGGAACATTAGAATCATATCAAATTCGTATTTGAACAAATAAACCAAGGAATTATGAGTGGCATAATGTTTAGCTTCAAGGGTGCAGTGTTGGTAGTGCGACACAAAGCAAGTAGGCAGATTGTATTCCATGTAAAAGATCATAGCCTATGTAAAAGCTGGAAACGACACTTTCTTTCTATACAATGTAGTGTTCGTTGCCCACACATGATGAAAGAGATCACACAGAGAAATACTATTCACTCATGTCTACGGTTCCAGTATTTTGAAATAGGGTGGTCCACCCTAAAAGAATATTGACAACAAATATGAGAAGGCAAGCATAGATGTATTGAATCAATCATTTACTTGTGAGCTCACTAGGACAAGTATGCAGAATTGTAACTGCAGTAAGAGACCGTCCAAAATCTGAATCAAGAAGTTTGTCTAGCACTTACTGTTTGCAACTAATCGACGTGAATAATTGGATATCATATCGAATGAGTAAGAAAGACAAGTAAAATTGTCAACAAACCTGGCCTGCAGTAGTAATCTGGGTCAATGTCACTACGACCAACAATCCAAAATGACTAGTGTCTATTCCTAGGGCCGGAATTTAGAAACCCTGTGAACTTTACAGGTACTAAAGATTACTGAAATACATCTGAACCATTAAGTGTAGGTAGCACTCAGCACACAACAAACCCTAATGACAGTCCTGCCTAATGAGTAATGAATCAATTAGAAAATGGATGATTAGGAGTGGCTGCTGAAGTGCTGAGTGTTGAGGACGTATCTCAGGATAAATCGGGTTGGCGTAGTGGGTGCTGCACGCCTGCGCCCTGAACGAACTGGGAAGGTAGGCAAGGCGGCGCGCCCGGGCAGCGGTGATGCTGTAGGGCGAGCGGCTCCTGACCTCCTGCTAGCCCGACGTCTCCTCCTAGAGTCATGCCGTCCGGGGATGGCAAGTCGCCGGCAAGGCAGGCGGCTAGGGGCGAGTAGAGATCGGAAGCACGCAGCAGAACAGAGGGGAATCGGGGCCGGGGATGACCCAAAATCTCAGGGTGGGCCGGCCCACCATGGGCACCCTGTAGAGATACACACCCGAGCGGCGAACATGCATTTTCGAAACTAAATTAGGAACTTTTAGCTGACCAATTAAACGACTCTGTTTTAATAATATCAGATTCGTATTTGAACAACTAAGCTTGTTGAGCTTGACGGGTGGAGCAGTGCTATTATGACACGAAGCACGTATTCTGATCATATAGTGATCATAAAAGGGGGAAACCCTAAGCATTGTTTTAGCAAAAGAGGGTTTCCCCGCCGATTTCTATTAAAGAAACCACCACGGAACCAACATGATCAATTAAACCCTAAGCATGATCAATTAAACCGTATTATGACTGTGCCATGGCAAATTTAAAGCTACAAACCGGAGAAATGATATTTAGCATCCATTGTTTGCTTCAAACTAAGAACTAAATTCCAAGTTACGATCTATATTCTGGTTGAGATCAAAAAGTTGAGGAGATATGAAGTACCACCTCTCTTGCGGCCTCGTGGAGGCATCGTGGGTGCGATAGCTGTCGGTGGCGTTGAAGCAGATCTGCGATGATAGATGGGTGCATCGGGGGTTAAGTCCCGTTGCGGTGGAAGAGAAGGTCGTGT
Source organism: Aegilops tauschii subsp. strangulata (assembly GCF_002575655.3). Lineage (NCBI taxonomy): Eukaryota > Viridiplantae > Streptophyta > Magnoliopsida > Poales > Poaceae > Aegilops > Aegilops tauschii. Next base: position 75,133,201 of record NC_053036.3, on the reverse strand, counting down.
GAGCAGCCCCGGCAAAGAGGACGACGACGCTGATGAAGCAAGAGGATGTGAGGCAAGGCTCTTCGTCCGTCGCCGTGGATGAGAAACGTCCATCTCTAGCAGTGGATGACGCGGTCTTGGTAGGCGCTCCGGCATGGTGGAGGACGGTGGCGATGGATGGGGTGGAGGACGGCGGCGATGGATGGGGTGGCGGACGGAGGAGGTTGGTGTGGGGATGGTGTTCTAGCGCGGACGGTGTATGAATGGGAAAATGGAGGGAGAGGCATGGAGAACCATGTTTTTGGGACGCGCCTGTCTGAAATATGGGAAAGTTACTAACTTAGCCCCCGTTAAAAATTTGGACGTCTCGTCGGTTGGCGATAGGACGGTAATCTCGCATCTCGCCAATATTTGCCCAGAGCGATTTCGAGCGAGGAGAGGGTGTTTTGGCGCCCATGGTTGGCGCCCACGGTGTATGAACGGGGCTGACAGGTAGGGCGGTTGTGTCACGTCTGAGTGAAGTTACAAACCTGCCCCTATTGAAAATATTTGCCTACATCGATTTCGGCCGAGTCGAGTTTGTTTTGCCGCCCACCATGTATGAATGGGGAAATGGAGGGAGAAACAGAGGTCTTTCGGACGAGCTTGAATCAAATATGTTTTGCCGCCCATGTTTGGCGCCCACCGTGTCGGAATGGGCTCAGAGGCGGTCGTGTCACGTCTAATTGAAGTTACTAACCTACCCCTATTAAAAGCAGCGGAAATCGGGCCGATGGATTGTCCGTGTAATGGGTAGACAGTAATTTCCATCTCCCAAACACTTGGCTGCGGGCAGCCGACGTGGGAGTGGACATTTTGCCGCTTCTTTTGAATTTTGGGACAATAAGCATCCACGTTTACCCTGACAACTAAATTCGAATCCATTTTGTATTCCTATACGAATCTTTATAAATCATTCGATGTGTTTTTATATATCTTCAAAAGCACGACAAAGATGTATTCCACTGTCATATATGAATATGATTTACAAATGCCAATACTCAAATTCAGAAGCTAGAATCCAGTTTAAGGTGAATTCGAATATTTGGAACACTTTATGTCCAACTCAAATGGCACACACAGCATAATGTGTACTCCCATTTAGATATGTACACAAAAATGTATCAAGATTCAAATACCGAGTCAATTAACCAAGAATGTATATAACTAACAGACATATAAACACTTATAGAGTATATGGATCAATACTATCAACTAACATACATAAGCCAGGCCGCTGTACTTTTTTTTGCTAGAACAGCATCCTTTTTTAGCAAAGCTACTACAACATCTTTGCCCTTTCCGATGCGTGCCACTTATGGTCCATCTATATTACTATTATTGCTGAATGCACATTCAGCCCGATTGGCATATTTGTAGGTCTGGCCCAGCAATCAAAATGAAATGTCTCCGAGTCTTATCAATTAATACAGACTTGTGCTCAAATAAAATTACAAACCAAAAAACAAAAAACAATTATTACATGATCTCTAAAACAAATGGTTTGATTGATTACATGAACAAACAACACAAAGGTTATTCAACGATGGAAAGAACATTTCACGTATGATTTACCAAGTGGGAATTTAATTTCCTTTTTTCCTTCAGGACCTTAACAATGCGGTCAGTCTCAGCTTACTTCGTTTTGAAATCCACCAAATATTTAATGGTTGTCTTGAGTACTGCTTGTGATTGTGTTGTTTGCTTCCTCAACATGTCAACTTCATCTCTAAGTGCAGAAGCAGAATCTCTTTCTACCACTAGTTTAGCCTCTAGAGCATCAGCAATTGGCGTGCATGATTGGGCCGGTGCCACTGCTGTGGGATGATACAACGTCCATGGGGACATCGCTCTTTGATCTTGGCCTAACCTATTTTGCCATTAAAGTTCCGATTGGATTCCGAAAAGTTGAAGTTAGCAAAACATCTCAACTGGGAGTTATAACAGCAAACCAGTTAAACAAACAAGGAATTAAAGAGTTTCAATTGGATACTGAAAAGTAGTTATTAACATCATTGTAACCGGTTGTTGCACCAGCAAAGCAGTTAAACAAACAAGTTTTGCAAAAGGTACCTGTTGTGGCATTGGAGTTTCTCTTAGATCCTGAAAAGTTGAGTAGCCAGTAACGTGATTAGAGCAACCGGTTGCAGCAGCAAAGCAGTTAAACAAAAAAGTTTTGCAAAAGGAACCTGTTGTGGCATTGGAGTTTCTCTTGGATCCTGAAAAGTTGAGTAGTCAGTAACTTGATTAGAGCAACAAGTTACGGCAGCAAACCTATTAGACAAATATATTTTTGAAAATGTACCTGCTATGCAATTGGACTTCCAATTCGATCCTGAAAACTTGAAGTTGGAAAGATGATTACAGCAACAAGTTACAGCAGCAAACCAGGTAAACAAGGAAGTTTCTGAAAACATACCTGTTATGCCAACGGAGTTTCAGTTGGATCCTGCAAACTTGAATGTTAGCAATCAATAAATAAAGTTTTGCAAGAGCCATAAGAAACTAACATCAAACTAGTAAAACTAACCGGTTTTGGCAACGTATTTAATTACACATGAACTAGTAAAACTAACAAGTTCTTGGCAACGTATTAAAGTAACTAGTCGGTACCGTTTACCAGCAACACAGACATCTGTAAATTTCTTTGATGTAAGCAAAATGATTCCAACACATATATAAGTTAAAAAGACGGTGTCCCTCATATAAACCTGACAGTTGTCTATCTATGAACATGCAAACATTACTAGTGCTACAAGTGATAACAGCAAACCATTTAAACAAACAGGGTATCAGAATGTAAATTACACGTGAATTCTGTTGCACCCTAGAAGTACATATGACCAGCTATCTACGTGCTTAAGTAGCTATTTAAGTTCAGGCAAACAGGTAATTCTTAACAGTAAGTATCAAACACATAGATAGGCGCAGTCTATAATAGGATTAACAGGCTATTGCATTATGTAATCAGTAGCAAACTAAATTAAGCCAAGCAACGTAATTGAACAATTTTGCAATAAGTGGCTAACTAAAATTCTGAGAAGCAGATAACTGAACTTACGCTAGCTCTTTGTACAGGCACACTGTAACTTGTTTTTCGCTTACAAGGTTCTACGAAGGAGTCCATGGCATCAATTGCTTAGATATGCAGTCCCAATACTTCTTTCTTCCCACGCTGCATTGGTAAGTCAAATGGTTAATCTGGTAAGATGGTGCGTCCTTGATATGTTATATGAGGACGTGTAGTCAGACTAGTTGTAGCCACACACATCACACTGGCTTTTACTGTATATTTCATGCGATTACATTTGGCATATCGAGATCTAAGCAATCTACAATAGGATGAAAAGACGGGCATCCTTCACATTATTGGCGAACTCAGTTCATAGAAACAAGCAATTCAACCATTATGTGGGTAAATCAAAAGCGCCACTGGAATATTTTTCACTACCCCAATCATACACACAAAAAGGGGCGACGCCACCATAGGGGCTGGTATGGGCGGCCGCCTCGGGTGGCTGAAAAGTGTGCACCTAGTTTGATTCGTCCAGGTTGGCCGAGGCTAGTTTTGTTCGGCCCAACGCACAAGCAGGAAATGCAAAAAATGAAGAAAAATGTTTCAATTTGGATGGGCCAATAACGTAAGTGCAAGGCAAGCCCTATAGCAGGCTCGCGGCCCAAACAAGCGCCTCCCATATTGATCGACAGCAGGAAAAATCCCAATTCGTTCACTCCAGCCTCCAGTCTGGTTCGCTCCTAACCTAGCCGCCGCTGGACAGACCGACACAACACTTCCTCGTGCCCTCGTTGGAGGGCGGTCACCGGGCTTCAATCGAAAGAAAGGACAAGAAGATGAAGATCCAACCCTAAGTGTAGCCTGCGTGGGAGGCAGCCGCGGCAACACGAGCATGGCATCGAGCTTGCGCAAACGGACAGTCACAGCTTGCAAGAGTAGCATGCGCAACGAGCAGGTACATCACATCCCTGATTATATCTAATTCAACTGTTCAATTTCTGGCCAATAGTTAAAGCTGATGGTGTTATAAAACTGCTTGTATGCAGGGAATCTATGAGAAAATGAAACCAATTTTTGCTTATTTTATAACTCCCCCAATCAATACTGAACTGACTGAATCTGATGTATCTAATCAAGTTTCCGGTGCAAACATACAAGCTCATGTTGTTCTTGAGCCCGAAGTGTCTAATGAACAGACTGCTAATGAAGGATTTGATGCAAACATTTTACATGCTCCTGGTGATGAACATATAGTGTCTAATGAGGGATCTAATGCAAGCATTTTGCAAGCTCCCATTGAAGGATTTAGTGTCTAATGATGATCTGCTATGTTGAGAGAAACATAGAGATTTGCAGGCATTGATGACAAGCAAATTATAGTACATTTTCATGGCTTGAGGAAACATCGAGGCCATCTACCAGAAAGTCCCCGTATCATGACAACGTAGCATAAATACTTTTCTAATCCGTTGTTTGAAACTATTGGCTTACTTGTGCAGAATAGCTATATTGATATGCAGTTTGCGCACTGGTTATGGGTGCAATTACACTTCGATATTTTCAGCCAGAGAACGAATAATTCAAGCAGGTACAGACCATGTTAGTAGTCCTTGTACACCATGTTGCATTTTGTGTTTTTTGGTGCTTGCATCATTTAGTGTTTTATAATCTGAACTACTTTGGATCATTAGTTGGTTTTCAAAGTGCATGTAGCTTCTCATTTCTCAACTTATGTTGATTTCCGGAGTGCAAGTGCCTTCGTATTTTTTAAGTTAAATGTTCGCCCCTGGTAACTTGAATTCGTGGATCCGCCACTGCACACAAATCATACACGCATGCCAGTACAAATTAAATGAAATGTAGGGACTTACGCTAGCTCGTTGTACAGGCTCACTGCAGCTCTGCTTGCGCTTGGGATGTTCCATGTACAAGTCCATGTTACCACTTGCTTGGATGTGCAGGCCTTGTGCTCCTTGCATCCCCCTCTGCATTTTTGACATGGCGAATGGTTGATCAAATAAGAGGAATCGACCTTGCTGTTGTACCGGAGGACAAAAACTTACAAGGTTATACGGGTGTGCATGATGTGTACCAGATCCCGTAGCACCGTCATGCTTCGCTAAAAAATGGTTTTGCTTGTTTCAGATGATATCTCCAGAAGAAATAGGAGTTAAATTCAGAGTTGCATAGGCGTGTAAGCTAAGAGAGCAGTGAAAGGATATCCAAACATCGTCGGAACAGTGCACAAGGGAGTGATGTGTGGATACCTAGTTCGGGTCGGCGTTTTGGCATGCTCGCCTAGCTAGAGTGCGGGTCACTTCAGAGCCGTTGAGGGTGATGCACTGGCGTTGGCTGGCCGCGCACGGATGCAGATCTTATGTGGCAGCGGAGCGCTATGATGCGGTGGACGAGACCGTTGGTGAAGCCCCAACGGCCTCGGGGGGCGGAGGTGCGACGATGTGCTCGGTGAAGTAGCCCCGTTGAGGTGGGAGACGGCATCGGTGAAGCGCACCTGATGCGGTGGAAGTCAGTGTCTGTGAGGCACGTCGGATGCGGCGGCCGACGTTGTCGGTGGACCACCCGGTGCGGTGGACGAGGGCGTAGATGAGGTAGCTCTGGTGCGGTGGTGAAGCGCGACCGTTGTCTTCATCATTGTCGTCCGGCACAGAGGTGGGGGAAGATTTGAGACGAGGGGAGATTCAAACTTTGCTTGGGTTGGCGGCGAATCGGGGATTTGAGCAATCTAGGCGCGGAAGGGGACGGTGGAGAAGGGAGATTTTGCAGGGCTGGAATTGGGGCCGCCAGATATTTCAATCTGAAACGTGGAAGCGCGAACTTATTTTGTCGTTGTCCTTTTTTTGGGGGGAGGGCGGAGGGAGGGAGGGGGTGGGTGGGACGCGGCTTCGGTGCCTTAAAGGGACCTGCCTTTGGGTCACTGACATGTGGGCCAGCCACCTGTTGGGCCCACATGTCATTGACACAAAGGTAGGTGCCTTAAGGCACCGAAGCATCGTCCAGGTGGGTGGCTGGGTGCTAAGCCACCATACGACACACGCGACCACCACAACACGACCATGGTCTGCCTGGTGTGCCTACATTTGAGAGGAGATTTGAGAGATCAAACGAATCTTCTTTCATTTGCAAACAAATCTGTATGTATTACCATGCCCATGTTTTCCTTGCAAATAATTAGTCATTCGAAACGAGATACTATAAATTAATTAATGAGGAGTTATTTGAAAAAAACCGAAACGGTATCCACGCTAACGTGGATTAGAGTGTGTGTCACATAATTAGTTATTTGAATTAGAGAGTGTGTCACATAGCGATCTCCAAATTCTAACGTGGATTTTGCATTTCACTGTATCCATGCTACTTTTTTAATACAAATTCATATGTATATGATGAACACCATGGTAGTGAGAAAACTTTTGGATGGATTCAAACATATGACCTACAAAAATAACACAACAATCGAGTCAATGTCAACTTTTCCAAACCTAGTATGGCACGAATTCGAAATAATTACCCATATGCATGGTCCTCAGTTCAAATCTTACAATGTACACCGAGTTGAAACATCGATATTAAGTCTAGTACTATCTACATTCAAATGTTGTTTTTAGCCCCCCCCCCCTCGGCACACAGGCTACATACTTCCTGTATCGGTCAATCTTCCTCTCCTAACCACCTTAGGAAGCTATCGGTTTCCGACACACGTTCATTCTTTCTCTCCATGTTTCGATCTCTAACTCTCTCAACTATACAACCCCCTTTTTCCACTCTGTTACCAAATGTATTTACCTCACACACCCGCCATTGCACCCCATGCCGAGCTCTCTCTCTCCCTCCCACCCTCTCTCGCTAGATACATGCATTGCCTATCTAGCCCCCAACCTCTCGTGTGCACACACGCACGTTGTCTATCTAGGTCACTCCCTCGAGACCGTCTCACTCTTTCTTCCGCACGACGGGCCACAACCAAGCCGGCCCCACTCTTTCGACCTCATGGAGGGCCACGCTCGCTCAATCTCTCTCTCTCCCTCCCTCTCTCTCTGTCTCTCTTTGTATGTCTCAATTGACCTCGCTCTTTCTCGGACACAAATGATATATCTCCATGTTTGAGCCCAATTCGACATATTCATATTGTATACTCTCTCACGCACACTGTCTATCTAGGTCACTCTCTCCAACCCGTATCACACTTTCGATCGCACGACGACCCACACTCGCCCAATCTCTCTCCCTTTATATATGTAATCGATTGACCTTGCTTCCTCCCACGCACAAAATATATCTACATGTCTGTGACTGGATCATCTCTCAAACTCTATCTTACAACCCTCACCCTTCCCAAAAGCTCAATCGGACAATATCTCTCTAGTGCATATATATCTTTTCTATGAATGCCGGACCACACTCACTTTGTCTCTCTATCTATATGTATCTCGATTGACCTCGCTTTCTCACGCCTTATCTTCCACACATTGAAGCTACCTCTCCATCCCTCGCAAAGCCAGAGCTATTTACATTGCGAGGGGGACTCCAACCTTGGATTAATTTGTGTAGGCATTTATTCCGGTGGTAGATTATATTTTCGTAGCATTCGGCCCACAACTACTCCAAACACCGTTGCGCAACCCCCGCACCTCCTCCAATTGATTTCCCTCTGGCTCGGTCATCGCTCTCTCGCACGTCCTTTCTCGCCTTCAATGTCGCACCATGGTATTATTGCAAAAAACTCTGATTATTACAAATAAGCTACAAAACTACACACCGATAGTCCACTTGGAATGGAACAAATTTCGACCCACAAATTAAAGTGCCACAAACTACACACCGAGGGGCCCACCTGTCATGAAACAAATTTGGACCCATATACAAATTAAAAAATAAAGGACAAGGATCGAACATGCGACCAGAGCCTTCAAGCCGCACGTCAATAGGCAACATACGTAGAACAGCAATGTTTGTTGTACCCCTCTTTGTTCATATAATGTTTTTATATTACCACAACCTATTTAATGGATAACATGTAATATTATTTTTAGTACATTAGTGGGACCGGCTCGTTAGCACGTACTATTCACCTTCACTTACTGGTAGGTTCCATGTGTGCTCTCTCTCTCCTCCCCTTCTGCGTTTAGACGCACGGGCAAACACGAAGAACTCGCGGGTGATGTTGCCGTTGACCATATCTGGACGCGTTCACAAGTTACGGCACCAGTTTCACGTACTAGTAGTACTAGTCAATGTGTACATGCAATGCACCTTAATTTGAAAGTATATTAAGTGCATGCGGATATTAAGTAGGATATTACGTGTTATTATGTGATTAGCACTTTTTTGGCATGAAATTAACTGCATGCTAAACGTGTTGAGCTCGACATTGAAGCAGTCTAGGTCGTTGGATGAGAAGGAATACATGTGGCTTGATGGCGTTTTATATTTAATTTGATATGGCTCTAGCAGAACATTCAATTGATCAAACCATAGATTTCATTCAGTCTGACTCCGACTTTACATTCATACGACGATCGATCTAAACTAAACGGAATTGATAAACGTTCGGATTTTAAGCATGGCAATCCGAACGTTTTTCATGGCAAATTTAGATTACGCGGCGGCGGGGGGGGGGGGGCGGTGGCGGGGGCGTCTTGCGGTGGGAAGGGGCTCCTCTACCGTGCTCTGTGTGTCGTCGGGCCGCTGACCGACGGCGGCGTCTTGCGTCGTTGTTGGCGTACTCCTGGACGTTGGCCCTAGCTTCAAGGAAGGCCACAATGTTCTAGACTTCGGTCTCCAGGAGCGAGTCAACTGGCGGGAGGAGGCGACTGGCGTTGGTGCAAGGAAGCGGTCGACGGCGGCCATCCACGCTACTGGGGGGGCACTGGCACCCGCGCGGGGACAGGCGCTGGCAACGGCGTGGTGGAGACATTCGTGTGCACGAGCAGGTGCACGGGCACCGGCACGGGCATGCGCGTCAGTGCACGCGCAGGCGCATGCGCTGACAGGTGCATGGGCGCGTGAAAGTCGGCGGGGACCTCGTGGAATCCCGTGGCATCAAGCTCGGCGACAATGTGCGGCTCCCAGCCCATCAATGCCACGGGGATGGGCGTTGGCGTAGTCGGGCGACGGGAGCCAGAACGGGAGCGGGGACAGGAGCGGCGTCTTCCCGCAAGGCCGGTTCAAGCTCGTCCCAAAGCACCTTATGTTCTTGAGACTCCGGCTGGGTGTCTTCCTCAGGAAACTGGAAGACTAAGGGCAGACCATCGTGATGCGGCATGGCGTACGTTTACGTCAGGCTGGTTGGAGGTAGACGACAGGAGAATCGGAGAGGAAGAGAGAAGATTGTAGTGATACCGGGTAGTGCGGGGTTGATTTTAAACTGCGGCGCCGGCGACATTAAAAGTGGGAGTAGTTGGGACGAAGGTGGGCGGCGGAACCTAGTCAAAGGGCTCACCTCCCGGTGAGCCTGCGCAGCGGTCTGCTCGCACGCCTCCCTGTTAGCCGGCGCAGCGATCTGCTCGCACACCTCCTGTCGACTCACACACTTGCTCGGACGGCACCTGCCGATGAGAAGCGGGACTCGTGGCGGCACGTAAACGCCCACAGTTTCAATAGTGAAAGCGTTCGCCTTAACGTGACAGGTCTTTGTTCCAAAATACCTTGGCTCTTCATTTGTGCAACTTGTCATAAGCAGCTTGTCTCAAATTGAAGAAAAAATTACGAAGGAATATTTGTGCCATATCACGTGACCATGCTCAGTTTCATGAATTTCTGGTCACTTTTGGATTTTCTGAAATTTAAAATCCAGGATTCAAAACAACATCATAACATGCATCATGTAATAAATTTTCAAGCGATACATCTGTCCTGTTGTATTTCTTAAGAAAGGATTTGGTCAAACATTTTGCTTAGTTAGACTTCAGACAAGTTATATTTGCAGAGTAAAAGGATTATCCGTCCGTACCAGTGCATTGCCTGATATATTAACTCTTTTTTTGAGGGGTCCCTGATATATTAACTCAAGTAGTACTAGTCACGAACAAACGGGCTCAATTCTGTGCTCATCCTGGTGTAGTAGTAGTAGTACTAGGCAATGCAGTTGACGGGTGACCTTGGGGAGCGACGACCATGCTTGGCATGGTAGGTAACGTTGTCTAGTAACTAAATCATCCCTCCATTGTTCATCGGTAGTCATTATGGACCGGGGACATGAGGGGAATTTCCTAGGGCTGGAAATCTGGCCGCCAGATATTTCGACTCGAAACGCGGAGGCTCGACTGGTTGGGGTTGGCTAATGTGCCTACCACGCACGCCACCAGAAGGACACGAGCCCTTTTTTTTTAGGATTAACACGAGCCAAGGTCTGGCTGGTACGCCGTTGGGTACCATTCGAGAATACAAAAGGAATCTTTTAAATTGCCGAACAAATCTATGTGTATTACAATGCCCATATTTTCCTTGCAAATAGTAATCTCGACATGGTAATTGATTTATGACGAGTTCTTGAATTAGAGTGAGTTTGTGATATAGTGATCACAACGTGGATTTCACATTTCATGGTATCCCTAGTAAGTTTTTCATTGCAAATTCAAATTTAAAAGATGAACAATATGGTGGTGAGAAAAATTTGTATGTATCAAGCATATGCCCACACACACACACACACACACACACAAACACAACAACAATCCAATAAGTATAGTGCATTTATTTTTCCAAACCATGCATGTATGACATGAATTCAAAAATACTCCTTCTGTTCCTAAATATTAGTCTTTTAGAGATTTCAACAAGTGACAACATACGGAGCAAAATGAGTGAATCTACACTCTAAAATATGTCTATATACATCCGTATGTGCCAGTCCATTTGAAATCTCTAAAAAGACTAATATTTAGGAACGAAGGGAGTAAAATGTAAGACATGCATGGTATTCAATTCAATATTTAAAATGAACAGGAAACTGAAACATGAATATTAAGTCTAGTACTACAGTACATGCAAATGTTGTGTTTAGGCGGAGCTATGTAGGTTGTCGGGGGTTAACCCCTCGACCTTAGATAAATTTGTGAAGCTCTGTTTAGGATTGTTTAGATTATATTTGTCCCCATCCTAGCTCCCAAACACCGATTGGTTGTGCACCCCCTCCTCCCTGAGATAATATCATCTGCCCCCACACCTTAGATGCTATATGCTGATACGAGTTGCTTGGAGCCTGTAGATCTGAGATACAGCAGCTCACGTGATGTCTTAATATTTTTTACAGGAAACCTTAATGAGTTTGAGAATTGCACACAATTTGTACAAAAACTACTCAGATGCCCTTGGATCCCATATCCAACGACCTCGAAGCTCGTATCACCGTAGCATCTAAGATGAAGGAGGACATCATATTCTCCTGTATGTAAGAATATCATGTGCTACCACACCTTAGATGCTTTGGTGATACAAACTCTCTGAAGCCGTTGGATTTGTGACCCAACAACTCCTCGGTGGTTCGAATGATTTTTTTGCAGAAAAGCCCCCAAAGAGTTCGGCCACTGCTTAGATGTTTGCAGAAAAGCCCCCAAAGACTGCTCAGATGCCATTGGATCTCAGATCAAACGACCTCGAAGCTCGTATCACCGTAGCATCCAAGCTGCGAGAGCACCTGATGTTTTCTCGCACGGGTGAATATGAGGTGCTCCCGGACCGTAGATTCTATGGTGATACGAGTTCACGGAGATCTAACGGCCCACAGTAGGAGGTTTGAATGTTTTTGCAATATACGACTGAGAGAGTTTGGGAATTGTGCAGAAAGTACAACAACTACGCATGTGCCATCTGATCACAGATCATACGACCTAGATGCTCGTATCACCAAGCGGCTAATTAAGCTGCGGGGAGCACCTAATATGAGCAACGGGGAGCCGTTGGATCAAAGATGCAGTGGCACACACGAGGCCTGAATGTTTTATTTGCAAAAAAACCTTTGGAGAGTTTGGAAATTGCGCATAATTACAAAGACTACTCCCAAGCCATTGGATCTCACTTCCAACGATGTAAAAACTCGTATCCAAGGTTGTTAGAATCGCGATTCTGTTATACGATTCTACGACTTTACGATCCAAACTTACCCATCTGATTCTACGATTTTAGTTCATAAAATCTATGTTTCTACGATCCTGGTAGTGAAGATTCTACGATTTACGGTTCTACCATCAGAGCTCCGATCCGATTCAAAATCGCGATTCTGACAACCTTGCTCGTATCACCATAGCATCTAAGCTGCGGGGTGGATGTGATATTCTATGTCGTTGTCATTTTTGTTCGTGAACTTGCAAAATACGTGTAGCTCGTGCCGTTACTTGTCTAACCGCGCAAAGTGTTTGTTCAAAAAAACCATCCTACACTGAAATATCGGAACAACACACGGGGGTCCCACTTGTCATTGATCAAATTTGGACCTAAAACTAACAAATCTAAAAGACGAGATTCGAACTGGCAACCTGGACTACAAAGCGTAATTCGATAGCCTGAAACAACAACGGTTGTTGGCTTTGTCCCATAACTTGATTTTATACAGTATTACGTTGAGTAGAGTAGAGGGAGTGCCTCGTCAACACGTGCATGATCGTTGACTCACTTACTGGTGGGTCCCAAGTCTGCGACTCCTCTCCATCGTCTAACATTGTGGGTCCCAGGTCTGCGACTCCTCTCCATCGTCTAACCTTTAGACGCACGGGCACACACGAAGAGCGGCGCTAGCTTGCCGTGGTGTTATTATAACTAAAAATCTTGGAAAATAGAAGAATCGCCTAGAACGAGAGACGTTGTGGTTGGTCGAGACGGAGCTAACCACACCTATCCTCCATGCCACGTTAGCATGATGAAGCTGTGTGGCTAGTGGGGTGTTTTCGACCGACTGGCTGGGTCCCGAGGTCGAACCATAGGTACTACTGCATCTGATATATTTTTACACGCACATTTTTCCTCCGTGCCGAGACGTGGCACACCCTACCACGCGGTTTCGGGGTCCTCCCGGGTGGTGCACGCATATATTCTTCCTTATCGAGACATGGGACGCCCTACCGCGCGTTTTCTGGGTCCTCCTCGGTCGTAGCGCCAAAGCAAGTAAATGAGTCGTCAAATCACGAAAAACCACCTTTCCCGCCGAGTACATCAGTGGAGCACGGTGGCTAGCTAGTTGGGCTAGTGCGACCAATTAGCTAGGCCGCCACCACATTTGTTTTTTCACCCTTTTTTATCTCCTTGTCGGCAGGTAAATTTGAATATCCACTGTGGCGTTGCTCTAGTCTTTGGGTGCGGCACGCGCGGCTGGATTTTAAATTTTTTGATTGACGGGAGCAGGCGTGGCAGGATTTTTAATTTTTTTGATTGACGGGAGCAGGCGCGACAGTAATTAGTCACGATGACTCCGCCTGTAAAACCCACTGCTCCCTGATGTGAGAAGTCGTCGACTGGTGTTTTCCCATGGTGAAAACCTAAAGATTCCCCGCTCCTCGGCTGGCTCCCTCTGCCTTCCCGTAGATTGCATTGCCTTTGAGCCGTTTCGCCCCCTTTGCTTCCTCTCCCCATTGCTTCTACCTGGTGCCATGGCGGTGCAGCAGATCACGGAGTCTGAGGTGAGGCGCATGACACAGGAGCTCGAGGCCAAGGATGCGGAGCTCAGGGCCAAGGACGTGGAGCTCCGTGAGCTCAAGGAGGAGAGGAGTGCCATGCTCCTCCGTTATGTGCGGGAGTTCACGGAGCTTCAAAAGTGGCAGGCGCCCACCACAAAGATGCTCGAGGCGTCGGCGGTGTTGCTGCAGAAAGCGGGAGATACGATAGGCCGTCAGGGGAGGCGGCTGGAGCGCGAGCGGGCCGATCGTGACGAGGTCCAGGATCGCCTCAGCCACTTGGTGGACCAAGTTGCCACGCACGTGTTGCGGCTGCGCGATGCCTACAGTCGTGCCAGCGCGACCATGCCGGCCGGCGGGCTAAACCCGTTCGACCACCCCGTCGACTTCAACGAGTTCCGGTTTCCTGACCTGGTCTCCTTCACCTATATCTCCGAGGAGCTGAGTCGTCTCCGCGCGATGGTGGGGCGGAGCTGGAAAAGGAGGGGTTGCGGGCTGCCGTCGTCATTGCCGGGCGAATCCTCTCAAGGCTTCGTCACCGGAATCCATTCGTGCCATTGGACGCCGTCTTTGACGAGCTGGCTCCCGTCGACCGGGAGCGGCCGTTGCACCCTGCATCACCAACGTCGTGCGCCTCAAGAAGCAGAGGGACTTCGGTGGTGTTTAGGCGTCCTCTGCATGGGCATGTCCATGTCTCGGCACAACATGACCGTTGGATCAAAATCAGACGGTGCAGATCAGTCACTGTAGCACAAAGCGTGTGGGTGTGTTTGGTTGCATTCTCATCTCAATATAGTTACATTACTGATCATATAGTTGACATGCGCACAACATCATTTGTTATCGTCATATCTTACTCCTACACTAGCAACAATATTATGTAGTACTGACGTATGAACCACTGCACATGCCTAGTAGTAGGAGCACTGTGTATGTTCAAGTGGCTACCGTGTTTCACACTCCTCCGTCGTAAGAGTGGAAACGCTTGCTATAATCATTTTTTTTCTTCAGAAAAAACAATGGACTCGCTCTACCATGCGCATCCTCCTCGACGGTCGTCGGGAACTTTGCTACTCACTTTCGCCGACGTGTGCGACATCCATCATCAGGGTCCAGCAGCCATGCACTAAATTACTCTGTAGTAGAGTGCCCAACTGCACGGTAGACTTCCCCGATCAAAGCGTCGCAGTAATGCCCAATGAGCCGTCAAATCACAAAACCCCCTCCTTTCCAGCAGTAAGTTGGACGGACGAAGCAACCATCATTTCACTCTTCTCTCTCAGCTTCCTCTCTACCCAACCCTCGCTTCTCCCTCATCTTGTTCCTCATTTCTTCAAGAAAACCCCGACTTGCTTCTGCCATTGTTCTTCTCTCCCAAAGAAGGAAAGGTGAGCGCATCAATGGTGTTAATTCTGGCCAAGGCCCGGTCTTGCAACCCCGAGACTGATCCTATAACCCCCTCTCTGTTCTTCTTTTGGGTTTGTTATTATGGTTTCTTTTCTTTTATTTCTATTTGACAGTTTCTTGATGGACGCTGGAGCACCGGCCGAAGTGATGTCTATGGCTCTGGCAAAAACCGTCGAGGCTCATGGTACGTAGAAGCGCAAGCACCCCGCCGAGACTACCGCAGACAAGCTCAAAGCCATCGCCCTATCCAAGCCCCCCTCTCCGGGATCCCTCATTAAGCAAGTCTAGACAATATCTCTTCTTGACGATCTTTTTCTCGATCTTGATCGTGTTTTTTCATCTAACACGCAGTACTAGTACTAGTAGTACCACTTTCTGGGTGATCTTGCATGTGATTTTTGTGTGCCAAATGGCGGTTCTAAATTCCTCTTTTGACCAAAACATGCGAGAGGTTGACACTGATTTCTTATAGATTACTTTCAACTACTTTATGAACATCAATGCTACCTTTGAAGAGGGTATATTTGCATCAGTAACTTGTGTTATGGATATTGCAAGTAATCCCTCTGCTCTCATGCCTTTGAAGACATGTTCTAGTGTCTTTGTTCACTCATTTATGTGCGTATATGTAGTCATACATGGAGTAAAATATCGAGAATCATCTTATATTTCTGAACGGAGGTAGTAATAAAATATTTGGTTTCTGTTTGAATTAGAACCAGGTCCGCGGTGGAGATGAAGTTCTCAAAGTCATGCCGTGTGAACTGGAAGACCTGAGGATGAGTTCTACTGCTAAACTATCCAGCTGCTATGTCCTTGTCGCCACGTGTCCTGAACTAGTGTTTTCCTGTAGCATTGTTGTGGGGCGTGTTCTCGAGGCTGTACTTGACCACAACAATTTCCTGGCTGTGCCTTCGATTACGAAGGGTGTGGTTCTTGTAAAGCTTCCCGACAAATCTGATGCGACCTGTCTTCATCGTCATGTTTATGAGTTGAAAGACCACTCTGTTAGGTTCTCCAAGGTTGAGGAGATGGTGATGGTGCCGGTAGACATCTCTCACTAAGTCCATGGCCTAGTCAGTTATGCGGGGTTCATCCCGTAGGCCGGTGGCAAGAAATAGTCTGCAAAGTTTAATTAGTGCAACTTTGCTTGTCTGTAGTAAGTACTATTGTTCAGTACTTGATTTGTATTTGTGAACCCTGTATTGTTTAGTACTGCCGCTTTTGGTGTGTCGTGAGTCCTGAGAACAGTCTATGTTAATGTCTGTCTACTCAATTTAGTCTGTATATTTTGAAGTATCCAGATCATCTTTTTTGTGAGGACGGTTTATCATTTATACTCTAATATCTGTATGCAGTGCAGGGTTTATCGCACCCACCAGGATTTCCAGTCCCATGGATGTTCGGTCCATTCGATTTGTCACGACCTTTGGACTGTCCTGCTTGTGGGAGTAGGCGGGGGCCCTGCATACCACGCGTAGTTGGACGACCAATCTTCTGTTTAGTACTTCAACATAGTGATTTCCTGGTAAGGATTCACTCGTGTCACATCAAGTAAATCTTATTAATTTACTGTCTAAATCTTATTGATTTAATGTCATGTTTTCTTTCTTTTGCTGTAAATTTACGATGCAGGTTTTGCCATGTGACATTTGTCATAGAATAAACCGTTTGGTTTGCTCTACGATGGATATTTTTGCAGGTTTCACTTCTTATGTCGTGTCAGTAACGAAGGCACTGTCCATCACTTATATTACTGGAAAAAAATTGGATCAGTGTGTAGTCTAAGTACAAGCTGAATGCCTATGATGAACTGCAGTTTGGTTTAACAAACACGCCACAATTAGTCCTTCTCGCGTTTAAAAGAAATGAAGAAAAAGACTGGATCACGGTCACGGAGCCTAGTCACGTTAGAAAGCTGATCATAGCAGACCAGACATGGTCACCGCTGCCTCGCACATCGGTACCACCTTCAGCAATGGATCGAGCACCGGTAGTTGCTCTTGCGCTGACAGCGGCAGAAGCTCAGTCTGATCCAGCTGAGGATTGGGCATCGACCGCGTCAGTGGATCAGGCTGATCTACCGGAGGATCGAGCATCGACACCGGCACCAGCTCCGACACCGGTACCAGCTCTACAAGGAGCACCATCTCCGGCAGCAGCAGCGGCACTACCATTCGCACCAGCACGGGCACCAGCAACGGCTTCGGCACCTGCACCAACACTTGCACTTGTATCTGCTCTGGCCCGTGCAGCGGCAACGGAACCAGCAGTTGCACTGGCAACAGACTGGGCTGCAGTTCGCACTTCATATACCAAAGTCCTTACAAAAACCGACATGTCCACCTTCTTGGTAAGCATTGGCCGCCCAAGTGCTTCGTTCTTTTTTCTTTCCATGTTGTTTCACATGATTCACTGTGTTGATCTAACTGTTTGTGTATGTCTTCTTGTTTGCAAACAGAGAATTCCTAAAGCAACGAGGGAGTCATTCAACAATCCGGGCGACCGTGGCCAAGTTTCTCTTACCATGCGCAGCCTTGGTGTCAATGAACCTGCTCAATATACCGTAAGTACAAAGGATGGTCGCATGATGATTGATGCTAAAGGATGGTCAAGGTTCAAATCTAAATCATATCTTGCGGTAGGGGATGATGTCAAAATTGAACTTCCTCGGCAAGAAGAGCTGGTCCAAATCAACTTTGAAATTCTTCAGTACTGCCAAACTGATATATCCGCCGGGAGATTTTGATGTAATACTCTGGCATGGTGAAACAAGTGTCCTGTGTGTATAAGTAGTACGACAGTATCGTTGATAGAATTGCAACTCTGATTGCTGGTTAGGAACTGTCGTTTGATTTCATTCCAACAGCTGTCATGCTTTATTCCTTGCGACAGCATCTAAAACCAGCGCCGTACCGACCGCTTGCAATATGAAAAGCACTGAGGTAGAACACATGCCCCCAAACATGCAGGCCCACCGGCCTGTGGCCCAAAGTCCAGAACCGTGAGCCTGTCTGAGTATTTCTCAGCTGAACCCCCATAATGCTTGTGCGTTGCACGTAACATCAAGATGCATTTGTATGAGTATTTTATCTTGTGAGAGAAAAGGATGAACGAGGGAAGGCCTTATTTGCAAATGTGGAGAGGTGTGTGGGTACCTTTTTGCAAAATTGTCATAGTTTCCTTCCTATCCGTCAGATATAAATCGGACGGCCTATATTGCAGTATGACAGGCACACCATCATCACCAACTCGTCTATACCGTGTTAAAAACAAACTTTGTTTTTTATAATTATATATGTTATATATATTCCCCTTGATTTTTCTTATGTATAAAGTTGTGATATAAAAGATCTTTATATTTCTTTACAGAGGGAATATCTCTGTGTCAAAAATATATTTATGTGTAATAACTAGTTACTCCTGTCTTTCTACTTCCTTGCGCTGATATGTGGGGCATCCGGCAACGGGGTCCACGTGCCATATGCACCAAATTAGAGTGCACAACTGCACGGTAGACACACCCCGGTCGTAGTGCCGCATTAATGCCCAATGAGCCATCAAATCACAAAAACCCCCACCTTTCCAGCCTGAATCCCTTCTCCCTCGTCTGCTTGTTCAGAGGAAACCCCCGCTCGGCGATTGCATAGGGTTTTCTCATGGAGAACCTGGTACGAATTCTTCATCCATCCCTGATAAACCCAAGTCCCTTGGTCGCGGGTACTCCTAGGATGGCAGCCGCCGCCATTGATGCATTTTTCTTCCTACTGAATCTAGTGTGTTTCATTTGCAGTGCCCAAAGTGCGAGGACCCTACAAGTTTCTGCGCCCTCGGCAAGACGCCACACTTGTTCCTTCTCATCCTAACACAGGATTTTAAAATGCGCACAGTATGTTCCTAGAATCCTCTTTTCTATCCGGGAGGGTGGGGTTTTTTGAACATGTTGTCGACTAATTTGGAAATTTGGGTTACTATATTTGGATAAAAGGTACTTGTACCATGGTCAACACTGACGTGAAGGAGGAAATTATTTCTAGATTTGGATATAGGGAATACATTGTGTTCTCATATTATTTTTCCCGCAGTGCATTCCTTGCTCTGCCAGAACACATGTACTCAAGATGCTCGGCCTTGCCATAACTGAATACACCAGTTTAATGGTAACAGTGAAGACAGGCCATGGATATAAGTTTCGAGTTGGGTTCATGAACCAAGAAGATCGCTGTTTTTTTATGGCCGAACTTGGATAAACTTGCTCAAGTGTTACAGACTGAAAGTTGGCGCATGAATGTTGATGGAAATAGCAGAACCTAGTCTCATCTTCACTGCGATCTTCCACCCTGACGTCGTACCAATTGTTCATCCATGTTAGTTTTGTATCTGGTTCTTGCTTCTTGCCTCGATTACTTCTTAATCCACCTATTCTGTCTAACTAATCACAATTTAACTTTAGAAGTAGCAACGAATTTCCCGCGAAGATGCTACTTCTAACTAATATTTTCTTATAATTGGTGGCACGTGTAGGTTTTTCCAGAGTTAAGCAGGCTACTCGTTTGTTATTCTATAAGAACTCGGTTGTTACTCATGGCACTGAAGTTGACTTGGACGACATCCACAAGTTCCTACACTTTATAGATCGTCTTGAGGTCCTTGTGGGGCGTTTCAATGGTGGAATCCCACATGGGATATGTGTGCCACTGCTGCACTCGTTGAATAGGTCCAACTGTGTTGAGAAACCTATGGTACGAGCTGTTTTCTGTTATATATCTTGTTCATAAACTCTTGCTTACGCACAGTTTTACAGCTGTGATCTTCTTGAAACAGGAACTGCCCAGTTCTATTGTTCCTATACAGATGCCTGACCATGGTCGGGTCAGACTTGCGCTTGGTCACAACATGATGTTTATGTCGACCTACTCCATTCCCCTTGGAGGTGAAAAGATACTTATTCATGGGTGGTCTCAAATAATGAAGGCCCGTACATCTTGGAGTATAGGACAGAAGATTATGTTCTTGCTTCTCCATGGCTCTAAAGCGAATATCCAGTGTATTGACCACATTGCGAGATGAAGCCGCTTTTAGAAGGTTGCGGATGCGCGGGGTGGCGCCTAGGCCTTGTCCTGGGGCTTGGCGGCCTCACCCTTTGGTTAACTGTAGGCAAAGTAGCACTGTTCGAGGCGTGCTTTGTACGGTTGAACCTGTATAAGTACTCATATTGCTTTCAGCTATGGTTGTTAAGTGCCCCTGCTGGTTTCAGTTAAGGTTGTTAAGTACTCCTGCTGCTTTTATAGTCTGTCGTGTTTCTTCAGTCATGTCTTCCTCCAACCGCCAAAACCAAACCAGCGCCACCGGGGCCGCCTGCTTCCGCCTCCCACGGCTGGCTGCGCCTCAGCGCATGCATCGCCGCCCCACCGTCTCCTAAATCGTTAACGCCGACCTCTGAGGCCTCGCCGTCGTCCTCCGCGCGCTTTGCTGCGCTCGCCGCGGCGCCGCCCTCTTGCGTTGTGAACATGGTCAACAAACAAGAGGAATCGCCAGAGGACTGTACGTGGAGAGGATGACAGTAGGGGCCCACCATGTCCATGGCCGGATGCAAGGAAGTTCCTCATTTTTTGTTATATATATACTCCATTGTCAGCGTATGGAAAAAGAAAATGTTTCCTGCTAGTGGTTTCCTGACATCTGGGACCCACGACATTGTCAGCGTATATAGTCAATAGACAAGAGAACAGCACAAGATTGACTGACACCTGGGACGTAGCTGCTCGAGCAGTATTTTTTGTTATTGTTGAGACGGAGCAGGGTTTCAACTGGGCTGTGGCCCGTCTAGCCCACGCTTATATTTTATGTTCACCACATGACCAGCCCAGCTATTTTCTTTTGTGAAAATGAGCCCAGTTTATTTTTTCTGAATAATACCCAATCCAGGCCTACCTATTTTTTACGCCCTCATGGGCTGCAACTCTTTCAAGATGCCTGCAAATCTTGAAAGTAATATGAAATGGGTTGTAAATATAAAAATAGATGACAAATTGGCAATTACTTTATAATTTCTATTTTTTCACATTTTCAGATTCCAATTTCACTGGGCTTTAACCTAATTTAAATATATCTTCAAAGTACTTTAAATCTGGCTTGGCATTTCGGTATTAAAAATAGTTTGGAACCCACAGAAATATGCGAAATTTCGTTTAAATTTTTAACCCTGGCCCTGGCCAACAAAAAAAACGGGCTGCAATAAATTGAATAAGAAGTTGCAATGAGCTATATATAAATTATTAAAAAAATAGGGAATGGTCTGACTTGTGGGCCTATTAACTCGACGCGTATGCAAGATTTTTTTACTTATTATATGTGACGCCCCCGATTTGACCATACACTAATCATGCACGCAAATGTGTACGATCAAGATCAGGGACTCACGGGAAGATATCACAACACAACTCTAAAACATAAATAAGTCATACAAGCATTATAATACAAGCCAGGGGCCTCGAGGGCTCGAATACAAGTGCTCGATCATAGACGAGTCAGCGGAAGCAACAATATCTGAGTACAGACATAAGTTAAACAAGTTTGCCTTAAGAAGGCTAGCACGAAAGTAGCAACGATCGAAAAGGCAAGGCCTCCTGCCTGGGACCTCCTAACTACTCCTCGAAGCCGAACTCCATGTAGAATCATCCTCGGGATCTCTAGCTCCTGGACTCCAGCATCTGGTTGCGACAATCCGGTATAGAAAAAGGGAAAAGAGGGAGAAAAGCAACCGTGAGTACTCATCCAAAGTACTCACAAGCAAGGAGCTACACTACATATGCATGGGTATATGTGTAAAGGGCCATATCAGTGGACTGAACTGCAGAATGCCAGAATAAAAGGGGGATAGCTAGTCCTGTCGAAGACTACGCTTTTGGACATCTCCATCTTGCAGCATGTAGAAGAGAGTAGATTGAAGTCCTCCAAGTAGCATCGCATAGCATAATCCTACCCGGCGATCCCCTCCTCGTCGCCCTGTTAGAGAGCGATCACCGGGTTGTATCTGGCACTTGGAAGGGTGTATTTTATTCAGTATCCAGTTCTAGTTGTCATAAGGTCAAGGTACAACTCCGGGTCGTCCTTTTACCGAGGGACACGGCTATTCGAATAGATAAACTTCCCTGCAGGGGTGCACCACATAACCCAACACGCTCGATCCCATTTGGCCAGACACACTTTTCTGGGTCATGCCCGGCCTCGTAAGATCAACACGTCGCAGCCCCACCTAGGCTCAACAGAGAGGTCAGCACGCCGGTCTAAACCTATGCGCGCAGGGGTCTGGGCCCATCGCCCTATGCACACCTGCACGTTGCGTACGCGGCCGGAAGCAGACCTAGCCCCCTTAATACAAGCGCGAGCTTACGGTCCAATGCGGCGCGCGCCACTCAGTCGCTGACGTCAAAAGAGCTTCGGCTGATACCACGACGTCGGGATACCCATAACTACTCCCACGTAGATGGTTAGTGCGTATAGACCAAATGGCCAGAAGCAGATCAAATACCCAGAACTCGTTAAGCGTGTTATTTATCCGCGAACGCCGACCAGGGCCAGGCCCACCTCTCTCCTAGGTGGTCTCAACCTGCCCTGTCGCTCCGCCACAAAGTAACAGTCGGGGGCCGTCAGGAACCCAGGCCCACCTCTACCGGGATGGAGCCACCTGTCCTTTCAGCCCCCTCATCAGAATCACTTGCGGGTACTCAACGAGCCGACCCGACTTTAGTCACCACATGTGTCAAGTATATAAAGTATATAGTATATACCCGTGATCACCTCCCGAAGTGATCACGGCCCAGTAGTATAGCATGGCAGACGGACAAGAGTGTAGGGCCACTGATGGAACACTAGCATCCTATACTAAGCAGTAGGATAGCAGGTAAGGGTAATAACTGTAACAACAATGACAGGCTATGCAGCAGAATAGGATTAACCGAAAGCAGTAACATGCTACTCTTCTAATGCAAGCAGTATAGAGAAGAATAGGCGATATCTGGTGATCAAGGGGGGGGCTTGCCTGGTTGCTCAGACAAGAGAGAGGGGTCGTCGGTGACGTAGTCGACCACAGGGGCATCAGCATCGTCACGGGGTCTACCAAAGAGAAGAGGGGGGAGAAACAGTAAATACATAGCAAGCAAGTACAAAACAGGACAACAGACAGAGCTAGACGTGTTCTAACGCGGTATGAGGTGATACCGGTGAAGGGGGGAGACATCCGGGAAAGTATCCCCGGTGTTTCGCGTTTTCGGACAGATGAACCGAAGGTGAAATGTTACAGGTTTGCTATGCTACGGATGTGTGGCGGACGAACGGGCTGCGTATCCGGATGCGTCTCGTCGTTTTGAGCAACTTTCATGTAGAAAGTATTTTCATCTGAGCTACGGTTTATTTTATATGATTTTCTAAAGTTTTAAATCATTTTAGAATGTATTTAATTTATTTAATTCAACATTATCCAGAATAGTGCATGTTGACGTCATCATGACGTCAGCATGATGTCAGCAGTCAACAGGGCGTTGACTGGGTCAAACTGACGTGCGGGACCCACCTGTCATTGACTGATTAATTAATTAACTAACAGTTTAATTAGTTTAGTTATTAGATTAGTTTAATTAATCAAAAATTAATTAGGTTAATTAATTCTTTAATTAATTAATTAATTTTAATATATTATTATTATTATCATTATTATTATTTATATATATTATTATTATTTTAATTCTTTTTTTCGTTCTCAGGGGCGTGGGGCCCCCTAGTCAGTGGCTCTGGAGGAGCCATAGCGGGTGTGGGCTACGGGCACAGCCCGAACGGGCGAGGGGGATACGGGCAACGGGCGCCAGCCCATCGGGGCCCTTGCCCAGGCCAGCAGCAGGGCGCCGGCGGCCAAGGGCGGCGCTAGGCGAGGCCGCGGCCGGTGCGAGGAGTAAGGCAGGCGCGGGTTGCCGAGGTCGGGCGCGGGTGGAGGTGGCCGCGGACGGCTGTGGCGGGGCGGCGAGCACGCATCGAGGCGGCGGGGCTCGCGCAGGCGCAGGTGGGCGCACGCGGGGTGCAGTAGGACGGTGGTGGTCGCGAGCGAGCGGCGTAGAGGCTGGGGCGCGAGGCACCCGCGGGCGCGGCCTGTGGTGCGGGTGGGCGCGGGCGCGCGTCTGCGCACAGGGCGACGACGGTCGCGGTGCGGGCGCGGTGAGCACGGACGCGCGCGTGCGGGCGCGTGGTGAGCGCGAGCGCGGACCGGATCCGATGACGGGGAGAGAAGAGGGGGGCGGACGAGGCTCACGGCGGGGAACGTAGGGCACAGGGCAGCGGGCTCGGGGAAGCTCGGGGTGGCCGGAGTCGGTGGCGGCGTGCGGCGGCCTGAGGAGGAAGCCCAGCACGGGGCGGCGTCGTGGGGGCGTCGGGGAGGCGCGAGATCCCGCCATGTCTTGGGCGAGGACAGCGGCGCAAGGACGGAGGAGTCCGGCGAGGAGGCGCGGTCGAGGCGGAGGTCAGCTCCGGGCGGCGGCGATCCGTTGACGGGGCCACGGGTGGTGGCTCGGGCCGGGGTTGTCGAGGCCGACGCGGGGAGGCGAGGTGGCGAAGGTGGTCGAGGTCCGGCAAAGGGCAGCACCAGCGTCGGGGCGCGGGGAAGGGTGGGTCGACGCGGGCGTCGAGGCGATGGGGGCGTCCGGCGACGAGGGCGAGGCGGCGGCGTCGCGGTCGTTGCCCCGATCCAGATGGGATCGGGGAGTGGGGGAGCAAGGGAGTGGGGAGGTGGAGGTTGTCGGTGGGGAGTGGGGGGGGCTGGAGTGGATAAGGGGACGGCTAGTGGGCCGGTTTGGGCCGGCCGGTTAGCTGGGCTGGGAGGCCCAGTGGGGGGTGTCTTTTCCTTTTTTTTTTTTGTGTTTTCTTTTATTTATTTTCCTTTACAGTTTTATTTTATTTCTTTAATAGTTATAGTTTTATAATAAGTTAAAGCCCACACCTAAATCGGAGTTGTAAAAAGTTTTTAGTGACTAAATAAACTAGTTTAATATTTGTTTATATTTAATAACACTTATATAATTGTTTTTGCTACTGTTTTATTCATCTCATAGTATTTAAACATTTTATAAAGGTGTGGTTTCTCCACCATAATTATCTGTGCAATATTTGGTTCACTCCGAACATTTTTGTTTTAATGTTTGAAAATTTTTGTTGTTTGCCATATTTTGAATTGATTTTTGAATCGGTTTTGAACTAACGAAGGATTAGAAACAGTAACTGAGGTGACGTGGCATCATTAGCAGAGTTTTACTGTAGCTTGATTATCCGGGCGTCACATTATATACGACAACAAACGATTCTAGCAGACGTAACCGTTGGATGGCAATCCAACGGCCGTCGTGTTTCTTCAATCTCTGATGTTCTTGCTCCAGCCGCCAAATCCAGCGCCGGCAGGACCGCCTGCTCCCGCCTCCCGTGGTCGGCTGTGCTGCCGCGCAGGCCTCACCGCCTCCTACTACTCCCACCGCTGGCCATGCCATCCCTCCACTGTTGTGGCTTTGCCGCCTCCGGGTCATTCCCTTCCTTGGTCTCGCCGTCGTCCATCGCGCTGGTGTTCTCGGCACGGCGTGGTCAACATTGTCAACAAACGACAACATCGGAAGAGGGGCGTACATGGAGAGGCTGACAGTTGGGACCCACATGGTCCATGGCCCCACGCAAGCAAGTACCTCCTTATTACGCCAAAAAGAATGAATACTCCCGCTGAGAGCTCGGACCCACCAGCTATATCTTCACACGCAAGGAAGTGCCTCCTTAAGACGCACAAAAAAACGAATACCCCCTGCTAGCTGGGACCCACCATAGTGGGAGGCTGACTTGTGGGCCTACTAAGTTGACGCGGACAGAGGGCTTTGTCAACTTAGTCAACAAACGATTCTATCACCAGTGACCGTTGGATTGTTAACATCCAACGGTCATCCTGCTTCTTCAACCTCTGATTTTCTTACTCCGGCCGTCCAAACCACCGCGTGCTCTTGCCTCCCGTGGCCGGCTGTGCTTCCGCAGAGGCCTCACCGCCCCCTATTACTCCCACCGCTGGCCAGGCCCAGCGGTGACAGCAGCCTCACACCGCAGCCGAACCAGTGAAGAGTGAACCCTCGTACTCCTCTCCGCGTGGGCATCCACTGCCGCGTCTTCCCCGGCTCCGCATCGTTCCCTTCCTAGGCCTCGCCGTCGTCTACCGCCTTGGTGCTCTCAGCGCGGCATGGTCAATGTGGTCAACGAACGACTTCCATCGGAAGAGTACTGTACGTTGAGAGGCTGACAGCTGGGTCCACGGCCGCAGCAAGGAAGTGCCTTCTTATTACGCGCAAAATAATTATTCCTCCACCTGACAGCAGGGACCCACCGGACGGGCCACCGTATTTCGCGGAAAAAAAACGTTTCCCCCCTCACTGCTGGGACCCACCAGCTACATCTCCGCACGCAAGGAAGTGCGTCCATATTACGGGCAAAAAAAATTATTCGCCCCCCCTGACTGCTGGGACCCACCAGCTACATCTTCGCACGCAAGGAAGTGCCTGACAGTCGGGACCCACCCGGTCGAAGCGTACGTAGCGTTGTCAGTCTGGTCGCGAACGTGTACGTACATACTGGTAGATCGGTCTGTCTGCAGGCTGCAGCGATGAACCGTGGCCATGCAAGGAAGGGCACGTGTCGTAGTAGAGGCGCGCACGTAGCATGTACACGTACGTACAACGGCCAAGGTGCAAGAAAGAAAATACGGCCACATACATAAATACGGGCGGGGTCTCGAACGCCTACTCGCACATACATACGGCCAGGGCTCGTGTACATGTCTGGGTCGGAACGGAGAAACTGTGTTGTCGTGTTCATGGGGAGCCAACCGGCTGGGTCGGAAGGAATGCGTCGTCGTGTTCATCGGGAGCCAACCGGCTTGGACGGAACAGGCGATGGAAACAAGGCCTGGCATACCGTAGAACGGAGGAAACGGCCTTGTGTTCGACCCGCCACGGTGGAAACGTGATCCTGTTCATCGGGAGGGGTCTGATGATACGTCTCCAATGTATCTATAATTTTTTATTATTCCATGCTATATTATATTCTATTTTGGATATTTAATGGGCTTTATTATACACTTTTATATTATTTTGGGGACTAACCTATTAACCGGAGGCCTAGCCCAAATTGCTATTTTTTTGCCTATTTCAGTGTTTCGCCGAAAAAGAATATCAAACGGAGTCCAAAAAACGGAATGAAACCTTCGGGAACGTGATTTTCGGAACAAACGTGATCCAGAGAACTTGGAGTCTATGTAAAGCAATCAACGAGGAAGGCACAAGGCAGGGGGCGCGCCCACCTCCCCCAGGCGCGCCCTCCACCCTCATGGGCCCCTCGTTGCTCCACCGACGTACTTCTTCCTCCTATATATACCTACGTACCCCCAAACCATCAGATACGGAGCCAAAACCCTATTTCCACCGCCGCAACCTTCTGTACCCGTGAGATCCCATCTTGGGGCCTTTTCCGGCGCTCTGCCGGAGGGGGCATTGATCACGGAGGGCTTCTACATCAACACCATAGCCTCTCCGATGATGTGTGAGTAGTTTACCTCAGACCTTCGAGTCCATAGTTATTAGCTAGATGGCTTCTTCTCTCTCTTTGGATCTCAATACAAAGTTCTCCTCGATCTTCTTGGAGATCTATTCGATGTAATCTTCTTTTGTGGTGTGTTTGTTGAGATCTGATGAATTGTGGGTTTATGATCAAGATTTCTATGAACAATATTTGAATCTCCTCTGAATTCTTTTATGTATGATTGGTTATTTTGCAAGTCTCTTCAAATTATCAGTTTGGTTTGGCCTACTATATTGATCTTTCTTGCAATGGGAGAAGTGCTTAGCTTTGGGTTCAATCTTGCGGTGCTCGATCCTAGTGACAGAAAGGGAAACGACACGTATTGTATTGTTGCCATCGAGGATAAAAAGATGGGGTTTATATCCTATTGCATGAGTTTATCCCTCTACATCATGTCATCTTACGTAAAGCATTACTCTGTTCTTATGAACTTAATACTCTAGATGCATGCTGGATAGCGGTCGATGTGTGGAGTAATAGTAGTAGATGCAGAATCGTTTCGGTCTACTTGTCATGGACGTGATGCCTATATACATGATCATACCTAGATATTCTCATAACTATGCTCAATTATATCAATTGCTCGACAGTAATTCATTTACCCACCGTAATACTTATGCTCTTGAGAGAAGCCACTAGTGAAACCTATGGCCCCGGGGTCTATTTTCCATCATATTAATCTTCCAACACTTAGCTATTTCTGTTGCCGTTTATTTTATTTTGCATCTTTATTTCTCTTTATCATAAAAATACCAAAAATATTATCTTATCATATCTATCAGATCTCACTCTCGGAAGTGACCGTGAAGGGATTGATAACCCCTTTATCGCGTTGGTTGCGAGGTTCTTATTTGTTTGTGTAGGTGCGTGGGACTCGCGCGTGGTCTCCTACTGGATTGATACCTTGGTTCTCAAAAAATGAGGAAAATACTTACGCTACTTTACTACATCACCCTTTCCTCTTCAAGGGAAAACCAACGCAGTGCTCAAGAGGTAGCAAGAAGGATTTCTGGCGCCGTTGCCGGGGAGTCTACGCACAAGTCAAGACATACCAAGTACCCATCACAAACTCTTACCCCTCGCATTACATTATTTGTCATTTGCCTCTCATTTTCCTCTCCCTCACTTCACCATTGTTGTGTTTATTCGCCCTCTCTTTTCCACTCACCTTTCTTTCGTCATGTCGGAATCAAAAAAGGTTGGGGGTTCTCTCCCGAGTTTTAGTACTTTGGACAATCCTTCTATTCTCTCTAAACTCATAAATGATGATGCTATGGAAAGACCTACCGGAGTTATCAATGAGAATCTTAATAATTTTGATGAAGATGATTCCAGAATTTTTCGTTATTTACTCGATGAATCTTTGAAAGATGCTTGAGATAGACTATTAAGGATCCGGGCCAGCTATCTGCCCCAACACCAAATTAAAATTTACTTAAAGAGCTTTTATGTTGCCCTACCTCTTCGCTTAAGCATGTCTTAGATTCTATATTTGAAGAAGGTTTTCTTGAAGGGGATGCTGTAGATACTTATGTAAAGATGAAAACTATATTTGGGCACCCCATGAATGAGAAGGTTGAATCTACATCTCTTTTGCTCTCCTACCAAAACGAATCTATCAAAGAGATGAAAGCTAGCTTAGATGCAAATTTCCGTAAAATACTTAATCTTTCTTCTACCATTAACAGCCATGTGCTTTATCAAAATAGAAAGATTAATGCCATAGATAATAAGTTTGCTCTTTTCTTCCCTAAAACCAAAGATGGCAATACCTAGATCTATCCTCGTTTTTATGCCTAGCTAGGGGCGTTAAACGATAGCGCTTGTTGGAAGGCAACCCAATTTTATTTTAGTTTTTTTTTGCTTTTTGCTTCTGTTTAGGAATAAATATTTGATCTATCCTCTGGTTATATTTTTTATGTTTTAATTAGTGATTGTGCCAAGTTAAACCTATAGGATCTTCTTGGATGATAGTTATTTGATCTTGCTGAAAATTCCAGAAACTTTCTGTTCACGAAAACAATTGTTTAAAATCACCAGAACGTGATAAAATACTGATTCCAATTGCAGTAGATCAATAAACAAATTGTCTAGGACTTCCTATTTGGTAGAATTTTTTGCGTTCCAGAAGTTTGCGTTAGTTACAGATTACTACATACTGTTCTGTTTTTGACAGATTCTGTTTTTCGTGTGTTGTTTGCTTATTTTGATGAATCTATGGCTAGTAAAATAGTTTATAAACCATATAGAAGTTGGAATACAGTAATTTTAACACCAATATAAATAAAGAATGAGTTCAATACAGTACCTTGAAGTGGTGCTTTGTTTTCTTTCGCTAACGGAGCTCACGAGATTTTTTGTTGAGTTTTGTGTTGTGAAGTTTTCAAGTTTTGGGTAAAGATTTGATGGATTATGTGACAGGGAGTGGCAAGAGCCTAAGCTTGGGGATGCCCATGGCACCCCAAGGTAATCTAAGGACACCAAAAAGCCAAAGCTTGGGGATGCCCCGGAAGGCATCCCCTCTTTCGTCTTCGTCCATCGGTTACTTTACTTGGAGCTATATTTTTATTCACCACATGATATGTGTTTTGCTTGGAGCGTCTTGTATGATTTGAGTCTTTGCTTTTTAGTTTACCACAATCTTCCTTGCTGTACACACCTTTTGAGAGAGACACACATGATTCGGAAATTATTAGAATACTCTATGTGCTTCACTTATATCTTTTGAGCTATATAGTTTTTGCTCTAGTGCTTCACTTATATCTTTTAGAGCACGGTGGTGGATTTGTTTTATAGAAACTATTGTTATCTCATGCTTCACTTATATTATTTTGAGAGTCATACAAAACAGCATGGTAATTTGCTTTAATTGTGAAATTAGTCCTAATATGCTAGGTATTCAAGATTAGTAAAAACTTTCTTATGAGTGTGTTGAATACTAAGAGAAGTTTGATGCTTGATGATTGTTTTGAGATATGGAGGTAGTGATATTAAAGTTGTGCTAGTTGAGTAGTTGTGAATTTGAGAAATACTTGTGTTGAAGTTTGCAAATCCCGTAGCATGCACGTATGGTAAACGTTATGTAACAAATTTGAAACATGAGGTGTTCTTTGATTGTCCTCCTTATGAGTGGCGGTCGGGGACGAGCGATGGTCTTTTCCTACCAATCTATTCCCCTAGGAGCATGCGCGTAGTGCTTGGTTTTTGATGACTTGTAGATTTTTGCAATAAGTATGTGAGTTCTTTATGACTAATGTTGAGTCCATGGATTATACGCACTCTCAACCTTCCACCATTGCTAGCCTCTTCGGTACCGTGCATTGCCCTTTCTCACCTTGAGAGTTGGTGCAAACTTCGCCGGTGCATCCAAACCCCGTGATAAGATACGCTCTATCACACATAAACCTCCTTATATCTTCCTCAAAACAGCCACCATACCTACCTATTATGGCATTTCCATAGCCATTCCGAGATATATTTCCATGCAACTTTCCACCGTTCCGTTTATCATGACACGTTCATCATTGTCATATTGCCTTGCATGCTCCTGTAGTTGACATTGTATTTGTGGCAAAGCCACCATGCATATTATTTCATACATGCCACTCTTGATTCATTCCCGGTACACCGCCGGAGGCATTCATATAGAGTCATACTTTGTTCTAGTATCGAGTTGTAATCATTGAGTTGTAAATAAATAGAAGTGTGATGATCATCATTCATAGAGCATTGTCCCCAAAAAAAGAGAAAGGCCAAAAGAAAAAAAGGAAGGCCCAAAAAAAAGGGGCAATGCTACTATCTTTTTCCATACTTGTGCTTCAAAGTAGCACCATGATCCTTATGATAGAAAGTCTCTTGTTTTGTCACTTTCATATACTAGTGGGAATTTTTCGTTATATAACTTGGCTTGTATATTCCAACAATGGGCTTCCTCAAATGCCCTAGGTCTTCGTGAGCAAGCAAGTTGGATGCACACCCACTTGAGCTTTCATACGTTTATAGCTCTAGTGCATCCGTTGCATGGCAATCCCTACTCCTCACATTAACATCAATTGATGGGCATCTCCATAGCCCGTTGATTAGCTGCGTTGATGTGAGACTTTCTCCACATAACCCCCAAAATTATATTCTATTCCACCCATAGTGCTATATCCATGGCTCACGCTCATGTATTGCGTGAAAGTTGAAAAAAGTTTGAGATTACTAAAGTATGAAACAATTGCTTGGCTTGTCATCGGGGTTGTGCATGATGAGAGCATTCTTGTGTGACGAAAATGGAGCATGACCAAACTATATGATTTTGTAGGGATGACTTTCTTTGGCCATGTTATTTTGAGAAGACATAATTGCTTAGTTCGTATGCTTGAAGTATTATTACTTTTATGTCAATATTAAACTTTTATCTTGAATCTTTCAGATCTAAATATTCATACCACAATTAAGAGGGTTACATTGAAAATTATGCTAAGTAGCATTCCACATCAAAAATTCTGTTTTTATCATTTACCTACTCGGGAACGAGCAGGAATTAAGCTTGGGGATGCTTGATACGTCTCCAACGTATCTATAATTTTTTATTGTTCCATGCTATATTATATTCTGTTTTGGATGTTTAATGGGCTTTATTATACACTTTTATATTATTTTTGGGACTAACCTATTAACCGGAGGCCCAGCCCAAATTGCTGTTTTTTTGCCTATTTCAGTGTTTTGCCCAAAAAGAATATCAAACGGAGTCCAAACGGAATGAAACCTTCGGGAACGTGATTTTCGGAACAAACGTGATCCAGAGGACTTGGAGTCTACGTAAAGCAATCAACGAGGAAGGCACGAGGCAGGGGGCGCGCCCACCTCCCCCAGGCGCGCCCTCCACCCTCGTGGGCCCCTCGTTGCTCCACCGACGTACTTCTTCCTCCTATATATACCTACGTACCCCCCAAACCATCAGATAAGGAGCCAAAACCCTATTTCCACCGCCGCAACCTTCTGTACCCGTGAGATCCCATCTTGGGGCCTTTTCCGGCGCTCCGCCGGAGGGGGCATTGATCACGGAGGGCTTCTACATCAACACCATAGCCTCTCCGATGATGTGTGAGTAGTTTACCTCAGACCTTCGGGTCCATAGTTATTAGCTAGATGGCTTCTTCTCTCTCTTTGGATCTCAATACAAAGTTCTCCTCGATCTTATTGGAGATCTATTCGATGTAATCTTCTTTTGCGGTGTGTTTGTCGAGATCTGATGAATTGTGGGTTTATAATCAAGATTATCTATGAACAATATTTGAATCTCCTCTGAATTCTTTTATGTATGATTGGTTATCTTTGCAAGTCTCTTCGAATTATCAGTTTGGTTTGGCCTACTATATTGATCTTTCTTGCAATGGGAGAAGTGCTTAGCTTTGGGTTCAATCTTGCGGTGCTCGATCCCAGTGACAGAAAGGGAAACGACACGTATTGTATTGTTGCCATCGAGGATAAAAAGATGGGGTTTATATCATATTGCATGAGTTTATCCCTCTACATCATGTCATCTTACTTAAAGCATTACTCTGTTCTTATGAACTTAATACTCTAGATGCATACTGGATAGCGGTCGATGTGTGGAGTAATAGTAGTAGATGCATAATCGTTTCGGTCTACTTGTCACGGACGTGATGCCTATATACATGATCATACCTAGATATTCTCATAACTATGCTCAATTCTATCAATTGCTCGACAGTAATTCGTTTACCCACCGTAATACTTATGCTCTTGAGAGAAGCCACTAGTGAAACCTATGGCCCCGGGTCTATTTTCCATCATATTAATCTTCCAACACTTAGCTATTTCTATTGCCGTTTATTTTACTTTGCATCTTTATTTCTCCTTATCATAAAAATACCAAAAATATTATCTTATCATATCTATCAGATCTCACTCTCGTAAGTGATCGTGAAGGGATTGACAACCCCTTTATCGCGTTGGTTGCGAGGTTCTTATTTGTTTGTGTAGGTGCGTGGGACTCGCGCGTGGTCTCCTACTGGATTGATACCTTGGTTCTCAAAAACTGAGGGAAATACTTACGCTACTTTACTGCATCACCCTTTCCTCTTCAAGGAAAAACCAACGCAGTGCTCAAGAGGTAGCATCTGGCGTACCGCAAAACGGAGGAAACGGACCTCCTACGGTCGAAACGGGGTCTTGTTGATCGGGAGGGGTGTGGCATACCGCAAAACGGAGGAAACAGACTTGTGTTGGAGCGCTACGGTCGGAACGGGGGTCCTGTTCATCGGGAGGGGTGTGGCGTACCGCAAAACGGGACTCCACGGGATACTGTTCATCTCCACCGTCGACCTCCTCCAGCCTCCACTTGCGATTGTTCATCCACGGGCTCCTGTTCATCCAGCCTCCACTGCGCGCTTCTCCGCCGGCTACTGTTCAACCAGCCCTCCACGGGGTCCTGTTCACAATTATTATCATAGAAGTGTCATAAGTATGACAGAAAAAAATTCATTCGACGCAAAATGTCACGGATGTGTCTTTTTTTATAGTGCAACCCCGCCCACCTCACCTCACCACCGACCGACACCATCACCACCTCCTCGTTGCCTATCACCACCTTGACGCCGCCAACCCGCCTCACCACCGCCATCAGTGCCTTCTATTCATGTAAGAGAGAAACGAGAGAGATTAGAGACTGGCAAGTGGGGCTTATATGTCAGGCTAACTATAGGGGAAGTTGTATTGGGATCTCTTACCACAACACATCTATGAAACCTAATAAATTTATTGAGAGAGCTCCAATAAACACTCACATGGGAAGATTTTTCAGAAGCTGTTGGCTATTCTCTAAAAGGGACCATCGTAAAATTCATAAAGTTGCAAAGTTCAATTGTTGTTGAAGTGTATAAAAATTGAAATGCTAAATTTTAGTATACTAGACATTTAATGCAGCTAAGGCAATTTCAATGCTCGCATTTTTTAAAAGTTACAAACTATATTTGTGACATGTTAATTTAACAATGGTTGTGCTTCTTTTAATTCTACTTCAATATGTCTTTCCACGAAAAGACCTGCGTGTCTTTCTAAGAAGAAATATCCGGCGGTCATGCAGATGGTCTGGCGTACGTAGTCATCGCGCGTGTGTCAAGGTCCAGCTTGCTTTTGTAACAGCAAACATCGTGTACGTAGAATCCATTTTTGAGAGACCTGGTCAACCAGCCTACATGCTCTGCAAAGATTTCAAGCTACTGCTGATTGTACATACATAGAACGTACATTTTATTTTACGAAGAGGATTAAATCTATTATAAAGATTTATCGAAAGTACAAAACACTCCAAACATAATAAAAATTTCATTAGATCCATGGAAAATCAATTCCAATTTCTCCGTTAAGCTCGTTAAGAGCATCTCCAACAGCCGCGCTACATGCGGCGCGCTAAAAACCTATTTGCAGCGTGCAGATCGCATGTTTTAGCCCGGCATGGTACGCTTGCTCCAGCAACCGCTGCAAATTTTAGCGCGCGCGAGCTGCTCCAGCAGCCGCTGCAAAAAATTACGCGCGCTCTCGCACAAACAACATATGCACTCCGAACTAATATAAAAAAATATATGCATAGATTAAAAAAACGATATGTAGATATTTCACAATGCGTACATAGTTCATCATAGCATAGATAAATAAAAAAACTAGTCCAACACAATAAAAAAACTATGGTGCAACTAGAACCTACTCCGAGTCGTCCTCATCATCATTCTCGCTGGTGTTTCCGAGGTATCGAGCCACACGTCTTTCCAACGAGTATCGTTTGAGTCAAAGAACGACTCCCCACCCGCGTTAACGAGATCGCACTACGATATGGCCAGTGCCTTCCGCCGACGCCTGTCCGCCCGCTCCGCGCGGCGCCTTGCCGTCCTCTCCGCCCAGAAGGTGTTTTCGTCAGCGACGTCCTGCGGGTAGCGTCGGCGCCACTCCGCCATGGCTCGCTCGTCCTCCTCGGCGATGAGGAGGCAGCGCTGCCGCCGACGGTGTTCCTCACGGTCCTGGTCTGTTATAAGACGAGGCGGAGAGGCGACGGCCTGCGCCTGCTCGCGCGTTAAGACGTCGTGGAAGTTCATCTGCGCGCGAGGCCTCTGGAGGTGCCACGCCGCCGCGTCGTACGCGCGGGCAGCCTCGTGCGTGGTCTCGAACGTGCCGAGGCCAAGGCAGACGTCGCCGGACCGGATCTCAGCGTAGAAGGCGCCGGAGGGGCGCTCGCGGACGCCGCGGTAGCCCGAAGATCCCCGGCGGCGCGACGGCATGGTGGCGTGTCGGTGGCGGGGCGAGGAAGCGGCAGAGGAAGCATAGGCAGCAGGGAGAGCGCGCGTGGCACTGTGGATAGCGACGGGAGGCCGCGTGGCGTGCGCCGCAATTTATAGACGCGCCGGAAGCGGTGCGCCAAATCTAGCGCACGACCGCCCGCTTTCTCCCTCGCGCGCAATCGTTTCCCCCGCGCGTTAATTTCCCCCCTCCGCTCACGCAAAAACGTCTCGCGCGCTAAAATGGCAGTTTACCGCGCGCGTCTTTTGGCGCCGCTGTTGGAGATGGTCTAAGTGATGCTGCTGATTGTAAATGTAAATGTAGTACAGCAGATCGGGCAGCGGACTAGTCTTCAACTCCTTGGGATGGCGCGGGCTCGCAGGGGCTGCTTCATGACCGTGGTGAACTCTAGCACCTCGGTCATGTCCACCTGCTCTCCGTCCGCCGGCGGCAACCACTCCAGCTCCCTCACGAGGCCCGCCACCAAGTAGGCCACGTGAAGCATGCCGAGCGTGTACCCGGGGCAAATCCTGCGGCCGGCGCCGAACGGCATCATCTTGATCTCCTTCCTCCCGGTGACGTCCACGTCGCACCCCTCGCCGCCGTCCAAGAACCGCTCCGGGCGGAACTCCCGCGCCGCCGTCCACACCGTCTCGTCGCGTCCCACCTCCGCGATCAGGATGTTCACCTCCGCGCCCCTGGGCACCCTGTAGCCGCCGATCTCTGCGCCGTCGCTCTGCACGCCGTGCGGGATGAGGAAGTGGACCGGCGGATGCAGCCGCAGCGCCTCCAGCACAACGGCGTTCAGATACGGCAGCGCCTGCAGGTCGCCCTCGCTTAGCTCCGGCTTGCTCCTGACCTCCTCGTAGACCCTGGCCTGCATGTCGGGGCGGTTTACCAGCTCCGCCATGATCCACTCCAGTACGGTCGCCGTGCCGTCATTCCCGGCGCTCAAGAACTCGGAGCAAAGGCTGACCACCTCGTCGTCCGTCAGCGGGCGGTCGCCCTCCTCGGGCAGTCGCAGCGCGAGGAGGGAGTCGGCGTAGCAAGGCGCCGGCGTGTCGTCGTCCCGCAGCCGCCTGGCGTGGATTAGCGGGACGAAGATCTCGCACAGCCTCCGGCGCACAGCCATGTGCGCAGCCCACCGCTTGCGGAAGAGCCTCTTGGTGAGGAACGGGCAGAGGTAGAAGATGGGGTAGCTGAGAATGCTACGCACAATCCACAGCTGCAGCTCCTGTATCTCGTCCAGCACCTCCGGGCCAAGCCAGGCGCCAAAGCTCATGTACACGATAAGCTCGAACATGGCGCGACGGAGCAATGGCCTCACCGTGACGGGCCGCGAGCCTGCGACTGCAAGGAGGTCGCCGAGGAGCCCGTCGCGCGTCCGCCGCCTCGCCGGCGCGAAGAGGCCGACACGGGCCGGGTGCAACATCACGGTGGCGAGGTTGCGGCGGACGAGGCGCCAGTAGGGACCGTAGGGCGCTGCATTGATGTTGCGGGCGCCGGAGGTGAACAGAAGCCCCGGCTCGAAGATGTCCAGGCGGTGGGCGAAGGTCGCGCCGCTCTGGACGAGGACACGGTGAGCGAGGTGGCGGTCGGAGATGAAGACGAGCGGGCGGAATAGGCGCACGGAGATGACTGGACCATGGCGAGCGTGCAGCTCGCGTAGGAGCTGAGGAAGGTCAAAGATGGACCGCCGGAGCGCCAAGAACTTGACCAGGAACAGCAGGGCCGGCGGGCCTGGAGGGAGCTCCTTGCCTTTTCGACGGCTATGCAGCATGAAGACGAGAGAGAGGGTGCTGAACAGGGGCAGGGATTGCCATGGCCAGCTCGTGAACTCCATTATTGAAGCTCTGGATCTGACACTGGGCTCTGGTGTGGTCTGTATGTTGTAGTGTATCTCCAACGCTGCCCACAAAACGAGCACGCCGTGGATCGGGGGATTAGCCGTCGACACGGATGCGGGAACCGGTCATTTAAAGCTATCGGCATACTGCCCGCTAGCAAAATAAATTTAAGTCCGCCTGAGAGGATCACATCATCGCCCGATCACAATAAAAAGAGACAAATATGTTAGTTTTTTACATGCCTGATCATAAAAAAAAATACTAGTCTGGTAGTTCATGCAACAAAAATTAAATTTTCTGCCATGCTGTACTGGCAATCCGAGCCTCCATGCTCAATCTGTTGCTACCTCCGTCTCGGCCGACGCCACGTCCTTCTCCGCCGCATCTGCCCTCTCCAACTCATCCTTCTGTCGTTGCAACATCTTGGCTTACACGATCATCCTTGTGTCCTTATCTAAATCCCCATCTACAAGGTGAGCATCTTTGCGTCCTCCGAAGCAGTTGAGATATCCACCTTCTTCTCGTCGAGCATGGCCTTCTTCTCTTTGAGCATGGCCTTCTTCTCTTCGAGTTTGAGCTTCTTCTCGGTCATCCGATTTCTCATCTCCGGACAAGCGTGATGCTAGGGTCCTCCACCACCTCCATCTTCTAGACAGGTTCTCCTCCGGGTCCATGCACGGCGGGAGGGAAGAAGAGAGTGGGCAAAAAAGAACGGGAATTAGGTGAAGAGTGGTTGGATGGAAAAAGAGACCGGGGATTTTGCCGCGAAAATAGTGCAACAAACTACAAAGGCGCGGATCCGCCTCAGTTTTGGATGGGCCGGGGTGTCGGAGTCCTATGTGACTCGTGTCCGAACTCCCGCAAAGCCCTTAGGGTCCGAACTGCGACGTGTACTAATGAATGTGGTGTTGGATGGCTTGCCGGGTAGAAACAACTGCATCCAAAAAGATACGAGCGGTTTGAGGTCGACGTTGAAGACACCCTAACACCTTAAGTGCAATTATATATATAGGAGTACTACACTCCACCGTACCCTGAGTTTATGGATACTCCTTAAACTCATATTTGGTAGATGGGTCGTTATAAGGGAATGGTACACTACAGGGAAATTCATTGTATAGCCTAATGCCGAGTGTAAATTACCCGTTATCCAAATATAGTACTCCATTTGTCCTAAAAATAAGTGACTCAACTTTATATTAACTTTATACATTGTGAATTTTAATATTATTAGCCTATATGTACTCCATGTACTTCCTCTGTTTCATAATGTAGTGCATGTGTATTTTTAAAAAGTCAAACATCACAAATTTTGACCAAGTTTATGAAGAAAAATATTGACATCTAGAATGCCAAATATATATCATTAGAGTGATTATAAGATGTAGTTTCATATTTTATATAATTGATATTTTATATATAAATAGTTTTCTCTTTAAACTTGGTCAAAGTTTATAAAGTATGGCTTTTCAAAAACTTTACACACACAACATTATGAAATGGATCTGTCTACTCCCTCTGTGCCAAAATAAGTGTCACTAATTTATTATAAGGTCATACAACTTTATACTAAATCAGCGACACTTGTTTTAAAAGAGCAACTTTGTACTAAGCGATATTTATATTGGGACGGAGGGTATTATATTATTATTGAAATAAGAGAAAACAAGCCTCCACCCTGATAGACATAGGTAAAATTATTTAATCCCTTGATTAAGTATAATGATTGAGATTTAAAGTAAAAGTTAACAAGTGAAAACGAATATGTGGGTTGATGTAAGTCCTTCAAAATACAGCGCCTGGATTTGCATCCCATACGAACACCCAGCAAACCAGTGAAGATATCTAAAAAATATGTGGGTTGATAGATATATGACATCATGGTGGCTGATGTAAGCAAGGAAACATCATGCGAGCATGTGCAACATGTGAGAGAGCTTTCAAGAGAGACTGAGCATGCATGTGACAAAACTTTTTAGGGACACTGGGCGTGAGACGGTGAGACAGACTGAGCATGCATGTGACAAAACTTTTTACCAGATACACAGGGCGTGAGGGAAGAGAGAGACGTGCAACGAATTCAGAAAAGTCAAAAAATATTAATTCGGGAAAGTCAAAAAATTCGCAACTTTTTGGGAAAGAAACTTGACATCTCATATAAAAAGTTCCGCTAAGAAAAACAATCCCATCAACTTCAGGGAAAAATCAAAATTTTGAGGACGACAAAAACCGTGACTACTAACTTATGCAGTGTTGATTTTGTTTTTTCCCACCCAAAATACAATGGAAGTCATTCATTGGTGAAACTTTTCATATGAACACAACAGAAGGTCAAGTTTGTTCCCCAAAGTTTCATATTTCCTCCGTTTTTATTTACTTCGCATATTATCTTTGTCTCGAATCAAACTTTCTAAACTTTGATCAAGTTTATACAAAAAATATTAACATCCACAATACCAAACCATTACCATTAGAATCACCATTCAATATATTTTCATATCATAAATATTTGTTATTGTGGAAGTTTAGATTGTTTTCGATAAACTTGGTTAAACTTTATAAAGTTTGACTTAGGTCAAATCCAATATGCAGAATAAATAAAAATGGAGGGATTAACTTTTTGACTTAATTTTTTTTTCCCATATAGGGTGCACCTACACCCGAGAGCCAAATGTGTTTTGTCTTGGGTGGAGTATTAGCTATAGATGCAGTTGGATTACAGTCTATGAATTTACGGACGTGATGCTCATATGTTAATTATGCAATGAATATTTTGGATGCCATGACTTCTGTCGATCGACGAATGCCCATGCGTTCTGGATGCGGGATACGACATCATTTTTGAAGGCCAATGTGAGTGTGGCCTCCATTTATGGGAAGACGGCCATTGATATATGGTCGAAGTACTCAAGGGAGGAGGAGAGGCGGGCGCGACCGACAGCTGATTCAGCCTTACGGCGTGCGTCATCCTCGACCCACTCGAAGAGGTCCCACGCCCTCTCCCAGAACTATCTCTCAGCGCGGACTCCTTCGATCTCGCCGAGGAAAGGTCTGCGGGGAGGGTGCAACATAATCGACATGGTAATGGGGGAAGAGAGGGCGTGGGGTGGAAGACAACAAAGCGAGTCGATGGGGTTAGTGTGCCGACGACGGGGATTGGGGTAGACGGTGAATGTGGTGGCGCCAGCGAAGGGGGTGGATGGTGGTTTATGTACCGCAAATGGGCGCGCTCTGGTGGAAAATGGGTGCAAAACATGACATGGCCATTAGTTGGCGCTATTCTCGGTGGATAAGAAGTTGCGGCATTGGCAGGGGCAGAAGCAGCAGCCATACACCGGGTTGCGCACGGGAGGAACATTCTAGGCTGAAACTTTCTTCCCACGCGAGCGGTTGACGGATGCCGAGTGCTCCAAACCAATGCTCACAACCTCCAAATATGGAGGCTCGCAGTCAGGATACGACGCATCTCTATAAATTATGCCGATCGGGAGGCATATGGCGACTTTGCTAGAGTGTTATTTTGGCCCAAAATCGCCATAACAATGATTATTATGCCGATTGTCCGATATGACAACTCTGGTAGGGTTGCTCTAATGCTCTCGTTTTGCATGTTTAAACTTTGATCATAAATTTCATCACAACAATATGTAAACATTTTGTCACAAAAAATGTACCATACATTTCAACACTAATTCAATGGTATAACTTTTATGACATGTAACCTGCGTTTTGTGGTGAAACTAATGATCAAAGTTATTTTTGAAATAACAAGGAGATTGCTTGTGCGTTGCAACCGAGACAAAATAGGGTGCCGCGATAGAAAAATGCTACCATGACAACGGAACTCGATTCCTGTGGAAGAAGATGCATGTCATGGTAGCAAAAACGAGTTGTTGCGGTAGAACAAAAAACATTAGTTTTAGGCCATTTTGAGTTAGTTCCACATATATATCAATCATTCAACTATCATGAAAATAAGAGCAAGAGTGGAAATCCAATTTGGCTCCCGGGAGCACGTGTTCCTGCGTGAAAAACAATTTTTTGAATGCCAAAAAAATCACAACAAATATTTTATGTATTTATAGTCACATCCAAATGCTACATGCAAACTTTAGGCAAAAGGTTAAACATTTTAGCCTGTGCAAAAAAACAAAACAAATTACACCAAATGTTACCCCAAAATATCATCTAAAATTTGTTTTTTTTCATCAAAGAAACACTACTGCCCGTTTCGCATGAAAATTGTCAAGCATGTTTGCGACACTAACGCGAACATCCACAAAAAAATTTAGAATTTTTTAAAAACATATTACCACTCTTTTGCGGTACTGTTCATCTGGAAGCAAATGCTCCCGGAAGGCAAAACGCCCCTCCCAAGCGAGAGAGATTAATGTACCAGGGTATTAAACCGACGTTGATGGAGCTGGTTTATATCACAACATTTTGCCCCAAATATAGCTAGATAGCTTCCTTAGTTAATCTCACCTGAAATCAAAGGAACACAAGCATACTGTGTTAAGCATCAATTATAGGAAACTATAGGATTACCCCGAAAAAAAGAGAGAGAAGGAAACTATAGGATTATCCCGCAAAAAAAGAGAAAAGGAAACTATAGGTTTATCCCGCAAAAAAGGAGGGAAGGAAACTATAGGATTATTATCCCGCAAAAAAGGAGAGAAGGAAACTATAGGGTTATCCCGCAAAAAAGGAGGGAAGGGAACTATA
This sequence comes from Aegilops tauschii subsp. strangulata, assembly GCF_002575655.3. NCBI lineage: Eukaryota > Viridiplantae > Streptophyta > Magnoliopsida > Poales > Poaceae > Aegilops > Aegilops tauschii. Next base: position 75,090,632 of record NC_053036.3, on the reverse strand, counting down.
GGATTATCTCGCAAAAAGAGAGAGAAGGAAACTGTAGGATTACTCCGCAAAAAAAATGAGAGAAGACTAATATAGATCCAGATATATGTTAGTTGGGAGAACATGGACGTTCTCAGAGTTTAGCGAATATTGGTCGTCGGATCGATTGTTTGATCGGATCTCGGCCGTCGGATCGAGTCCTTGGAAGACCTCGGCCGTCGGATCGAAGAGGTGTCACTGTTGCAATGAATAGTTACCTCTCGCTGTAAAAATCTCATGCCAACGCGTGTAATTCTCGTGCCCCGCCAAGGGCATTTTCGTAATTTCACATTGTTGGGAAAGTGCCCAACTAGGGTTGAGACGGTGAGAGGTTGAGAGCGTGCTGGTCGTTCCCCTCCCCCTCGAGCCCGCCTCCTCTCTTCCCCTCCTCTCCTCCCCGCGCTCTTCCCCTCTTCTCCTCTCCTCCCCACCGCCTCCCGCCTCCTCTCCTCCCCACCGCCTCCCGCCTCTCGAAGAAGCAGCAAGCCCCGCCCGCGCCCAGAAGCCCAAGCCCGCCACCAAGCGGCAGTTCCAGGCGTTGCGGGGCGGCAGGGGGCTCAGCCTCAACCCGCTAACCCTAGCTGCACCCCACACCGCCGTCGGCTCCTTCTCCCGGCCTGCCGGTCCCCGCCGTCCGCGTCCACAGCGTCGTCGTCGTCGTCCTCGCGTGCACACGGCAAGAGGAGCACGGGAGACGTGGCTGCGCCGCCGCCTCCGCCTCTGCTCGCCCTCGCGTTGTTGTGCCGTTTCCTCCTCCACGCCCCCTTGGTGCTCATCAGGAAGAGCGCGGCTCACAGTCGGCTCTCGCGAGGGAGTGCCGAACGCGCGCAGGAGGGAGTGGCGGACGCGCGCAGGAGGGAGCGGTGGAGCAAGGTGGCGCCGGTCGAGGTGAGCTGCTTCTCCCTTGGTGGAGTATTTGTGTTTTTGTTGCTTTTAGTCTAGCTAGGTTCCAAGGAAGGGGACATTTAGGCTTTTCTTGTGCTGTTGGTGGCTTATTATGCGGTCAAACATTGGATCTAGATGCATTTTTGTAATTGATGTATTATATTGCAGTCTGTAGCTTCCCTTATAAGATGCAACATGATTAGTTGTTGTGATTTCTCATTACCGATTCCTTTATGAGCATTCTAATATAACTGTGAAAATGTTGCTACTGTTGATTATACCAAAAAAAGATGAAGAACCATACTAAATGCTGGAGCCAAGTCTCTGATGTTACAACGCTAAGCCATCGATTCTGCATCCATTATTGCTCCACTTTGCTGGTTGTTTCAACTTTCATCATTTAATTCAGTACCGTTGTATTCTCATAAAGCCATATAAGTGATGATTATGAATTTAGTCCTTCATAGTTAGGTTAGTAATATCAACTATCAGGTAAATTCTACACTCTAAAAACAACAAAATTCAGAATTTTTTTTTGAATCTTATAAGCAGTGAATTGATTTTCTCCATCCCATGTCTTGTAACGTACAGGGAGCACTCAAGACACTTGTAGTGGTTCATAATTTTGGGAGAGCTTAATTTTACACAAAGGGGGCGTATTATGCAGATCTCATACTTCAAGGATGACTCCAGTTCAGTTGGTCGGTATCTCTTCATTTGCTTGGAAATACTGTTGGTCTGCTTATTATCCTTTGATTTTCCTATGTACTAATATTGAGTGTTGTCCAGCTTGGGACTGTTACGCATAGGTGCGCACATATGGTTAGTTTTTGGAGGAAAGATTGGAATGCTCTAGGATCCTGATATATGATGTTACAGCCGAGCATTTATACAAATAAGCTCAAGGTCCTGAAAAGGTCTGAAGCATCACATCTTTTTTGGCACTAGAGTTCGATAGTTTTGAATACCACACATATTAAATCTGAGTACAAATTCTCGCTCCTTAATCACCGAGTATAAATTCTCGCTCCTTATTCACTGAGTATAAATTATTGCTCCTTATTCACCGAGTATAAATTCTCGCTCCTTAATCACCGGTTCAACTAATGCTAATTTTTCATCGGGGACATAGTAGAACCAGAGAACTAGATTCCTATGATCTGTTAGAGCAGTTGCCAGCTTTGCAACAGTTACTGTATCGGCTTGTTGGATGTCAGGTGATCGTCTCTTCAGTCTAGGCTAACAAGCCTTAGATGCGAGAATCTCTCAATTTCTGCCATTTTCATATCTATATGTGGCATAACAACAATTTTTTCTTTGTATTGCAGCAAGTAGGGAACTGCGAATGACAACTACTTGCTGCAATATGCTCTAGCTTTTGTAAGCCCTAATTATTTCTCTTGTAGGTATGCACACAAGAAGAGCTCAGCTCTTTGTGGTGCAATAAAACCAGTTCTTGCACAACAAGACGAAATGGCTTAGTTGACTTAGGTCAATTATTGGAATTGTTTTTTGTAGGGTATGAAGATAGGTGATTTTGAGTGGCTAATTTGGCAGTAATGCAATGGAGGTGTGGCTGCGTCTTTCGAGAGTGGTGTCGATAACAAGAGGCTTCTATGACAATGGAGGCAGCGACAAGCACATATATGCTTTAGCTTTGAGGCACTGAATTGTGTATGTTCTGAACTTATATTAGAGCTTCACATATCATTATATCGTGAGTCACCAAAAAAATTGCATTAAAAAACTGTACGCTTTTCTTTCAACTGTATCACATCTTAATCCTTTTAGGTTGGCATCAAACTCTATGAGTGGATTTTTGTTACTGTGTTGAGCCATGCTTTGATTTCTATTAATTGGCCAATATTTGATGTCATATTTTCTTTAGATGCATCACTTGCAGTCATTCTTTGATTTCTATTAATTGACCAATTTTTTTTTGGAGCCGTAATTCTGTCATAGCATTTCCTTGCTTTTTTTGCTTTGAAAAACTTCATTGGTCATAAGCTGATTGCAGCAGCAGGGTCGGATATTTAAGCATACCTAGGATATTTATATTTTAGTTGGCATATAGTCATGCCAATTTTCTGGTTTATCTATTATCTATTTCTTTCACCTTTGAATACTTTGAATATACTAGCCTTTATTGTTCATTGTTTTGTAGAGTTAACTTTTGTAGGAACACTGATTTTCAAAGTTAACTTTTTAGTAGTTTGGCGTGTTCCAATTTATGGAGACCCCTCTCGGAAACTTATTCTTCCTATCTTTGTTTTTAAGGGGTGTAGAAGCTAGAGAGAATTGGTTTTGTAAGGATGCAACCCTTGAAAGCTATAGATATTCCTACAGGTAAACAGGTGAAATACTTACTGTTGGTCACTCAGTTAGTGAAAATGATTGAAATTACTCATAGAAAATGAAGTAAGAGCTGCAGTTGACAGACCAAGTGTGTTATTTCACATGAGCTCTTCCAATTTGCTAGGTTCTGTTGGTCACATAACTTTGTTATTAGGTGTGTAGATATTACAATTTTCACTTTGTGAACTGCATGCCAATGTACATCCTGTATATACAATGACACTTTTCTCATTTTCTCTTCGCCTACCATTTGTTCTAAATTAATGCCTTCTTATTTGGAGATTTAAAACATAGACAACAAGAGAATCATATGAGATGTCCATGTCCTGCTTGATTTCCTCTTTATTTTCCAGCGTCGCCTTCCATTGCTTTGCCTACTAAGAGTTCACTTCCTGGCAATATTTTAGTTCCAGAAGAAGTAGTTCTGATTTATTTTCTTTGTCTCTTGCATTTGTTATGCAGAACGATTCCTACTCATGTTTTCCCCTTGCATTTGGCATGGTCATAATGGAATTTGAAATCTCTAATCCATTTTTCAGATACACTACTGGTATTGTTACACATCAGGGAAGTCCTCATCTACTACTGGTTTGACAACAATTGTTATCAAATAACCTGAAGCGGGTGAATTTTGTATGGAGGTAATATAAATGCAGTTGATCATACATACTGCTACTCGAATAAAAATGCCTATCGTAGTGTCTATATACATCCGTATGTTATAGTCCATTTGAAATCTCTAAAAAGACTTATATTTAGGAACGGAGGGAGTAGTATAGTAATGAATGTGATCAAGCAGTTTGCATCAACACATTGTTTGGACTATATTTTGTGGCATATATTTTACCACCTGCTTTCTACCAAAAGAAACGATAAATAAAGGTGGACAATAATAGGTTACAATAGTGATCAAAGGAAGAGAAATACTTTTGCAAGTCATGCATGGATTTTTTTACCAGACAAATATTTTCTTCAGATGTATAATCATATTTTTCTGAGATATATATATTTCTTTTTGCTCATCACCTGATCCCGCCACCGCGGCCCATGGAGGCACTGCTGCAGGGGCCGCAGCTGCCACCATTCCTGTCCAAGACATACGATCTCGTCAGTGAGCCGCAGCTGGACGGGGTCATCTCCTGGGGTCCTTCGTCATGTGGAATCCTTCCACCTTCGACCGGGACATGCTCCCGCACAACTTCAAGCACAAGAACTTCTCCAGCTTCGTCAGGCAGCTCAACACCTATGTGCGTATCGTATCACTGTCCTATCCTCTGTTCTCATTTTTCTTTTCTTTTGCAATCTCTCACTGGATTATTATTCATGCCGCCATCCTCTGCTCAGGAGGCACTCTGTTTCTGTTTTGGTATCTGCCACTCTGTTTTGGATGTTCTATTTTTCTTTTTGTTCCTTCTGGTTTCTGCTGATGTACTCAACCCAAATCTGTTGTGTATATATATACTCTTTGTACTTCCCTTGATAATTTTAGTGAGCGGAGTTGTGGTCTGTAATGCCAATTTGGTGTATCTTTTGTTAGCAGAATCGTGGTCTGTAATGCCAATTTGGCCTTTCCCGAAAAAACTGGTTTATCTTGATCACTGAAATAATCCTGATTCCTAAGGAGTTGATCCCGTGATGGGTTTACTAAGATGGGCTGAACAGATAATACAATTTTATCCATATGTATTTCATCTTCTTTTGCACCTATTAATTATACATCTAGATACATACATTCCTCCAACAAGTATTTCCGGATGGAGGTTGTATTTTTTTTGCCTTTATTTGCATTTTACCCTCAAATAGATGGACATGACTTGATTTGAGTTATAACTCATCATTGATTGCATAGGAGTAGGCTGGGGTAACAGTGTCCAGTACCACACCCTTTCTTATCAAGTTTGTTACATTCATTTCATCTGTATCTCCTCTTTTGTTCTACAATTCATTTTGCTTATGATTTCTTATTGTAGTGGCAAATTTTAATTGCTTGGGCTGTTGCTGCTATGAAAATATATTTCTATCTTTTAGGTCTCTTACTTTAGTCTCTCACTCTCTCTCTGATTTCATAATGATATGAACTTCTATTATGCTGCAAGATTAGAGAGATTCTTTTCAAACTCAACCTGTGTCACGAGCTACTTGGTTACTTCGCATTACTTGGAGGATGCATGGATGAGGACTGAATTATGTGTAGCTATGATATCTTTTAATTTTGGTCATATATGTATCTTACAAGAATTCCAGTATATATTTTGGTCATCTGTATCAGAATAAGGATGCACCTTTAATTATTACAACCTCCAAGCCCATCATTTGGAATTTTATGTAGTTTCTTTTGATGTGAATATTTAGTTTGTTGTGTAATTCTATTGGATGATTATGGATGAGGCGTGAATAATGTATAGACATGATGGATGCTCTTATTCCTTATGACTCATCATCTGTAGATAATAGTAGATGAATGATTGATCGTGGCTTTCTTTTGGTATGTCATGCTACTTCTCTTATTTGGCTTTGGATCGTTTTGTTTTTTACCGGGTTAGATATGGCTGGTGCAGGTTGGGTGCGACAAAGCGCACTTCCTGGCAAGTGGTTATTTTTTGTGGTCTCATGAGCGTACTAAACTCATTGCTGCCTTATGATAATCTCATGGTAATGTTGAACTCCCTAATGTCTTGCTTCTATAACATGTGAATGCTTCTTTTTACTTTTATTTTGTTACATCCTGTTTGAGCAAGTATGTTAAACCTGGATTAATACTAACTTGATCATTACCTTCATAATCATAATGTTGGGACCGGCACCCTCGCGCCAAGGCGCGTTGCCGATCTAGTTGTTATGGCTGCGATGTTTGTTTCTGCATGCTACATAAGTCAAAAGAGCATAGACTGAACGTCTTCGTATTAAACAGTTGTCGAGGCTTGAGGTTTAACACCAAGATCAACTCGATATTGCCGAAGGTAATCTAGAGCAACTCCATACAATATAACAAAGCAAATCAAGTAAACATGCATGCATGTGCATATAACCTTGGGAAAAAAATTCTGGTTCATTTTATTTAGCAGAAAAATATTTAAACAACAATAAAAGGTTCAATAATGTACTAATATGACAAAATCACCATACTATGATAAGAAAAAAAAAATCCTTGCAACAACAGCAGCCAATGGAAGGAGCAGCAGCATCCAAACTGTTTGAAGCCCCGGAGAATGGCGTGGACGTAGATGGAGGACGTCTTGCAGTAGCCTGTGTGACTGTGTCCTCCTTTGGCCTCAACGGGGGCACGTACGTACTCCATGTGTCCCGGCGCCTCCCAGGCATAATAAAGAAGTTGCGGTGGCCGCGTAACCCGGCGGCGTCGATGGACTCCATACGACGTCGTGCATCATCTCGGCGGTTCTCCGGTTGCTTGCGCCACGTCGGGGTGACAGACAGCGTAGATGGCAGGTTGCTTTACGTTACGCCCGGATCGGATCGGAGCAGCGATTCCATCCATCCATGATCCATTCCATGGCTAGCTCACGAAAACGCGGGGGACCTGCAGACCAGGCCTAGCTTACGAAAACGAAATTCCCAGCTTGCATGCCTGCCTGCTCCCGTCGGAGCCTCCTCGGTCGAACCGATCGAGCTCGTCTCCTTTGCTCTCCGGTCCGATCAGCGGCGATGGGATGGTCGACTCCCTTCCTCGCGCGGCATTAATCACCTCTCCTCATGATCATGAATATACGAGTGAGTGGAAGTGGAGAACGAAGCAAAGCCAGAAGCCACAGTTGTGCACGTCCTTCTTTTATCTTCCTTTCTCTCCTCCCCTCGTTCGTTCCTTACCACCCCACGCCGGCGAGGGGATAACTCAACCGCCATAGGCCCGCAACGGCCGGAGCGTCCGAGGCTCCTCCGGCTCTGCCTCTCGTCACCGGCGGCACCCCACCTGCCCTCTGCTGCGGGCGGGCTTCGCCGGGGTCGCGGACCCAGCCCCCATGCTCGGGTAGGGTGCCGGCCTCGTCGCCAGAGTCACGCATCCGTAGCTGGGACGCCACCGACAGGGCAGGGCATGTGCTCTCTGCTGCACCAACGCGCACCCAGAGCGTTCGATGGAATGCTCCTTGCGTATCTGGTCGCCCTCTTTAACTAATTACTACTCCCTCCGTCCATAATATAAAAGCGTTTTTTACAATAGTACTCTCTTTTTTTTTTAATCCGCATATAAAATTTGGTCAAAGGCAAACTTCACAAACTTTGACTAACATTATAGGAGAATACGAAATCAATATTATTAGATGCATTATGATATTTATTTTCATAGTGTATAGCTTTAGTATTGTAGGTGTTCATATCTTTTGATATAAATTTGGTCAAACCTTGCATAATTTGACTTTGATCAAATTTTATATGCAGACCAAAAAGAAACTGATGGAGTATTAGCACGGTCAGTTATAGAGGGTGTTTGTTTCCAGGGACTTATTGGTTTAGAGACTTAAAAAAGTCCCTATAAGTCCCATCTAAACCAAACAGGAGGGACTTATAGGGACTTAAAGTGGGCATTTGGGACTTATAAAATAAGACTCTCAAGAAGAGTCTTATAGGACTTATAGTTGTAATATGGTCTTTTAGTCCATGTTAAGTCTCAGGAACCAAACAGGTAGAGACTTTTTAGGGACTTGGGACTTATAAGTTGCGACTGAAAAAAGTCCTAGGACTTATGAACCAAACAGGGCCATAGTCCATGCATGCATGCACTACATCAACAGAAGAGGGGACGTGTGCATGTATTGCATGTGATGGACTAGTAGATTTAAAATCTCAACGAAACAAATGAGATATCCCACGTAGTTTTTTTTTACATGGAAATATCTTTATTCCATTAACCAACATACGCAACATAATCGCTGGCCACCAAATCCTGTACAAAGGTAGGAGCGCCACCCGGCCATACGGCTTGGGAATTAGCATCCATCTTCGCACCGAACGCCGCGAGGGCGTCAGCTACCTTGTTGCAGAGTCTTGGGCAGTAGAAAACAGAAAAGGAAAATAACCCAAAACTATGATTCGAAAGTTTTCTTTTATGTTAAATTCCTTTTTTTCTGGTCTCGAGAATAACCCAAAATTTGGACTCACGCCTTTCAATCACGCGCTCCCATGTTCAAACGTTCCGTGCCCAACCACACACGAACATAATTACTCACGGGTCTTCTGCACTGAAATAATCCACCTCACTGTCAAAAGACCTACCCGATGCAGTGTGGTAGACGTCCTCCTCCCGCTCCATCGTTGCATGCCGATCCCGCTTGTACTTGGTTCAGTCTTGGGGTGGGAGTCATCACCGTCGTCTTCTTCGTCACTCTCGAACTGAAGTCGTGCTGACAAGGAAGGAGAGGCCGAGGGTGGATGGCCGACTTCGATGTCGGGAGTGCTACGACGGCGTACCTAGCATGCGACCAAGCGGAGCCCTGCGAGGTCACCGCACTGCCGAGGGCCATGCCGAAGATTTAACGGGGCGAGGGCCTCCACGACATTGTGGTAAGCTTGGGGTTTTGAGACGGGCGTTGATGCCGCCGATGACGAGAGGAGGATAAATGGTGAAGGCGAGATGGATTTTCTCGAGATGATGAAGGAGAGGACGACAAGATCTGATCTTTTCTTTGCTGAGATGGTGGCGTTTTGGAATGGGCTTGATGCTACGTGGAGGAGGCGAGTGGAGCAAGACGAGATGTTGTGCAACCTAGCTCTGCTGTCTACTCTGCAAGATGGCAATATCACTCCCCCTCTTTCCTTCTCATGTGATCCCGCCAAGGACTCGAGCATATTGCAAGAAAGTGAAAAACAAATGCTTTTGACAGAAACAGTACAATTTGATGTGTTCTTTTTTTAGCAACGTGTTTAGTGCGTTGCTCACTTAACATCCCAATTGAACCGAGGATCAACATATACCAGCTGATGTAGCGAAGGGTATCACTTGGAACATTGCAATTCCATTCTCGTCGGTATGGAGATGCTGCATACATAATAGAGTAAACTTATTAATTAATTCATGCAATGCATACAAAAGAAATTGGCAATAGAATTTAGGAAGGGATTTCTATGGTTGATGACAATACAATATAAGGATAGGTTCTCCAACTAATAACAAATTGACAATATTTGTTCAAAACCTGCTAAAGGGCCAACCTTTGACCGCCAAAAGTATAAAAGAAGTAAGACAACATTACACAAAAATTGACGTAGATAAGTGTTTACTGGAGTTATCTTGTCCAATTGTTTTTCTTTGGATTTAGACCACCTCTTGGCTTCCGGTCGAACCAAAAAAAAAGGAAAATTGATAAGCATAAATATTTGGATGCAGGTGAAATAGGAATCAAATAACTACAGGGGAACAACTTAGCAAAATTTGACAAAAGTGCTTGGTCTCGTCTCCAACCATGCACCAAAATCGGATTTGGCTGAGTCGTCTTCGACTCCACTTCAACCGTTCGGTCTCTTCTGACCATGGTGGACTAGCCCACATGATGTGTTTGGTCGACTATGAGCGTCATATAGGATTTGCCTCGCCACAGAACTAAAGTAATTAAGATATAACTTTTTTTTGTGAGAAAACTTCTAATCTATTCATCTTCAAGATATAACCTGTCCATAATATTTGCCTGGTCACAGAAATCTTCTGCCAGTTGATGAGACGAACACAAATATAGCATCCCTTCTTGTTCCATAATATACTGTATATGTTTTTTTTAAGGAATTATTCTGATTGCATTCGATACACAATAATATACATTGAACAGGGAAGTTAAATTACTTGATACAACAAGGTGGAAACACTGATCTTTCTTCCTTGAGCGTAGGGCTAGAACTTCTCCGGTTAAGAAGACGTTTAGCAATGCATTATCATGCTGCTCTAGTTTCCTTGCATAAATGCATGATCATGCTGCTCTACTTTCCTTGCACAAAATCATGCAAGTACAAAAATCTGACACAGTTCACAATTGAAAAAATAATCTGAATACTGAATAGAAATTCTGATAACTACCCGAGGGGATGGAGCTTAATTAGTAATTTCACTTGGGCTAAATCCGCAGTTCACGAGGTACTTTGCAGATCCACAAGCAATTCATTTCTAAACATATTAAGAGACACCATGGTTTCGAACTCTAATCGCACAGTTGCATGGATCACTTATTTGCACTTCAAAATATTTAGCAACTTCGTTGGTCTGATAGGAGATATACATAACTTACCGAGGGATGAGCATGGTTGGGAACAAACACAGTGGCTCGAGGTACTTGGCACCGACACTGCCAGGAACAAGGTAGCTCACCACAAGCGGAAGTTCATGAGACTATAGCAGTACTTTTTTTAGATGTTCTTTTTTATAGATGTCTTGAGGCTATTAGAATGACATTTTTATTTCCTAAAAAATGATCTTACTCTTTTATTTTTTATTTTGAGATACAACTATTTTGTTTGAGATACAACTATCTTTTGAGGGAAAACTATTTTTTTGAGATATGAGACACGACTATTAGAACGACGTGAAAAGTAGATAGAAGAATGGAAGGAGTATGCGAACCAACCCGTGGTTGAATGGTTAGAGGGACAGTGGTATCCCTAACCCACCAGGGTTGAAGTCCTGGTGCTCGCATTATTTATGGATTTATTTCAGGATTTCCGGCGATGCGTTTTTAATGGGAGGAGACGCCTACGGTAACATCGTAAATCTCAAGAGGGTGAGTGTATGCATGTATGTATGAGCGTTTGTGTTTGTACTGTGTTGAAAAAAGAAGAAGGAAGCAATACTATACTGGGTGGGCCTGGATCGACATGCGCGGTTACGCGGCCCTTCGACCGGAGAGACGAGACGAAGCTAGTGCAAAACCGTGGTCCATTTCCATTTCCACAGCCTGTCTCGCGGCTCTCGACTCCCGTGGCGATGATGCCTTCCTCCTCCTCCTCCTCCCGCCGCCGTCGCCGCCGCCGCGGCAACCGCAACAGGCCTCCTCCTCCTCCAGCGCCGAAGACGCAGCCGGGGGAGGTCACGAGTGACGACGCGGAGCTTCCGCCGTCGGCCGCTGTCCACAGGCTGGAATGCATCCCATTCTCACGCCCGGCTCCACCAAAACCTAACCCTCCACAGCCTCAACCCCAACCCCATGGCGCGACGCACCCCTCCTCCACCTCCTCCTCCTCTCGCCGCCGTCGCGGCCGACGCGGCCGCAAGGGGACAGCACCAGCGCCAGCGCCTGCGGCGGAGGAGGCGAGGGACTGGGCGGGGCTCCTGCTGGACGCGCTCTGCGCCATCCTCCACAAGCTCGACCACGTCGAGATCCTGACCGGCGCGGGGCAGGTGTGCCGCTCCTGGCGCCGCGCCGCGCGCGACGTGCCCGCGCTCTGGCGCCGCATCGACATGCGCGGCCACGCGGACATCCACGAGCTCTACCTCTGCGGGATGGCGCAGGACGCCGTCCGCCGCAGCGCGGGGCAGTGCGAGGCGTTCTGGGGCGAGTACGCCGCCCATGAAGGCCTGATCCTCTTCCTCGGCGACCAGTGAGACTCTCTCCCCCTAACTTTTGGGCCCCTCAATTTGATCGTTTGGCTGATGACCTTGTGCTTCATTTTATCCTCGAATTATGATTTCGTTTAGCTGCTTCCGTCCAAATTTATGGGCTCCGAAATTTAAGGATTTATTTCCGAATTGGATCAGTTGGGTTAGATACCGTGATCAGGTGAAGATTGATGAATACACACTAACCTGAGAAATGATGTCCTGTGCAGTTTCCCGTTCATAATTCTGTCGTCATATATTCCTATGCCTGATTCTATGTATTGTACTACTAAATGTTTCATACTATTTCTATAGCATGGGACAGTAGGTAACTAAATGCACAAGTGGGGAAATTGCTGCTCGGTGTTGTAGCCTTTAAGTATGTTTTATTCATACTTCCGTGACAGTGAAGCGAAAGCTGAATGAACTCTGAAGTATATTAACTTCATCTAAGCCTGGTGATTCCAGCATTAGAATATATAAATGCTCTGCAACATGTTGGCAATTGAGAATTCATCAAGTGAGTCCACTTTAGTTTAGCACTAGTTTACTAACCATTTGGTGGTTACTTGTCTTCAGACAGTGATAGGGCACACCTTGCAAAGCGTGTGCACTGAAAATTACGGCGTAATGGGCTTATGAATCGATATGGCAATGGTAGTAGGGTAGTTGACATATTAACTGTAACTGTTTAAGACAAGCAACATGCTTTTTCGGATTAGCTAGTTTGAAATAGAGCGTAATTCTGAGATAGCTTTTCAGCAGTTAGAAGCATTACCATGTGAGACAGTCAAAAATTTGTAGATACTCTAAATTAATATTTATGCTGCTAAACTATAATTGGACTCTGCAGCCAAACATGATGACAGATTGCTCCTCTTTCTCATGTCAAATAAAATAATTATTGCACAAATTACATGTCATGGAACCCTTGTAGATGTTGGAGTAGTGCTTATGTCTGATTTATCTACCAAAGAGCCTCAATCAGTCACCCCTATTTGCTGTCATCTCTAGATTCTCTTCTATGGGCCTGTGTTTATTTTTTGTACAGCATGATTCTACCTTTTCTTTTGAAGGCCATATATACTGGTAACCATTATCCAAGTACTATGTTTGCAGGGCACCATCTCTGAAGAGTCTTCGCCTCATCTCTTGTTACCGTGTCTTCATTGAAGAATTGGTGGAGGCACTAAACAAGTTCCCTCTACTAGAGGAGCTCGAGCTCTCACTGTGTTCAAATATAGGTGGGAATCATATGTTTGAGATCAGCAAAGCATGCCCGCAGCTAAGGCACTTCAGAATGAGTGAGCTTCGGTTCCACAATCTCCAAGACGACAGTGACGGCGAAGACGCTGACAGCGAGTTCAGGTACAACAAGAACGATGACGCCAAAGGAATCGCAACCATGCTCCAGCTACGCTCCCTACAGCTCTTTGCCAACAACCTCACCAACGAAGGGCTGACGGCGATCCTCGACAACTGCGTCCACCTCGAGTCCCTTGACATTCGCCACTGCTTCAATGTCATCATGAACGACGCCTGCGAGCAAAGTTCTCCAGGATCAAGACGCTGAGGCTTCCCAACGACTCAGATGACTACGACCTCGAGGCTTTGAGCCCTATCTGGTCAGGTATTGGCATGGGCGTTGACACCGACAGTGACGGTGATTTCTTCTATGGCGGGCCTGACTACATTCTGGACTCGGATGAGTACGACGATTACTTGGATCCTGAGCGCTACCTTGATGGCGTCTACATCGGCAGGCGTGTTACTCTCATGGATCTGCTTGATTCGGGCTACTGAATGCTGGGGCCTCTCTTGACTTTCGTCAACATCGGCAGACGTGTTACTCTAATGGATCTCTGCTCGATTCGGGTTCACTGGGGCCTCTCTCAACTTTTGCTGGAAGATTTGAGTACCGACCGCAGTGCAGTCTATCTAGTTGCGCGCATCGACATCTAGTATGTGAACTGAGTCGTGAGTGTGTTATAACTTACTAGATGACCCGTGCTGCAAAGGCCGAGAGCAAGCCAATTATTGAAAGAATGTGCATCAAAATATGTAGACACATAAGAAAACATATGAAAATAAGTACTGATTGATGATAGATAGATTGTTGCTGATGGTACATGTTTTCTAAGAAGCTTACGAACTACTCCCTCCATTCCAAAATATAGTGCGTCTGTGCTTCCCGAGGTCGAACTTTTGACCATAAATTTAACGAACGAGACCGACTGTGGCGGGTGAAAAAATTACATAATTAAAAACTTCTTTCGAATACGAATTCACTGATATAATTTTTGCTCCCGCCGCAATCGGTCTTGGTAGTTAAATTTACGGTCAAAGTTGAAGTACGGAGATAGAGGAAGCACTACATTGTGGAATGGAGGGAGTATCATTTACAATGTTATGAGCAAGGCATGTAGATAGGCAGAGCTACATTAGACAAATGTATCACGGGATGTTTAGAACGATTTCTTCGAGGCAAGTCTTCATAGCTGCTGTTCTTCATGGCCGAGGTGCACATATGCCTCACATCTGATGCAAATATGGCGTTGCGTGCCTACCATGCGAGCCAGCGGGCGCGGGACACCACGACGGATCCATCGTCGATCTCACGTCCATCGGCAACATGCAGACTCCACACTTTGACAAGAGTAGTTCATGGGATACGTCAGCGCCTTAAGTCCCGTGAGCTATTGTGTGTCCCATGTCCTGCTCTACCTTGCCGTTTACCGCACTTCCACTCCGAGGGGCACAACCAACCGTCGGACATGGACACTGCCGAAACATTAAGGACGGTCACCGGTGGAAATTTAGAATAGTTTTATGTTACATGTAATCGTATGAATTTGATGATTTGCAAATGGGATATCCGATTGCGGAAACAATTTTTTGTTTATTCACTATCTGCAGACACATCCGCAACGTTTGGGAAAGGATTTTGATACTTGTGGTTGTAGATGTTTTTATATTAAGATAAGTGGGAATAAATCTGACAAAACAATACAGATTATACCAATTACATAAAGTACAAGTTAGCATCAAAGATAATATTACAACCGTGCCATTGTCACAAAGAGCCACACACTCTGGAGTCTGGACACCTATACACACGGGTTGCACATATGACATATAACGCCAGAGATAACCATGTGGTGGATTGTTGTCCTTTTCCATCGACCAGTTCATCCTCTTCCTCTCCCCACTGTACTCGAGAAAGCACCTGCTAGAGGCGGCTCACGCTGGGCTCCATCTTCGCGCGCGGCGGATCACGCTGCAGCTTGGCAGGGGAGTGGCTCCGGCTGCAGCTCAGAGGCGCTGCGGCTCCAACTGCATCTCGGTGGTCCGGCAGCTCGGAGGCGCAGCAGCTCCAACTGCATCTCGGTGGTCCAGCAGCTCCAATTGCATCTTGGCGGACCAGCAGCTCCCGCTATAGCTTGAAGCTGCGGAATCAGCAGATGGCGCCACTGTCACTCAAATCGGCGAGCTAAATCCTCATAGTTGTTGTTGCCGCTCCCTGCCGAAGGTGGCATTTGTTCTGGCTGTGTGGCAGCCTGGCACTCCCTGAAGCTAGTTACTTTCCACGGTAAGGGAGGCTCCAGCAAGCCCACGGCGGTCGCCGTTGCTGCTCAGGTAAAAACTAACCTCCTTCGGTGTTTGATGAATCTGTAGAATTTTTGTGATTCAATTCCACTGTAGCACAAGGGGCACCATGATCTACTATTTTGCCGAGAGTAGCGGCATGGCAAAGTACATCTTCGTTTTCTGAAAAATAGAACAAGATGCAGGGACTGATCACTCGTAGAAGTAAACTCCAAAAGGAGAAGCTTATAACTTCACTAAATAACTATATCAGGAGCAACATTACTGATTACATCCTCATGGTTTCGTCATTTACAACAGGCCCAGTTAGAAAATGGCCTGTCAGGCCATTGACGTTGCTGATGTGGTGCATCGGCCCACATCGGTGAACCATCGTCGGAGTTGAACTTGTTGATGGACAATGACGGAATGCATCCCCTGAATGAAGTGAGCATTTTCCTGTTTGTTTATCTAGCCTCTCATTCTTACCTTAGACATACAAATGAAAAAAGAGGTACTCCCTCCGTCCGAAAAAGTTTGTCCCAAGCTTGTCTCTCAAATGGATGTATCTAGCACTAATTTGATGCTAGATACATTCATTTGAGGGACAAGCTTTTTCGAACAGAGAGAGTATGGGAGAAAGAGGGTGGAGACTAAACAAAGATAAACCAAGATACCAAATTAATACAGAGTGATAATGAAAATAGAAAACGAAATGTGAATAAAGAGAAACCAAAGACTCGTAAAACAGAGAGTAAGAACAAACAACGAGGACCTAGCACTACTATGTTAATAGGCATGTCTCAAGAGTAGTGTTGATACTTAGATGAGTGATGCAACATTGGAGTACTAATTAGTGGCTGGGACTGCGAGCGGGGTATATTGTATATAATACGTAGTTGAGTGATCGCCTTTAGATGTTTCAGATGCTGAAGAGTATTTTCCAATGAACATATATGTTACGCTATGCATACTGACATATGCACTTCCTTGGAATTGTTGATATGTATGTATCAATTCTAGCAGCCGTCGTTGGCCTACTTGGAGAACAAATAAGCATTTTAACATAAGGGCATCACAAAAAAATCAGAATACAAAAACTATGTTAGGTCTGCAGTTTTTTTCATGCATCATATGAGTTTAGTGTACTTTTTGTGCAGCAGCAACCAGAAGCCAAAAGAACCCAATACTGTACAATCTAAAATAAAAACATGTCCACAAGCCTAATAACATTGAAAGTCTTAGTCCTACTACAACAGTTTAAACAATCAATAGTCAGAAGAGGCTAATTAAGGTACTGGTATAAGGTACTTAACTGGGTATACATAATATCTAGGATCAAAGAATTTAGATAAGATGCCAAGGGTTCTTCACTCTATAAATGGAACTCACCTGAACACTAAAGCCATGGTTTTCATTGCATAGCTCTAGACTAAATAATAAGGGCAATACCAAAAGATTTATGCATTAGTGCATGAACTAAGATAAAATAAAATGAGCCTATAATGATGGTGTTACTTTCTTGCGCAAGCACCAAAACTTTGCCGAAAAGTAAAATATACTGGGAGCATTGTACCTTTATTTTCCCTATAATCCTTGCCCTTGCTTCTAGATTATATGATGGCGGTGCAAGCTAGCCAACATCTTCAGATTAGTCCATCCAAAAAGCACCCCAAAGGTAACAGTTGGGTTGATTGTGTCATTCTTGAAACGCCATTATCAGAAATTCAGTTGGTGCTTAATAGTAAATAGAAGTGCAGGACATGCTCATCACGCTTACCTAGGACTCATAGGCCTTATCTAATCCCTCGCCAAAGCAAATCATCTATTCTATGTGAAATAGGCAAGAGGTAGGCAAAAATGCTATATACCAAAGAGTATACGTCAATCTAAACTGACGTACTGCTCACAAGAAACAGAGTATGATAACACGTCATTGCTCACTCTAAAAATAAAATAAGTTGTTGGAAAGGAGGGGGGGGGGACTATTTTATTTATACAGTTTAGTTTTGTGATTTAGTGCAAATAAGAACATGTCCAAACCTGATAGGCACGGCACCAAAGAGTATACGTCAATCTAAACTGACGTACTGCTCACAAGAAACAGAGTATGATAACATGTCGTTGCTTACTCTAAAAATAAAATAAGTTGTTGGAAAGGGGGGGGGGGGCTATTTTATTTATACAGTTTAGTTTGTGATTTAGTAGTAGTACAAATAAGAACATGTCCAAACCTGGTAGGCACGGCAATCTCAAATCCATGGGGTCAGTTTGGTTAGATCAGGATGAGCAGAAATGAAACGCACCATATACATTTTCCATGCATCAACATACGTTTTCAGTTTAATCAACACATGTGCTATTCTCTGAATATGAAAATCACACGGCCAATTTCTAATAGTACCCTACTTTTTTCTGTATGGCTCCTGTGATTTTTGAGAGTGCAAACCGATGAGATTAGCTTAACTAAATTGTCTCAGAATCCCATAGAGACTACAGCAGCAGCAAGAAAGCATTATGGTTTTCCCTAAAAAAATAAAGCATCATGGTTAAACTTATGCAGCTATCAACGCCTGTTTTAATGAAACAGAAGAAACTTAAATTAACTGCAGTCTCTCACAATTCCATTAATTAGAGACTACAACAGCGGCAAGAAAGCATCGTGGTTTAGGTTTTGCAACTACCAAAATGTGAGCTCATGCGAACAAAAGATAGTAAATTATTCAGCATAGCATCATGGTTCAGCATACAAAATTACCAAAATGTCATCTTCAGCCAAGTCTTATAGTTTCAGGAAAAAGAATTACGAGAAAGTTCACCCATTAATGTGACTCAGATTCAACCTACCACAAGGTTAGAGCAGTTAATCGTCGTCCGCGTTGGCTTCGTTTGCTCGATCATTTTGCTCTGCAGCATTGGCTCTTTATCTAGTTTCCTCTGTTTTGCTCCAGGCTGCCTTTTTGCTTCTGAAGATTGCAGAAAGGGCTAAGTGCAATTGAATAAAGCTGAATATATTTCTATAATGATTTTTTCTAAATACAAAAGCTACCCACTACATACAAAGGAATCCCAAATTCATGCAATCCCTCGTACATAAGGATATAGAGATAGAGAGTCACTAAAATCAATTGATTTAACAACTTCTATTTATTTATACTCCCATTTTATAAATTCCATTGTTGTTAACAACATCTATTTATGTATGCTCCCAGATTCTCACCAACAATCTAAAGCATTGAGCCACTGCACCATTCACTTGCGTTGCCACATAGATTATTTATTCATGCAACATCTAAACTTAAAGAACATCGGACTGTAAAAGAATTGAGGAGACAAGTAAACAACAACACAGACCATCCAATGCAGTCCTCAGGGGCTCTACCAACTCTGGGAACTCAATCTCATCAAGCGCTTGGAAGACGTCTTCGGCGTTGCTTGTCTGCATCTTTCCTTCCTTGCACACATCATCTGACCTGCAAATAAGATCACACTCATGTTACTATCATCATCCAAAAAGCATCACATCACAAGTATAAGCATAATATTATTTATACTCTCAGGCGGCTCTCCCCTCTACCAAACAGCAGAGCAATTAGCTAAAAATCTCAACTATGCAAATCCTAAACCAGCAGTGCTAACTATAAACCCCCAAACATTTCATATAAGCATCATATTTCAATACCTCTGTAACCTCTGGGCCGTGAAGAATGAAAACTGCAGAAGCTTTTGTTAAGAAAACTGAAAGTGTTAACACACATTCACTGAAAGTTTAGCTTCTCTTCATTCTTCTGAAAAATCAATTATTAGTGGCGAAGCTACTCTTCTCCATTAACCACTCCATGTTTGCTGCTGCTACAGATATGAACAAGTTCTTCCTTAGGGGAAAACAGTATATATAATATTGTGCTGACCGTTTGTGATGATTCCGGTATATACAGTAGTTAATGGATTTTTCCCTCAAGTTTGTTTCTCTCTTTTGCCGCTCTGCTCTAGTTGGGCGCGGCATGCGCTCGAGTGATCCCCTGTCCATGTTTTTGTGGCACCGCTTGTGGTTGGTGCCTCAGCCTCAATCTTTTTCTTTTGTGTCTAAAACACGAATGACTTTTATCGGCTAAAATGCCACATTGTGCAAGCCGTACCACTCTTGCTTATAATTAATTTCAGAGGCATTTGGCAATGGCGTTTTGATGGCAGTGATGTCAGGTGTTCCAGCCACAGCCGACAGAGTACTACAAAGAAAAAACTCAAATCCATAACAAGAACTCATTATTTTAAAACAAACTCACGGGAGAAACTGGATGTGGCTAGAGGAGATGCCTCACCTTGAACTGGTGCTCAGATCGCCGCCGCCAAGCGCGCCGCCGCCTTGTCCGTGGAGGAGGCCCAGGCCTCTTATGATGCCATCGCCGAATCCAGGCGTTGTCCTCGTCCTCGCTTGTTTGTGATGCGGCCAACGGCGACCCTCCACTCCATGGCAACGCGAGCGGCGACGAGAGCTTCGATCTGGCTGCTTTTTTCCCACGTTGTCATCCTCCTCACCTCTTCCCGCTCCTCCACACCCACGCTGAAGACCTCAACGCCGCACTCTCCCATGAAGGCAACCAGCGGCCCATCCATAACCACTGTGTGTGCCAGCGTCGGATCGAGAGGAGGATAAAAGCGAAGGGGAAGCAAGGGGCGTGGTGGTGGTGGAGACTGGAGAGCAGGGAAAGGCGGCGGCGACGAAGCTAAAGGGGAGGGGAGGGAATGTGGGGCTCGAGGACGGGCTGGGATTGAGGATTAGGTTTTCACCGCGCGGCCCGCACATCCCATATAATTCAGCTACGTAAAACCAGAGTAAATTGACATCATTCTCTGGACCCACACTTAACGAGGCCCATCAGTCATCCACCTCTGAAACGAGCACAAAGGTGCAAAAGAATTGACGGTCCAGCGATCGCCAGCAGCAAAAATCGTACGACAGTAACAAGATCGAACGGCTCGCGCGGTGAAAATCACTCAGGGGCGCTAGAATGGCGGGTAACGTAGCTGGGTTTATATGTACAATAAGTGTTCTGTTTAGATCGTGTTCCAGAGTATGCAGCCAGTGGGAACAAGATGATGCCAACTACGGAGTTTGGTTCTGACACTTGGCTCTCATTTGTCAACGTTTTTGGTAATGCTGACAAGAGTTTTGCTGCCCCTCTGATGCCGTCGTCCATTGTGTTTCGCGTGCTAACTAATCAAGAACCTGAGCTGCTTGTTTTCCTTTCTCCTGGATCCGCTGCAGCCTGCAGTCAGTTGATCCCAGTCGTGCTTCTCGCTGGCCGCGCGCGACTGCATGACTGGCAGGCCTTCCCTGCACGTCTGAATAACAGTAAAACGACTGGTTGTGATTCTAAATGTATGCAAGTATAGTTTCCTTTAGGTTTTGCACAAAAAAGGAGTAGGGGCAGTAGTTTACTTTAGGCTACGTACGTATTGTATGAGCAACGCTATGCATGTGGAAAAATTCTTACTGCGAGGGCTTATTGGATTGGGTGGAGGGATCGAGGGATTAGCAGGCAAGATGACACATCAGCCTGTAGACGAGTCCATAACAAAACAGCCCGTAGGTATAGGATTATTGCGTATCGCATATTTGCATAGCCGCAAGCTCCACATTATCTAGTCTTGAATAGTTTATCAGTCATGAATACTTAGGTGAACGCGTCAGCAGCTCTCATATGGCAAGTACTCGACCAATCCTCAGACCTCAGATCGAAGGGATGAATGGAGTATGGCTGAAAGGTCAGGCTACCTAGGGCGTGTTTGGTTAGTTTCTCTACCGGGGGCTTGGCTAGGAGAGCAAAAAAAATAGGGCCCGGGTATGAAAAAACATGGCAAAAAGCATAGATGATCAGTTGATTGGTTGCCTGCATTAGAGGTCTTGTCATCGAGATGCAATTTTTACTCGACGTTTGGTTGCATACATGCATATGATTAGGAGTTAACAACAAAGCTTAACACCCACCAGGTTTGGCATCTCATTTCGTCGAACACGTCGAGTGCGTCAGAGCTTCCTTTGTCCATCATGTCCTTAATCGGTGATGACGCTCAACTGCCTCGAGGACCCCTTCGGTTGAGCGGGATGCGCTAGCCGGCACGGTGGCCGTGGAGCACATGCCGCTCTCCGCACTCTCCTCGGGCCACATCGAGGCCGCCGCGGCCGTGCTCCTCACCTCGCTGGCCTTCCTCCCGCGCGCCGCGCAGCGCTGGTTCCGGTCGTGGAAGCTGCTGCTCTGCTTGGGATCCCGCGACCGCGCCGCGGACGCCGCAGCGGCCGCGGAGCTCGGCCTCCGCCTCGTCCACGTCGACACCAACCACGTCGAGGAGATCGTGAACACGGTCATGGCGCTCTTCCTCGGCCTCCTCCGCCGCACCCACCTGCTGTCCGGACACGCGTCCTCCTCCACGCCGTCCGCCGGGTGGCTCGGCTCCGTCCTCCACCTCCTTCTATCCTTGCACGGAGCTCAAGCTCTTGCCCGCACCCATCTTGCCCATCCCCTGCTGGAACACGTAGAAGAAGTGGCCCTGGTTCATGGCGAACATGTTCACAAGCCGTTGCATCTCCGGCGACTCGAACAGCGTCCGGTCCGAGCTCAGCAGGCCCCTCCGCTGCTGCAGCTCCTTGAAGTAGACGTCGTCGAACGCCGTGCTCGTCCGGTCGAACGTCGCCGTCACCGAGTCCCCGCCCTTGCTGCACGTGGCCGCCAGCGACGACGCGAATCCGGCGTCCAGCGTGGCCGCCTCGAACTTGAGGCGGGGCGTGAACGACAGGCAGTGCGCCACGCCCAGAGTGTGCACGCCGGAGAGCGCTACCATGTCCTGCACGTTGAAGCCGTGGGTGCCGAAGAGGCTGATGAGCGCCGAGGCGTTCAGGAACGGCGACCGGCCGACGCGGCTGCGGCTCCGCACCCACCTCGTACTGCCCGCGACCCCGGCGACTCCCCGCAGTCTGGCCGCTCCCGGCCCTCGCGGCCGAGGCCGACGGCGGCGGCGGGAGCAAGGTGAGCCTCGTACTGCGTCTCCTCTGCCTGTCCGTCCTCCTTGCTCGCGCCTAATCAAGTCGCGTCCACTTGGCCGCACAAGGACGCCGGTCATGGCATCAGGGTCGCCGTCGTGGACTGGCGGGACGCGCCCTAGCGCCGGTGCCCCACGCAGCACAAGGCGAGCCAGGCGTCCTTGCAGCGCCGACGAGATCCAGAGGGAGGAGAAAGGGAAGAATGATTAAGTGATTAAGTGATTTTGGGTTGACCCAGAGAGAGGAGAAAGGGAAGAGTGATTAAGTGTAAACACATCTCCAGCGAGCCATCGAGAGCATCGCTCGGGCCTGCCTCGTGTTTCCAGTGAGTGAGCCAGGCCCAGAGCTATGCAGGCCCAACAGTATATATGTGCAACCAAACAGCCCACCTCCAAAAAGATGCTGTATCGCGCGGGTCTGGTTGGGCTTGATGCAGGCAACCAAACTCGCCCTCTCGTCTTCCTTCTACTTGGTACCTACCGCTAATGAATTTCGGTGGTTGCGGCGTTTATCTTGTCTTAGATGAAATGGGGGAATGGTCTTCCAGTTTTTCCTCATTTTTGGTTCAGCATATCAAGAGGGACATAGATAATTTGACACACTTGGTTCTAACATGGACTGTTGGCTCGACGACAACCCCTAATTTCTTGTAAGAAACTTGCTGGCTAATCGTGACCGAACTCAATTTATCAGTAAAGCTCTTGAATTTGATGCAAAAAAAAAAGTTAGATGATCGCGTGTGGTACAAATCTTGGTCTTTGCGGATGGCTGCACGGTTAGAGTGCGCGGGAAAGGCCAGTGGACCGCACGGTTAGAACATTAGAGATGAATCTGACTCTATGGATCAACCGTCTATCCTCTCATTTGCCTAAAATTCATGCCAACTTGTGGGCGTAGATCACTTGTCCCCTCGCCTAGTTCTTGGATGTAAACCCTTATTCAAACACTCGAATGCTTTGAAATGCAATTCATGTGGGGAGCTTTTTTCTCCGGTCAAAGGCAGAGGAGGTCACACACAATGAGGAGGTGACGGCACATACATATATGCACTACACCGATCTGCTGGTCACAAACATGCAAAAAGCATTGCGCGGGGGATAATTTGCACTGCAACACCCACATCGCAGAAGAGCCACCGAACACTCTTTGCATTGAGGGGTCACAATGTACACGTGTTTGGATTTTTCTGAGTGGTCCCAATGTGCATGCCTTTGGCCTTTCTCAAGTATCACAACACAAGTATTTTGGATATTTCCAAGATCTTTTTTTTTTGGCAAAAAAGACCAAAGGTCATATATTATAGTTGACCAACCTTACAAGGTTATCCTTATAGAAATTAAAAACGACACACTGGTCATTGGGGGAAACCGAGACAGTATTTCTCATGCACTCGTCGACTACGAGCTGTGAGCGAAGCTCGATGCCCCGTCTGGACCTCCAGAACACTAACGGAGCCAGTGAAATGTTGTTCATGCATCAGTCGGCAAGTCACGAAGCCAGAAGATGCCGACAACAATGATGCGGTAAATAGATTGCCGCCCCAACGAAAAAGGCGATGAAGAAAGCTGGTCACCACCCCAGATCCGACCAGGCATATGCGGGGAGACATAATCTCACAGCTTCCCAGACGATGCCAAAGCTGACCACACTTCACTTGGCAGATAAGGAGCCAGAAGACAAGACACTAAGCAGCGACATCTACTCTGTTGGAAGACACATTCGAAGACCACTTGAGAAGAGTCACTAGCAAATGATTCTCCATCCTCTTTATTAGGCTTGTATGAGGATAATCAAGGCACAATCCATTTAATAAAAGTAGTGACTTTAGGGCTATTTTCAATGGTGCCCAAATTATCAAAGGATTATTGGAAGTTAGATATGGATAGGTGCAAGTTAGTAAAATTATCTTTCCATCTAAAAAATATCAAGGTAAGAGCGAAATTCTAGAGAAGTGAAAAGATTTTAAAAGCACCCAAATATATATATACATTTCCATCTACCGTACCTTGGTTATATCAAGCATGTCGTCTCTATTAAGGTATATATTTTTATTTTGGACAGAATCAAAGGACGATCATGCATGCAAGGGAAGTTATTGATGGATTTATTGTTTGGAAACAA
This sequence comes from Aegilops tauschii subsp. strangulata, assembly GCF_002575655.3. Classification (NCBI taxonomy): domain Eukaryota; kingdom Viridiplantae; phylum Streptophyta; class Magnoliopsida; order Poales; family Poaceae; genus Aegilops; species Aegilops tauschii. Next base: position 75,066,093 of record NC_053036.3, on the reverse strand, counting down.
ATGCATGCGTGCTAGTATCACATATTTTAAAAGCACCCCAATATATATATATATATATATATATATATATTATATATAATGCTAAACTGTGCCTGAGCGTATTTTCCTTATTATGCGCTCCGGCCATCCGGCGCGGGCGAAGCAACCAATTAAACCCACCCGTGTACATCGCCTCCTATAAAAGTGGGTGGTAAAAGAATTTGTTAGTTTTACTACTGAATAGCAAGTGCATTACCATCAAAATATCAACGTAAATCCACCGGCGCACGTCCTCTTCTATTGTAGTGGGTGGTAAAAGAATTATCAGTTTTACTACCGAATACTAAGTGCCTTACTATCAAATTATCAACACCAACTAAATCCACCCGTGCACACCTCCTCTATGTAGTAATGGATGGTAAAAGAATTCATTGGGTTTACTATTGAACATTAAGTGGAAGGGGCTATCAACACCTCCTCTATGTAGTAATGAATTATCAGTTTTACTACCGAATACTAAGTGCCTTACCATCAAATCTCAACACACTAGAAGTAGTAAAAGGGGCTATCACCTTTACTATAAAACACGAGGTATGTTACTATCAAATCTCATGTTGATTTTAAGTTGTAAAACTTACTATCACTTTGCAGGTTGACCAAGCAAACATTAGAAATTCTCTTGGAGCATTACTATGTGACTTATTATTTTACGAGCACATGCAAGAAAGACAAAATGGTTAGTTGTTTACGGGGCGAAGGATGGTGTATGGCTGATGGTAACAGAACTAATTACATTACTATAGGTTCAAGCAATTTTACCATGGCCTTACGAGGCGGAGAAGTTGTCTGTGGCATGTATTAACCAATTAAATTGTATTACTTTTTTCTCAAGTGGTTTTACCATTATTAGCAATCACTTGTTCGACCGGCACACCCGCTGGCGTATAGCGGCCGGAGCGCATGATTAGGCTTTTGCGCTCTCACTTAGGTCTGCTAAACTAAGCCTACGCGTAGGATAATATTAACGTAGGCTCCGGCCAATCGTGCGAGCGCGCCTAATTAGCGTGACCCAACCAACCTCTCCGCTCGTCACTCTGCCACGTCCAGAGATCTCTTAATCAATCGTAATAATTGATCATAATGTAGTAACAACAAAATCAGATGTGTCTAGTAATGTTAACTTTTCTATTAGGGATAATTAGATTTATGCCCCTAGTTGTGTCTCACTCGTCTGTTTTACCCCTAATTTTCAAAAGTCATCGGTTATGTCTAAGTCATTTTGCTCCTCTTATGCTTTTGCCCTTTGACCATTTGACCATCAGTTTAAAACTTCATAACTAATTCATACTAAATCAGTAAAATGCAAATAAGATACCAAAATGTTCAGAAAAACATCACCTATATGCCAGTGTCATTTCCAATCATGAAAAAAGTGTTGAAAAGTGCACATCCGAATTTTAGCTCTTTTGATACCACCATGAATAGTAAACTCTAAAAAAATTCAAAAAAAATTCAAAAAAAATATGGTGGCAAAGAACGACAAATGTTCTAAGTGCTTGCCAGGTTTCATCAGGGAACGACATTGGTGGAAGTCGTGGCAGAAAAATAATTTATTTTGCAGTGCTGATTGTTTTTTTTTGCCGCAACACCCACAAATGTTATTCCCTGATGAAACTTGGTAGGCACTGAAAAACATTTTCCATTCTTTGCCACCATATATTTTTTAATTTACTTGAATTTTTTTAGAGTTTACTATTGAGTAAAATGCATCATAGGTCCTATTACTATCCGAGGTGTGTCACTTTAGTCCTATAACTATCAAAGTGCAGATTTGGGTCCCAAAACTATTTCAAGTAGTTCACCGCAGGTCCTATGGTCGCCCAACAGTGATTGTTGGCTGACATGTCACCTGGACCAGTGCCACAACGACCCAGGGCGTGTGGTGGAAGATTTCCCGCCATTGGTGGTTGATCCTTTTGTTGGAAATATGCCCTAGAGGCAATAATAAATGGTTATTATTATATTTCTTTGTTCATGGTAATTGTCTATTGTTCATGCTATAATTGTATTGTTTGGAAATCGTAATACATGGGTGAATACATAGACCACAACGTGTCCCTAGTAAGCCTCTAGTTGACTAGCTCGTTGATCAACAGATAGTCATGGTTTCCTGACTATGGACATTGGATGTCATTGATAACGGGATCACATCATTAGGAGAATGATGTGATGGACAGGACCCAATCCTAAGCATAGCATAAAAGATCGTGTAGTTTCGTTTGCTAGAGCTTTTCCAATGTCAAGTATCTTTTCCTTAGACCATGAGATCGTGCAACTCCCGAATACCGTAGGAGTGCTTTGGGTGTGCCAAACGTCACAACGTAACTGGGTGACTATAAAGGTGCACTACGGGCATCTCCGAAAGTGTCTGTTGGGTTGGCACAGATCGAGACTGGGATTTGTCACTCCGTGTGACGGAGAGGTATCTCTGGGCCCACTTGGTAATGCCTCATCATAATGAGCTCAATGCGACTAAGGCGTTAGTCACGGGATCATGCATTGCGGTATGAGTAAAGAGACTTGCCGGTAACGAGATTGAACAAGGTATTGGGATACCGACGATCGAATCTCGGGCAAGTAACATACCGATTGACAAAGGGAATTGCATACGGGATTGATTGAATCCTCGACACCGTGGTTCATCCGATGAGATCATCATGGAACATGTGGGAGCCAACATGGGTATCCAGATTCCGCTGTTGGTTATTGACCGGAGAGGCGTCTCGGTCATGTCTGCATGTCTCCCGAACTCGTAGGGTCTACACACTTAAGCTTCGGTGACGCTAGGGTTGTAGAGATATGTGTATGCGGAGACCCGAAAGTTGTTCGGAGTCTCGGATGAGATCCCGGACGTCACACGAGGTTCCGAAATGGTCCAGAGGTGAAGAATTATATATAGGAAGTCAAGTTTCGGCCACCGGGAAAGTTTCGGGGGTTACCGGTATTGTACCGGGACCACCGGAAGGGTCCCGGGGGTCCACCGGGTGGGGCCACCTATCCCAGAGGGCCCCGTGGGCTGAAGTGGGAAGGGAACCAGCCCCTAGTGGGCTGGCGCCCCCCCATGGGCATCCCCCCATGCGCCTAGGGTTGCAAACCCTAGGGTGGGGGGGCTTCCCACTTGCCTTGGGGGGCAAGGCACCCCCCTTGGCCGCCGCCCCCACCCTAGATGGGTTTGGCCGGCGCCCCCCCCCTCCCAAGGGGGCCTATATAAAGGGGGGGGAGGGAGGGCAGCAACATCTCAGCCTTGGGCGCCTCCCTCCTCCCCTGCATCACCTCTCTCTCGCGTATAAGCTCGGCGAAGCCCTGCCGACATCCCGCTGCATCCACCACCACGCCGTCGTGTTGCTGAATCTCCATCAACCTCTCCTTCCCCCTTGCTGGATCAAGAAGGAGGAGACGTCGCTGCATCGTACGTGTGTTGAACGCGGAGGTGCCGTCCGTTCGGCACTCGGTCATCGGTGATTTGGATCACGGCGAGTACGACTCCGTCATCCACGTTCATTGGAACGCTTCCGCTCGCGATCTACAAGGGTATGTAGATGCACTCCTTTCCCCTCGTTGCTAGTATACTCCATAGATGCATCTGGGTGAGCGTAGGAAAATTTTAAAATTATGCTACGATTCCCAACACCTTTTTGCAATTTGGTCCATCAAACTGTTTGCTCTCTCCAGTCGCAGCCCTCCTCTCTTCAATCTCATCTCTCTTTCATCAGTTATGCCATGTCTGGAACAAGCTCGACGGCAGCAAGACGTAGCAGGAACAAGCCGGCGCGGCAAATGATCATGCAAATGACAAATGAATATATATTTCACACCCTCTCTCAAGATTACAAATGATAAACGAGACTTGGTCTGGACAATCATAGAAGAGAGAAATGATGTTGCAACTTAACAGGCAAATATATAGATGAGAATTGCCACAATTCCAGGAAGTAGCACATCATATTGTCATTACATAAAGAGTGCTCTTAGATAAACATGGATAAACAGTAAAGCTTGCAACTATGTAATGTGCTACTGGGTTGCACTCTGGGTGATGCAGTACCACATTACATAAGTAGTACCTCCGTCCAAAATAAAGCCTTCAATTTGAGAAGGCCCTAACCATCTCTATCTCTCCAAAATAAACCCAACTCTGTCCAAAAAGAAACCAGGTTCTGTCCAATAGAAGGCATTTCCACTTCATCTTCTATTTCTTCTTCCTAGGAATAACAGTCTCCTTCTCCGTGATCTTCTCCTTCCTTTTCTTCTTCTTTGGTGCTACATGGATTATAGTTGTGGTCTATTTTTCATTGGTAGATCCTCTATTTGGCTTGCAAGAAATTGATTGTCAGGAAGAGGTCTTGGTGCCTGGGATTCCTGGGACGGTTGTGACTGCAAATGTGAAAACATGTGTTACATCAGTTTTGGAATAGGAGAGTGTCCATGAGATTTACAAAAGTTGAAAAGAACTTACAGATTGCATCAGTATGTCCAGCACAGACATGTTCTGCTCCCACACTTGTTAGCCTGTTAGCTGCCAAGCTTTGCATGAACATGTGTATTTGTTTATGTCAACCTTGTACTCGCCTCTGAGTCCCAAGACAGTAAAGATGCCTTTGCCAGAAGGCAATGCCTGACAATTATTAGCCATTTCTGCATTCTTATCAAGTAACTTTTTGACCTTAGGACAAATTGTTCGAGACCACTCTTCACTTTCCTTGTTCTTGCTATAAAACCTTGTCAACAATGGATTTTTGATTTTTTTTTTGAACATGCTCATGACAGGCAGCTCTCTAGCATCAAGTATCCACCTTCATTGATAAGAAACAAATCAGTTAAAAATGTAAATTCAAACCAGATATATCGCCGACGTAGTAGCGAGATAGTGCACTATGTATAACTAGAATGGAAAAATATATACCAAAATATATTAGAATGGAAAAGTGATAGGAAACTTACTTATTAAAGACCTCACAATTATTGTTTAGTAGCATGTCACACTTTGGTAATTCTTGGAAAAAATCCCTGCACCAGGAACTTGGTTCAATTGCTTCTACGTACTCATAAGCTTCCGGATTTAATTCCTTCATGTCATCCATGTTTTTTCTCCAGTCAATTTTATTGTAGAACCTTGCAGTTTCCCATAACTTGTTCTTCGGGTTCTTGCCCTTCCACTTCTTTGCAAAATTTTGGTAAAGGTGCCTCACACAAAACCTGTGTTGTGCATGAGGGAACAAAGCAGACATTTATTAGTCCTTTTTTCCTATCACTCATCACTGTCCAAGGTGTTGTGTTCACTATGTGCAGATCATCTTTCAAAGTCTGTAGAAACCACTTCCATGTTGGTGTGTCCTCCACTTCAACTGCAGCCATAGCAATGGGGAAAATAAGTTGTTTGGATCAATCCCTACAGCAGTCAACAATTGTCCACCATATTTTGTTTTAAGATGGCACCCATCAACACAAATAACAGGCCCGCATCCAGGTAAAAAGCCTCTTATACAAGCATCTAATATTTTGTTTTAAGGTGCTGTGTTTATCATGATATCAGGCATTGTAGGTGAGCCAATTATGCATATGTCATCCATATCCAGCTCACTATAAATATCACCATGATCCACGTACAACTTGAAATGCTTGAACTTTGGCACAACAGCAGTCATACGAAGACAATCTGCATCTATATCGATAATTCTCAGTCCATTATCCAAATTCATGCCAGGAAGAAACCTGAAACACTGCACTTTACTTGAGGTTCATGCTAGCGCGAGAGAGGACTCGTAACCGCCGCCTCATGTACTGCATAGTTCCGCTCTCACTCATAGTGATAGCTCTTCTCGCGTATACCATCGTTTAGATGGATGACGTTGTAGTTGCAAGTATTCGAGACTTGCATGTATCGCTATTTTCGAGATGATGACGAGATACCACTGTGTTGGATGATGATTATGATGAGACTATTTGTATGTATATGCTATGATTACATTTCTGGTCTCGCAGCCATTTGTATGTGTATCATGATGACATTTGTATCTGCTAAAGATTCTTGTATAAAGCCTGTTCAAATACAAAACAAATATGTAGAAAAAAATAAAAACTACTAAAATTAGCAGTAGTGAGTGGAGAAAAGTTAGCAGCAGCGTGACAGTAGCAGTAGCGTGTCCAGACAAAGTGCGCTAGAGCTATTAGCAGTAGCGAGCTTCCACGCAGCACGCTGCTGCTACACTTGTAAAGCAGTAGCGCGGGCGTGCACGCGCTGCTGCTACGGGTTAACTGTACCGCCTTATTAGTAGCGCCGGTCCCCGCGCTACTGATATACCTAGAACCCGCGCTGCTGCTAGGCTTTTCCCTAGTAGTGTATTATACATGAAAAAATAGAGTACTAAAAAAACATCTTGATCACTAAACCGTGCAAACTTAATGCGGGTATATAAACCGTGACACTATTGATTAGAGGCCAAATGTACATACATACTACATTATGCAGCAAGTAGCAGGTGTGACACACTTGATTAAGTAGCAGGTGTACATGCACAGATAATGAAGCATTAAGCACCTCAGTAAAATATATTCTTTGATATGATTCTTTTCCTTTTGCATCACCACTAGTACATATATCCACCAGCAGTAAAATTTCAAATGATATTATAGGTGTACAGGACGAGTTTATAATACAAAAAAAGAGACCACTGTACATAATAAGGCTTTAGTTAGAGCAGGGATTATATACTGCAGGAAAAATAATGCCCAAATCACCATACGCACAGGAAGATGCCCAAATCTCCATACGTACAGGAAGATGCCCAAATCGCCATACATACAATATGGATTATGTACAACATTAACTCTTTTGAAATAGATTTCAGTACAGCAAGATTTTAGTTCAGAAGATTTCAGTAGAGGAAGAGAAGCCATATGTACATTCAAACTGAATCGACACAATATCTAAGCTATAATGCCCAAATCGTGCCAAATCTTGCTACTCTATTGAAATATCTAAGCTAAAAGGGGGTGCAGCAGGGATTGGGGTTAGGGTTCTTACCAGTTAATTACCATACTCCGGAGGATGGAGCCATCGGACCAGCGCCGCAGACAGATTAGCAGCCCTGACTCCCGTCCTGCACCTCCAATCACTGGACATCAAGCGTGAACGCCGCCGGTCGCCGCCATATTGCCGCCTCAGAGAGCTTCATTCGTGGAAGAGAGATGGAGGGTCTGAGAATGAGACGAGCTGAGAATTCAAGGGCTTTCCTGCAAATAAGCGCCTCACTTTTTAGCTTGGTGGGCCCCTCTGGTCGATGTGGCACCGGTCCAGGTGACACGTCGGACGGTCAACGCTGCTTGGGCGACCATAGGACCTGTAGTGAACGACTCGAAATAGTTTTGGGACCCAAATCTGCACTTTGATATCTATAGGACTAAAGTGACACACCTCGGATAGTTATAGGACCTATGATGCATTTTACTCTTTACTATTCATGGTGGTATCAAAAGAGCTAAAACTCGGATGTGCACTTTCCAACACTTCTTTCATGAATGCAAATGACACTGACATATAGGTGATGTTTTCTGAACATTTTGGTATCTTATTTGCATTTTTCTGATTTAGTATGAATTAGTTATGAAGTTTTCAAATTGACGGTCAAACGGTCAAAGGGCAAAAGCATAAGAGGAGCAAAGTGACTTGGACAGAACCGGTGACTTTTGGGAATTAGGGGTAAAACAAACGAGTGGGACACAACTAGGGGCATAAATCTAATTATCCCTTTCTATTACCATCATAGTGTAATAAGTTTACGATGTTGTGCTTGAACCACAACTAATTCACTAGTCGGTAATGCAAATTATTTTATTACCATATCCTAAACCAATTTTACTACCAACAAGTAGGAAGGGTAGGTGGTAACGCAAATTATTGTATTTACCATATACTCAACCATTTTATTACAAACAATTTGAGAGCGTAGTTGGTAACACAAGTAATTTTATTACCATATCCTCAACCTGTTTTACTACAAACAATTAGGGAGCATAGTTGGTAACAGAAATTATTCTATTACCATATCCTCAACCCGTATTACTACCAACAATTAGGGAGCGTAGTTGGTAACATAAATTATTCTATTATCATATCCTCAACCTGTTTTACTACCAACAATTAGGAAGGGTAGTTGCGGGACGTAGGTGCACCCGTGGGATGGTAACAAAATAAATTGCATTACTATTTCTGCAGTCAGTTTTACCCTCATTCATTAAGCATGAGGAGGCCTATTCATGCGGAGCGACCGCGCCTAATTAGGACCAGCGTGCAGGATAAAATTCTGCGCTCTCGCTCAGTTTAGCGCTACCGTATATATAGTGTTACTATTCATCACACAGGGTGCAGAATAAGTTATATAAGTTATTCTTCACCCAAGGTAATTTTACGATCATTTCATAAATAAATTACATTTGAAATACAAATGGTTACATTCATATTGATTTACTGCATAAAATTTGGCATAACAAAAAAAAATAGGTCAAAAATTGTATTTTATGTACATTTTATACTATGTTTTTACATTTGTAATTTTATGTAGCATAAAAAATTTTACGAAGATTATAGGTTTCTTACGTTCTCTTTTTATGTCTAAAATAAGACAAATTTTACGAAACGTAAAATTACGGTGCATTGATGGTAAAATAGAAGGATGGGGGTGAAGAATAACTATTCCTCACCCAGGGTGACAAATAGTCAATCCCTATATATATCCTCACTGTAGTTTTACGTTATGTAAGTTTTGTCTTATTTCAACATAAAAAGAGACCGTAAAAAATATATAATCGACGTAAAAAATATTTTATATTATGTAAAATTACAAACATAATAAAATAGTGTAAAAAATACATAAACTGCAATTTTTTTTGTCTTATGACCTGTATTTTTATTTTTCTTATGCCAAATTTTACGCAATGAATCAATAGGAATGTAACAATTTGAATAGGTAAAATAGATGGGACACCTAGGTGCCTGGATACCTTGATCGTTTTGGAAATTGTGATATATTTAATTTGTTTCCTAACTATTCTTCATGCAAGACTTTCCATACTTACATTTTATTTTTGGTCTAACTATTAGGCATGCAAGACTTGTCATACAATAAAACGTATTAATGTTGATTTTGTTCGAATTGCTGCAGGTATATAATACACGTATTTTTGTTTCCTAACTACCTAATATGAGTATGTAATACCTACCAATAAAATTATATACATACGCATGTACGTATATATTCAATAATTTATTTTTTGAACTATTACTTTTTTTGTTTCCTAATTATCTAAAATGGGTATCATAATATTACTAACAAAAGTATGTACGTACGCGGGTATGTATATACACAATAATTTATTTTTTGACTAATTGCATTTTATTTTTTGTTTCCTAACTATCCAATACGGTTATACAATACCTACTGACGAAAATATTATAACACCTGGTCGACGTATATAACCGGCTATATGAAAAAGGGTAGGAAAATATTGTACATACCCGGTCGATGTATATACCAGGTTATGTGAAAAAATGTAGAAAAATATTATACATCAAATAATATACTTCAAGTGGAAATACCTAAGGTGTCTGCACACTTGCATACCCGGCTGTGCAAAAAAGATTGGAAAACATTGTACATAACCAGTTGACGTGTGTACCTAAAGTAAAATATGGCTACGTATATGCCTGACTACGTGACCTATGTGATGGGAAACATATCATGCAATTTCAAAAAAATTCCTACGCTCACGCAAGATCTATCTAGGAGATGCATAACAACGAGAGGGGGAGAGTGTGTCTACGTACCCTCGTAGACCGAAAGCGGAAGCGTTTGACAACGCTGATGTAGTCGAACTTCTTCTCGTTCCGACCGATCAAGCACCAAATGTACGGCACCTCCGAGTTCTGCACACGTTCAGCTCGATGACGTCCTTCGAACTCTTGATCCAACAAAGTGTCAAAGGAGAGTTTCGTCAGCACGACGGCGTGGTGACGGTGATGGTGAAGTGATCCGCGCAGGGCTTCGCCTAAGCACTACGAATATGACCGGAGGCGTAAACTGTGGAGGGGGGGCGCCGCACACGGCTAACAATTGTTGTTGTGTGTTCTAGGCGCCCCCTCCCCACGTATAAGGGAGGGAGGGGGAGAGAGGCAGCCCTAGGCGTGCCCAAGTAGGAGGAATCCTACTTGGGCTCCTAGTCCAATTCGCCCCCCCCCCCTTTCCTTTTACTGGAACGGGGAGAAGGGAAGAGAGGGGGAGAAGGAAAGAGGGGGGCGCCGCCCCCTCCTCCTAATCCTATTCACCCTCCTTCCTTGGGGGTGGGGCGCCACCCCTATGTGGGCTGGTGTGCTTCCCCCTAAGGCCCATATCTTCCCAGGGGGGTTCCGGACCCCCCCGGTACTCCGATATGTATCTGATACATTCCGGAACACTTTCGGTGTCCGAATACTATCATCCAACATATCAATCTTTACGTCTCGACCATTTCGAGACTCCTCTTCATGTCCATGATCTCATCCGGGACTCCGAACAACATTCGGTCACCAAATCACATAACTCATATAATACAAATCGTCATCGAACGTTAAGCGTGCGGACCCTACGGGTTCGAGAACTATGTAGACATGACCGAGACACCTCTCCGGTCAATAACCAACAGCGGAACCTGGATGCCCATATTGGTTCCTACATATTCTACGAAGATCTTTATCGGTCAAACCGTAATGTCAACATACGTAATTCCCTTTGTCATCGATATGTTACTTGCCCGAGATTCGATCGTTGGTATCTTCATACCTAGTTCAATCTCATTACCGGCAAGTCTCTTTAATCGTTCCGTAATGGATCATCCTGTAACTAACTCATTAGTCACATTGCTTGCAATGCTTATCATGATGTGCATTACCGAGAGGGCCCAGAGATACCTCTTCGATACTCGGAGTGACAAATCCTAATCTCGATCTATGCCAACCCAACAAACACCTTCGAAGATAGCAGTAGAGCATCTTTATAATCACCCAGTTACGTTGTGACGTTTGATAGCACACAAGGTATTCCTCCGGTATCCGGGAGTTGCATAATCTCATAGTCAAAGGAATATGTATAAGTCATGAAGAAAGCAATAGCAATAAAACTTAACAATCATTATGCTAAGCTAATGGATGGGTCTTGTCCATCACATCATTCTCCTAATGATGTGATCCCGTTAATAAAATGACAACACATGTCTATGGTTAGGAAACTTAACCATCTTTGATCAACAAGCTAGTCTAGTAGAGGCTTACTAGGGACACGGTGTTTTGTCTATGTATCCACACACGTATCAAGTTTCCGGTTAATACAATTCTAGCATGAATAATAAACATTTATAATGATATAAGGAGATATAAATAACAACTTTATTATTGCCTCTATGGCATATTTCCTTCACTATGGGTATCTAATATATACCTAACATATTTCGAGTACAAAAACATACCTAAGATATTTTGGGTTATGTATGTATATACCTAGTGATTTATTCAAGGTATTAGATACTCAGTGAAAAATAAGGAGAGCACATAAAAAATACGACCTCCATTATATATATTGTAGGAGATATGCCCTAGAGGCAATAATAAATGATATTATTTATCAACGAGTTCATAATTATGTTTATGTCCCATGCTATAACTGCAATGATTCTCGAGTCTACAATATCCATGAGGCTCGGAGGAAGACTCATATGCACGTGTGGAATAATAAACGGTAAGAAGTATTCCTAGTCTGGCCTCTAAGACTAGCTCAAGTGTTGCATGATGGTTCTGTTTTCTTGATCATGGGCATGTCTATGCCAGCAATTTTGAGGGCACAACGTTAAGAGAACATTTGTGTTGAATCGACCCGGATTGATGTTATGCTAAGAGATTCATTCGTCACAAGTTAATGGTGCATAACACATAGATGGTTAACGTTTGCATGATTCCTTAGACCATGAGAGTATCGAGTTTCTTCATGCTTGCTTCATGAACTTTGGGGTTTGTTAAACGTCATCCGTAATTGGGTGGCTATTACGGCGGCTTACGGGTTCATGGAAAAGTGTGTCAAGTAACTTGATAGCTCAAGATTGGGATTTGCTCCTCCGACGATGGAGAGATATTCTCGGGCCCTCTCGGTGTTACGGTATCCATCATCGTTTGGCCAGACACAGTGTGATTTGATCACAGGGATGCCGCAACACGGAAACGAGAAAAGAGAACAAAGCCGGTAACGAGGTAACTAGCATAGTGGACAAGTCGTTGATCCACGGGGATGCAAGTAAATCTCACCTCGGGTATTTGTAACATATCACGAAGCAACAGGAATAGCACACGGCAACTGGAGGTTCACTCGAATATTCATTCGTGTGGGTATAGGGGTCAATATGGGTGTCCACGGCTCCGATGTTGATCATTGATCGGAAGGGGTCCCGGGTCATGTCTATAGTTCACCGAACCTATAGGGTCACACGCTTAAGGGTCATCTATTTGCTGAATACTAGATAGGGAGTCTGAGAGAAAATCATCGAAAAAGTTTCGGACACCGAAAAGTTTCGGACAGCGGAAAAGTTCCGCAGAGAGAGGTCACCGGATGAGTTTCGGTGAAACCAAAATAGTTGTTTCGGGGTATGCCATTAAGTCAAAATGGTTTCGGCACATGCCTGATAATTCTTGGAGGGTGCCAGAATCATTCTAGAAACTTTTTGGAATTTTCAGAAATAAAAACCGGAAATGTTCCAAAGCTGCAGGAACCGGTTCAGATGCTTTTCGCAGATGAAAATCACTAAACTGGAATTGTTCCAGAACGCGTTGAAAATTATTATGGTGGGTACCGGAAATGTTCTAAGCCCACATAAATATTTTCAGTTCGAACGGACGCTGAAAAATGTCGTCGTGAACAGTGAAAGTGCTTTTTGGGATATTTTATGGAAAGCCACCTTTTGGGGCTTTGCCCAAAAGATCCAGGGATGACATGGATGGATTGGGAGGCCCTCATGGGGGCCCCCCAAGGGGTGTGGCCGGCCACACTTGGGGCTCCACCTTGGAGCCCCTCTTGTTCCTTGGTTTCACTCTTATGCCCTTGAGGAAGGACTTCATTCATGTGCATTTTGGGTTTTTGTGTTAAACTACCCTACCCCTTGGGATTTCCTATAAATAGAGGTGGAGGGGCAGCCCTCCACACTCACTCTTTCTCACATACAAGTGCCATGCATGATCTGGCTTCTCTCTCCCTCCCAGTGAAATAGTTTCGTAGAGCTGTAAGGCTGTCTGGGTTCCGGCAGGAACTAGTTCTGGACGGCGAAGCCCTGCCGGATAGATGACACCGTATGTGTGCAACTCTGTAGAGAGATCGTAGTTTCGGTCTTAGTTCGTGAGTGCCTCCTGAAGGGCTGTCCGTGTGACCGTCCGAGTTTCCAGGTCCTCCCGAAGGGCTGTCCGAGTGACCATTCGAGTTTCAAAGGTCCTCCCAAAGGGCTGTCTGCGACACCGTCCGGGGGGCTGTTTGACGGCCTCCCGGAGGGCTGTCTGAGGAGCAGATGAGGGTATACATCCTCGCGGTTGGGAGGTTGTAAATCCTAGCTGCGGGGATCTGCACCGCCGATCGTCATCGACTCTACTTCCCGCTGCGCTACGAGTCGATAACGAAAAAGAGCAAACCATGTATGCAGTCTCCATAGTGGTCCTGGGCTGGTGCGTAGGTCGGAAATTTTTTGTTTTCTGTTGCGTTCACCTACAGTGGCATCATGAGCCGTGCTATGCGTAGATGCAGGTTGCGATCTAGAATACATAGAGATGTATGGGTATTGCATAATATAATTAGGTAGTAGATGAGATCTATTGCTGAAATTTATTTATGCGGGTGACAGATGAAATCTGTTACCCGACGTTCTTGTTGCTTCCCTAGAATTTGTGTTTGCTTAATCTCGATACAGCATGGTGGAATTTGACAAAGTTCTGGCAATCCGTGATCCTGATTGATCATGGAAGTGCTATCAGTTCTTTGGGTTCTGCCGTAGTCAAAAGAAAGATGAAATTCGCAGATGAAAGGGCATTGCAGATATGATCTACACGGGGGTCATGCGTATGACGAAGTTTAGTATGGGGCTCGAGATTTAATTATCTCGTGTTTCATACACCCCGAGATGTTAATCTAGCAACTTGAATAATCATACTTGATGATAAAACGTTGGTAGCTGCGGTTTAAGTCAAAACCTTAGAAGCCACGAAAAATAAAATTTTGCATAAACCGATTAGAGGCGTCTAACTTGGTTTTGCAGGATATGCATGTGATGTGGCAATGCTCATATTCAATTTGATTATGTATGAGATGACTATATGATGTAATTAACATGACCTGCGTGTCATGATTCGGCATGATGGCTGGAGCCATATGATTCTCACTTTAATGACCTGCGTGTCAACCTTAAGTAATGCCCTTATTTTATTAGCTATAGAGATAGCAATATTATCTGGTGCATCAACAGGGTGGTGGCAATCTTCGTGAAGGTGAACACCGACGCGAATGCCGAAGACGAAGAAATGAAATACTTCTCCGTCAGAAAGGGCTATACCATATCATGCTATTATGAATTGCCTGAGATGTTTATCCCTTATGATGCACCCTTCTTGATTGCGCGGTAGTCGCTTTTTATTAGGGTGATCTCTCACTTAAAATATCAAAGTAGTTAGTGTTCACCCAAGTGTAGCACCGTCTGAAATTCGTATCTTTTCGGGGTGCCCCATGTACACATGAGCACGAATGAATCGAGTGGAATGAGGCGGGTGAGGTCAGACCTCGCAATAAGATCACTTGGTTGTCTTTGACGTTCAAGCAGGAGAGTCCTGAGCTCGAAACATGCCCATCGAAAGATGAACAAGAATCACATAGAGATGTGATCGGCAAGTTGGCCTACCGATTGAAATTCGTGTCATCAGTGATGAACCCGTCAATGGCATCGAATAGAAATATGGATCTTGAATCACTCTAAATCAATTATGAGAGATATTGATTTGAGTGGGAGCGCGCTGTTGAATTAACATGTTTAATTCTCAGTGCAATTAATTATGAACACTGTCTAAGTGTTTCTTGCAAAATAGTTGTAGAATAATGGCTCGCGTTTCCACCTTCCTTGTTAAAATTGAATAGCTGTTAAATATCTGGTTAAAATTTTGCGTTTGGTAACGTATGAGGATTGTCCTCAAAAGTGCCGAGAAGGATTTTGTCCTATCGCATGCTTTCCGTATCCTCCCGCTAATGCTATGGATCATGTGACTCTCGTCCTTCGATCCAAAAGCTAGAATTCTATTACGGTCAAGTGGAATATGTTTGCTTCCATGAAACCCAAACTTCGAAAGTTGGGATAGTTATATGATATTCATGGAACTGAAAATTATTTTCAGATACAAACAAAGCAATGTTTGTTTACAAGTATTAGTAAAAGTGTTTACTATGAATTTGACTGTTGGGAAAGGGATCCAGAAGAACACCTGTCATATAATCAAAGGTGAATAAAACAACAACTTAAAGAGAAAGGAAGTGTCCAAAGGGTGTTAGTATGACTTACACGCCTAGGAAGTCCGAGGCTAACGCCACTCTTAAGTTGGGTGCTTCTTTTGCGAGTAGGAGAAATACTAAAAGTTAAATAGTTAGAAGTATAAAGGCAGAAAGAGAGATGACTGGAATATCCAGCTCATGTATGAATGTCATACAAGTTTTTGATGTATAGTAGGCTGGTCAAAGATATAGTTCTTGGGAATTATGGTTAAACATGTTAATCACTAATTCTTGGGTATTGTGAGTTAATCACAAAGATACCCGCTCGATTGCATTCTGTTGCGAATCAATGTAAGAGCTACTATGGCCTAAAAAGACTAGCCATAAATGAGGTTAAGGTATACACAAGGAACATAGTAAATGTTACTATACCTTCCATCGGTGTATTGTTGTCTGTATTTATTTTCATAATTCATTTAGAGTTTTACAAACTCTAGCCCATTGCATAAGGTATCTTGCAAGAAGGTTGTTCATAAGAGAACTTTTTATGTTCGATGTTATGAATAACACAAGGGCCATACTTTCATTATGAATGAGATGTATGTTATGAATATTGATAATAATACAATACCTCTGGGTTTACTTTCATAATTCATTTTAGAGTTTCTTACACTCTAGCCCATTGCATAATGTTTATTGCAAAAGGGTTGTTCATAAAAGAACAATTGTTGTTCAGTATTATGAATAACATGAAGGGCCATGCTTCCATCCAAGATGGGATGTATGTTATGAATATTGATGGTAAAATGATACATCCATAACACTGACGCTAAATGTCGCAAGACTACGAGAATACCACACATGTGTGGAACTGCATTTGGTCACATTGGAGAAACCCACATGGAAAAATTCCATTATGATGGATTTTGAAGTCGTTTGATTTTGAATCATCTGACACTTGCAACTTTCCTCCGAAAAGTGAAGTGACTAAAATACCGTTCACAGGCCATAAGGAACGAGCAACAAACTTATTGGTGATCATACATTTTGATCTGTGTAGTTCAATAAATGTTGTTGCAAGTAGTGGATTTATATATCTTCAGAAATGACTCAAGTAGATATATGGATATTTGCTTGATGAGACGTAAGTCTGGATCTTTTGAAATCATTCGAAAGGTTTTCATAAATGAAGTAGAAGTTATTGTAACAAGGAAATTATGTTTCTACAATTTGATTGCAGAAAGGAATATCTGAGTTACAAGTTTAGCGAATGTCTGATGAGTTGTGAAAAGAGTTTCATAACTTACACCTTCCGGAACACCACTATGAGTGGAATGTCTGTGAAGATGTAATCAAACCATTTATGACATGGTAAGGTCAAAGATGACATAAATAAATTTGCCATTATCCCTTTTAAAGTGATGCTTTAGAGACTGTGGCTTTTACACTGAAAAGAGCTACATCGAGTTTGTTGAAATGAAGCCATGGTATGGTACGCCCAACCATGTTATATCTTTTCTTAACATTTGGAATATGGGGCTTGTGTAAAAGGTTACAAACCTATTCCAAATCGGACAAGTGCTACTTTGTAGGTTATACCAAAATGTTGGGTATTCCTCCCTCACTATACCGAGGCAAATAGTTTTGCCGCGAAACGGTGTGCTTTTAAAGAGAATGGTTCTTTGAAAAAGGTGAGTGGGAGAACAGTGCAACTCGACGAGATAAACAGTATCTTCGTCATCAGATCAAAGGAAAGAGACCTTGGAAGTAATCCCAGAGTTTCCTACTGCGACTGATACGGAAGTCTCTACAATAAAATGTATGAACTTCGGTCGAACTTGTAGCTGAACCACGTAGGCAAGGCTCGTGCAAACCTCTCAGGTGCGCAAACGAGATATTGTTGTTAGACAACATTATACCTACGATACACAAGGAAGCGTTGATGGGCCCAGACTGCGGAATTGGCTAAATGCCAATACAACCCGAGTTAGTTTCAATATAAGTGATTCAAGATTAAAACCTTGATACACCTTTCGAAAGACTTAGAGTCTAACGAATATTTATGGAACTTTAAACTGATACAGATAAAAATGTTTTATCCATAAAGCTCGACTATTTAAAATAACAAGTTCAAGAGTTGACTACGATAAGGTTGTTTTCATCGTAGCGATGCTTAAAGTCGGTTCGGGTTGAACTAGCAATTAATACATATTTCAATCATGAGATATGAAACATGGATGACAATAGGATTTCCATCTAATGGAAATGAAACCAAGGACTTGCATGTGTTACAGTCCAAGGCATTTTGTCTATCCAGAGGATGCTAGTAAGGGTGCAAACTTCAGAGTTCCAGCGATGGACAGAAGAGAGCAAAATGGAGTTGGAATCTTCGTGCTTTGATGAAATGGTCAAAGGGTTCTGACTTCATCAATGGGTAACGAAGATGCTTATAATTCAAGAAAGTAAGTGGGAGCGTAATAATATTTCTAAAAACCTTGTGTGCTTGACACATTGTTAATTGGAAATAAATTTCTTGACACGAATTAGGACTTCATTTGAAATTGTTTTTGATGAAGTGCTTAGGCTAAATAGCCTCAATTTTAGGCATGATGATCTATGGAGATAGATTTACCTAATATGGCTAAGCAATGAATACATATTGACAAGGTGCCAAAACCTATTTAGCATTTAAAACGCCAAGGAGTGATTCTTGACTAAGTCACATGGAAAGAGTTTTTACAAGACTCGGTGTCCCAAAACACTGAGGAGTAAAATACATGATGGAGATTCCACACACCTTCATGTTTTGGATTAATCATGTATTCCATGGTATGTAAAACAACCAGATATGTCTGATACTCCCAAGGTGTTGCGAGTATGGATACTAAAGTGATCAAAGTACTGATCGTGGGACAACAGTGAAAGACGCCATTGAGTACTAGAGTAAGTACCGATGATACGTTTTCTTGCAAGCGGAGATCATGAAGAGTTCGTTGTAAAATGTTACATTGATACAGTCTTCATCTTTTCTCCATGCGATTTTCGATTTAAGTTAAGGGTTTTGTGTAATACACAATATGGTGGCACGGTAGTTGGAAATTGTTCCCAACAGGATACTGTGGCGACTTCTATAACAAATGACTAAGTATATTGACGCTTTAGAAGCGACAAAAGAAGATGTTGAATCATATAGTTCATTCATGAACTTAGTATGGTTCCAAGATGGCTTTTGTCAATGGGACACTACTGCAGGTAGTTGCTCCACAACTCAGTCTGAGGAATCCAGGTTCGACCTATGATTCACATACATACAACGCCAAGTCCACACAAAATATGAATTTTGTGAAAGCATGAAAATGCGAGGATATGCAGAGATACACACGGAGCTGAAATTGTCAGATCCGATGGACATCAGGCTATACCACATGCGAAGCATTTTTTACACCAGTATGCCATAGGTGTAAAGTGCATTAGCATTAACTAGATTATTGACTCTAGTGCAAGTGGGAGTCTGTAGGAGATATGCCCTAGAGGCAATAATAAATGATATTATTTATCTCCGAGTTCATAATTATGTTTATGTTCCATGCTATAACTGCAATGATTCTCGAGTCTGCAATATCCACGAGGCTCGGAGGAAGACTCATATGCACGTGTGGAATAATAAACGGTAAGAAGTATTCCTAGTCTGGCCTCTAAGACTAGCTCAAGTGTTGCATGATGGTTCTGTTTTCCTGATCATGGGCATGTCTATGCCAGCAATTTTGAGGGCACAATGTTAAGAGAACATTTGTGTTGACGACCCGGATTGATGTTATGCTAAGAGATTCATTCGTCACAAGTTAATGGTGCATAACACAGATATGGTTAACGTTTGCATGATTCCTTAGACCATAAGAGTATCGAGTTTCTTCATGCTTGCTTCATGAACTTTGGGGTTTGTTAAACGTCATCCGCAATTGGGTGGTTATTACGGCGGCTTACGGGTTCATGGAAAAGTGTGTCAAGTAACTTGATAGCTCAAGATTGGGATTTGCTCCTCCAACGATGGAGAGATATTCTCGGGCCCTCTCGGTGTTACGGTATCCATCATCGTCTGGCCAGACACAGTGTGATTTGATCACAGGGATGCCGCAACACGGAAACGAGAAAAGAGAACAAAACCGGTAACGAGGTAACTAGCATAGTGGACAAGTCATTGATCCACGGGTATGCAAGTAAATCTCACCTCGGGTATTTGTAACATATCACGAAGCAACAGGAATAGCACACGACAACTGGAGGTTCACTCGAATATTCATTCGTGTGGGTATAGGGGTCAATATGGGTGTCCACGGCTCCGATGTTGATCATTGATCGGAAGGGGTTCCGGGTCATGTCTATACTTCACCGAACCTATAGGGTCACACGCTTAAGGGCCATCTATTTGCTGAATACTAGACAGGGAGTCTGAGAGAAAATCATCGAAAAAGTTTCGGACAGCGGAAAAGTTCCGCAAAGAGAGGTCACCGGATGAGTTTCGGTGAAACCAAAATAGTTGTTCCGGGGTATGCCATTAAGTCAAAATGGTTTCGGCACATGCCTGATAATTCTTGGAGGGTGCCAGAATCATTCTGGAAACTTTTTGGAATTTTCAGAAATAAAAACCGGAAATGTTCCGGAGCTGCAGGAACCGGTTCAGATGCTTTTCGTAGATGAAAATCACTAAACTGGAATTGTTCCAGAACGCGTTGAAAATTATTATGGTGGGTACTGGAAATGTTCTAAGCCCACATAAATATTTTCAGTTCGAACGGACGCTGAAAAATGTCGTCGTGAATAGTGAAAGTGCTTTTTGGGATATTTTATGGAAAGCCACCTTTTGGGGCTTTGCCCAAAAGATCTAGGGATGACATGGATGGATTGGGAGGCCCTCATGGGGGCCCCCAAGGGGTGTGGCCGGCCACACTTGGTGCTCCACCTTGGAGCCCCTCTTGTTCCTTGGTTTCACTCTTATGCCCTTGAGGAAGGACTTCATTCATGTGCATTTTGGGTTTTTGTGTTAAACTACCCTACCCCTTGGGATTTCCTATAAACAGAGGTGGAGGGGCAGCCCTCCACACTCACTCTTTCTCACATACAAGTGCCATGCATGATCTGGCTTCTCTCTCCCTCCCAGCGAAATAGTTTCGTAGAGTTGTAAGGCTGTCTGGGTTCCGGCAGGAACTAGTTCTGGACGGCGAAGCCCTGCCGGATAGATGACACCGTATGTGTGCAACTCTGTAGAGAGATCGTAGTTTCGTTCTTAGTTCGTGAGTGCCTCTTGAAGGGCAGTCCGTGTGACCGTCCGAGTTTCGAAGGTCCTCCCGAAGGGCTGTCCGAGTGACCATTCGAGTTTCGAAGGTCCTCCCGAAGGGCTGTCTGCGACACCGTCCGGGGGGCTGTTCGACCGCCTCCCGGAGGGCTGTCTGAGGAGCGGATGAGGGTATACATCCTCGCGGTTGGGAGGTTGTAAATCCTAGCTGCGGGGATCTGCATCGCCGATCGTCATCGACTCTACTTCCCGCTCCGCTACGAGTCGGTAACGAAAAAGATCAAACCATGTATGCAGTCTCCATAGTGGTCCTGGTCTGCTGCGTAGGTCGGAATTTTTTTGTTTTCTGTTGCGTTACCCTACACACACGCACACACACACACACACACACACACACACACACACATATATATAATTTTATCCAAAAAACTCTTTTTCAAGGTGCTACAAAAAGAAGACAATATTGTTATAAATCCAACCAAGCTTAGCTACATCGAAGGCTGATTTGCCCCATTTATCCAAGAAGGAGGGAGATCCACAAGTACAACCTTCTCATAATCAACTTACTATGCGGGGGCGAACGCTTAAGTCAGATTTTCTTATTTTAGGTCCAAAAATATATTCTGACGCAGCTTTCAGAAGTAGGAAAATTCCAGGTTTATTGCAAGGAGAGGTTGCTACAGGAGTGGGCATCTATATTTCTCTGCCTCTTAATCAGCTAGAAATCAATGTGCAAATTCAAGCTTTAGTTCCTCCTACTTCTACTCCTCTGCATGCAGAAGCATTAGCTCTTTCTTTTGCTGCTCAAGTGGCTCAAAAGCTCAATATTTTTCAGCCAACCTTTCGTATGGATTGTCTCTCTTTAGTGCTTGTCACTGCTTCTAGTAAGATAAGGGAATCTACCACCCCTTTGAGCATTAGGAAGTCTTTGGATAATTTCTTCAAGTGTACTACTAATTTACATCCACATGTGTTTCATATCTCTAGAGAAGTTAATGGAATAGCTCATAATCTTGCGCAACATGTCTTTCATTCGAATGATGAATCTCAAATCTGTTGTTTTGCTTCTGCTCATAGGCATACCTCCTGTCCTATGGTGTCTCTTCTTTCTAATTTCAGGTGCAGGAATTTCGGATCCATGCTATACATTGCTACTAAGCATGTTTGGATGAATGTAGGGTGTTTGCCAAGCTCTTGTGAATCAGCAGGCTGTTGACTTTTCCATAGCCAAGCAAAACTTTGCTTTATACATTTCTTGATTTCTTTGATGGGCCTCAAGTTTATTCTTCTTCTTGTTCCTGCTATTTGGTCTGGCAAGTCTTGGCTGATTTGGTTTATCAAGGAGGAGCATGGAGCAGCCAGTTGTTGCTTCCAATGGTAGCGACAACATCTTCTGTTTGGGTTGTGGCAACTTTAAATTTGCAAGCTTCTTCTAAATCTCTTTCCAAATACAGCTTGTAGTCTGCTGTTCATGTATTAGTTTTAAAGTTTTCTTAAGGGCATGTAGCTCACCAGGTTGTTGCTCTGTATAACCTGTCTCTACTACTCTTTTTCCAGCTCATAGGCATTGGCTGTGCTCTTCTCTTCTTACTTGCTTCTCCAGGCCATTGTAATACCTGTTGTACTTTGCATTTGAGCTGAATGAAATTGGCACCGGTTGGTGACTTTCCTTGTTCAAAAAAAATCCGTGTTTCATCTCCGTCCAGAGAGAGTTCGTTCCATTTATGAATTCAGATTTAATTTATTTGTTTACTTCTTTATAACTCACCCCCTTAGGATATAATCAATTTTCTATCATGCATAGCAAATATTACAACATAATAATACAACTAAATAATTAAATACTAAAGTTTAATTGTATAATTTAACATTGTCCCTAGAAAATGAGCTTGCACTAAACTTAAGCCATATATTGTAAGAAAAATTGCCCCTATAAAATTATTGGGTTAACCTACTTTTTGGATTAGAGAAAACTAATAAAAAACCACGTGTCTTCATAGATTAATTAGTTTGTGCCACTCATATGAACTGCTAGTATTTTTATTTGTATGTATACAAATCTATTTTAGCTTTGTTATATATCATGGCAGCTAGCTGTAAAGCCGAGAGAGGTTTCTAGAGTGCATAATTACCTATTTTAGGTATGTAGGGAAATAGAAGGGATAATTAGCAATGTACCAAAATAAACTAAAACGTACACAACTGTGTTTGAGGGGTTTGTCGTCGAATCATTCACAAGTCCCACTTATTTATTATTTACTCAATTATTTTGGTACAATGATCGGATTTTACTTTTTTCATTAATCAATGAAAGTGCAATAGAATAAATTTTTTAGACAAATACTAACAAATAGATCTCTATAAAACCGACAGCTCTAACATGTCGCTTTGAAGTAAGCACCTTTTTTTCCTTCCATAAAAGGCGCTTCTATTAAATCAAAATGTAGCATCAACTGAATAGAAAAAATGACGAGCAACACCCGGTCTCTACATAGCTAAGATGCACACGCCTAACACCAAAATTTTAACAAAAGAAAGAGAGAGAAAATGACATATCGGCAACAGTAAAGTCATATAATATCGGCACTATGTCCAAATATTGGATAAAAACCTTCTTGGCCACCTGCTCCAACGACATTGAAGGCCTCTTTGATTCACAAAAGATTGTCAAAATGTATGTCAAGATTAGAGTGTCACGTTCTGTTCTATCCTAAATGATTGCAAAACTACAAAAACTAGATGATACTCTACGCATTGCTGCGGGGATTGGTTGCAATACTTTTTGATGAAATTTAGAATAAATATAATATATTGTATTTGATTATTAGATTGTTGCAATATATAGTTCGAATGATATAAGTTGGGATGTGTGCATGTTGAGAGAGAATATAAATAACAATTCACAAGAGAAATAATTAGTGGAGTTATGATGTGACATGTGTGCTGAGGTGGTGTGTGTGAGCGTTGAGAGAATTGAGATAGCAGGGATCAATATTTAGGTATATAGTATACCAGACGTCGTAGACGATACCCACATTGTGACGAGAATTGATTGCAATATATTTTAATGAGATTTAGTTGTATGGAACATGATTGTCTGAGTTAATAACATGAGAATCAAAACTGAAAATACATATAATTTAGCACATTAGATTATTGTATAGTTGCAAACTATTCATTGAATAGAAGATGTATAATAAAATGAAAATAATTTTTTCATGCATGGTTACATGTTGTGATGGACCTTTCTTCATACATGGTTGCACGTTGAGGTGGGTTTTTCTCATGCATAGTTGTATGATGAAGTGGCATGCTTTTATGTTGAGAAAAATAAGTTAGTGGTGATAAACTATTTAGGTATATAGGATATGATATGGATGAAACAACGTTTGATAGCATATGAAGACAAAGGAATATATCAAGAGGTTTGAGTGGATGAAAAAATTCTCCAAATTAAAGAACGAATGAATCCTATGAAAAAGCCTAAATATTTCAATTATGCGAATCAAACGACCAACGTAAAAGAACTTTTTTTTAGCAAACCGAGCCTAGCTCAGATGGTGAAGTTCTTTTTTGTGGAACCAACCTACCAGGGTTCAAGTCCTAGACTTGACATTGATGATCACATTTTTTTGATTTATTTCAGACTTTTCGGCGATGCTCCTTCAGTGGAAGGAGATGTTCCGGTCGACTACGGAGGCGCATGTGATGACTTGGTCAATCTTAAAATGATGTGGCGGCTCAGTCTCTCAGAGGTGCTTATAAGGATACGTAGGGTGTGCATGCGTTCATAGGGCTGACTGTGATACCGTGTTTGGGCAACCCTCTCAACAATTAAGAGGTCCATTCGAAGAACACAAAGACTAATTTAAGTAAGAAGTCTCCCTATATCGGAGACTTCTTACTTAAATGAAATTATTTTATTCTTTTAGTTGGAGTTGCTGGAATCTTAGGTGGTTCTTGGAAGAAGATAGCAAAAAAGAAAAAAAATATCCCTAAAGCATAAACTATTAGGTATGCTCTACGTCTGCAACGTGTTGAAAAACGTAGAAAAAATTCTAAAGATTATTAAATTAGAGGCTATTCCTTTAAAAAGAATTTTAGGAAAAAATAAAGATATAAATTCTTTAAAATCGTATGGAATGCTTTCAAATCAAAGGAGCCCCAAGTGAAAATCTAAGATCGTTTAATCTTCTACAAAGTGACACACCTTTGGTAAGGCAGGCTATGAGACCACTGCTCCCTTTGTCAAATCAACAAAGAAGAAGAACGAAGGCACGAAAGAACGTGTTTTGTGAACCACTCGCTCCATGGCCAACGAAAAAAATAGCGCGCTATAACCGCGTTATAGCGCCGTTATAGCGTATTCGGAAAGGAAACGCTATATTTTAGCAAATTCGGCCGCTACGGCGCTATTCACGTAATTAGCGCGCTACAGACCGCTATAACGTTCAAAGTAGATGTAGGCCAACGCAGGTTTATTTGGTGGTTACTGCATGGTAGATGTAGGCTCGGTGCTCAATGTTCAGAGTTTATATGTTGAATAGATTGATTAAAGTTTGAGATTCAGTTTAAAATTTATGCTTCCTATCTATGGCTAGATTATGTCTCTCTATGATGTTGTCTGAAGTTACTGAAATACTTTATTTCTGGATATATTTAACATTTTTTTGCAAACGCTATTCTGAAATATAGCACGCTATTAGCACGTTATAACTTGTGTAGCATTTAAAGAAGGGCCACGCTATATTTTGTAGCACGCTATTTTTTTCGTTGTCCATGGCCCATGGAGTAGGTGGCGACGACTCGCCACCAAGGACCCACAAACTTGAAGGCGCCGAACTACTCACCAGATGTTGATCTATGGTCCGAAAACCGGCAGGATGGAGATGGTGGGCGTTCACGTCGGCGATAACGGCCAAGGTTTCACAACATGAATGTTTTTTTTTGACAAAGGTTGTTATTAATTGTCTTGGTTCTTTCATTTCTTGGACAAGAAGAGGCTGATGTCAACAATATGAGCCTGTGTTCTATATCCTTTTATTATCAGGATATTATATTTAACATAAATCAGGATTTCGATCGATCGAGAGAAAGAGAGAGCATGAGCAGCCGGTTTCTGAATCTGGCGGTGAGGAACATGAACGGCCGTCCCGCCCCCTTCAACCTGTACCGCATAGATCCCGCCAAGTTGTTCTACCCGGCCGGCGGCGCATCAGCAACGGCGACGTCGTCCGAAGAAAGATCATCAGATCCAACGACAATGATGAAATCTCGGTTACCTAGGCCGGCCATCTCCTTCGACTGCCCCTGCGAAAAGAACCAGGCCGCGGCCGGGCAGATCGATTTCATGTCCATCGGCCGCGGCGGGAACGCCATCGTCGCTGTGGACAACGTCGGCCGCACCATCCTGTATGACGCAGAGCTCCACACCATCCGCACCAGCCTGCCCATGATGTCCCAACCCATGCGGGACCCCATCGCCATTGCCGTCGGCGACGACGACCTGTTCGTCATGGCGAGCAGGCCCGGCCCGCGGCCCCAGATGGAATGCTTCCAGGCCCTCCTCCGCGACAGCAACTCGTCCTCGTCCTTCAAGAAATGGCGTTGGATCTACCTCCAGCCACCGCCCTTCACCTGGCGCTGCGAATATGACCATCATCCGATCTGCTGCTGCTGCCGCTACCACGACAGCGACGGCTTGTTGGGCACTGAGTTCCAAGACGCCTTTGCAATCTGCGCCCACACGATGGTCGGCGACTCGCAGATCTGGATATCCACGCCAGCCGCCGGCACGTATACCTTGGACACGGAGAGCGGCGCGTGGAGCAAGGCCGGCGACTGGGCGCTGCCGTTCAGAGGCCGCGCGGTGTACGTCCCCGAGGACGGTCTCTGGTTTGGCTTTTCGCCGGACTACGAGCAGCTCTGCGCGTTTGACCTGACCGCCATGTCGACGGCGACGGCGCCGCCCGTGCCGCTGATGGCATGGGACGATCTGGACTGGCCGGAGAGCTGGGTCCCGACGGCCGGACGTATCGTGCCGCTGGGCTCTGGCAGGTTCTGCGTCGCCAGGTTCTTCTATACCTGGGTGAACCAATTGATCACGTTTCGCCAGCGGGCTCACCTATGATAACCACACCACGACGAATCTTGCGGTGCTCACCGGCGTGGAGGTGGAGCGCGGTGGCGCTCACGGGCTGGGAAGGATGGTCCGGCACAAGTCCAAGCGGTACGACCTCGGCTGCAACGTCGCCAAAGCCCTGTGAATGAATGGCACGGAGGAGCTCTCTCTCGTGCTTCTGATGCCGTGCTATATATGTGTGGTGCTTGTGTTTTTGTTACGGGTGAAAATGAAAATACTTAGAGAAGATAAGAACAATGCCACTGGATTTTTTTCCTTAGAACTCATAGCACTGCATTGTCGCTGCTTACTGGTTAGTTGTCGTTGGAATGGAGAATATTTTGCCGAAAACATGGCAATAGTGAATCTTGCAATAATAATCTCGTCAGGGCCGCAACGAAGGCACGGACGACACAGCTAGCCGTTGCATCGTCGGTGGAGGTGCGGAGCAAAAGTTGACGGCTGCGTGTGGGGGGCCTTCTCGTTTTGACAACACTTAAATTAGACGGCGGCCGAGCTCGAGACTGACCCAAAAGGGAGGACGAACGAGCGCACGCTAGGATCATGACGGATAAAATTGAGCCAATGGCAAAACAAGAAAATTCTAAAAACACCTGGGCTATGCCGCAAAGTCTCAACACTGGCCCGGAGGAGAACACTAATCTACGCATAAATAATATCTCGGTTCCTTTTTTATTCAACTGACCGAGACTAGAAAATCAATCCTTTTGAAGCACTCAGCTTTCAAACAAGTCTTTAGACTGCCCATGTTTTAGCTTACTTACCCTTGCCTGCCAAGCTAGCTTCCTTGTTTGTGGTACCAGGAATGTGCTATCTTGATCAAGGAGTCGGGAACTCCAGGCTGGGGATGCAGAAAATGCTATGCACGTCGGTGAATCGATGAAATTATGTCCTTTTGCAGCTTTTTGTGCACCCTCTAACGATTTCAATGAGGAAGTAGTGTGAGAGAATTTTTTAGTGAGGATAGTCCTTGTCCTTCGGCTTGATAAAAAACAATTAAAGTAGCCTAAAAATGCCGCACCGTGTCTCCCACCAATGGATCTTGATAAAGCTGGTTAGTATTAGCTGGTGTCAAATGGAGCATTGGTTCACCAATCCCAGGTGATCCACATGATTGTCTACATCTCAAGATGGGAATGGGCCGGGTCGGCCCGCTGGGTCACTGACCCGACCCAGAAAGACGAGGCCAATGGGCCAAGTGGGTTGGCCCTAAATGATATATGGGTCAATGGAGCCGGCACCGTGCGACCCGATGGGTCAGACGGGTCGACCTAGTCAAATGCTATGCCCTAGTCGCTGCCCCGAGCACAAGTTTTGGTTCTGTTTTGGTTCTCGGTCAGTGCTGTACGCAGTAGCTTCAGTGTAGATTCTTGTGCGTATATCTGTAGGAGTTTTTGTCAATCTTATAGACTGCGGCGAACATTGTGTTTGAGCAGCAGTGCATCTCCAATCTGATGCTCAGTCCTTACAGCGCGCGTGCGTGACGACATTGCCGCTGCAGGCAGCAATAGTAACAGCCATAGTAGCAACGACGCCGTAGCTGCTACAGTAGGCAGCAACAAACAGCCATCGGGCCCGTGCTAAGGAGTAAACAACGAGCAACAAACAACAAGGGGCGCAGCCGCAGAGTGAATCCTCACTTGATTAGTATCAGGCTAACAGAATAATAATTATGTGCTTTGGCTATACCAAAGGCATAGATCATTTTCAGTGTTGATTCTGCTAGATTTTGGGTCGGCCTCATCTACCCAACGGGTCAGCGAGGCCACAAATATATGATGAAATGGGCCGACCCATGGCCTCGCCTATTGGACCTTGGGGCCACGGGGCCAGTTCCAAGGCCAAGGCCGGGTCGGCTCATTCCCATCTTGATCTACATCCATCAGAGCAACCAACCGAATAAGTTTATTTTTTCTAAAGTAGTAGTTCGTCATGCCCGCGAAACACCGTTCGGGCCGTTTTACTACCGTAAGCCCAATGCATGGCCTTGGGCTTTGTACCTATTTCTCCTCTTTTTCCCTCATTTCTCTTCTCGCTCAATCAATCCATGTCAGAAGTGGAAGTTTTAGAAGGCGGTTATGGTGATATACAATGTTGCTTTCCCATAATCGAATGATCTCGTGAAACTCAAAATAATTTAGACTAACACTTGGATTAGGACAATCAGCTAGTGTATATAAAAATATGTCCATAATTACTTCAACTACTAAACATTAAAGTTGTTGGTGATCGCGAGAGCTATGTCTCGCCTGTACTGGGATTTTATCTCCAACAATGCACCATACGTGCGGTTCCTCGACAATGGGACTGTGTTTTCCCCATGGAGTGCCTGCTGGCTACTCTCCCTTGACTCTAAGGTAGACCTCAACACTGGCATCATCTGGAGCTCCTTGGCCCCTATCAATGTCCAAATCTTTAGTTGGCTACCCTTCAAAGATGGGCTTAATTCCAAGGCAATACTTTCCGCAAAACTATCACAACAAACACCTACTGCCCTAGATGTGACGACTACTTTGAGGACGTGATCCACGTCTTCGTACTTTTCACTGAGATGGCGTAGGTGTGGATATTAACAGAGCTTCAAGTCCCCCACCTCCATCAACCTAATCTAGGATGTTACCTCTCCGGTGCCCTCACTATCATTTAGAAGATTTGGGAATCTAGCAATGCCCGTGTATTCCGCAAGGAGTCTAACTCTGTTGTCATTATTGTAAGGAACATTATCTCTGAAAACTGGCTTGCAGGCTCACATGCAGAAAAAAATCACACCCGTATAATCAAAGATTTTATACACACTGAGAAATAATATCTGAAAAAGGAATATTTTTTGACTATTAAAAATAAAAAAGTTACATGATTGCCATGTCCAAATGGCATATAATTGAGACATTATAGTTAAGTTTTAGTAAAAAAAATATTACTTATCAATCATCGGCTATTCAATTCATGTTGACTCTATAGAACATACTTCAAAAAGTTAGGAGCTAATGTCATATGTTAAAAGTTTACAATCATTTCTATTTTAGTATATAATTTTCAAATTTGCAGAACAAGAAAGCACAGGAAAAACTTGATTATTGGTAGAACAACAACTATTAGTTGCATCCATGTTATGTGTGTGTATTCGTTCAAACTCTACACGTTTTGTAATCAACAAAAAACAAAGTAAAACAGCTAGGAACCAATGACCTCTTGTATTAGTATATTTCTAGCTACTAAATACAATCCATAACTAATAAGATGGAGAATAAATTCAAGTTCAAGGACTAATAATACTATTTCAATAACTTACACAAGGTTGGAAAAAGCGGTAGGCGTAAGCGAGGCGGTTGGCCTTTGCCTAGTGCCTAGGCGGTGCCTAAGCGCCCTAGGCGCGGCCTAGGCGGTAATATAGTTTTTACTCATAGTGTATTTGTGATTGTTATATGGATGTTGATATTAGTTTAGGGCATATAAATAAGTTAATTACCATCTACTGCCATTGGAATATAACCCGTTTGGCATATCGGTGTAGTATGTGGCATGATTTCTTGCTTGGGTGGGCAATTCCTTGCTTGCCCTGCCTAGACCTTCATTTATGACCTAGGCGAGGCGTTTGGCCATTGCCTAGCGCCCAGGCGTGCCTAAGCGCCTCCTACTGCCTTTTCCAACAGAGCTTACACATGAGTGTCTTGGGAGGAAGGCTCGTGGTTACCATTTATTTATACTGAATATGTTTACTTGTTTATAACTCATTCTCTCGGCATTCAATCTTAACTGTAAATTTACTATTTAATTTTAATAAATATTAATAAGTACAAATTTAATTGTATGACTTAAGGTCAACCGTAGAAAATACACTTGCACTAAACATAAAACATATACTGTGAGAAAAAAAACGATGTTATTTGTTCTCTTTTCGAGAGACTTCCTCTTACAAATCTTCGTGTTAACATGAATTCTTAAGGATTTGAGAAATATAAAATTTAACATGTTAGAATATCCTGACTATGCTAGTATATGTATGGGTGTAGGTCTATTTTAGTTTCATTAAATATCATGGCATCAAGCTCCAAAGTTGAGTGAGTTTTCTAGAGTGAATGCTTATCTATTTTAGGTATGGGTAAATAGAAGTATAGAACGGATAGTTACCGAACTATGCATTAAAGGGAAAGACTAAAAAGTATACAAAATATATTTGAGGGATTTGTCCTTAAATAATTGACATTAACCACTAATACGTCTCTGACGTATCTATAATTTTTTATTGTTTCATGTTATTATTCTATTATTTTCACCTACTTTTAGCAACAATTTATATGATTTCTTGGACTAACATATTAATCTAGTGCCCAGTTTCAGTTCATGTTTGTTGCATATTTTTTTATTGCGTAGAAAACCATATCAAACGAAGTCCAAATGTGATAAAAACTTACAGTGATTTTGTATTGCATGTATGTTATTTTTGGGTAAAAGATTCAATGCAAGATGATGCTCGACGGGCCCACAAGCTCAGGTGGCATACCCCACCCCCAGGGCGCACCAGGTGAGCTTGTGGCTACCCCTTAAGTCGGTTGGGGACCTTCTTTCGCCGCAAGGAAGCTAATATCATGAAAAAAACCGTGTTAAAATTTCAGCACGATCAAATTTACGGATCTTCGGGTATTTAAGAAACGTTGTTCGGCCAAAAAACAGGAAGGCGAAACAGAGAATAAAACAGAGAGAGATCCAATCTAGGGGGCTCCCGCCCCTTGGGGGACATGGCAGCCAAGGGCCAGAGGGGGAACCCTTCTCCCATCTACTCCAACAACTCCGACGTCTTCCTCCACATCTCCATCACCTTCCCTCATCTATTATCAGCAGTCCACTCTCCCGCAATCCCCTGTACCCCCTACTTGAACATGGTGCTTTATGCTACATATTATTATCCAATGATGTGTTGCCATCCTATGATGTTTGAGTAGATTCTTTTTGTCCTATGGGTTGGTTGATGATCTTGATTGGTTTGAGTTGTATGTTTTGTTTTTGGTGTTGTCCTATAGTGCCCTCCATGCTACGCACACGTGTGGGATTCCCGTTGTAGGGTGTTGCAATATGTTCATAATTTATTTACTCTCGGAGTTGCGTGAGCGACAGAAACACAAACTCGTGTAAGTAGGTTGTTGCGTATGGGAGTAAAAGGGCTTTACACTTAATGCTATGGTTGTCTTTACCTTAATGAGCTTTAGTAGTTGCGGATGCTTTCTAGAGTTTCAATCATAAGTTCATGTGATCCAAGTACGGAAAATGGGTTAGCTTATGCCTCTTTCTCATATAAAATTGCAATAATGATTACCAATCTTGTTATCATCTTCCTAGGACAATTTCGCAAATCCTACCATCACTTTTTTACACTTGCTACACTAACTTAATTGTACTTTTCCTAAAACAACACCTAACTTTTATTTTTACGTTCTTTATTATCTTGCAAACTTATCCCATTATACCTATAAAGTAGTTTATTACTTGTTTCTAGGTAAAGCAAACCTTGGTGTGCATAGAGTTGTATCGGTGGTCGATAGAACTTGAAGAGAATATAAATCTCACATTTAGTTCCTCGTTGGATTTGATGCTCTTACTTATCAAAAAAACTAAATGATCCCTTATACTTGTGGGTTATCAACCACTTATTTATTTTTAATTATTATATTTAGAATAGTGATATGACATTTTCCTTAATGAAAATACAATAGGTCCAAACAATCATAAAAATATGTTCCATGACAATCTCGTATAAACGGTCAATAGCTTCGTCAAATCCCTTGTCATCATCTATTAATCCGCTCACGACATATTCAAATTCCTCATTGTATCCGTTGAGTGATTAAACTACAAACATCAAACTTGCACATGTCGAACTAACCTCATACTATCTCTAGAGCTGCATGAGCTACCCAGTTAACTGACGCTGAAATGATTGCATCTACACAATAGGAATCTAGGGTCATTGAATGTACCACAAAGGATCCCCGCAAAAAAATGCACCACAAGGGAGACAGACCCTTTGTAAGATAGACTACCAAACCACTTCTTTGCTGTTGCATCAACGGGGAAGAAAATTACCATGTGACACATATGGTAAGCAATCCAAACAATTCAAAAAAAGGGAAGAAAATTAAAAGCACAAAAAGTCAAGTTTAGAACCAATGGCTCCGTTGATTAGGTTGTGACCACTACGCCGGAATGGGAATGAAGCCAAGAGAATTTTTTCCATATGAAGTGGTCAGGTCCCCAGGCACGTATTCCTTTGACACAGAGAGTGGCAGGTGGAGCAAGTTCAGGACCGGGCGGCGCGAAGTACATCCTCAAGCACCACACCTGGTTTGGCTTCTGGCCCGAGTACAAGCAGCTCTGAGTGTTTGGCCTGACCACCTTGTCTGTGGCAATGGCGTCACTGAGGGAGTCCTGGACTAAGGGGTCTTCGGGCGTCCGGCCTGTTAGCCATGGGCCGGACTGATGGGCTGTGAAGATACGAAGACCGAAGACTCTACTTGTGTCCGGATGGGACTCTCCTTGGCGTGGAAGGCAAGCTTGGCGACCAAATATGAAGATTCCTTTCTCTGTAACCGACCTTATGTAACCCTAGATCCCTCCGGTGTTCATATAAACCGGAGGGCTAGGTCCGTAGAGGCCAATACTCATAATCATAGTCATACAGGCTAGACTTCTAGGGTTTTAGCCATTACGATCTCGTGGTAGATCAACTCTTGTAACACTCATATTCATCAAGATCAATCAAGCAGGAAGTAGGGTATTACCTCCATAGAGAGGGCCCGAACCTGGGTAAACATTGTGTCCCTTGTCTCCTATTACCATCGACCTTAAACGCACAGCTCGGGACCCCCTACCCGAGATCCGCCGGTTTCGACACTGACATTGGTGCTTTCATTGAGAGTTCCACTGTGACGTCGACAACAGGATCGATGGCTCGCCTTGTTATCAAGGACAGTGTCACCTCCGGAGGAATACTGGCCCCAGGCCAAACCCTCCGGCTGGGCGACTTTACCATGACCGCCCGTTCGGCCGTTAAGCCGACGATGACTTCTAGGGTCATCAAAAACTCCCCTCGTATTGACTCCGAACACTCCAAGCAGATGGATCCGGCGAAGTTATCGTCTTTAAACGAGCTCCTAGATCGCATCTCCGCCCTGGGGGTCGCTACTGACTACGATCGGATTGGGCTTAAACCCGATCAGAGAGAAATCAAATCTCCACCGATCACCCACCAGATAGCGGTAGTCGAGGAGAAAAATGACAACTCTTCCTCTATATTGAGGACGGACTATGTTCGGATCTCCGACCTCGAAGAGCCGGACTCCCACCTGCAAAAATATACATCCCGCCCTCCGAACACAGAAACGGACGGCGGGCCCAAGAACTCAGTTGATGTCCCGGAGCCCGAACTATTAAGTTCGGAAGATCTTCAGACTCCAGATCCAAAATTGGGTCAGGGTTCAGATTTAAATCCACCCGCCCACCCAGACATAAGCGCTCTCATAAGCATACAACATCAGTCTCAGGAAACGGTCCACCACTTCTGGGCCAGATTCCTCCTTGTCAAAGACAAGATTAAAGATTGCCGTGACGAAGACGCGATCTCAGCATTCTGTAACAATTGCATGGACGAAGGAATCCTCAACGCCATCAACCATCGTCGCGTACTACACTTCGCTGACTTGACAACTATCGTACAGAAGTACAGCGCAATGGAAAGTGCCTGGAAAACTCAGGCAACCCGTTGGGAACCATCGGTCCCCACTCAACCCCTCGTTCAGGAGAAAATGGCGCACCCTCGTGGCACGCCCGGTCCAATAGTAAAGAAATATAAGCCCATTGCAGGGCGCGGAACCGTCCTGGAAGGATGGCTCGATGGGCCATGCAAAATACACACAACATCGGGTAACATACCAACCCACAGCCTTAGAGCATGTTGGATACTCCGGCAAGTGGTCAAAAGCAGTGAGGATATCCTCACCAAGAATACCCCAGAACGACACC
This sequence comes from Aegilops tauschii subsp. strangulata, assembly GCF_002575655.3. Lineage (NCBI taxonomy): Eukaryota > Viridiplantae > Streptophyta > Magnoliopsida > Poales > Poaceae > Aegilops > Aegilops tauschii. The sequence continues at coordinate 75,031,073 of NC_053036.3, read as the reverse complement.
CCCCAGAAGACGACGACCTCAGAGTGTTGACGGTCTTCGAGACATTCGCTTCAAACAATAAACGCAAAAGGGCACTCCGTGACCTCGCCGAAGTCTGCCAAATTGCAGCAATTAACCCTTGGAACGACATGACTATAACTTTTGATGCCGGTGACGAACCAAAATTCAGGACAGTCCGAGCACCAGCCGCCTTGGTCCTCAGTCCAATCGTGGACGGCTTTCGGCTCACCAAGGTCCTCATGGACGGCGGCAGCGGACTAAACCTCATCTATGAGGATACACTCCACAAAATGGAAATAGACAGGAGCCGCATTGAGCAAAGCAACACGACCTTACGAGGAATCATTCCCAGTGGGGAGGCGCAGTGTGCGGGAAAAATCACACTTGACATGGTATTCGGCACGCCGGAGAATTATCGGTCCGAAGAGATAACTTTCCAAGTGGCCCCTTTCAACAGTGGATATCACGCCCTATTGGGGCGAGATGCATTTACACGCTTCCAAGCTATACCCCATTACGGGTACATGAAGCTCAAGAATGCCCGAGCCCAACGGCATAATCACTCTCACCAGTGCTCCGGACATAGCACTCCGCGCCGAAAATAAAACCGCATCTCTGGCCCTTGAGGCATTATCTAAAGCCCTTGCGGCCGAAGAATTAACCGCACTGCGCTCCACGGTGGATAGGGACGATGTGATCCTAGACAAACGACCCAAATCCACCTCTTTTAAACTGGCAGAAGAAATAGTCAAATTCCAAGTCCATCCAACGGACCCCAAGAAGACAACATCTATTGGAGCACAACTAGACCCAACGGTTGACGCCGCGCTACGGGAGTTCCTGCGCGAGAACTGGGATATATTCGCCTGGCACCCTTCTGATATGCCAGGAATCCCACGCAAGTTGGTTGAACACAGCCTCAATATATTGAAGGGATATAAACCGGTCAAGCAAACACTTCGGCGCTTTTCCGAACCCAAACGTCAAGCTATGGGGGAGGAGCTAGCCAAGCTAATCGAGGCCGGATTCATTAGAGAAATAAAACACCCGAACTGGCTGGCAAACCTGGTGATGGTGCCAAAGAAGGATAAATCCTGGCGCCTGTGCGTTGATTTCAAAGACCTCAATAAGTCCTGCCCTAAAGATCCCTTCCCCCTCCCCCGCATCGACCAAATCATCGACGCTACCGCAGGACACGACTCACTGTCCTTCCTCGACGCATATTTCGGATACCATCAAATCAAAATGAAGGAGTCCGATCAAGCCGCAACAGCATTCATTACCCCATATGGGCCATTCTGCTTCAACACCATGCCCTTCGGGCTCAAGAATGCCGGCGCCACCTACCAGCGCATGATTCAAACATGCCTGGAGAAACAGATCGACAAGACAGATGAAGCATATGTGGACGACGTCGTCATCAAAACTAGGCACGTCGAGTCACTAATAGGCGATTTACGTCTCACATTCGACAACCTCCGTGCATATGACATCAAGCTCAACCCAGAAAAGTGTGTTTTCGGCATCCCTGCTAGAAAACTTCTGGGCTTCATCATTTCCAATAGAGGAATTGAAGCAAATCCAGCCAAAATCCGAGCTTTGTCACAATTGGCTATGCCAACAGACCTTAAACAGGTCCAAAAACTCGCCGGATGCGTGGCAACTTTAAGCCGCTTTATCTCTAGATTGGGGGAAAAGGCATTGCCACTTTATCGCCTTCTCCGGTGCACCGATCACTTCGAGTGGACGGATGCGGCAACGGCCGGACTGGAAGAAATAAAAACCCTTCTAGCAAGCAACCCAATCCTGGCTGCGCCAAACATAGGCAAACCCATGTCATTATACATATCGGCAACACACCAGGTGGTGAGCGCCGTGCTCGTTGTTGAGCGAGAGCAAGGACACAAATTCCCGCTTCAAAAGCCGGTATACTACGTATCCACTGTCCTCACACCATGCAAATCCCGGTACCCTCATTATCAAAAGATAGCATACGCGGTCTTCATGGCATCCCGGAAGCTACGACACTACTTCCAAGAATGTTCGATCATTGTGGCTTCCGAAGTACCACTCAACGACATAATAAATAACCGGGATGCTACAGGCCGGATTGCCAAATGGGCCATTGAGCTCCTCCCATTCGACATAACATACAAACCGCGTCGCGCCATTAAATCACAGGTGCTGGCTAACTTTGTCGCCGAATGGACAGAGGCCGAACTCCCTAAAGAGTACGGCACATATTCCAACTGGGTTATGTACTTCGATGGTTCCAAGATGCTGGCAGGGTTAGGAGCGGGCGTCGTCTTAACGTCCCCCACCAGAGACGCCATTCAGTATGTACTCCAAATACTATACACAGACTCCAATAACGCAGCCGAATATGAGGCTTTATTGCATGGCCGGATAGCTGTCTCCATGGGCATACAGCGCCTGGAAGTGCGCGGGGACTCAAACCTTGCGATATCTCAAATAAATGGAGATTTCGATGCCAAAGATCCGAAAATGGCAGCTTACCGTAATGTCGTTCTCAAAATGTTAGCTCGGTTCGAGGGTCTCGAGTTCCATCATGTGGCTCGAGAAAGCAATCAAGCGGCGGATGTCCTTGCTCGCATCGGTGCTAAGCGCGACCCCGTCCAGCCTAATATCTTTCTGGAAAAGCTTTTTAAGCCATCCGTGGTGTGGCAAGGGGAGAGCGACAACACCAGTCCGGATCCGACCATAACCCCCGATTCCGAACACACTGATACCGTCGGCGGCTCATCCACCGAAATAACATCATCGGCCCATCTCATCATGGCAGTCATCGCCCCATGGACTGAACCCTTCTTGGCCTACCTTAATAGGCGAGAACTCCCTGAGGATCAGAACAAGGCCCACCGCATCGTCCGGCGTTCGAAAGCCTACAAGGTTCACGACAGAGAACTCTATAAGAAAAGCGCTACGGAGTACTTCAAAGATGTATCTCTGAGGAAGAGGGGCGGCAACTCTTGGCTGAAATTCATGCTGGTCTCGGTGGTCACCACGCTGCGACTCGGGCCCTCGTAAGCAAGGCCTTTCGTACAGGTTTTTATTGGCCGACAGCCCGAGCAGATGCACAGGACCTTGTCCAACGTTGTGTCGGATGCCAGCTTTTCGCCAATCAAAGCCATATGCCACCCACTGCTCTACAAACGATCCTCATCACCTGGGCTTTCGCGGTCTGGGGACTGGATATGGTTGGACCCCTTAAAGGAGGAAGCCATAAGAAAAAGTACCTGCTAGTCATGGTGGATAAATTCACCAAATGGATTGAGGCCAAGCCAGTCAAAAACGGCCGAAGCCGGGCCAGTGATAGAATTCATATCCGGTGTTGTGCACCGTTATGGTGTTCCACACAGCATCACCGACAACGGCTCCAATTTCACAGCCGATAAGGTGAAAACCTGGTGAGCTGATCTGGGCATTAAGCTCGATTACGCCTCCATCTATCACCCACAAACAAACGGTCAAATCGAAAGGGCCAACGGTCTTATTATGAGCGACATTAAACCCAGACTAGTGCGGTCTTTGAGAGAATCAGACAAGCACTGGGTTGAGGAGCTCGACTCCGTACTCTGGGGGCTGCGGACCATGCCCAACCGCACTACTGGATATACACCCTTTTTCATGGTGTACGGCGCAGAGGCTGTGTTGCCCTGCGATATTATTCATGACTCACCTCGAGTGCGAATGCACGAAGAGAGAGAGGCCGAGCTTGATCGGCATGACATCCTAGATGCCCTGGAGGAAGAGCACGATGTTGCAAAAGCCCATTCCGCACTTTATCAACAGCAGGCCCGCAGATATCAAAGCAAAGAAGTACGGGCCAAGACGTACAATGTCGGCGAACTCGTTCTACGCTTGCCGGAGAAGAAAAAGGAAAAACTCGAGCCCAAATGGGAGGGTCCATTCATCATTGACGAAGTTCTCACCGGAGGAGCATACCGCCTGTGTGATGCATCAGACAATCGCCTAGAGCCGAATCCCTGGAACGCAGCCAGATTCCGAAGATTCTATGCCTAGCACCGAACTCTTTGTCCGTATCCTTCCCCTGTTGTTTCCATTATTTTTTCTCTCTTTTTCATTTTTCTTTTTCGCCTTAAAAGCTCTTGTGCAGCTAGACCGTGCACCTCTGACGTATACATCCTCAAATATGTATGTCCATTATACCTGGGGGCTTCTTGGACAGAAGCTTGTTATTATTATTTCTCGAGCATCAAGCTCCTCACATATGCATTTTTCCATATGTTCCTTTTCTTCGCCATTATATGCATCGATGTGACTTAAGTTTTGGCCAAGCTAGGTTGCCTGGCTCCTGTGCTTATGCCCTACGTTCCCGTTAGTTCGGCTAGGGCATAAAGGGAGCACCTCTGCGATTGTTACTACCGGGTCATCCGGATGTGTACCTCAGACTGGGTGAAGCCGAAAGGTAGCGTTCTTAAGGGAATATTCGGTCAGTGAACTAAAGATGTTTTTCGCATTCACCCCATTGTGAACCCCCAGAGCTAATATATACTGCGATTTCCCAATCACAGTTCGAACATGCACATTAACGCATGCACACCCAGGGAAAGGAACCCTTAACGGAACTATTCTCTCTGGAAGATGTTTCTTACAATCTTAATGTAATATAACATAACTAGCCGGATACAACTTGTCTGTTCAAGCAACTATGACCCCTATGCCTGGTTTCCACGCATACCCCGGTCTATTTGGCCGCTCTAGTATTCGGAAACACTCCACACCTTCGGGTCCAGAGGTTGAAGCGAAAAGGTCTGCCATGACAAACAATTCAGCTAGAGTTACATATGTCAAGGAAAGTACATAGTCACTTGGACTCAAAAATTTCCTCCTCTATACCATGCAACAGGCGGTCTAACTTACAATCCTCTTGGGAATATTTAGCGGCTACTTCTACTTGGTCATATACCAAATTAACGGGAATTTCTTTCCCATCTGATCCTAGAGGTCCAACCCGGGCCATGCGATTCGGATCAAGCTTGGTATACCGAGTTTTCACCATGGCCCAGGCCTCTCGCGCACCCTCCCGGCAGGCCAATATTTTCCATAATTGGATACGCCGCCGCGCTCCCTTGAATAGCTCTACAAGCTCCTCCATACTCCGTGGAGGGGAGGCGGGTGGCCATAAGGCCTTGGCAACACTCCGCATTGCCTGCCGAGCTTGCTCGTGCATTTGTGACAGCCCTTGCAGTAGATCGCCCGACGATCCGGACATCTCCTCTTCGGGACGGCCCATCAGCATACCTACAAACATAACACTATCAGTTCCTGTCATCTCCGAACTATTATAAGGTAAGTTCGGCCACATACTGAATATGCCGCCTCGCAGCCTTTTATTCTCCTTCACAGAGTCAGCCAGCTGGGCCCGCACATCTTTCAGTTCTTCGCCCAGCTGGGTGTTTGAATCCTGGAGTTTGTTTTTCTCCTCTCTGACTCGGGTCAGAACACGCTCGCCTGCGGCGTGTAGTCTTTTCACCTCTTTCTCTCCCGCTCGAGCGGCTTTTAGTTTCTCCTCTAGTTGATCTGACGATCCTGTTATGAGATAAGCAACAGTGTTAGCATAGCTGGTATATAATTATTGTTTCTCGATGGAGGGAAATGTTACCAGAGGACGCCTTCTTGGACTTTTCCAGTTCGGCGGTAACAACAGTTAGCTGTGTCCGACACTTTTCTAGCTCTTGGACTAGCAGGTCGTTCTTCTCCGTAAGAACCTGGTTATACAACGATCCTTAAATCAGTTGTACCAACTGCTTCAACTCTCGGGGGCTACTGGCATATGGTTATCATATTCGGACAAAGTAAACTTACCTGCACATCTTTTAAATGCTGCTGTGTGGCTCTGTTAAGCCCATCTCGAGCAGCTCGGATGTATGCATCAGCCGAGCTGAAGGCATTGAATGCCTCTTCTGTAAAGCTGGGGTCTCGTAAAACGGCCCTCCGGCGCCGATGACTCAGGGCGCTCTCAACTTCTGAGTTTGTGACGGACACGTCATCCGAATCCTCTGCCGTAGGACAATCCGGCCTCGCTCCCGTATCAGCCCCTATCTTCAGGGCAGAATCGGAATCCCGGCAGTGGGGAGTATGATCGGCCAGTTCCCCGGACATAGTCCGGCGATCTCTTTTCCTGATGCACGACAAACGAAAAAGTCACAGATGGATACGACTGCTAAAAAGCATATTTACAAATCCGTACCTCTTGGATGAAGGTTTGACCGTGTCTTCGTTTGCCTTCCTCTTCGAAGGCTTGCCCGGTGTGGGAGCCGCTCTCTTCGGAGTCGCCCCTGGGGTAGCATGGCACGCCGAACATCTCCCCTTTGGAGCACGAGACAGTGCAGTGGGTGAGGCTGAACGAGGGAGCTCTTTCGGGGGAGATGTCTCCTGATTACTTACCTGTGAGGCAGGAAGAAGATCGGGATAGTCGGCGGTGATGGCCACTTCCGTGCCGTCATAGCTCGCCTGGTAAAACACCCCGTCTGCGAGCACCACGAATATATCTGAATCCTCTTCGAATCCAGGATCAAGGTCCTGGTTGTGGTCCTCAGGTTGTGGGGCGGGACTATGAAGCCCCTCGGAGATCTTTCGCCAGTGTTGTTATAAATAGGCGGATTAGAAATTCATTAAAGATGACTTGGGGAGTGGAATGAGTAGAGCAGAGGGGTTGGGACTTACCCAGCTAGGAGGATTGTACATAGAATATCCATCTCTGCGCTTAATACGAAGAAATTCCTCTTCCTCCCCTTTGAACAGTTCGGCCAATATCTTGGCCAGAGCGGCGGGGGTGTCCGGAACTTTCCGACCACAGCGGGAGGCATCATCCTCCCCATTATAGTGCCACATTGGAAGCCCTCTGTGTTGGAGCGGCTGAACCCCTCGTACTATGGAGGTCGCCATTACCTCGACTATTGATAATCCAGACTGGGCGAGCGTCTTTATCTTGCTCATGAGTTGACGAACTTCCGCACTATCATCCTCCTCGAGACTTCGAGGGCGCCAGCTGTGGCGTTTCTTCAACGGAAAGCTTGCGAACTCAGGAAGACCCTTCCAAACTGGGTCAGGAAGTGCGACGTCCTCGATATAAAACCATTCGGAAGGCCATTCTTCGGATGCCTTCTTTGGTGTGCCGGACAGGTATCCGGTCTCGGTGATGCGCCATATTTCGGCTCTGCCCACTTCAAATATTGATCCCTCATGGTTACGCGGGACAAGGCAGAATAGCTTTCTCCACAATTCAAAATGGGTCTCACAACCCAGAAATAGCTCGCAAAGAGTGACGTAACCCGCAATGTGCAGGATGCAGGCCGGAGTGAAGTTGTGCAGTTGGAGGCCATAATATTCCAGAAGCCCTCGGAGGAACAGATGAATTGGAAATCCAACGCCTCTTAGCAGGTAGGGGACGAAACACACTCGTTCCCCCCGGATGGATTGGAGAAATCCTCCGCCTGGGTCTCACCATTGAGGGAGGCCAATCCTGCCCGAACGGGGACCAGATCTGCAGGAGGAAGAAATCCATGTGTTTGCAGCTTCACCAGCTAACTGTGGGATACTGAGCATCTCTCCCACTCGCCTTTTTCTGGGCCACAGGGACGGGAGGAGGAGCTGAGAACGTTAGCCATGTTGGAGTGGTCTTTCCTAGCAATCTCTGAGGATTTTTCCGCATGGTGCCGAATGGATCTGAGATCCAATCTCTTTAAATAGACGCTCTTTTTCGCGCGGCCAGGGTGTTATGTGCAGAAATACCCCGACCTCTCGCATTCGCTAGACACATGGAAGCTGAAGTTGTTGATACATAGAAGCCGAGGGGTATGACATTAAATGGAAGGTCGAATACATTACTTTGAAGCCATCGGAGGAGGAACCCGCCTTACAATACCGAAGACAAACTGCGCGCCGGACACTTCATCATTGAAGCCTGGTTTGGGGGCTACTGAGGGAGTCCTGGACTAAGGGGTCCTCGGGCATCCGGCCTGGTAGCCATGGGCCGGTCTGATGGGCTGTGAAGATACGAAGACCGAAGACTCTACTTGTGTCCGGATGGGACTCTCCTTGGCGTGGAAGGCAAGCTTGGCGACCAAATATGAAGATTCCTTTCTCTGTAACCGACCTTATGTAACCCTAGATCCCTCCGGTGTTTATATAAACCGGAGGGCTAGGTCCGTAGAGGCCAATACTCATAATCATAGTCATACAGGCTAGACTTCTAGGGTTTTAGCCATTACGATCTCGTGGTAGATCAACTCTTGTAACACTCATATTCATCAAGATCAATCAAGCAGGAAGTAGGGTATTACCTCCATAGAGAGGGCCCGAACCTGGGTAAACATTGTGTCCCCTGTCTCCTGTTACCATCGACCTTAGACGCACAGTTCGGGACCCCCTACCCGAGATCCGTTGGTTTCGACACCGACAGTCACCGGTGCCACGGATGGCATGGAACTATCTGGCCTGGCGGAGGTTTGATCTCGATAGTCACCCGTCTCATGTCCCTGGGCTCTGGGCAGGTTCTGCATCACCGGGAATTTCTATAGTCAACGGACATAGTCGAATTTTGCGGTGTGCACCCGTGTAGAGGTGGATCACGGTGTGTTTTATGGATGAAAAATACTTTGAAAAGAATCAGAACAATACCACTACATTATTAGTTAGTTGTCCATTCCTGTGGAGAATAGTTCACCCCAATGAAAACATGGATACAGAATAATGATTTATTACCTCACTTTGAAAGAAACTGTATATAAATAAGAACCACCTTATTGTTTTCACAACAAATGGAGTGCAAATGTGCAGGGCAGCTAAGCATATGACAAAAAAACATAGCATGCATAGCATCGGCGGTAGGCACCCACAGTGTTTTGGTATTAGATAGTGTGTTTGTCATGATCGAGACCCGGTGAAGCACAAGTGTATCGAAAGTATTGGTGTTCATACTTATTATATACAGTCATAGTTATAGTATCATGTCATTATTATTTAGTAAGTATGTGGCAACCTGCGTTCACAATTTCAGTTGTCAAAGATCTTCATGAAGTGTGTCAGTACTTGGTAGACATACATAATATTCTTTGAAGAACTTATCTGCTGGAAAAGACTACTGACAAGTACGTAGGATATGGATGTAGTCCAAATCATGCTTGGGGAATCATGATCTCGGTGAACACCTGAACTAAACATGCCATGCCACAGAAATTAATGATACACGTGAAATTCTTTTTGGCAATATATTGGTAAGTACCACCTGTCTCTTGTCAGGCAGCCATACCAAGATTTCAAAGACAAGTAATACAAAACCAAACCTATAAGCATGGTAAAGACAAACATGGACATATAGGACTTGTGAATATGGAAATAGAGCGAGGCCATGTTACTGGCATATGCACAGGTGGGTGTTGTCTTGATGATCACCTAACAATTGGGATGGATAAATGGTTTAGGCTTTATGCAAGTTTCCCTTATCGTGATCATTTCAGTAGGTCCATAAACATCGTGATCATTTCGTTTTCCTTATCTAACAGATATGCATGAAATGTGTTGATTTATGTCAACTTTACGATTTGCTGGAAAACTGGTATCCTATCGATTGGCATTATTCAGGTTTGTGTTAAGCTATTTTCCATAATTTTGCTAAGCTTTATATTATTATTTTTATAAACATGATCATTTCATATTACAATACATTGTTTGGCGCCATACTCATGGATATGAGTGGAACAAGGGTTCTACTAACATTATAATATAATGCAAATCAGAGCTAATGCATATACAAAGACAAAATATTAATTAGGTAGAAATTTTGGTTTGAGAATCTTTTGTTATACAAGTCTTAATATATGGAACACTCTTGGGCTGCCTTTTGACAGGAGAATCATTCTACCTAAAGGTAACAACAAATATCCTAACCGAGTGACAAAAACATCTAATGCGAGACTGGCATGCTATAGTTAGTTAATCTTAAAAAGAAAAGCAGTTGCAATGAAAATTAATTATGTTTGTTGTTATGTACTACCTCTGTCCCAAATTATAAAGTGTTTTGATAGCCTTTTTTAGCTTACCAAAACATCTTATAATTTGGAATAGAGGGAGTATGTAACTTGAATGCCAAATGATCGTTTAGGCACATAGACTATTCCCGGAGTGGCTTCCTACATTGGCTCTTTCCAGCATAATGGTAAGGAATATGCCTCTTTTGTATATGCATTGTATTCAGTTGCAGTATGGCTCTAACGAAATTCAAAAAAGGAATCTTACGAATGTCGTATTCAATTTTAGTATGGTTCTAACAAGTTTTGAAAAGCATGCATTTTGAATGTTGTATTCAATTACAAATTTGATTTCATAACTAAACCCATCCAATCTGATGAAGATTTTCACTTTGTGAAACCGATGTTCAAGATATGTGGGTACATTTTACTACCTTATAACATATCATCAATAGCATTGTCAAGACTATATAAAGTTCCATGTAATGTATGTAATAGCATACCCTCTTTTATATAGATATTCGAAATAGTGGGGTTTCAAGTAGTGGTTTTGCATAATGCTAAAACTGAATATCCGGACAAGCCTTATGCTTAGAGACAAGTAAAACCTTGTTAAGAGGACTGCTATTACTCTGGTGGTCATCCATTCTTTTTGCAATGTGACCTAAGCTACAACTAACAAGGTTACAGTTTGTAAGAACCGAATTAGGGCTTCAATGTTCCCCGTATAGTGATTTATCATTTTATTTTTCATGGAATTATGGGTTCATCATATCTTATATGATTGAGATGTCTGATTATTTAAGCACCCATGCTAACCCCATATATTCCTTAACGAGGTTACTTGGAATTATGTATTTTCTTTTGAGTAGAAGTATTTCACTAGTGTATGCTTCTGTTCAAATAGCACATGAATCGATGTATCTGTAATGTTTTCCTGACAACTTTAAGAAAAATATTCTTTGCAGGTATTTTCATGTTCAGATAATTTTGTTATTTAATTTCAATTCATTTGTTTATTTTGCAATGTTCCAAAAAAATATAAGTCAACTAACTAATATTATGTGAGACGTGCATTGTACGTGCATGATTGATATCATAGATCACTACTTAATGCTCAAATTAGTTAATTGTGATCAAATAATAGTAAGTGAGTGGTATAAAAGGTTAATATTGGTGTTTTAATCAATTAAATTACTTTGCAACAAAACTATATTTTTGGTTAACTAATATTGCACGAGACGTGCATCGGACGTGTATTATTGCTATCATAGGAAACTAATTATTACTCAAATTAATTAATTGTGATGAAATAATTCTAAGTCTATGTCATACTATGTTAATAATTGAGTTAGTGTCACTGGTGGGGAATATAGATCTTGCAACTACGGCAACAGTAAAACCTAACTACAGTTTTATATATATATATGTGTATATATATGTGTGTGTGTGTGTGTGTGTGTATATATATATATATATATATATATATATATATATATATATATATATATATATATAGGATTTTCTACAATCGATAAATCGCGGATAGACATGCCATCACGCGCTGCCGATATCCATACCGCACGACGCCACGATATTCGTGCAACATTAATACGCTTCGGCTATATAATCAGTTCACTTATTTGTATAGCACTCAGTATTCATGCAGTATTGTCGCTGACACATCCCGTGTATGCCCCACAAGGCAGCGCAAGCATTTAAATTGCTGGCGGGCGTCCCCGATGATTCCAGCTTTTGTACTGTATTAGATGTAGTTTCAGCATTTGTACTGGATTCGGTAGTTCCAGCTTTTGTACTGTATTAGATGTAGTTCCAGCATTCAGTAGTTCTCTTGTATGCATTCATTTGTTTCACATATGCACTGTGCATGTATGCCGGTTTAGATGCATTAAACGGTAATTGTTTGCGAGCATGTTGTTAATTAAGCCTGACGGACCGTCGTGGTGTGTCATAAATGTACTTAAGCCAAAACCACACCCCGCACCCACCTCATGCAGTGCACAGGCAATAATTCGTCGGGCCGGCAGCACAATAAATACGTAGCAGACGAATGAATGCCCCAGCTGCCCCTGCAAAACGTAAATCCACCCAACACCCAATTGATGATCGATGCACGGAAGGGGCTTCACACGGCGGGCTTATAAAATCGTGTGGGATCGTCATCGGTTCCACAACACACTCGCAACCGCTAGCACCGCACGCTTCTATCACTAGCAAGTAGGAAAAACCGATCGCTGCCGCCTGCGTCTCCTTTTTCAATATCATGGTCCACGATATTGTTCATGTGTAGCAGTTGCAATGTTTGCTTTTTATGCGACAAAAAAGGGATAAAGAAAATAAAAAGATTCTCCCCCATAGGTGAATGATGAGACGTCGTGGTTATAATTGGATAGAAAAATTGGTTTCTTCTCTTTCGACAATAAATTACACACATTTCAAAAAACAACCATTACTCCTTTTTCAAAACATTCTTCCACCCATTCCCATGGAGAGCAGCTAGACGTTCAAAACAATTAAAAACATGGAAGCGCTCACGGGGTAGCAATTGATTTTTAATATAACGTAAAAGGATAAAGTGAGCTGGGAAATTCATTTACCTCGTTAAATAGATATCAATTATGTCATCTCGTAAAAATGGAGAACATACTAATTTTTGATTTACCCCCTATTGGAAAAAATATTTCCCCTCTTTCCATAATAATTTGCACTCACAAAAAAATCAATAAAAACCCGATTCTCCTTTTTCAATATCATCGTCCACGATATTGTTCATGTATTGCAGTTGCATTGTTTGCTTTTTATACCACAAGAAAATGATAAAGAAAAAAAAATTCCCCCCCCCTAGGTGAATGATGAGACGTCGTGGTTATAGTTGGCTTGAAAAAAATGGTTTCTTCTCTTTCGACAATAAATTACACCCATTTCAAAAAACAACCAATCCCCCTTCTTCAAAAACATTTTTCCACCTATTATCATGGAGAGCAGCTAAACGTTCAAAACAATTAAACCCATGGTAGCGCTCACGGGGTAGCAGTTGATTTTTAATATAACAAAAAAGGATAAAGTGAGCTGGGAAATTCTCATTAATTTGATTTCATTTATGTCATCTCGTAAAATGGACAGATCATACTAATTTTTGATTTACCCCCCATCGGAATTTCTTTTTCCTCTTTCGATAATAATTTGCACTCACAAAAAAAAAAGATCTTTTCACTTTTTTTCAATATCATGGCCCACGATATTGTTCATTGAAGCACACGCATTATGCAAGTGAATAGAAAAACAGCCACCGAAATTTAAAAAAATCACTTCAAAATTACCACACGCACAACACACTTCAATGTTTTTATTGGATGGTAGGTGGATACTTCACAGCACGCACTGGATATCGCGACGCGCGGGCGGACGGACTGGATATCGGTAGCGCGTGGCCGCATGTCCCAAAAATTCACGTCGTTTCTACAATAGCTTACCATAAAACTAGTTAAGGTTTTCAACGGTGTAAAAGTTCTCAAAAATCCTGAAAAAATTTCTGAACCAACACACCTATAATATAACATGATCCAATAGAGGGATTGAAAAAATATGACTGGATGTATCCTGGACAAAAAGAACAAATGTTTAGTATATACTGATCCTACATTGAGCTGAAATGCTTGTTTTTTTGCCGAGGACGCATAAATGCATATTTTTATAATCACACCGTTGGATCATCTTATTATATTAGAGTGAGGCTCCCCTATTTATTTCATGTATGTGTGTGGGGGGGGGGGGGGGGGGTTGTGTCTATATATATATATATATATAGAGAGAGAGAGACTTGGCTCACATCCTCTTTATATTATTAGATTTACAACTATATTTGTATTTATACAGTGTGTGAGGTGGATTTCCACTTGGCAGTGCTGCAAAAAGGTGCATTGCTAGAAAATAAGGAAGGTGATGGGGCAACCGAAACAGATAGGTTGGGCGAACAGGAATGAGCGCTCGAACAACGCGGTTCAATTGGGCAGTGGGAAGAGGGGTAGATTGCGGTAGATAACAGAGTTGAGCGACCGAGGATGCAGTGCAGAGAGCCATTATACTCACAGATTTCACGATAAATTCAAATACTGGTTTAATGAAATATGTGTATGCATAAAAGTGATGTAGAAGTCATACCTGAAGACATGTCGTGTGTTGTTTCTAACGAATTAAATTTATTTTTATACTGGTCAATTTTTGTTTTACATATTTAAAATTTTAATGTTAATGAGGCGTACGTTGCACGAGCACGCTTACTACACAACACTTCGCTTTTCATTTATTTATACTAAATGTTTTTACTTACTTACAACTGATTTTCTCATCATACAATCATAATGTAATTTTCTATCATACTCAACAAATCTAATTACATGATAATGATGTAGCTAAATATTAAGATGCAAAAATTTAACTATATACATTTAACATAGATCATAGGAAATACACTTGCACTAACTTAAAGCATATATTTTCTTAAGAAAAAAATGATGTTGTATGTTTTGTTTTTAGATATCGCCTCTGAAAAATCTTTGGGCTAACATGAATTCTTTGGATTAGAAAAAAACGCATGTCTTGATAGATTAGTTTGAGCCACTAGATGAATTGCTAGCATATGTATATGTGCAAGTCTATTTTAGTGTTGTTAAATATCATGGTACCGAAGCCAGATGTTTCTAGAGTGAATGATTGTCTATTTTAGATAGAGGTAAATATAAGGGATATGTATGAAAATAATACAAGAAAAGCCTAAAGTATGCATAATATCTTTGAGAGGTTTGTCCTTTTTTTCAACATAGTACAGACGCAAGCGCTCATACATACGCGCATACACTCACTCCTATGAACGCACACACGCACACCCTACCTCTATGAGCACCTTCGAGAGACTGAACCGGCATATTATCTTGAGATTTATGAAGTCAACGTAGGCGCCTCGTCGTCGACAAGAACGTCTCCTCCCACTGAAAGTGCATCGCCGGAAATCTAGGAATAATGCGAGCACCAGGACCTGAATCCTGGTTGGCTGGGAATACCACTGTCCCTCTAACCATCCAACCACAGGTTGGTTCGCAAGGGATTCGTCCTTAAATCATTGGGATTGTCCTTGTTAAGTTATTATTTTTAGAAAAAATATATAGACTTATTGTTTCATTAATAAAAGTAAAATAGGGCAGACCAATCAAAATGAGTACACACAACAAAGGTTCTTGATAAAACCACTAGCTGCATCAAGTCTCTTTGAAGTCAGCATCTCTCGATCCACCTGCATGTTGACGTCTGACTCCTTCAAGTTCCTTGCCTTTCTGCAGCATTGGCACCCGCTCTCGAGGCAGCATGATCGCGACCGGATAGGCCTCATGGTGGATGCGCTCCTGGCGTCGGCGCGCCGCTTATCATCATCCTAGTACCATCTGGTGCACACCACTAGGTGCCTTTTTTTCTTATTTCTTTTATGTACTTTTGGGCTTGCTTGTGTTGTGGCCCCAACCGTCGTTTGTCTGATGATGTTCGGATTTGAGCTGTATGAACCGTTGCTTTATTTATAAAGCGGGGCGAAAGCCTATTCGAGAGAGCTGCATGTTGACGTTCCTCCTTGTGTTCGTTGATGAAATTGCAAATGACGAACTTGCACATGTTGAACTAACCTCCTAGGTTTGTAGAGCCACAGGAGGCGCTAACCTCATGAAGTGAGAATCTAAGATTATTACACGTAGACATACCCTTTCTAAAGGCAGGCTCAAATCGCCATTCCATTGTTTGCAGCAAGGAAGAAGAACAGAAGCATGAAAAGACGGGTTCTGAGTGAATCAACAAGGAAGAAGAACAAAAGCACGAGAAGACAAGTTTTTAGACTCGTGCTCCAGGAGTAGACCGCTACGAATAAGCCGGAAGGGGAATGAAGCAAAGAGTTTATATTTTTAGAAGACAAAGAGAATTGTATTCTATACGAAGCCGTCTCCTCCCTTGAGATGTCACCACCACGGTGGCAATGAGCTAGAAACATAAGAATGAAGACAGCAAAACTAATCACCAGATATTTGTTAGTGGTTTCCCCCATCTCTCGACACTAGACTGCTTAGGGGGACGAGGGAGCCACAATCACAAGAATGAAAGCAGCAAAACTACTCACCAGATGTTGATCCGGGGTTTCCCACATCTCTCTACACTAGACTGCTATGGGGTACGAGGGGGCACTGTCTGATAAACATTAATACTATATAATGTCAAAAAAAACATTAATACTACATGAGCCTGTTCTCTCCATTTATTATCAAGATATACCCCCTCTGTTTCAAAATACTCGTCGTTCCAAAACTCAAACCACGTGAAGTATTTTGGAACGAAGGAAGTAACATATTAACAGGCAGAAAGATCAAAGAAGCCTGTGAAATCTCCACCAGGCGATAACTCGCATATCTGGATATGAGACAGCATGTATTCAGACACAGAATATGTAGATAAAAAAGCCTATGATTGCTACTGCATTTGGCAGTCAAACACTAAGATTACTTGCCGTTTGGAACATGAATTCTTTGAAAACAAAATCCAAACTGTGTTGCGCTCGATGTTTTGTTGAGAATTAGCCGTCCATGGATTTGATGAATGAACGGCATGTGTTCCCACCAAAAAGAATTTGTCTCCATCTAGTACCAAACAACAGTGTACACGTTATTATCGGAGGGTTCTAGTGCTACCGTGTCAAACCAATCATCACATCCCGCCCAGTTAAAAATGTTCTCCTCGGGTATCAGGTGTGCCGCAGGATTTGCAGCTGCCGCATCGAGGTGTCCAGCAGCGGTGTTGCTTCTCTACGCTGCTTCAGGCTGACGGGTGAGCTTGTCCAGATCCACGGAAATATCGAGGCCCGACTTCGCCATGGAGCTGATCATCTTTGGGATGTCCTCAATCAAAGCTTCCTCCATTGCCTGGAATATTCAGAGACTTTGTTACTAGTCGAATGCAGACCTCAACGTATTATTCATGTACCCAGTGGTTTTTCATACTGGGATAATAGTGCAAGAACATATAGGCTAGTGACCCGAGTTGCGAGGTGAAAATTAAACCGCCAGGACCTACAGACTGCAGAAATTGAACCAAAGATCGTTTATATAATCTCACCTTCCTATCATCCTTCTTCTGCCTTTTTATCACCTCTGTTGGCCATTCAGCAACAAGCTTTTGGAGTTCATCTTTCACAAATGGTTTCTTCTGATCAGGCAAGTGCTACATGCAACCAAAAGTTATCATCAGGCAATTGTGTAAGTACGAACTGGCTACCAACTCTTTTGGCATCCAGATTTCCTGGAGTTGTGAAAAAAAATATCTGTACAAACTCACAAATGCCAATAAATAGCATGAGATAGAAAAGCTTTAGGAACATAGCCACATAAGATGAAGTAAAACACTAAGAGTGAGGAAGAGCCATTTTCATCGTGAGAGAAACCGGTGCATGTTCTTGCCTTTTTGGTAATGAAGAAATTCCAGTATTGTAGGAATACAAGTCTAATAACAGGATGCAGTCGAACAATAAGACTTTATCAAGAAAGGAAATAAGAGGCTGCTGGTTGATATGAAGCAATACCAGTATTTCAGGAACACATATCTAGCTAGCAATTAGCATTGTGTAACCAACCTTGTGAAGAAGTTTAATGGTGGCAGCGGCATTTTCTGGCCTGCGTTCAAGCAGAGACCCCTGCAATAAGACAATTCATAATGGGTCCTGGATTAGAAGAAATTAGTGTAGCAATGAGGGTGAAACATTAATATGAAATATTTTAGTACAAAAGTGAACAAATTCAGTAAGTTCACATGAAATAAACATTAGAAGAATCAGCATCATAGTTTTATCACTATGTACAAAATAGTGTGTATACTAGGAGCAATTACCTTTACGCATGCAAAACCTGATGTAAGAGTATAGTGCTTGATAGACTTGCCTCTCAGGCTATTGATGTTCCATATAGATTGAGAATCTCCTGCAGAAGCAGAAATATATTAGTAAAGTATCCTTCACAGAACAAAACCTTCTACTTTCTGTCAAAAGAATAATCCTCTAAGATGCAACGGTTGAAGCTTTATTAAAGTTTAAAAAGCAACAGCAAAACTAAGATTTGACTGGTAAACAACTGAAAATGGTTATTATGAGTGGCACCATCACAACACGAAATTAACAGAAACATTATTTTTCACAACATCACTCTCCTGGATGTTGTAATGAGGATTACTACCTTAGGAGCGAGCCAGGCCACTTGCAACGAGCAGTGGGACATATCTAGTCCATCCCTAATTGGCTAACTTGTACTCCCTCCGTTCGGAATTACTTGTCGCAGAAATGGATGTATCTAGACGTATTTTAGTTCTAGATACATCCATTTCCGAGACAAGTAATTCCGAACGGAGGGAGTAGCAATTTCTTGCTGTTTTTCGGCGGAGGTCCAGAATGGCCATGCATCACTACACAGCTAACCTCAAGCTTAGGTTGACTGTTACACTATAATTTACATAAGAAGAGTCAAACTGCTTACCGACTTTGGCAGCAAATTCCATCCATACGTCAAATGCAGTACGACGCAACTTGACTCCAGCCTGAACAAATCTTGCCGCATATTTTGAGAGTAAATCCCATCTATCAGTGTTATAGCAGATACTGCAAAATACAAAAGGTATCCATGGAATTAATACTTAAACATGATCAGAGTCTTGGCCCAAAAAGGAAAACTGAAATACAAATCAAAATCACAACAAAAAAACTCTGTGATACAATTACTGAAAGATACACATATTAAACATACTTCTGGGCTATGTGTAGATGTGTAATTAATAGCTAATAAGATAACATTTGGAAGATTTGTTAGGTCAAAAAATACCGACAAAGTTGGTCAGAACTATCATACAAAAAAGAAAAGACAGATACGATACAGTAAAACACCAGAACTGGTTTAAATTCTCCAAAGAGCTCTTCAACTATGTACACTTTCACTTTAATCTAAAAGGGTAGGACTTCACATGCTACGATATGAGAAGTTTTAAACACTGAAAGAGAAGAATTGTATACATTGGTAAATAGTAACCGAGAACAAACGTAAGCATACCTGAAGACAATATCAGCAGTGCCTGGTTGTAATGGCAAGGAATTCCTCCTAAGGACTTGCATTATCTTCTCCATTAATTTAGTATCATTGTGCTCTTTAGCATGTTGCTATAGAAGGAAAAAAATCATTACAAAGCAACTTGGGAACTGATCAAAGGAGTTAGTAACAATGGATACCAGTAGATAATGGGCAGAACCAATGGTTGGCGTTATTCCATAAACATTATGATTCCATAAAACCTTCAACCCTGCATTCATGGCACAAAGATGAATTACAGGTTTTGGGTTCCATTAGCCATGACAATGTGGCATTGGCACACAAAAAATAGCACAAAAAAGTGACATTGTTTTATCCACATAGCTGGAAAGTTTTTTTTTTGTGGGGAGGGGGTGGGGGATATCGTTTCCATGCAGTATATGAAAGTCAGCATTTACATAACTGATATATGACACCACACATTGCCAATTCCACTTATCAAATGCTTCCTAGAAAATAAGGTTAACAAATTTAGCCACATGTTCTTTCTTGTTTGAATATCTATAAAGCATCCTTCTTTAATCGTTTTCATTAGGATTTAGTACGCAAGGCATAAGGCCTACAAGGCAATCTAGAGCTAAATACTAGAAATATATCCAAACAATGATTTATGTGCCAACAAAAGGCCGGAAAGAAACACACGTTAACAAATAACCACAGATTTTTCAGATTGCTAAATAGAATCATACCATAGTCAAGGACACCCACACGAGCACAAGCCTCAGAAACTTTCATACAGAGATGGTCGTTGAAGTTTGCATTGATGCGAAGATTTGATAGCCTCTGCGTCAATAGAAAAAGTGTTGGTTTCAGACAGCATCTAGTCACAAAAATATAACTAGAAGTACAAAGAACACCCTTTGCCTGTGTACTGTCTGGAAGAAAACTATTAACTATAAGGGGGAAGAAAAGACTGACATGAGAAGCTGCTAACTATAGTTAGATACTTCATGTGCTAGCAATCCAAGAGTCTGGACAATCAATTGACATCATGATCCGAGAACATAGCACCGTAACCCATATGTATATTTAAAGTCATGGGTAGAAAATTTTCAATATGTTCAACATACAATGGAAATTCTACGTTAAACTCGGGTAAGTGGGCGGCTATGTTTCATAGAAACAAAAAAGATCCTAGAAATCAAGAGTAGATGTTTCGCGTAACTGTCACCAGGTGGGTGGCAAATTGGTGATACCACAAATGAGAATCTGTTGAGATAATAACACTACGTGATGCAGGCATGCAGCCTCTAAACTGGCAAAAGGAAGCATTCTTAGCTTAAGAGGAAAATAGATGTGACTTACGAATATTCTTAGCTTCTGCAAAATCTGAAAGAGAAGTTTTATATCCTCCTCACTGGAGCAACTACTGATCATTGACCACAACCAGGCATTTGGCGGCATAGTCTGGGCTTCAACAGACTTCAGCATTTTCTGGTACAGCTCCTCTGCAGATTCTGCAGCAAATCATGACATGAGCAAATGCAAACACTATATTAAAAAAACATACCAAAAGGGAAGGCTGATGAACATTAGGAAATTTGCAATTAGTAAATACAATCAGATAGAAACATGTGTCAGACTGCATTATTGTAACAATATGAAGTGAGACAACTTAAACATAAACTGATTGTGGTAGATAAATATATAAAAGCATACAAAATCAATTCACTTGTATCAGAAGAAAGCCAACATAAATTTGCTACAAAACGTAATTCAGTGAACTATTTGTTTTGCTTTCTGAAAATGGTTGAATTTATCTGGAAACATTGTATATGTCAATGAACTTCTAAAGCCGAAAGGAAAGGTCAACTTGTGTAAATTGAATATAAGATCACAGAATTCATTCGAGCAATAAGAGCCAGGACGAAAACCCTGATGAGTCCACATAATAGATGGCAGGCCAATACATAGTAAAACACTAGTAAAACATACAGTAGTAAGTTGAATGTAGCAAATAGCAGTAGAGATTAACGGAAGAGCAGGAACAGAAGACCATGACAGGACCAGGGCAGAGCATAGTACTGAAAAGTAACCTTTAGGTTGGTCGATTCCGCTTGAGTCTGTCGACAAATGAGCTCTTGCCATGTGATAGCACACTGATTTGTTACACCGGCAATGAGAAGTTGCGGTTTGCGATAGCAAAGTGCCTAAATTATCCAAATAAATGTAGTTAACTCAGCTGCTTTGTGAGTAGTTTGCACTACCTGATTAATTTTCTCAGAGAAAATGCAATACTACATCTATCAGAGCAACAAAGGATCAGAAGGAACAGAACAATAAAAAGAACAACCATGCTCCCTAAAATCAATAGTCATGTGGCTTCTGTGCAAACTAAACGTACACCTGCAGAGCATAGCTAAACGAGCACACAAGCAGGTGGAGACTTAGTAATATAGAGTAGTATGTTCTATGATAATATATATTACTAGGTCCTGAAGTAAATCAAGTAAGGTAAATGCACCACAAAGCAACTGCATAGCCACTCTCAATTAATAATCCAGCACATCATCAAAAACGTGCCTCACCAAATAAGTTGTCACCCAAGATACATATCTCTAAACCATTCAAATAATCACATCCCTAAGTCCCAGCTAATTGGCCGCGAATGGCCTCAAAACACTCAGCAACAGCAGAAAACCACAGCCTCGTTTTCAAAACCATCACATGCGCCTTCCAGAGCATGACACGCACTCGCGAACATTTCCATCACCCTAAACCCTTAAACCTTCATGAGCTATCCGGGTCCCCTTATCCCCACGCTTCGCCGCCTGCCCCTAGAACATGAGCGGGACTAACAAAATGAAACCCTCGAGGCCGTGAGCTTCAGATCGTACAGCTAGCGCGCCACCCTGCCTGCCCACCACCAGTTCGACGAAATGCCGCACCAAATAACTCGGAAGCAGCGCGCTGCCGATGTGGTCACCATAAGTAGATGGATGTTTCGAGGTCAGAGAACTCACGGGGCAGGTGGGAGGAGAAGCTCCTGGTGTGATCCGGAGAGGAGCGCGAGGCGGGGAAGCCATTCTCGAGATGGGGCAGGAGAACGAGCTCGGCGGCCGCCGCGCACCCGCGGTGAGAGGCGGAGAGGATTCCCTGGATCCCGGAGGCCGCTGGTGACGCGAGAAGGCGGCGCGCGCGCGCTGCGGCGGCCTGCATGGCTCGTCCTTCTCCGTGCGGCGGCCGGAGGAGAGGGAGGAGTGTGGGAGGAGATGGAGGCGGCCTGAGCTGGGCTGTTTGTGAGTCTGGTTAATTCGTCAGGGCTTCGGGCCCAAAAGCTCCGAGCAGAACATATCCAACGTCTCTGCGCCACTGTTTGCCACCTCGATCTGAGCCGTAGAAAGCTGATCGAAAGGTGGAGAGAAGTCCACGGCACAGTCCACGGCACACTTACGAAGAGTGTAGTTTGGCATAAGCTCACGCTGTACCCATGGGCAGCCCGGCCCGGACGGCCCGACCCGACCCGGCCTGAAAAAGCCCGACCCGACCCGACCAGATAGTGCTCATGGGCTGGGCCTAGGCTTGGATTTTGAGCCCGAAGGCCAGGCCGGGCCCGGGTGTTGGGGAACGTAGTAATTTCAAAAAAATTCTACGCACACGCAAGATCATGGTGATGCATAGCAACGAGAGGGGAGAATGTTGTCTACGTACCCTCGTAGACCGTAAGCAAAAGCGTTTATCAACGTGGTTGATGTAGTCGTACACCTTCACGATCCGTCCCGATCAAGCACCGAACGTACGGCAACTCCGCGTTCAGCACACGTTCAGCTCGATGACGTCCTCGCCTTCTTGATCCAGCAAGAGGGGCGAAGTAGTAGATGAGTTCCGGCAGCACGACGGCATGGTGACGGTGTTGGTGAAGAACAATCTCCGCATGGCTTCGCCTAAGCTCTAAGAAAACTATGACGGAGGATAAACTAGAGGGACGGGGTTGCCGGCACACGGCTTGGTGTTTCTTGATGTGTCTTGGGTGCTAGCCCTACCCCTCTATTTATATGTTGAGCCTTGGGGTCGAAACTTGGAGTAAAAGCCTCCACAAAGTCGGTTTCACCCGAAAGGCAAGAGTCCTTCTCGGACTCCAGGGCCAGACGCCAGGGTTCCCGGCGTCTGGACCCACACGCCAGGGACCCTGGCGTCTGGCCCCTGGACTCCGCAAAACTTCCTTTTGTGCTTTCCAAAAACCTTGTGGGCTTTCCCCTTTGGCCCAAATAGAGTGTTCTCGTACCCAAACATTTCGGAAAACATCCGGAACCCCTTCCGGTGAATTTCGGAACCCTTTCGGAGACCAAACACTATTATCCCATATGTCAAACTTTATCTCCGGACAATTCCGGTGTTCCTCGTCATGTCCGTGATCTTATCCGGAACTCCGAATAACATTCGGTTACCAACATACATAACTCATAAATACTATATCGTCAACGAACGTTAAGTGTGCGGACCCTACGGGTTCGAGAACTATGTAGACATGACCGAGACACTTCTCTGGTCAATAACCAATAGCGGAACCTGGATGCCCATATTGGCTCCTACGTATTCTACGAAGATCTTTATCGGTCGAACCGCATAACAACATACGTTGTTCCCTTTGTCATCGGTATGTTACTTGCCCGAGATTCGATCGTTGGTATCTCAATACCTAGTTCAATCTCGTTACTGGCAAGTCTCTTTACTCGTTCTGTAATACATCATCCCGCAACTAACTCATTAGTTACATTGCTTGCAAGGCTTATAGTGATGTGCATTACCGAGAGGGCCCAGAGATACCTCTCCGACAATCGGAGTGACAAATCCTAATCTCGATCTATGCCAACTCAACAAGTACCATCGGAGACACCTGTAGAGCACCTTTATAATCACCCAGTTACGTTGTGACATTTGGTAGCACACAAAGTGTTCCTCCGGTATTCGGAAGTTGCATAATCTCACAGTCATAGGAACATGTATAAGTCATGAAGAAAGCAATAGCAATATACTAAACGATCAAATGCTAAGCTAACGGAATGGGTCAAGTCAATCACATCATTCTCTAATGATGTGATCCCGTTAATCAAATGACAACTCATGTCTATGGTTAGGAAACATAACCATCTTTGATTCAACGAGCTAGTCAAGTAGAGGCATACTAGTGACACTCTGTTTGTCTATGTATTCACACATGTACTAAGTTTCCGGTTAATACAATTCTAGCATGAATAATAAACATTTATCATGAAATAAGGAAATAAATAATAACTTTATTATTGCCTCTAGGGCATATTTCCTTCAGTCTCCCACTTGCACTAGAGTCCATAATCTAGATTACACAGTAATGATTCTAACACCCATGGAGCCTTGGTGCAGATTATGTTTTACTAGTGAGAGAGGCTTAGTCAACGGGTCTGCAACATTCTGATCCATATGTATCTTGCAAATCTCTATGTCTCCCACCTGGACTTGATCGCGGATGGAATTGAAGCGTCTCTTGATGTGTTTGGTTCTCTTGTGAAATCTGGATTCCTTTGCCAAGGCAATTGCACCAGTATTGTCACAAAAGATTTTCATTAGACCCGATGCACTAGGTATGACACCTAGATCGGATATCCTTCATCCAGACTCCTTCATTTGTTGCTTACGAAGCAGCTATGTACTCCACTTCACACGTAGATCCCGCCACGACGCTTTGTTTAGAACTGCTCCAACTGACAGCTCCACTGTTCAATATAAACACGTATCCGGTTTGTGATTTAGAATCGTCCGGATCAGTGTCAAAGCTTGCATCGACGTAACCATTTATGACGAGCTCTTTGTCACCTCCATAAACGAGAAACATATCCTTAGTCCTTTTCAGGTATTTCAGGATGTTCTTGGCCGTTGTCCAGTGATCCAATCTTGGATTACTTTGGTACCTCCCTGCTAAACTAATAGCAAGGCACACATCAGGTCTGGTACACAGCATTGCATACATGATAGAGCCTACGGCTGAAGCATAGGGAACACTTTTCATTTTCTCTCTATCTTCTGCAGTGGTCGGGCATTGAGTCTTACTCAACTTCACACCTTGTAACACAGGCAATAACCATTTCTTTGCTTGATCCATTTTGAACTTCTTCAAAACTTTATCAAGGTATGTGCTTTGTGAAAGTCCAATTAAGCGTCTTGATCTATCTCTATAGATCTTGATGCCCAATGTATAAGCAGCTTCAACGAGGTCTTTCATTGAAAAACTCTTATTCAAGTATCCTTTTATGCTATCCAGAAATTCTATATCATTTCCAGTCAACAATGTCATCCACATATAATATTAGAAATGCTACAGAGCTTCCACTCACTTTTTTGTAAATACAGGCTTCTCCAAAAGTCTGTATAAAACCATATGCTTTGATCACACTATCAAAACGTTTATTCCAACTCCGAGATGCTTGCACCAGTCCATAGATGGCTCGCTGGAGCTTGCACACTTTGTTAGCACCCTTTGGATCGATAAAACCTTCAGGTTGCATCATATACAACTCTTTTTCCAGAAATCCATTCAGGAATGTAGTCTTTACATCCATTTGCCAAATTTCATAATCATAAAATGCGGCAATTGCTAACATGATTCGGACGGACTTAAGCATCGCGATGGGTGAGAAAGTCTCATCGTAGTCAACTCCTTGAACTTGTCAAAAACCTTTCGCAACAAGTCGAGCTTTGTAGACAGTAACATTACCATCAGCGTCAGTCTTCTTCTTGAAGATCCATTTATTCTCGATGGCTTGCCGATCATCGGGTAAGTCAACCAAAGTCCACACTTTGTTCTCATACATGGATCCAATCTTAGATTTCATGCCTCAAGCCATTTTGCGGAATCTGGGCTCATCATCACATCCTCATAGTTCGTAGGTTCGTCATGGTCAAGTAACATGACCTCCAGGACAGGATTACCGTACCACTCTGGTGCGGATCTTACTCTGGTTGACCTACGAGGTTCGGTAGTAACTTGATCTGAAGTTTCATGATCATCATCATTAGCTTCCTCACTAATTGGTGTAGGTGTCACAGGAACTGGTTTCTGTGCTAAACTACTCTCCAATAAGGGAGCAGGTACAGTTACCTCATCAAGTTCTACTTTCCTCCCACTCACTTCTTTTGAGAGAAACTCCCTCTCTAGAAAGGATCCATTCTTAGCAACAAATGTCTTGCCGTCGGATCTGTGATAGAAGGTGTACCCAATAGTCTCCTTTGGGTATCCTATGAAGACACATTTCTCCGATTTGGGTTTGAGCTTATCAGGTTGAAATTTTTTCACATAAGCATCGCAGCCTCAAACTTTAAGAAACGACAACTTTGGTTTCTTGCCAAACCATAGTTCATAAGGTGTCGTCTCAATGGATTTAGATGGTGCCCTATTGAACATGAATGCAGCTGTCTCTAAAGCATAACCCCAAAATGATAGCGGTAAATCGGTAAGAGACATCATAGATCGCACCATATCCAGTAAAGTACGATTACAACGTTCGGACACACCATTACGCTGTGGTGTTCCGGGTGGCATGAGTTGCGAAACTATTCCGCATTATTTTAAATGAAGACCAAACTCGTAACTCAAATATTCTCCTCTACGATCAGATCGCAGAAACTTTATTTTCTTATTACGATGATTTTTCACTTCACTCTGAAATTCTTTGAACTTTTCAAATGTTTCAGACTTATGTTTCATTAAGTAGATATACCCATATCTGCTCAAATCATCTGTGAATGTGAGAAAATAACGATATCCGCTGCGAGCCTCAATATTCATCGGACCACATACATCAGTATGTATGATTTCCAACAAATTCGTTGCTCGCTCCATTGTTCCGGAGAACGGCGTTTTAGTCATCTTGCCCATGAGGCATGGTTCGCAAGTACCAAGTGATTCATAATCAAGTGATTCCAAAAATCCATCAGAATGGAGTTTCTTCATGCGCTTTACACCAATATGACCTAAACGGCAGTGCCACAAATAAGTTGCACTATCATTATCAACTCTGCATCTTTTGGCTTCAACATTGTGAATATATGTATCACTACTATCGAGATTCATTAAAAATAGACCACTCTTCAAGGGTGCATTACCATAAAAGATATTACTCTTATAAATAGAACAACCATTATTCTCTGATTTAAATGAATAACCGTCTCGCATCAAACAAGATCCAGATATAATGTTCATTCTCAACGCTGGCACCAAAGAACAATTATTCAGGTCTAAAACTAATCCCGAAGGTAGATGTAGAGGTAGCGTGCCGACGGCGATCACATCGACTTTGGAACCATTTCCCACGCGCATCGTCACCTCGTCCTTAGCCAATCTTCGCTTAATCCGTAGTCCCTGTTTCGAGTTGCAAATATTAGCAACAGAACCAGTATCAAATACCCAGGTGCTACTACGAGCTTTAGTAAGGTACACATCAATAACATGTATATCACACATACCTTTGTTCACCTTGCCATCCTTCTTATCCGCCAAATACTTGGGGAAGTTCCGCTTCCAGTGGCCAGTCCCTTTGCAGTAGAAGCACTCAGTCTCAGGTTTAGGTCCAGACTTGGGTTTCTTCTCCTGAGTAGCAACTTGTTTGCCGTTCTTCTTGAAGTTCCCCTTCTTCTTCCCTTTACCCTTTTTCTTGAAACTGGTGGTCTTGTTGACCATCAACACTTGATGCTCCTTCTTGATTTCTACCTCCGCAGCCTTTAGCATCGCGAAGAGCTCGGGAATTGTCTTATCCATCCCTTGCATGTTATAGTTCATCACAAAGCTTTTGTAGCTTGGTGGCAGTGATTGAAGAATTCTGTCAATGACACTATCATCCGGAAGATTAACTCCCAGTTGAATCAAGTGATTGTTATACCCAGACATTTTGAATATATGCTCACTGACAGAACTATTCTCCTCCATCTTGCAGCTGTAGAACTTATTGGAGACTTCATACCTCTCAATCCAGGCATTTGCTTGAAATATTAACTTCAACTCCTGGAACATCTCATATGCTCCATGACGTTCAAAACGTCGTTGAAGTCCCGATTCTAAGCCGTAAAGCATGGCACATTGAACTATCGAGTAGTCATCAGCTTTGCTCTGCTAGACGTTCATAACATCTGGCGTTGCTCCTGCAGCGGGTTTGGCACCCAGCGGTGCTTCCAGGACGTAATTCTTCTGTGCAGCAATGAGGATAATCCTCAAGTTACGGACCCAGTCCGTGTAATTGCTACCATCATCTTTCAACTTTGCTTTCTCAAGGAACACATTAAAATTCAACGGAACAACAACACGAGCCATCTATCTACAACAACATAGATAAGCAAAATACTATCAGGTACTAAGTTCATGATAAATTAAAGTTCAATTTAATCATATTTAAGAACTCCCACTTAGATAGATATCCCTCTAATCATCTAAGTGATCATGTGATCCATATCAACTAAACCATGTCCGATCATCACGTGAGATGGAGTAGTTTTCAATGGTGAACGTCACTATGTTGATCATATCTACTATATGATTCACGCTCGACTTTTCGGTCTCAGTGTTCCGAGGCCATATCTGCATATGCTAGGCTCATCAAGTTTAACCCGAGTATTTCTGCGTGTGCAAAACTGGCTTGCACCCGTTGTATATGAACTTAGAGCTTATCACACCCGATCATCACGTGGTGTCCCGGCACGACGAACTTTGGCAACGGTGCATACTCAGGAAGAACACTTGTACCTTGAAATTTAGTGAGAGATCATCTTATAATGCTACCGTCAATCAAGCAGAATAAGATGCATAAAGGAAAAACATCACATGCAATCAATATAAGTGATATGATATGGCCATCATCATCTTGTGCCTTTGATCTCCATCTCCAAAGCACCGTCATGATCACCATCGTCACCCGCGCGACACCTTGATCTCCATCGTAGCATTGTTGTCGTCTCGCCAACTATTGCTTCTACGACTATCGCTACCGCTTAGTGATAAAGTAAAGCAATTACAGGGCGATTGCATTGCATACAATAAAGCGACAACCATATGGCTCCTGCCAGTTGCCGATAACTCCGTTACAAAACATGATCATCTCATACAATAAAATATAGCATCATGCCTTGACCATATCACATCACAACATGCCCTGCAAAAACAAGTTAGACGTCCTCTACTTTATTGTTGCAAGTCTTACGTGGCTGCTACGGGCTGAGCAAGAACCGTTCTTACCTACGCATCAAAACCACAACGATATTTCGTCAAGTTAGTGCTGTTTTAACCTTCAACAAAGACCGGGCATAGTCACACTCGGTTCAACTAAAGTTGGAGAAACTAACACCCACCAGCCACCTGTGTGCGAAGCACGTCGGTAGAACCAGTCTCGCGTAAGCGTACGCGTAATGTCGGTCCCGGCCGCTTCATCCAACAATACCGCCGAACCAAAGTATGACATGCTGGTAAGCAGTATGACTTGTATCGCCCACAACTCACTTGTGTTCTAGTCGTGCATATAACATCTACGCATAAACCTGGCTCTGATGCCACTGTTGGGCACTAGTAGAAAAAGGCCCATTTTTCCCGGTTCATAAGGCCCATCTGTCCCGGTTGGGGAACCGGGACTAAAGGGTCGTTACCAATGCCCTAGGCCTTTAGTCCCGGTTCTTATACAAACCGGGACAGATGGGACTCCACGTGGCCGCTCCGGCGAGCCCAGGCAGGAGGGCCTTTGGTCCCGGTTGGTAGCACCAACCGGGACCAATAAGCTTCCACGCGTAGCATTTTAGCGGCTGGTTTTTTTGAAAGGAGGTGGTTTAGGGGTTTTGGGGGTTAATTTAGGTTGGTATAGGTAGCTAATAGAGAGATGTGTCCTCTCTTATCTCCGTGCTACTGCTACTGCTATGCCTAAACATGACTTAGATTGAAGCAGTGAGGCAACATGTGGTGCATGTCGAAAGTAATACTAATCCTAACTTGATCAAGTTTGGATTGTACTACTTTCGACATGCACCACATCCATGTTGCCTTCACTTCAATCCAATCCATGTTCATTTCATCCACAGATATATAATAACTCTTCATGCTCGCATCATGCATCATCATAATAACAAGTCCTACTAATCATCATCATACAACTTCTACTCGTTATTAATAACAAGTCATACGATCATCATCCTGATAGTCATCGAACCAACCCTACTTTGTTCTTAGTGTTGGGGAACGTAGCAGAAATTCAAAATTTTCTACGCATCACCAAGATCAATCTATCGATTAACTAGCAATGAGAGAGAGGGGAGTGCATCTTCATACCCTTGAAGATCGCGATGCGGAAGCGTTGCAAGAACGCGGTCGGTGGAGTTGTACACGAAGCGATTCAGATCGCGGCCGAATCCGATCTAAGCACCGAACAACGGTGCCTCCGCGTTCAACACACATGCAGCCCGGTGACGTCTCCCGCGCCTTGATCCAGCAAGGGAGAGGGAGAGGTTGGGGAAGACTCCATCCAGCAGCAGCACGACGGCGTGGTGGTGGTGGAGGAGCGTGGCACTCTAGCAGGGCTTCGCCAAGCACTGCGAGAGACGAGGAGGGAGAGGGGTAGGGCTGCGCCAAGAGAGAGGGAGACTCGTGTCTTCTGCAGCCCAAAAACCCCCACTATTTATAGGAGGAGGCGAGGAGGGTGCGCCCCCTCTAGGGTTCCCACCCCTAGGGGTGGCGGCCAGCCCTAGATTGGATGGAGGGGGCGGCCAAGAGGGGGAGAGAGGGGGGCGCGCCCTAGGGTGGGCCTTAGCCCCATCTGCGCCTAGGGTTTCCCCCTTTCCCTTCCAAGCTGCGCCTTGGGCCCTAGTGGGAGGCGCACCAGCCCACTCAGGGGCTGGTCCCTTCCCAGTCTTGGCCCATTCAAGCCTCCGGGGCTGGTGGCCCCTCCCGGTGGACCCCCGGAACCCTCCGGTGGTCCCGGTACATTACCGGTGACGCCCCAAACTCTTCCGGTGGCCAAAACCTCACTTCTTATATATTATTCTTTACCTCCGAACCATTCCGGAACTCCTCGTGACATCCGGGATCTCATCCGGGACTCCGAACAACATTCGGTAACCACGTATATCTATTCCCTATAACCCTAGCGTCATCGAACCTTAAGTGTGTAGACCCTACGGGTTCGGGAACCATGCAGACATGACCGATACATTCTCCGGCCAATAACCAACAGCGGGATCTGGATACCCATGTTGGCTCCCACATGTTCCACAATGATCTCATCGGATGAACCACGATGTCGGGGATTCAATCAATCCCGTATACAATTCCCTTTGTCAATCGGTATGTTACTTGCCCGAGATTCGATCGCCGGTATCCCAATACCTCGTTCAATCTCGTTACCGGCAAGTCACTTTACTCGTTCCGTAATGCATGATCCCGTGACTAACTACTTAGTCACATTGAGCTCATTATGATGATGCATTACCGAGTGGGCCCAGAGATACGTCTCCGTCATACGGAGTGACAAATCCCAGTCTCGATTCATACCAACCCAACAGACACTTTCGGAGATACCTGTAGTGTACCTTTATAGCCACCCAGTTACGTTGTGACGTTTGGTACACCCAAAGCATTCCTACGGTATCCGGGAGTTGCACAATCTCATGGTCTAAGGAAATGATACTTGACATTAGAAAAGCTCTTAGCAAACGAACTACACGATCTTGTGCTATGCTTAGGATTGGGTCTTGTCCATCACATCATTCTCCTAATGATGTGATCCCGTTATCAATGACATCCAATGTCCATGGTCAAGAAACCATAACCATATATTGATCAACGAGCTAGTCAACTAGAGGCTTACTAGGGACATGTTGTGGTCTATGTATTCACACGTGTATTATGGTTTCCAGTTAATACAATTATAGCATGAACAATAGACAATTATCATGAACAAGGAAATACAATAATAACCATTTTATTATTGCCTCTAGGGCATATTTCCAATAGTCTCCCACTTGCACTAGAGTCAATAATCTAGTTCACATCACTATGTGATTGTAATGAATCCAACACCCATGGGGTTTGTTCATATCTCGCTTGTGAGAGAGGTTTTTAGTCAACGGGTCTGAACCTTCCAGATCCGTGTGTGCTTTACAAATCTCTATGTCATCTTGTAGATGCAGCTACCACGCGCTACTTGGAGCTATTCCAAATAACTGCTCTACTATACGAATCCGGTTTACTACTCAGAGTCATCCGGATTAGTGTCAAAGTTTGCATCGACGTAACCCTTTACGACGAACTCTTTTACCACCTCCATAATCGAGAAAATTCCTTAGTCCACTAGTTACTAAGGATAAGTTCGACCGCTGTCATGTGATCCATTCCTGGATCACTCTTGTACCCCTTGAGTGACTCATGGCAAGGCACACTTCAGGTGCGGTACACAACATAGCATACTGTAGAGCCTACGTCTAAAGCATAGGCGACGACCTTCGTCCTTTCTCTCTCTTCTGCTGTGGTTAGGTCTTGAGTCTTACTCAATACTCACACCTTGTAACACAGCCAAGAACTCCTTCTTTGCTGATCTATTTTGAACTCCTTCAAAATCTTGTCACGGTATGTATTCATTTGAAAGTACTATTAAGCGTTTTTGATCTATTCTTATAGATCTTGATGCTCAATGTTCAAGTAGCTTAATCCAGGTTTTTCATTGAAAAACACTTTTCAAATAACCTTGTATGCTTTCCAGAAATTCTACATCATTTCTGATCAACAATATGTTAACAACATATACTCATCAAAAATTCTATAGTGCTCCCACTCACTTCTTTGGAAATACAAGTTTCTCATAAACTTTGTAAAAACCCAAAATCTTTGATCATCTCATCAAAGCGTACATTCCAACTCCGAGATGCTTACTCCAGTCCTTAGAAGGATTGCTGGATCTTTGCATACTTGTTAGCATCTTTCAGGATTGACAAAACCTTCTGGTTGTATCACATACAACCTTTCCTCAAGAAAATCTTCGAGGAAACAATGTTTTGACATCCTATCTGCAAGATTTCATAAATAATGTAGTAACTGCTAATATAATTCCAACAGACTCTTAGCATCGCTACGAGTGAGAAAGTCTCATCGTAGTCAACTCCTTGAACTTGTCAGAAAACATCTTAACGACAAGTCGAGCTTTCTTAATGGTGATACTTACCATCATTGTCCGTTTTCCTTTTAAAATCCATCTGCACCCAACAGCCTTACGACCATCAAGTGGTTCTTCCAAAGTCTATACTTTGTTTTTATACATGGATCCTCTCTCGGATTTTATGGCCTCGAGCCATTCGTCGGAATCTGGGCCCACCATCACTTCTCCATAGCTCGTAGGTTCATTGTTGTCTAGCAACATGACTTCCAAGACAGGATTACGTACCACTCTGAAGTAGTACGCATCCTTGTCGTCCTATGAGGTTTGGTAGTGACTTGATCCGAAGTTTCATGATCACTATCATAGGCTTCCACTTCAATTGGTGTAGGTGCCACAGGAACAACTTCTTGTGCCCTGCTACACACTAGTTGAAGTGACGGTTCAATAACCTCATCAAGTCTCCACCATCCTCCCACTCAATTCTTTTGAGAGAAACTTTTCCTCGAGAAAGGACCCGTTTCTAGAAACAATCACTTTTGCTTCCAGATCTGAAATAGGAGGTATACCCAACTGTTTTGGGTATTCTATGAAGATGCATTTATCCGCTTTGGGTTCGAGCTTATCAGCCTGAAACTTTTCCACATAAGCGTTGCAGCCCCAAACTTTTAAGAAACGACAGCTTAGGTTTCTCTAAACCATAGTTCATACGGTGTCGTCTCAACGGAATTGCGTGGTGCCCTATTTAAAGTGAATGCGGTTGTCTCTAATGCCTAACCCATAAACGATAGTGGTAATTTGATAAGAGACATCATGGTATGCACCATATCCAATAGGGTGCAGTTATGCTGTTCGGACACACCATCACACTATGGTGTTCCAGGCGGTATTAGTTGTGAAACAATTTCCACGATGTCTTAATTGTGTGCCAAACTCGTAACTCAGATATTCATCTCTATGATCAAATCACAGACATTTTATCCTCTTGTCACGATGATCTTCAACTTCACTCTGAAATTACTTGAACCTTTCAATAATTTAGACTTGTGTTTCATCAAGTAAATACACTTAGCATCTACTCAAATCACCTTTGAAGTAAGAACATAACGATATCCACTGCGTGCCTCAGCACTCATTGGACTACACAGATCAAAATGTATTACTTCCAACAAGTTGTTTTCTTGTTCCATCTTACTGAAAATGAGGCCTTTCAGTCATCTTGCCCATGTGGTATGATTTGCATGTCTCAAGTGATTCAAAATCAAGTGAGTTCAAATGATCCATCTGTATGGAGTTTCTTCATGCATATCTACCAATAGACATGGTTCACATGTCTCAATCTTTTCAAAAACGAGTGAGTCCAAAGATCCATCAACATGGAGCTTCTTCATGCGTTTTATACCAATATGACTCAAATGGCAGTGCCACAAGTATGTGGTACTATCATTACTATCTTATATCTTTTGGCATGAACATGTGTATCACTACGATCGAGATTCAATAAACCATTCATTTTAGGTGCAAGACCATTGAAGGTATTATTCAAATAAACAGAGTAACCATTATTCTCCTTAAATGAATAACCGTATTGCGATAAACATAATCCAATCATGTCTATGCTCAACGCAAACACCAAATAACAATTATTTAGGGTTAATACCAATCCCGATGGTAGAGGGAGCGTACGATGTTTGATTACATCAACCTTGAAAACACTTCCAACACATATCGTCATCTCACCTTTAGCTAGTCTTCGTTTATTCTGTAGCCTTTTATTTCGAGTTACCAACACTTAGCAATCGAACCGG
Organism: Aegilops tauschii subsp. strangulata; assembly: GCF_002575655.3. Classification (NCBI taxonomy): domain Eukaryota; kingdom Viridiplantae; phylum Streptophyta; class Magnoliopsida; order Poales; family Poaceae; genus Aegilops; species Aegilops tauschii. The sequence goes on along the minus strand of NC_053036.3, from coordinate 74,995,983 downwards.
TATCTAATACCCTGGTGCTACTAGGAGTACTAGTAAAGTACACATTAATATAATGTATATCCAATATACTTCTGTCGACCTTGCCTGCCTTCTCATCTACCAAGTATCTAGGGTAGTTCTGCTTCAGTGACCGTTCCCCTCATTACAGAAGCACTTAGTCTCGGGTTTGGGTTCAACCTTGGGTTTCTTCGCTAGAGCAGCAACTGATTTGCCGTTTCATGAAGTATCCCTTCTTGCCCTTGCCCTTCTTGAAACTAGTGGTTTTACTAACCATCAACAATTGATGCTCCTACTTGATTTCTACTTTCGCGGTGTCAAACATCGCGAGTTGCTCAAGGATCATCATGTCTATCCCTGATATGTTATAGTTCATCACGAAGCTCTAATAGCTTGGTGGCAGTGACAATGGAGAACCATCACTATCTCATCTGGAAGATTAACTCCCACTTGATTCAAGCGATTGTAGTACTCAGACAATCTGAGCACATGCTCAACGATTGAGCTTTTCTCCCTTAGTTTGCAGGCTTAAGAAACTTGTTAGACGTCTCATACCTCTTGACGTGGGCACTAGTCTGAAATCCCAATTTCAGTCTTTGGAACATCTCATATGTTCTGCGACATTTCAAAAACGTCTTTGGCGCCTCAATTCTAAACCGTTAGCATTACGCACTGAACTATCACGTAGTCATCAAAACGTGTATGTCAGATGTTCGCAACATCCAAAAACCACGCTCGAGGTTCAGCACACCGAGCGGTGCATTAAGCCTTCTGTGCAGCAATGAGGACAATCCTCAGTTTACGGACCCAGTCCGCATAATTGCTACTATCAACTTTCAACTAAATTTTCTCTAGGAACATATCTTAAACAGTAGAACCAAAGCGTAAGCTACGACATAATTTGCAAAGACCTTTTGACTATGTTCATGATAACTAAGTTCATCTGATTATTTAATGAACTCCCACTTAGATAGACATCCCTCTAGTCATCTAAGTGATACATGATCCGAATCGACTAGACCGTGTCCGATCATCACGTGAGATGGACTAGTCATCAACGGTGAACATCTCCATGTTGATCGTATCTACTATACGACTCATGTTCGACCTTTCAGTCTCTTGTGTTCTGAGGCCATGTCTGTACATGCTAGGCTCGTCAAGTCAACCTAAGTGCTTCGCATGTGTAAATCTGGCTTACACCCGTTGTATGCGAACGTTAGAATCTATCACACCTGATCATCACGTGGTGCTTCGAAACAACGAACCTTCGCAACGGTGCACAGTTAGGGGGAACACATCTCTTGAAATTTTAGTGAGGGATCATCTTATTTATGCTACCGTCGTTCTAAGCAAATAAGATGTAAACATGACAAACATCACATGCAAATCATAAAGTGACATGATATGGCCAATATCATCTTGCACCTTTTGATCTCCATCTTCGAGGCGCGGCATGATCACCTTCGTCACCGGCATGACACCATGATCTCCATCATCGTGTCTTCATGAAGTTGTCTCGCCAACTATTACTTCTACTACTATGGCTAACGGTTAGCAATAAAGTAAAGTAATTACATGGCGTTTTTCATTGATACGCAGGTCATACAATAAATTAAGACAACTCCTATGGCTCCTGCCGGTTGTCATACTCATCGACATGCAAGTCGTGATTCCTATTACAAGAACATGATCAATCTCATACATCACATATATATAATTCATCACATCCTTTTGGCCATATCACATCACATAGCATACCCTGCAAAAACAAGTTAGACGTCCTCTAATTGTTGTTGCATGTTTTACGTGGCTGCTATGGGTTTCTAGCAAGAACGTTTCTTACCTACGCAAAAGCCACAATGGTGATATGCCAATTGCTATTTACCCTTCATAAGGACCCTCTTCATCGAATCTGATCCGACTAAAGTGGGAGAGACAGACACCCGCTAGCCACCTTATGCATCAAGTGCATGTCAGTCGGTGGAACCTGTCTCACGTAAGAGTACGTGTAAGGTCGGTCCGGGCCGCTTCATCCCACAATGCCGCCGAATCAAGATAAGACTAGTAACGGCAAGCAAATTGAACAAATCATCGCCCACAACTACTTTGTGTTCTACTCGTGCATAGAATCTACGCATAGACCTAGCTCATGATGCCACTGTTGGGGAACGTAGCAGAAATTCAAAATTTTCTACGCATCACCAAGATCAATCTATGGATTAACTAGCAACGAGAGAGAGGGGAGTGCATCTTCATACCCTTGAAGATCGCGATGCGGAAGCGTTGCAAGAATGCGGTCGGTGGAGTCGTACACGAAGCGATTCAGATCGCAGCCGAATCCGATCTAAGCACCGAACAACGGTGCCTCCGCGTTCAACACACATGCAGCCCGGTGACGTCTCCTGCGCCTTGATCCAGCAAGGGAGAGGGAGAGGTTGGGGAAGACTCCGTCCAGCAGCAGCACGACGGCGTGGTGGTGGTGGAGGAGCGTGGCACTCTAGCAGGGCTTCGCCAAGCACTACGAGAGACGAGGAGGGAGAGGGGTAGGGCTGCGCCAAGAGAGAGGGAGACTCGTGTCTTCTGCAGCCCCAAAACCCCCACTATTTATAGGAGGAGGCGAGGAGGGTGCGCCCCCTCTAGGGTTCCCACCCCTAGGGGTGGCGGCCAGCCCTAGATTGGATGGAGGGGGCGGCCAAGAGGGGGAGAGAGGGGGGCGCGCCCTAGGGTGGGCCTTAGCCCCATCTGCGCCTAGGGTTTCCCCCTTTCCCTTCCAAGCTGCGCCTTGGGCCCTAGTGGGAGGCGCACCAGCCCACTCAGGGGCTGGTCCCATCCCAGTCTTGGCCCATGCAAGCCTCCGGGGCTGGTGGCCCCTCCCGGTGGACCCCCGGAACCCTCCGGTGGTCCCGGTACATTACCGGTGACGCCCCAAACTCTTCCGGTGGCCAAAACCTCACTTCCTATATATTATTCTTTACCTCCGAACCATTCCGGAACTCCTCGTGACATCCGGGATCTCATCCGGGACTCCGAACAACATTCGGTAACCACGTATATCTATTCCCTATAACCCTAGCGTCATCGAACCTTAAGTGTGTAGACCCTACGGGTTCGGGAACCATGCAGACATGACCGAGACGTTCTCCGGCCAATAACCAACAGCGGGATCTGGATACCCATGTTGGCTCCCACATGTTCCACAATGATCTCATCGGATGAACCACGATGTTGGGGATTCAATCAATCCCGTATACAATTCCCTTTGTCAATCGGTATGTTACTTGCCCGAGATTCGATCGCCGGTATCCCAATACCTTGTTCAATCTCGTTACCGGCAAGTCACTTTACTCGTTCCGTAATGCATGATCCCATGACTAACTACTTAGTCACATTGAGCTCATTATGATGATGCATTACCGAGTGGGCCCAGAGATACGTCTCCATCATACGGAGTGACAAATCCCAGTCTCGATTCATACCAACCCAACAGACACTTTCGGAGATACCTGTAGTGTACCTTTATAGCCACCCAGTTATGTTGTGACGTTTGGTACACCCAAAGCATTCCTACGGTATCCGGGAGTTGCACAATCTCATGGTCTAAGGAAATGATACTTGACATTAGAAAAGCTCTTAGCAAACGAACTACACGATCTTGTGCTATGCTTAGGATTGGGTCTTGTCCATCACATCATTCTCCTAATGATGTGATCCCGTTATCAATGACATCCAATGTCCATGGTCAGGAAACCATAACCATCTATTGATCAACGAGCTAGTCAACTAGAGGCTTACTAGGGACATGTTGTGGTCTATGTATTCACACATGTATTACGGTTTCCAGTTAATACAATTATAGCATGAACAATAGACAATTATCATGAACAAGGAAATACAATAATAACCATTTTATTATTGCCTCTAGGGCATATTTCCAACACGTAGCGTATGATCATCAGTATTAGGTAGGACCTAAATACCCTCTTTAAGGTAAAATAGCATAAAACAAAAAAGACCCTGACTCTCCATTATGGAGAATGGAGATCATCCTGTCTCCAATTCTTGCGCTTCGCTTCCTTTTGCTTCCAAGAACCTCCTTACGACTGTCCATACATTTTTTTCATTTATTGATTAGCATGTCTCCACTTCTTTGAGAAATCCGGTATGGACAGTTGAGATTCGTAGGATGACCTGGATATATGTTCAAAACACGAAGGCTGCCATTCTGATACATCAAATGAGGCACACAATCCTCTGGGATTCTCTATTGAAAAACATAGTAATAAGTTCATAGTTAGCAATGATGTACTAGTTTTAGAAGTATGCAAAAGATGCACGGATGTCGTAATAGTAAAATATCTTACCAGGGTATCTCCATGGTAGTTACTGTAGTTCAACACGTGCACTAGTGGCACGTATTGACCATAATGTTGAGGAGTTTGATTGTAGATATTGTAATTCTCAATATCAGTACAAAATCCGACCAGATGATTTTTCTCCTGATAAGTTAATTCGGAGCCATCGGTGTAGTGGGTTTTGTCTACCATGTTCCGCACATTGTTTGAACAATCAAAATAAGCTGTCAATGGAAATAAGTTGTCAACTATTTTGAAATAAACAATATAAATTAGCTAATAACTATGTTTGAGAAACTCACATAGTGGTAGAACTGGAGGCGTATCAACAAGGACCCAAATGTCCATATTGTCTTGCTCGATTTCAGGATCACCAAGATCCATGGTGACAAGCATACCCTCATCAAAACCATACATCTTGCAAAATGCTTCCCAATTTTTGCAACCAAAATGGGTTACGCTCTCAGCATTATACAGATTTACTTCAAAATCCACATCATGATGGGTCCTTAGGTGAATTTTCTTCTTTTCAAAATTTTCATGGTCTTCAAAATCCATCTTCTCCAAGACATAGCGTCTTGTATGGCATGGGATAAGCTATACTTGAATTGTAAAAGATGAAAATTACACGTTGAAATAGTTGAAGTCATGCTTAATTACGAAAAAACACTTGTCGCCGTTGCGTACCGTTTCAACATCGAAGGTCTCCTCGAGCTTAATGCTGAAGCGCCGATCATCGTCCAGGTGAGGCCTGTCGCACAAACCTCGATCGTCGTGGCACCACCCGCACTCCCCCGGGAGACTTTCGTCGTCTGATGATGACATTTCCTACGTTCATAATTCAAAGATTAAACTTGTACAATTAAATATATGTACTACAAAAACTAAATTAGATCATTATTATTCATCACGGGTTGACTATCGGTTTGTCGAGTCTTTTCTTGAAAACTCTCAGCTCACGTGGTGTATACATTCGACCGTTGGTGATGGTCGCTCCTCCATTTGTCCCCGAGTGCATTACACCAAAATGTCTAGCACACGGGAACGAAGGAGAAGCGACCCCCATGACAACAGTCGAGATTCTTCGTCCTCTCATATATATATATATATGGTGGAACTCTCCCTCACTGATTCCTCTCTGACATTTGCGACCGTCGGTGATGGTAGCTCCTTCTTTTGTTCCCGAGTGCATTACACCAAATTGTCTAGCACACGGGAAAGAAGGAGAAGCTACCCCCACGACAACAGTCGGGATTCTTCGTCCTCTCATATATGGTGGAGACTCGACAGACTTAAAGTCAACCCGAAATATCGTTTAATTATCTTTCTAAAAGAGGATTTGGCTGGTCTCACCTTGATGTTGGAGGGGGTCGGTGACGGGGACGACGGCGGGGATGATGGAGGGGCCGGGGGCTCCTAGATTTCTGCGAAAACAAAAACCTTATAAGCTATCAACTAATCATATGCATATGCCTTGCATAGTGCTCTCCAATTTTAGCATTCAAAGTAGGAGTAGTTTTCCAATTTGAGCATTCAATAAGCAAAATCAAATCGCAAAATAAAGTAGTATTCAAATTAGGATGCATTCAATTATAAGCAAAACTACATCATCTCCATGCGTCCGTACATCGTCGAATATTATCACTAATACACCTCGAATACTATCATACATATTGCCAGTACAGCTAGAACCGTAGCGCCCGACGGGTATCAGCGCGGGCGGTGGACACCCAAAGGGAAGGAACCATCACAGGATCATAGCTCCAGTGAGATCCTTGAAGAACCTTCCAGGTATTGTCGAACCTGCCCTCCAACGCAACCATGTAGCGACGGACGTGCTGGTCCTCCTCGCTGACACGGTGACGTACCACCTCCGCGGTGTCCGGAAGCCTCGGCACCGTCACTGGCCCACGCGACTATTGGAAATATGCCCTAGAGGCAATAATAAAATGGTTATTATTATATTTCCTTGTTCATGATAATTGTCTATTGTTCATGCTATAATTGTGTTATCCGGAAATCGTAATACATGTGTGAATACATAGACCACAACATGTCCCTAGTGAGCTTCTAGTTGACTAGCTCGTTGATCAACAGATGATCATGGTTTCCTGACTATGGACATTGGATGCCATTGATAACGGGATCACATCATTAGGAGAATGATGTGATGGACAAGACCCAATCCTAAGCATAGCACAAGATCGTGTAGTTCGTTTGCTAGAGCTTTCCCAAATGTCAAGTATCATTTCCTTAGACCATGAGATTGTGCAACTCCCGGATACCATAGGAGTGCTTTGGGTGTGCCAAATGTCACAACGTAACTGGGTGGCTATAAAGGTGCACTACGGGTATCTCCGAAAGTGTCTGTTGGGTTGGCACGAATCGAGACTGGGATTTGTCAATCCGTATGACGGAGATGTATCTCTGGGCCCACTCGGTAATGCATCATCATAATGAGCTCAATGTGACCAAGTGTTTGGTCACGGGATCATGCATTACGGTACGAGTAAAGCGACTTGCCGGTAACGAGATTGAACAAGGTATTGGGATACCGACGATCGAATCTCGGGCAAGTAACGTACCGATTGACAAAGGGAATTGTATACGGGATTGATTGAATCCTCGACATCGTGGTTCATCCGATGAGATCATCGTGGAACATGTGGGAGCCAACATGGGTATCCAGATCCCGCTGTTGGTTATTGACCGGAGAGTCGTTTCGGTCATGTCTGCATGTCTCCCGAACCCGTAGGGTCTACACACTTAAGGTCCGGTGACGCTAGGGTTGTAGAGATATTAGTATGCGGAAATTCGAAAGTTGTTCGGAGTCCTGGATGAGATCCCGGACGTCACGAGGAGTTCCGGAATGGTCTGGAGGTGAAGAATTGTATATAGGAAGTCCAGTTTCGGCCACCGGGAAAGTTTCGGGGGTCACCGGTATTATACCGGGACCACCGGAAGGGTCCCGGGGGTCCACCGGGTGGGGCCACCTATCCCGGAGGGCCCCATGGGCTGAAGTGGGGAAGGGAACCAGCCCCTGGTGGGCTGGTGCGCCCCCTTGGGCCTCCCCTGCGCCTAGGGTTGGAAACCCTAGGGTGGGGGGGCGCCCCACTTGACTTGGGGGGCAAGTTCCCCCCCTTGGCCGCCGCCCCCCCTTGAGATGGGATCTCTGGGGGCCGGCGCCCCCCTGGACCCCTATATAAAGAGGGGGGAGGGAGGGCAGCCGCACCCAAGCCCCTGGCACCTCCCTCTCCCTCCCGTGACACCTCTCCCTCTCGCTGAGCTTGGCGAAGCCCTGTCGAGATCCCCGCTGCTTCCACCACCACGCCGTCGTGCTGCTGGATCTCCATCAACCTCTCCCTCCCCTTGCTAGAACAAGAAGGAGGAGACGTCTTCCCCAACCGTACGTGTGTTGAATGCGGAGGTGCCGTTCGTTCGGCGCTCGGTCATCGGTGATTTGGATCACGACGAGTACGACTCCATCAACCCCGTTCACTTGAACGCTTCCGCTCGCGATCTACAAGGGTATGTAGATGCACTCTTTTCCCTCTCGTTGCTAGAAGACTCCATAGATTGTTCTTGGTGATGCGTAGAAAATCTTTAATTTCTGCAACGATCTCCAACAGTGGCATCATGAGCTAGGTCTATGAGTAGTTTCTATGCACGAGTAGAACACAAACTTGTTGTGGGCGTAGATGTTGTCAATTTTCTTGCCACTACTAGTCTTATCTTGTTTCGGCGGCATCGTGGGATGAAGCGGCCCGGACCGACCTTACACGTACGCTTACGTGAGACAGGTTCCACCGACTGACATGCACTAGTTGCATAAGGTGGCTAGCGGGTGTCTGTCTCTCCCACTTTAGTCGGATCGGATTCGATGAAAAGGGTCCTTATGAAGGGTAAATAGAAATTGGCATATCACGTTGTGGTTTTGGCGTAGGTAAGAAACGTTCTTGCTAAGAAACCTATAGCAGCCACGTAAAAACTTGCAACAACAATTAGAGGACGTCTAACTTGTTTTTGCAGCATATGCCGTGTGATGTGATATGGCCAAAAGGATGTGATGAATGAAATATATGTGATGTATGAGATTGATCATGTTCTTGTAATAGGAATCATGACTTGCATGCCGATGAGTATGACAACCGGCAGGAGCCATAGGAGTTGTCTTTATTTTTGTATGACCTGCGTGTCATTGAATAACGCCATGTAAATTACTTTACTTTATTGCTAAACACGTTAGCCATAGAAGTAGAAGTAATCGTTGGCGTGACAACTTCATGAAGACACGATGATGGAGATCATGATGATGGAGATCATGGTGTCATGCCGGTGACGAAGATGATCCTGGCGCCCCGAAGATGGAGATCAAAAGGAGCAAAATGATATTGGCCATATCATGTCACTATTTGATTGGATGTGATGTTTATCATGTTTTACATCTTATTTGCTTAGAACGACGGTAGCTTAAATAAGATGATCCCTCGCAATAATTTCAAGAAAGTGTTCCCCCTAACTGTGCACCGTTGCGAAGGTTCGTTGTTTCGAAGCACCACGTGATGATCGGGTGTGATAGATTCTAACGTTTGAATACAACGGGTGTAAGCCAGATTTACACACGCAATACACTTAGGTTGACTTGACGAGCCTAGCATGTACAGACATGGCCTCGGAACACGGAAGACCGAAAGGTCGAGCATGAGTCGTATAGAAGATACGATCAACATGAAGATGTTCACCGATGTTGACTAGTCCGTCTCACGTGATGATCGGACACGGCCTAGTTGACTCGGATCATGTTTCACTCAGATGACTAGAGGGATGTCTATCTGAGTGGGAGTTCATTGAATAATTTGATTAGATGAACTTAATTATCATGAACTTAGTCTAAAATCTTTACAATATGTCTTGTAGATCAAATGGCCCACGCTAATGTTGCCCTCAACTTCAACGCGTTCCTAGAGAAAACCAAGCTAAAAGATGATGGCAGCAACTATACGGACTGGGTCCAGAACCTGACGATCATCCTCATAGCTGCCAAGAAAGATTATGTCCTAGAAGCACCGCTAGGTGACGCACCCATCCCAGAGAACCAAGACGTTATGAACGCTTGGCAGCAGCGTGCTGATGATTAGTCCCTCGTTCAGTGCGGCATGCTTTGCAGCTTAGAACCGGGGCTCCAAAAGCGTTTTGAGCAACACGGAGCATATGAGATGTTCGAAGAGCTGAAAATGGTTTTCCAAGCTCATGCCCGGGTCGAGAGATATGAAGTCTCCGACAAGTTCTTTAGTTGTAAGATGGAGGAAAATAGTTCTGTCAGTGAGCACATACTCAAAATGTCTGGGTTACACAACCGCTTAACTCAGCTGGGAGTTAATCTCCCGGATGACACGGTCATTGACAGAATCTTTCAGTCGCTTCCACCGAGCTACAAGAGCTTTGTGATGAACTTCAATATGCAGGGGATGGAAAAGACCATTCCTGAGGTATATTCAATGCTGAAATCAGCGGAGGTGGAGATCAAAAAGGAACATCAAGTGTTGATGGTGAATAAAACCAGTAAGTTCAAGAAAGGCAAGGGTAAGAAGAACTTCAAGAAGGACGGCAAGGGAGTTGCCGCGCCCGGTAAGCCAGTTGCCGGGAAGAAGCCAAAGAATGGACCCAAGCCTGAGACTGAGTGCTTTTATTGCAAGGGAAGTGGTCACTGGAAGCGGAACTGCCCCAAGTACTTAGCGGACAAGAAGGCCGGCAACACCAAAGGTATATGTGATATACATGTTATTGATGTGTACCTTACCAGCACTCTTAGTAGCTCCTGGGTATTTGATACTGGTGCGGTTGCTCATATTTGTAACTCAAAGCAGGGGCTGCGGAATAAACGGAGACTGGCAAAGGACGAGGTGACGACGTGCGTTGGGAATGGTTCCAAGGTCGATGTGATCGCCGTCGGCACGCTACCTCTACATTTACCTACGGGATTAGTTTTAAACCTCAATAATTGTTATTTAGTGCCAGCTTTGAGCATGAACATTGTATCAGGATCTCGTTTAATTCGAGATGGCTACTCATTTAAATCCGAGAATAATGGTTGTTCTATTTATATGAGAGATATGTTTTATGATCATGCCCCGCTGGTTAATGGTTTATTCTTAATGAATCTCGAACGTACTGTTACACATATTCATAGTGTGAGTACCAAAAGATGTAAGGTTGATAATGATAGTCCCACATACTTGTGGCACCGCCGTCTTGGTCACATTGGTGTCAAGCGCATGAAGAAGCTCCATGCTGATGGACTTCTATAGTCTCTTGATTACGAATCATTTGACACGTGCGAACCATGCCTCATGGGTAAGATGACCAAGACTCCGTTCTCCGGAACAATGGAGCGAGCAACCAACTTATTGGAAATCATACATACTGATGTGTGCGGTCCAATGAGTGTTGAGGCTCGCGGTGGCTATCGTTATGTTCTCACTCTCACTGATGACTTGAGTAGATATGGCTATGTCTACCTAATGAAACACAAGTCTGAGACCTTTGAAAAGTTCAAGGAATTTCAGAGTGAGGTTGAGAATCAACGTGACAGGAAAATAAAATTCTTACGATCAGATCGCGGAGGAGAATATTTGAGTCACGAATTTGGCACACACTTAAGGAAATGTGGAATAGTTTCACAACTCACGCCGCCTGGAACACCTCAGCGAAATGGTGTGTCCGAACGTCGTAATCGCACTCTATTGGATATGGTGCGATCTATGATGTCTCTTACCGATCTACCGCTCTCATTTTGGGGCTATGCTTTAGAGACTGCCGCATTCACTTTAAATAAGGCTCCGTCGAAATCCGTTGAGACGACATCGTATGAATTATGGTTTGGGAAGAAACCTAAGCTGTCGTTTCTAAAAGTTTGGGGATGCGATGCTTATGTCAAGAAACTTCAACCTGAAAAGCTCGAACCCAAGTCGGAAAAATGCGTCTTCATAGGATACCCTAAGGAAACCATTGGGTATACCTTCTACCTCAGATCTGAAGGCAAGATCTTGGTTGCCAAGAACGGGTCCTTTCTGGAGAAAGAGTTTCTCTCGAAAGAAGTAAGTAGGAGGAAAGTGGAACTTGATGAAGTAATACCTCTTGAACCGGAAAGTAGCGCAGCTCAGGAAGATGTTCCTGTGGTGCCTGCATTGACTAGAGAGGAAGCTAATGATGATGATCAAGGTACTTCGGATCAAGTTACTACTGAACTTCGTAGGTCCACGAGGACACGTTCCACACCAGAGTGGTATGGCAACCCTGTCCTGGAAATCATGTTGTTAGACAACGGTGAACCTTCAAACTATGAAGAAGCAATGGCGGGCCCAGATTCCGACAAATGGCTAGAAGCCATGAAATCCGAGATAGGATCATGCATGAAAACGAAGTATGGACTTTGACTGACTTGCCCGATGATCGGCGAGCCATAGAAAATAAATGGATCTTTAAGAAGAAGACAGACGCGGATGGTAATGTGACCATCTATAAGGCTCGACTTGTCGGTACGGGTTATCGACAAGTTCAAGGGGTTGACTACGATGAGACTTTCTCACCCGTAGCGAAGCTGAAGTCCGTCCGAATCATGTTAGCAATTGCCGCATTCTATGATTATGAGATATGGCAAATGGATGTCAAAACGGCATTCCTTAACGGCTTTCTTAAGGAAGAATTTTATATGATGCAGCCGGAAGGTTTTGTCGATCCTAAGAATGCTAACAAGGTATGCAAGCTCCAGCGCTCCATCTATGGGCTGGTGCAAGCATCTCGGAGTTGGAACATTCGATTTGATGAGATGATCAAAGCGTTTGGGTTTACACGGACTTATGGAGAAGCCTGTGTTTACAAGAAAGTGAGTGGGAGCTCTGTAGCATTTCTCATATTATATGTGGATGACATACTATTGATGGGAAATGATATAGAATTCTTGGGAAGCATAAAGGCCTACTTGAACAAGTGTTTTTCAATGAAGGACCTGGGAGAAGCTGCTTATATATTAGGCATCAAGATCTATAGAGATAGATCAAGACGCCTCATTGGTCTTTCACAAAGTATGTACCTTGACAAGATATTGAAGAAGTTCAATATGGATCAGTCCAAGAAGGGGTTCTTGCCTGTATTGCAAGGTGTGCAATTGAGCACGGCTCAATGCCCGACCACAGCAGAAGATAGAGAAAAGATGAGTGTCGTCCCCTATGCCTCGGCCATAGGGTCTATTATGTATGCCATGCTGTGTACCAGACCCGATGTAAACCTTGCCGTAAGTTTGGTAGGAAGGTACCAAAGTAATCCCGGCATGGAACACTGGACAGCGGTCAAGAATATCCTGAAGTACCTGAAGAGGACTAAGGATATGTTTCTCGTTTATGGAGGTGACGAAGAGCTCGTCGTAAAGGGTTACGTCGATGCTAGCTTCGACACAGATCTGGATGACTCTAAGTCACAAACCGGATACGTGTATATTTTGAATGGTGGGGCAGTAAGCTGGTGCAGTTGCAAGCAAAGCGTTGTGGCGGGATCTACATGTGAAGCGGAATACATGGCGGCCTCAGAGGCAGCACAAGAAGCAATCTGGATGAAGGAGTTCATTACCGACCTAGGAGTTATTCCCAATGCGTCGGGCCCGATGACTCTCTTCTTTGACAACACTGGAGCTATTGCCCTTGCCAAGGACCCGAGGTTTCACAGGAAGACCAGGCATATCAAGCGTCGCTTCAACTCCATTCGTGAAAATGTTCAAAATGGAGACATAGATATTTGTAAAGTACATACGGACCTGAATGTAGCAGATCCGTTGACTAAACCTCTCCCTAGAGCAAAACATGATCAACACCAGAACTCTATGGGTGTTCAATTCATCACAATGTAACTAGATTATTGACTCTAGTACAAGTGGGAGACTGTTGGAAATATGCCCTAGAGGCAATAATAAAATGGTTATTATTATATTTCCTTGTTCATGATAATTGTCTATTGTTCATGCTATAATTGTGTTATCTGGAAATCGTAATACATGTGTGAATACATAGACCACAACATGTCCCTAGTGAGCCTCTAGTTGACTAGCTCGTTGATCAACAGATGGTCATGGTTTCCTGACTATGGACGTTGGATGTCATTGATAACGGGATCACATCATTAGGAGAATGATGTGATGGACAAGACCCAATCCTAAGCATAGCACAAGATCGTGTAGTTCGTTTGCTAGAGCTTTTCCAAATGTCAAGTATCATTTCCTTAGACCATGAGATTGTGCAACTCCCGGATACCATAGGAGTGCTTTGGGTGTGCCAAACTTCACAACGTAACTGGGTGGCTATAAAGGTGCACTACGGGTATCTCCGAAAGTGTCTGTTGGGTTGGCACGAATCGAGACTGGGATTTGTCACTCCGTATGACGGAGAGGTATCTCTGGGCCCACTCGGTAATGCATCATCATAATGAGCTCAATGTGACCAAGTGTTTGGTCACGGGATCATGCATTACGGTACGAGTAAAGTGACTTGCCGGTAACGAGATTGAACAAGGTATTGGGATACCGACGATCGAATCTCGGGCAAGTAACGTACCGATTGACGAAGGGAATTGTATACAGGATTGATTGAATCCTCGACATCGTGGTTCATCCGATGAGATCATCGTGGAACATGTGGGAGCCAACATGGGTATCCAGATCCCGCTGTTGGTTATTGACCGGAGAGTCGTCTCGGTCATGTCTGCATGTCTCCCGAACCCGTAGGGTCTACACACTTAAGGTTCGGTGACGCTAGGGTTGTAGAGATATTAGTATGCGGAAATCCGAAAGTTTTTCGGAGTCCCGGATGAGATCCCGGACGTCACGAGGAGTTCCGGAATGGTCCGGAGGTGAAGAATTGTATATAGGAAGTCCAGTTTCGGCCACCGGGAAAGTTTCGGGGGTCACCGGTATTGTACCGGGACCACCGGAAGGGTCCCGGGGGTCCATCGGGTGGGGCCACCTATCCCGGAGGGCCCCATGGGCTGAAGTGGGGAAGGGAACCAGCCCTTGGTGGGCTGGTGCGCCCCCCTTGGGCCTCCCCTGCGCCTAGGGTTGGAAACCCTAGGGTGGGGGGGGGCGCCCCACTTGACTTGGGGGGCAAGTTCCCCCCCCCTTGGCTGCCGCCCCCCCCCCCATTGAGATGGGATCTCCGGGGGCCGGCCCCCCTGGACCCCTATATAAAGAGGGGGGAGGGAGGGCAGCCGCACCCAAGCCCCTGGCGCCTCCCTCTCCCTCCCGTGACACCTCTCCCTCTCGCTGAGCTTGGCGAAGCCCTGCCGAGATCCCCGCTGCTTCCACCACCACGCCGTCGTGCTGCTGGATCTCCATCAACCTCTCCCTCCCCTTGCTGGATCAAGAAGGAGGAGATGTCTTCCCCAACCGTACGTGTGTTGAACGTGGAGGTGCCGTCCGTTCGGCGCTCGGTCATCGGTGATTTGGATCACGACGACTACGACTCCATCAACCCCGTTCACTTGAACGCTTCCGCTCGCGATCTACAAGGGTATGTAGATGCACTCTTTTCCCTCTCGTTTCTAGAAGACTCCATAGATTGTTCTTGGTGATGCGTAGAATTTTTTTAATTTCTGCAACGATCTCCAACAGCGACCGCCACCAAACAAGGATCGTGTCATCGACGGGCTGGCTCCTCACCAACCTACGCCCCCCGGAAGGTAGCACCTCCCAAAACCAGCCCGGCGGAGCCCAGTCCCGGACATGGCCCCTCTGATCAAGCCAGTCTCCTCCGCCGAGTCGACGACGAGGATGCGGGATAGGCATCATCGATGTCGATGCGGGAATAATTGCTTTAACTAAAAAAACTAACTAGTTCTATTAATTTCCTTACTATAAATAGAATAAAGTAGTACTTACTAAAAATAAACTAGCTAGTTTAACTAGTTCTATTATTTTTCTAACTAGTTCTATTAAACACTTTCTAAGTAGTACTTACTAAAAGTTATCGGGGAGGGGGGTACGTATATCGACAACGACATACCCGATAAAAAAATAAGAAGAGGAAGAAGAAGAAAAAAAGTGGAGAAGAAGAAAGGAATAGAGGTGGATATCGAAGAAGAAAAAGAAAAAAAAGAGGAGAAGAAGAAAAAATAGAATAATATATTATTCTATTTCTTCTTCTTCTCCTCTATTTCTTCTTCTTCTACTCTTTTTTTTCTTCTTTTTCATCTTCTTATTTATTTCTCCTCTTCTTCCTCTCCTCTTCTTCTTATTCTTCTTCTTCTTCTCCTTCTTCTCCTTCTTCCTCTTCTTATTTTCCTTTATCTCTCCTTCTTTTTCTTCTAAATATGAACATACATAAATGACTTTGATCATACACAATTTTCAGATTCCTACACAATATGAACATATACATAAATTGACAAAGAAAATTCTATGAACAAAAAAATCATAAAAATTCTATGAACAAAATTACAACAGAAAAAAATCATAAAAATTCTATGAAAAAATTGATATATTCTTTGCATATATATGAACATACAAACATTTGCATATTCCATAATAATATCACCCAAAAAAATCTAAACTACACATCTTAATTAATACATCTAAATTACAACAACTAAATTAACTACACATCTAACTACACATCCAAATTAATACAACTAAATTACAAATCTAAACTACACATATATGATAGCTAGGGGGCGCGGCGGCGCGGCAGCAGCGGCGGCGCCCATTACAGGGAGGAGGAGGAGGGGATCGGGGCGGCGCTCACAGGGTGCGCGGTGACGGCGACGAGGAGGCAGCGTCGGGGCAGGGGCGGCGCGGGGCTGCGACGGCGTCGGGGCGGGGCGGGACGGCGTCGGGGCGTGGCCAGCAACGGCGTGGGCTCGAGGGCGGCGGACAGCGTCGGCGTGGGCTCGGGGGCACGGGCGACGGCGGCGGGGCAGCCTGACGGCATCGAGGAGGTCGGTGTCGTCGGGCGGCAACTGGCGATGAAATCTGAAAAAAATGCTAAGTGCTGGCTTATATAGGAAAAGCTTTAGTCCCGGTTTGTGGCACAAACCGGTACCAAAGTCAACCTTCAGTCCCGGTTGGTGCCACCAACCGAGACCAAAGGCCTCTTTTCAGCAGCCCAAAGGGCGGGAAGCAGAGGCCTTTGGTCCCGGTTGGTGGCACAAACCGGGACTAAAGGGTGGGCATTGGTACCGATTGGTGCCACGAACCGGTACCAATGTATGCCTTTATACCGGTTGGTGGCACCAACCGGGACTAAAGGCCTTGTGCTGCCCGCATCGCGGCACGAAAGTTTAGTCCCACCTCGCTAGCTGAGGGAGCTCGAGAGTGGTTTATAAGCCCCACTCCCGCTGCCCTCTCGACCTCCTCTCAAATGCAGGCTTTCGGGCCTAAACACACTGTATCTGCCTGTGGGCCTATTGGGCCTTCTACGGGCCTGAATCCTGGCCCATGGATGGGTTTCTAGTCGTATTCAGGCCGTGGTGGCCTAGTAGGTGGCGTTTTTTTATTTTTTTCCCAGTTCATTTCTTTTCTTTTTTGCTTTATTTATTTTATTTTGTTTCTACTTACAGCAAAATACTTATTTATTTTATTTTATTTTGTTTCTAATTACTTATTTATTTTATTTTATTTTATGATAAATCTTTTTGCTATTAAAGTTTCTAACAAAAAAAGTTCTTTATGAAAATTCTTTTTGCTTTTAATGATTTTGAACAGAAAAAACTTTGATAATTTTAGTTGCATCAATTTTATATAATTTTAGTTTCAGTAATACTAGAGGTTGTTTATAATGTTTTGAACAGAAAATACATTGATAATTTTAGTTTCATAAATTTTATTTATGTTATTAAAGTTTATTTTATTTTGTTTCTACTTATATATTTTATTAAAGTTTATTTTATTCTGTTTCTAATTACTTATTTATTTTTTATGATATTTGTTATTTTCCATGCATTTACTGTTTATTTTGAGCTATAAGACCCTGAAATTGAAAAGCACTAGAAATGAACTCTGAAAAGGTTGAAAGTTGGCATGGTATCATCATTTCACCCACATAGCATGTGCAAGAAAGTAGAGAGGGTTACGGCAAAAACTGGATGCACTTCATGTACAAAACGGACAATCTCTTTCGAAGTATCAGGGTTTCATTCGGAAACTCGTCTATTACAAAGGGATTTCATTTTTTTGAACTTACTTGAACTCCATAGTTTTTCTGTGTTCAAAATGCACCATTCAAAGCCACATCATCAATTTTCAACCTTTTCTGACTTCATTTGTTATTTTTCATGCATTTACTGATTATTTTGAGCTATAAAACCCTGAAATTAAAAAGCATTTCAAATCAACTACGAAAAGGTTAAAAGTTGGCATGGTATCATCATTTCACCCACATAGCATGTGCAAGAACGTAGAGAGGGTTACAACAAAAACTGGATGCACTTCGTGTACAAAACGGATAATCTCTTTCGAAGTATCAGGGTTTCATTCGGAAACTCGTCTGTTACAAAGGGATTTCATTTTTTTGAACTTACTTGAACTCCATAGTTTTTCTGTGTTCAAAATGCACCATTCAAAGCCACATCATCAATTTTCAACCCTTTCTGACTTAATTCGTTATTTTTCATGCATTTACTGATTATTTTGGGCTATAAAACCCTGAAATTGACAAGCATTTCAAATCAACTCTGAAAAGGTTAAAAGTTGGCATGGTATCATAATTTCACCCACATAGCATGTGCAAGAAAGTTGAGAGGGTTACGGCAAAAACTAGATGCACTTTGTGTACAAAACGGACAATCTCTTTCGAAGTATCAGGGTTTCATTCGGAAACTCGTCTATTACAAAGGGATTTCATTTTTTTGAACTTACTTGAACTCCATAGTTTTTCTGTGTTCAAAATGCACCATTCAAAGCCACATCATCAATTTTCAACCCTTTCTGACTTCATTTGTTATTTTTCATGCATTTACTGATTATTTTTTGCTATAAAACCCTGAAATTGAAAAGCATTTCAAATCAACTATGAAAAGGTTAAAAGTTGGCATGGTATCATTATTTCACCCACATAGCATGTGCAAGAACGTAGAGAGGGTTACAACAAAAAATGGATGCACTTCGTGTACAAAACGGACAATCTCTTTCAAAGTATCAGGGTTTCATACGGAAACTCGTCTGCTACAAAGGGATTTCATTTTTTTGAACTTACTTGAACTCCATAGTTTTTCTGTGTTCAAAATGCACCATTCAAAGCCACATCAACAATTTTCAACCCTTTCTGACTTCATTTGTTATTTTTCATGCATTTACTGATTATTTTGAGCTATAAGACCCTGAAATTGAAGGCAACATATAGCTCTCATGAATAGATAAGTGACCAAATTAATAGAAGTTCACCATCACATTAAAACCAAAGTACATACATAGTTCTCATTGAACAACATATATATAGCTCTCCAGAGCATCTAATTAAACCATACATTGAAATTATGTAAAACATTTCAATGCAACAACAAATGCGATCATAATCGCAACCAAGGTAACAATTGATCCAACTACATAATGATACCAAGCCTCGGTATGAATGGCATATTTTCTAATCTTTCTAATCTTCAACCGCATTGCATCCATCTTGATCTTGTGATCATCGACGACATCCGCAACATGCAACTCCAATATCATCTTCTCCTCCTCAATTTTTTTTATTTTTTCCTTCAAGTAATTGTTTTCTTCTTCAACTAAATTTAACCTCTCGACAATAGGGTCGGTTGGAATTTCCGGTTCAACCACCTCCTAGATAAATAAAATCTATGTCACGTTGGTCGGCATAATTGTCATAAACAATAAATGAACCAAATAGTTATAAAAATATAATATATACCACATCCGAATCATAGACAGGACGAGGGCCGACGGGGGCGGATACCAAAACCATCGCACTATATAATAAGAAGGAATAATAAAAGTAACAAAATTAGACAAGTATCTATCTGAAGTAAGAATTTTTTTTCTTTCAGAAAGAAGATAAGAACAAGAGGCTCACCACGGTGGTGCTGGCGACGAGATCAGCGCGGGCGATCGACGACGGTGAAGACGGGGACGGGACGTGACAGACCGCTAAACCTAGACAAATCTCGGGGAAAATGGAGCTCGGAGGTCGAGTTTCGAGAGGAGAAAGATTAACTAGTGTGGCTCAGACATTTCATCGAACACCTCATGTGCATAGGAGGTGAGCTAGAGCACCCAAATGCCCTCCCCTCGACGGCCAAAAAAAATAGAGCACTGTGGAGTGCTCTGCTGCGGCGATGGGGTATATATAGGCAGCTCATTTGTCCCGGTTCGTGGCTAGAACCGGTACTAAATCCGGGCCTTCTGTCCCGGTTCAAGCCAAGAACCGGGACCAATGGTTGTGGGCCCAGGAGCGAGGCCCATTAGTCCCGGTTCGTGCCTCGAACCGGGACAAATGGTTCCATACGAACCGGGACCAATGCCCACGAGGCCCCGGCCGGCCCCCTGGGCTCACGAACCGGGACGAATGCCCCCATGGGTCCCGATTCGTGACTGAACCGGGACTAATGGGCTTGCCATGCCCGAACGAAAGCCCTGTTTTCTACTAGTGGGGGAACGTAGTAATTTCAAAATTTTCCTACGCACACGCAAGATCATGGTGATGCATAGCAATGAGAGGGCAGAGTGTTGCCTACGTACCCTCGTAGACCGTAAGCGGAAGCGTTTATCAACGCGGTTGATGTAGTCGTACACCTTCACGATCCGTCCCGATCAAGCACCGAACGTACGACACCTCCGCGTTCAGCACACGTTTAGCTCGATGACGTCCTCGCCTTCTTGATCTAGAAAAAGGGGCAAAGTAGTAGATGAGTCCCGGCAGCATGACCGCAGGGCTTCTCCTAAGCTCTACAAAAACTATGATGGAGGATAAACTAGAGGGGACGGGGTTGCCGGCACATGGCTTGGTGTTTCTTGATGTGTCTTGGGTGCTAGCCCTACCCCTCTATTTATATGTTGAGCCTTGGGGTCGAAACTTGGAGTAAAAGCCTCCACAAAGTCGGTTTCACCCTAAAGGCAAGAGTCCTTCTTGGACTCCAGGGCCAGACGCCAGGGTTCCCGGCGTCTGGACCCACATGCCAGGGACCCTGGCGTCTGGCCCTTGGACTCCGCAAAACTTCCTTTTGCGCTTTCCAAAAACCTTGTGGGCTTTCCCCTTTGGCCCAAATAAAGTGTTATCGTACCCAAACATTTCGGGAAACATCCGGAACCCCTTCCGGTGAATTCCGGAACCCTTCCGGAGACCAAACACTATTATCCCATATATCAAACTTTATCTCCGGACCATTCCGGAGTTCCTCGTCATGTCCGTGATCTTATCCGGAACTCCGAATAACATTCGGTTACCAACATACATAACTCATAAATACTATATCGTCAACGAACGTTAAGCGTGCGGACCCTACGGGTTCGAGAACTATGTAGACATGACCGAGACACTTCTCTGGTCAATAACCAATAGCGGAACCTGGATGCCCATATTGGCTCCTACATATTCTACGAAGATCTTTATCGGTCGAACCGCATAACAACATACGTTGTTCCCTTTGTCATCGGTATGTTACTTGCCCGAGATTCGATCGTTGGTATCTCAATACCTAGTTCAATCTCGTTACCGGCAAGTCTCTTTATTCGTTCCGTAATACATCATCCCGCAACTAACTCATTAGTTACATTGCTTGCAAGGCTTATAGTGATGTGCACTACCGAGAGGGCCCAGAGATACCTCTCCGACAATCGGAGTGACAAATCCTAATCTCGATCTATGCCAACTCAACAAGTACCATCGGAGACACCTGTAGAGCACCTTTATAATCACCCAGTTACGTTGTGACGTTTGGTAGCACACAAAGTGTTCCTCCGGTATTCGGGAGTTGCATAATCTCACAGTCATAGGAACATGTATAAGTCATGAAGAAAGCAATAGCAATATACTAAACGATCAAATGCTAAGCTAACGGAATGGGTCAAGTCAATCACATCATTCTCTAATGATGTGATCCCGTTAATCAAATGACAAGTCATGTCTATGGTTAGGAAACATAACCATCTTTGATTCAACGAGCTAGTCAAGTAGCTAGAGGAATACTAGTGACACTCTATTTGTCTATGTATTCACACATGTACTAAGTTTCCGGTTAATACAATTTTAGCAGGAATAATAAACATTTATCATGAAATAAGGAAATAAATAATAACTTTATTATTGCCTCTAGGGCATATTTCCTTCACCGCCCCCCCCCCCCCCCATATTTGTGATTTAACAAAGAGGCCCGGTGAGCTTTTACACTGATGGGTCGGGCTTGGGCCTGATTTCTAGGCCCGACACCTGAGCTTGGGTTTTTTGCGTCGGGCTTGGTTAGGCCCGGCCCGAGAAATGGCCAGGTATAGCTCACGCGGAGCATCTCTAGCAGATGATGCCGCGGTGCCAAAAACGGTCGTTTAGACATTTTGAGCATCTGTTACGGCAGGAACTCTTCTAGTGTCTAAAAACCTTTTCTCCTACCCTCATTTTTGGGCACCAAACTTCTTCATTGGAGCATATCTAGCAGATCCTATAAAAGCAGTCAAACTTTTAAATTTATGGTACAAATTATAAAAACATACCAAATAGATTCTGTAAAATAGCAGATCCCCTTTTTTTTTACAGGTTCTCGTACATTAGAGCAACCATCCGTTATATACCAAGCTATTTTTTGAGGGAACCTGTAAACCAATCAACGCTAGAGTAGGGGACCTGGCTACGACCGTGAGCAGCGAGCAGGCGGAGGAGCTCGGCAGCGGCTGCCCAGAGCATCATTGGAGCACGGGGCGGGTCGGAAGCATCGCCGGAGCGGCTCCTTTTTGGGTCAGCCGGAGTTCGAGTTCATCCATCCGTGCGTCCCCAAAAAACGAAACGTGTGGAGAAAATAAAACTCCTAGATACGGGTTTGCGGGATTTGTTCCGTTTGATGCTTCGCGGTACGTAAATTCATTTTAAGGGGGTATGTTGTTTTGAGATTTTGAGAAGAGTTGCTCTTTGGAGAGCACAATACGATGAAAGTTGTAAGCTATGTTCAGGAGGAGTTATTGTCTATCGTTGGCCTCTATGATAGAACCCGTCAGCCGTCAAGGAGGTCTAAGATACGGTGGTTTGCCCTATGGTGGATGTCAGCGGTTCGAATCCGCTTATCTGTCGGAGAAACTCTCATACGCGTGCGACCCAATTGCCTGTGAAAGTGCAGGTGTGTAATTGACGAAGACAGGAACGCATTTTGCATCGTGTGCGTGTGTGTTTCGTATGGTGACGTGAATGTGAGCCTCTGCATTTGTATTGTTTTCAAAAAAAAAATCGACTTCAAACCAGTCGTACATACGCGCGATCGCCATAGCTAGGGTTCATACATCAAAATATGCTCCCAAGTTATACATGCCAAACTTCACGAACCAAAACGCAAAATGTCACCGACGGAACGAAGCCAGATCGATCGAGCCAGTCTCTCCGTCTAGAGCTTGAAGAGCTTCCTGAGGTTCATGGGGGAGATGTACTTGCTGTCGCCGTCGACGATGTACTTGGCGAGCAGCACGTTGGCCTTCTCGCTGGGATGATACGGGTCCCAGAACACGTGGTTCTCCCGGTCGTCGCACATGCTGGACGTCGGCCCGCACGGCACGATCCCGGCGTACCTGCCGCCGTTGCCGCAGCAGGCCACGCTGGCCGTCGAGAACCCGTACTTCCTGTGGTTGGCGATGAGCTCCATCACCAGGTCGTACACGTTGGCCAGCAGGAACCTGCCCCCCGGCAGCCCGCCGGCGTTGAGCTCGATGAGCAGGTCGCGCAGCCGGCCGTTGTACTGCGCAGCGAGCGTGTTGGGCAGCTTCACGCACTCATCGTCCTTGACCCGGTTCAGCGTCTTCTGGTACGGGATGCATCCCAGCGGCCCCACGTTGGCCACCACGAACTTGCGCGCCCCCAGCGCGTGCAGCCGCGTGAGCTGCTCCCGGAGGTGGATGATGAGGTCGTCGATGAAGCCGTCGGGCGACTCGGCCACGCGCGTGCCGGCGGAGAGCACCGGCATCAGGTAGTTGTTGAGGAAGTCGTTGGAGCCGACGGTGATGGAGAAGATGGCCTTCTTGTGGATGAACTCCCTCGCCTTCTCCTTGCCCAGCAGGCCGTCCAGCTCCCGCCGCGTGATGTTGAAGTAGTCCACCTGCACGTCCATGCCGATCCGGTTCACGAACACCCGGCCCGTGCCGTTCAGGATCCCGGCCCCGCCGGACGCGTAGTTCACGCCGTTCAGCAGCGCGCCGCCCGTCGTGTTCGGCGCCAGGAACGGCGGCGAGTAGTCCGCCTGGCCCAGCATCTCCCCTGAAAATTGGAATTTGCATACATATTTAAGTGACAGAGTGATGGCAACTCTAGGCTCATCGTACAAGGATAATACAGTATATTCAGTACTTGAAAATTACCTATGATGTCGGCGATGGTCCTGCCGTTGGTGAAGCGGCCGGTGGGCGTCCCGCCGGAGGCGGCGAAGTCGATGCCGTTGGGGTTCATGTCGGCCTTGGACAGCGTGGAGAGGTAGTTGTTGTTCCCGGCGTCGACCAGCGAGTCCCCGAAGATGAAGGACGCCCCGGGCGTGTCCTCGTCCACGGTGTCCTCCCCTCTCACCCTCGCCACCGCCGCCGCGCACAGCACCGCCACCACGGCCACCGCCACCGCCGCCGCCGAACCCATTCTCCCCATGCAGATGGAGCTACCCGCAAGGCCGCAACGACAGCACGCACGTACGAACTGAACTGACACCGCAAGAGCAGGGAGGGTATATAGGCAGCGAGGCGCGCGTTAGGTGGCGCGGTCGATGACTATCTGAGCCGTATGTCACCTTCTCCTAGCTCAGGATCTCCATGGGAGCGAGACCATGGATGGGAGAAGAACGCACGGCTCGATGATCGACTGTGGCTTGTGGGATTCGTGTGTGCAGTGGGGGTGCTTGATATGGAAGCTCAGTGGAGGGGTTCGGTTTGTTGGTTTGACGCATGTGGTGGACAGTGCTAGATATGGTAGTTAAGCAAACAAGCGTTACGTCTCACTCTCGTCGCTGCTCTCCTCACGTATGCGCGCGACCGCCGGAGTCAGCAGGGACGGTTGATGCGCGTTGGGCGCTCCCGAAAAGCGGCGCCTTTTCCCCTGTGTTGGCGCGGTCGGGTGGGGGTTTAGGTGGCCTGAAATAACCAAACGATGTTGCACGCGTTCCAGGGGCAGAGGTGTACTACTCTCGTCGTTGTCTGGCAGATGGTCTCTGTGGGGTTTGCAGCTTCGTGGAAATGGATTGATGTTGGTGATGGAGAATCTGGGGGTGCATTAAGAAAATTGTGATAGGGATTTTTTTTACTTTCTATTTTCAAGTTAGAGCAACTCCAATGGGGCAACCCAAACGAACGGCGATTTCGTCCGCTTTTTGTCCGTTTGGGTCGGCCGCCCGCCCGGCGTCCGGCCTCTTTTAGATTTGGGTCGGCAGGGCGCCCAACGCGCAGACCCATTTCATGTCCGCGCGCAATTTTTCGAATGTTGGCGCGCGTTATTAAAAATGCGTTCCCTCCACACTCTGTCGGCCGCCCACTCGCCTCGCCGCCTCTGCGCCACTATGTCGATGCGCCGCCTGGGCGCTTCGGATTTTCGCGGAGTCCGCGAGCGCCGCTCCGGCGCCTTCTCCTCCGAAATCTGGTTTGGCGAAAAACGCCTCAGTCTCGGCACCTTCGACACCGCAGAGGAGGCGGCCCGCGCGTACGACGCGGCGGCGTGGCGCCTCCGGCGGCCTCGTCGGGAGATGAATTTTCCCGACGTGTCGACGAGCCAGCGGGCGCAGGATCTCGCGCCTCTCCCCCGGCTTTTCACCGACGACGATCGTCGTGACAACCGGAGGCGGCAGCGTCGCCTCGCCATCGCCGAGATGGATGTGGAAGCCATGGCGGTGTGGCGCGAACGCTTCCCGCAGGACATCGTCAACGAGCGCCAGTTCTACAAGCAACGGAGGACGGAGAGGGAGGCGAGGAGGACGGAGTGAGCCGCCTATCGGGAGGACATGCGTGCGCGGAAGCAGGCCGCTCAATTGAAAATGATGTTGCGGAACGCAGTAATTTCAAAAAAAAAATTCTACGCACACGCAAGATCCATCTAGCTGATGCATAGCAACGAGAGGGGAGAGTGATGTCCACGTACCCTCGTAGACCGAAAGCGGAATCGTTATGACAACACGGTTGATGTAGTCGTACATCTTCACGATCCGACCGATCCTAGCATCGAAAGTACGACACCTCCGCGATCTGCACATGTTCAGCTCGATGACGTCCCACGAATTCTAGATCCAGCCGAGGTCGAGGGAGAGTTTCGTCAGCACGACGGCGTGATGACGGTGTTGATGAAGTTACCGACGCAGGGCTTCGCCTAAGCACTGCAACGATATGCCCGAGGTGGAAACCTGTGGAGGGGGCACCGCACACGGCTAAACAATCAACTTGTATGTCTTGGGGTGCCCCCGTATATAAAGGAGCAAGGGGGAGGCCGGCCGGCCCTCCTTGGCGCGCCCCAAAGAGGGGAATCCTACTAGGACTCCAAGTCCTAGTATGTTTCCACCAAAAGGGAGAGAGGGGGAAGGAAGGAGAGGGAGAGGGAGAAGGAAAGGGGGCGCCCCCCTTCCTAGTCCAATTCGGACTCAAGGGGGAGGGGGCGCGCGGCCTGCCCTGGCCGCCCCTCTCTCTCTCTCCACTAAGGCCCATTAGTTCCCCCGGGGTTTCCGATAACCCTCCGGCACTCCGGTTTTATCCGAAACTTCTCCGGAACACTTCTGGTGTCCGAATATAGTCGTCCAATATATCAATCTTTATGTCTCAACCATTTCGAGACTCCTCGTCATGTCCGTGATCAAATTCGGGACTCCGAACAACCTTCGGTACATCAAAACACATAAACTCATAATACCGATCGTCATCGAACGTTAAGCGTGCGGACCCTACGGGTTCAAGAACTATGTAGACATGACCGAGACTCATCTCTGGTCCATAACCAACAGTGGAACCTGGATGCTCATATTGGTTCCTACATATTCTACGAAGATCTTTTATCGGTCAAACCGCATAACAACATACGTTGTTCCCTCTGTCATCGGTATGTTACTTGCCCGAGATTCGATTGTCGGTATCTCAATACCTAGTTCAATCTCGTTACCGACAAGTCTCTTTACTCGTTCTGTAATGCATCATCCCGTAACGAACTCATTAGTCACATTGCTTGCAAGCCTTATAGTGATGTGCATTACCGAGAGGGCCCAGAGATACCTCTCCGACAATCAAAGTGACAGATCCTAATCTCGATCTATGCCAACTCAACAAACACCATCGGAGACACCTGTAGAGCATCTTTATAATCACCCAGTTACGTTGTGACGTTTGATAACACACTAAGTGTTCCTCCGGTATTCGGGTCTCATAGTCATAGGAACATGTATAAGTCATGAAGAAAGCAAAAGCAACAAACTAAACGATCAAGTGCTAAGCTAACGGAATGGGTCAAGTCAGTCACATCATTCTCTAATGATGTGATCTCGTTAATCAAATGACAACTCATGTCTATGGCTAGGAAACTTAATCATCTTTGATTCAACGAGCTAGTCAAGTAGAGGCATACTAGTGACACTCTGTTTGTCTATGTATTCACACATGTACTAAGTTTCCGGTTAATACAATTCTAGCATGAATAATAAAAATTTATCATGATATAAGGAAATATAAATAACAACTTTATTATTGCCTCTAGGGCATATTTCCTTCAGTCTCCCACTTGCACTAGAGTCAATAATCTAGATTACACAGTAATGATTCTAACACCCATGGAGTCTTGGTGCTGATCATGTTTTGCTCGTGAGAGAGGCTTAGTCAACGGGTCTGCAATATTCAGATCCGTATGTATCTTGCAAATCTCTATGTCTCCCTCCTTGACTTGATCGCGGATGGAATTGAAGCGTCTCTTGATGTGCTTGGTTTTCTTGTGAAATCTGGATTCCTTTGCCAAGGCAATTGCACGAGTATTGTCACAAAAGGTTTTCATTGGACCCGATGCACTAGGTATGACACCTAGATCGGATATGAACTCCTTCATCCAGACTCCTTTATTTGCTGCTTCCGAAGCAGCTATGTACTCCGCTTCACACGTAGATCTCGCCGCGACGCTTTGCTTAGAACTGCACCAACTTTGCAGCTACACCGTTCAATATAAATACGTATCCGGTTTGTGACTTAGAGTCATCCGGATCAGTGTCAAAGCTTGCATCGACGTAACCATTTACGACGAGCTCTTTGTCACCTCCATAAAAGAGAAACATATCCTTAGTCCTTTTCAGGTATTTCGGGATGTTCTTGACCGCTGTCCAGTGATCCACTCTTGGATTACTTTGGTACCTCCCTGCTAAACTAATAGCAAGGCACACATCAGGTCTGGTACGCAGCATTGCATACATGGTAGAACCTATGGCTGAAGCATAGGGAATGACTTTCATTTTCTCTCTATCTTCTGCAGTGGTCGGGCATTGAGTCTGACTCAACTTCACACCTTGTAACACAGGCAAGAACCCTTTCTTTACTTGATCCATTTTGAACTTCTTCAAAACTTTGTCAAGGTATGTGCTTTGTGAAAGTCCAATTAAGCGGCTTGATCTATCTCTATAGATCTTGATGCCCAATATATAAGCAGCTTCACCGAGGTCTTTCATTGAAAAACTCTTATTCAAGTATCCTTTTATGCTATCCAGAAATTCTATATCATTTCCAATCAACAATATGTCATCCACATATAATATTAGAAATGCTACAGAGCTCCCACTCACTTTCTTGTAAATACAGGCTTCTCCAAAAGTTTGTATAAAACCATATGCTTTGATCACACTATCAAAACATTTATTCCAACTCCGAGATGCTTGCACCAGTCCATAAATGGATCGCTGGAGCTTGCACACTTTATTAGCATCCTTTGGATTGATAAAAACTTCGGGTTGCATCATATACAACTCTTCTTCCAGAAATCATTCAGGAATGCAGTCTACACATCCATTTGCCAAATTTCATAATCATAAAATGCAGCAATTGCTAACATGATTCGGACGGACTTAAGCATCGCTACGGGTGAGAAGGTCTCATCGTAGTCAACTCCTTGAACTTGTCGAAAACCTTTCGCAACAAGTCGAGCTTTGTAGATAGTAACATTACCGTCAGCGTCAGTGTTCTTCTTGAAGATCCATTTATTCTCTATGGCTTGCCGATCATCGGGCAAGTCAACCAAAGTGCGCACTTTGTTCTCATACATGGATCCCATCTCAGATTTCATGGCCTCAAGCCATTTCGCGGAATCTGGGCTCATCATCGCTTCCTCATAGTTCGTAGGTTCGTCATGGTCAAGTAACATGACCTCCAGAACTGGATTACCGTACCACTCTGGTGCGGATCTTACTCTGGTTGACCTACGAGGTTCAGTAGTAAATTGATCTGAAGTTACATGATCATCATCATTAGCTTCCTCACTAATTGGTGTAGTAGTCACAGGAACTGATTTCTATGATGAACTACTTTCCAATAAGGGAGCAGGTACAGTTACCTCATCAAGTTCTACTTTCCTCCCACTCACTTCTTTCGAGAGAAACTCCTTCTCTAGAAAGGATCCATTCTTAGCAATGACTGTCTTGCCTTCGGATCTGTGATAGAAGGTATACCCAACAGTCTCTTTTGGCTATCCTATGAAGACACATTTCTCCGATTTGGGTTCGAGGTTATCAGGTTGAAGCTTTTTCACATAAGCACCGCAGCCCCAAACTTTAAGAAACGACAATTTGGGTTTCTTGCCAAACCACAGTTCATAAGGTGTCGTCTCAACGGATTTAGATGGTGCCCTATTTAACATGAATGCAGCCGTCTCTAAAGCGTAACCCCAAAACGATAGCGGTAAATCAGTAAGAGACATCATAGATCGCACCATATCTAATAAAGTGCGGTTACGACGTTCGGACACACCATTACGCTATGGTGTTCCGGGTGGCATGAGTTGCGAAACTATTCCGCATTGTTTCAAATGAAGACCAAACTCGTAACTCAAATATTCTCCTCCACGATCAGATCGTAGAAACTTTATGTTCTTGTTACGATGATTTTCCACTTCACTCTGAAATTCTTTGAACTTTTCAAATGTTTCAGACTTATGTTTCATTAAGTAGATATGCGCATATCTGCTCAAATCATCTGTAAAGGTCAGAAAATAATGATACCTGCCGCGAGCCTCAATATTTATCAGACCACATACATCAGTATGTATGATTTCCAATAAATTTGTTGCTCGCTACATTGTTCCGGAGAACGGAGTTTTAGTTATCTTGCCCATGAGGCATGGTTTGCAAGTACCAAGTGATTCATAATCAAGTGATTCCAAAAGTCCATCAGTATGGAGTTTCTTCATGCGCTTTACACCAATATGACCCAAATGGCGGTGCCACAAATAAGTTGCACTATCATTATGAACTCTGCATCATTTGGCTTCAATATTATGAATATGTGTGTCACTACTATCGAGATTCAACAAAAATAGACCACTCTTCAAGGGTGCATGACCATAAAAGATATTACTCATATAAATAGAACAACCATTATTCTCGGATTTAAATGAATAACCGTCTCTCATCAAACAAGATCCAGATATAATGTTCATGCTTAACGCTGGCACCAAATAACAATTATTCAGGTCTAAAACTTATCCCGAAGGTAGATGTAGAGGTAGCGTGCCGACGGCGATCACATCGACTTTGGAACCATTTCCCACACGCATCGTCACCTCATCCTTAGCCAATCTTCACTTAATCTGTAGTCCCTGTTTCGAGTTGCAAATATTAGCAACAGAACCAGTATCTGTTGGGGAAAGTAGTAATAATTCAAAATTTTCCTACGTGTCACCAAGATCAATCTAGGAGATGCTAGCAACGAGAGAGAGGGAGTGCATCTTCATACCCTTGAAGATCGCTAAGCGGAAGCGTTACAAGAACGCGGTTGATGGAGTCGTACTCGCGGCGATTCAAATCGCGAAAGGTCCGATCCAAGCGCCGAACGGATGGCGCCTCCGCGTTCAACACACGTACGGCCCGGGGACGTCTCCTCCTTCTTGATCCAGCAAGGGGAGAGGAGAAGTTGAGGGAGAACTCCGACAGCATGACGGCGTGGTGGCGATGGAGCTCGTGGTTCTCTGGTAGAGCTTCGTTAAGCACTACGGAGGAGGAGGAGTTGGAGGAGGAGAGGGCTGCGCCAGGGGAAGGGGTCATGGCTGCCCTCCCACCCCTCACTATATATAGGGGGAAGGGGTGAGGGGGAGGCGCCCTAGGGTTTCACCTAGGGGGCGGCAGCCAGGGCAGATTGGACCTCCATAGGAAAACCCTAGGGAGACTTGCCCCCCAAGCCAAGCCAGGTGGAGGCTTGCCTCCCAAGTCAGGTGGAGGCGCCCCACCTTCCCAAGCAATGTGGGAAAGGGTGTGGGGGCGCACAGGCAAGGGGCTGGTTTGCCCTCCTCTCCTTGGCCCATGAGGCCCTGCAACACTTGCCGGGGCCCCCGAAACACCTTTCGGTCATGCTGGCCATAGCCTGGTACCCCCGGAACACTTCCGGACTCCAATACCCTTCGTCCAATATATCAATCTTCACCTCCGGACCATTCCGGAACTCCTCATCATGTCCGGGATCTCATTCGAGACTCCGAACAACCTTCGGTAACCACATACTATTTCCCATAACAATTCTAGCGTCACGGAACCTTAAGTGTGTAGACTCTACGTGTTCGGGAACCATGCAGACATGACCGAGACACCTCTCCGGCCAATAACCAATAGCGGGATCTGGATACCCATATTGGCTCCCACATGTTCCACGATAATCTCATCGGATGAACCACGATGTCGGGGATTCAATCAATCCCGTATTCAATTCCCTTTGTCTATCGGTATGTTACTTGCCCGAGATTCGATCGTCAGTATCCCCATACCTCGTTCAATCTCGTTACCGGCAAGTCTCTTTACTTGTTCCGTAATGCATGATCCCATGGCTATCTCCTTAGTCACATTGAGCTCATTATGATGATGCATTACCGAGTGGGCCCAGAGATATCTCTTCGCCATACGGAGTGACAAATCCTAGTCTCGATTCGTGCCAACCCAACAGACACTTTCAGAGATACCTGTAGTGCACCTTTATAGCCACCCAGTTACATTGTGACGTTTGATACACCCAAAGCACTCCTACGATATCTGGGAGTTGCACAATCTCAAGGTCTAAGGAAATGATACTTTACATTAGAAAAGCTCTAGCAAACGAACTACACGATCTTGTGCTATGCTTAGGATTGGGTCTTGTCCATCACATCATTCTCCTAATGATGTGATCCCGTTATCAACAACATCCAATGTCCATGGTCAGGAAACCATAACCATCTATTGATCAACGAGCTAGTCAACTAGAGGCTTACTAGGGACATGTTGTGGTCTATGTATTCACACATGTATTACGGTTTCCGGTTAATACAATTATAGCATGAACAATAGACAATTATCATGAACAAGGAAATATAATAATAACCATTTTATTATTGCCTCTAGGGCATATTTCCAACAGTCTCCCACTTGCACTAGAGTCAATAATCTAGTTCACATCGCCATGTGATTAACACTCATGGTTCACATCGCCATGTGACTAACACCCAAAGAGTTTACTAGAGTCAATAATCTAGTTCATATCGCCATGTGATTAACACCCAAGAGTTTACTAGAGTCAATAATCTAGTTCACATCACCATGTGATTAACACTCAATGAGTTCTAGGGTTTGATCATGTTATACTTACGAGAGAGGTTTTTAGTCAACGGGTCTGCAACATTCAGATTCGTGTGTACTTCGCAAATCTCTATTTCATATTGCAGATGTTGCTACCATGCTCCACTTGGAGCTATTCCAAATGGTTGCTCCACTATACGTATCCGGTTTGCTACTCAGAGTCATCCGGATAGGTGTTAAAGCTTGCATCGATGTAACCCTTTACACCGAACTCTTTATCACCTCCATAACCGAGAAACATTTCCTTATTCCTCTAAGGACAATTTTGACCGTTGTCCAATGATCCATTCTTGGATCACTCTCGTACCCCCTTGCCAGACACGTGGCAAGGCACATCGCAGTACATAGCATGGCATATCGTATAGAGCCTATGGCTAAGGCATAGGGGATGACTTTCGTCCTTTCTCTTTCTTCTGCCGTGGTCGAGCTTCAAGTATTAACTTCACACCTTACAACTCAGGCAAGAACTCCTTCTTTGACTGATCCATCTTGAACTCCTTCAAGATCATGTCAAGGTATGTGCTCTATGAAAGTCTTATTAGGCGTCTTGATCTATCTCTATAGATCTTGATACCCAACATGTATGCAGTTTTACACAGGTCTTCCTTTGAAAAACTCCATTCAAACAACCCTTTATGCTTTCCAGAAATTCTACATCATTTCTGATCAACAATATGTCATCCACATATACTTATCAAAATTTTGTAGTGCTCCCACTCACTTTCTTGCAAATACAAGTTTCTTGCAAACTTTGTATAAACCCAAATGCTTTGATCACCTCATCAAAGTGTATGTTCCAACTCCGAGATGCTTGCTCCAGTCCATAGAAGGATCGCTAGAGTTTGCATACCTTTTAGCATCCTTAGGATCGACAAAACCTTCTGGTTGTATCACATACAGCCTTTCCTCACGGAAACCGTCAAGGAAACTTTGTTTTGACATCCATCTGCCAGATTTCGTAAATGAAAATGCATCAACTGCTAACAAAATTCTAACAGACTTTAGCATCGCTATGATTGAGAAAGTCTCATCACAGTCAACTCCTTGAACTTGTCGGAAACTTCTTTGAGACAAGTCGAGCTTCATAAATGGTGACATTACCATCAGCGTCTGTCTTCTTCTTAAAGATCCATTTATTCTAAATGGCTCGCCGATCATCGGGCAAGTCCACCAAAGTCCATACTTTGTTCTCATACATGGATCCTATCTCGGATTTCATGGATTTCAGCCATTTGCTGGAATCAGGGCCCACCATCGCTTCTCCATAGCTCATAGGTTCATCTTTGTCCAACAACATGACCTTTAAGACAGGGTTACCACTCAGAAGTTGTACACACCCTTGTCAACCTACGAGGTTTGATAGTAACTTGATCTGAAGCTCCATGATCATCATCATTAGCTTTCTCTTCAACTGAGGTTGGTGCCACAGAAACATCTTTCTGTGTTGCACTACTCTTTGGTTGAAGTAAAGGTTCAACAACCTCATCAAGTTCTATCTTCCTCCCACTCAATTATTTCGAGAGAAACTCTTTCTCGAGAAAGGACCTGTTCCTAGCGACAAACACTTTGCCCTCAGATTTGAGATAGAAGGTATACCCAATCGTCTTGTTTGGGTATTCTATGAAGACACAATTTTCTGCTTTGGGTTCGAGCTTTTCTAGCCAAAGCCTATCGACATAAGCATCGTAGCCCCAAACCTTAAGAAACAACAACTTAGGTTTCTTGCGAAACCATAGTTCATACGGTGTCGTCTCCACAGACTTAGATGGTGCCCTATTTAAAGTGAATGTAATTGTCTTTAATGCATAACCCCAAAATGATAGTGGTAGATCGGTAAGAGACATCATAGATCGCACCATATCCAATAGGGTGCGATTACGACATTCGGACATACCATTACGCTATGGTGTTCCAGGTGGTGTCAACTGTGAAATGATTCCACCTTGTCTTTAATGATTGCCAAACTCATAACTCAGATACTCTCCCCTTGATTAGATCGTAGGAACTTGATCTTCTTGATATGATGATTCTCAACTTCACTCTGAAATTGCTTGAACTTTTCAAACGTTTCAGACTTATGCTACATTAAGTAAATATACCCATATCTACTCAATTCATCGGTGAAGGTGAGAAAATAACGATATCCACTGCACGCATCAACACTCATCGGATCGCATACATCAGCATGTATGATTTCCAACAAGTCACTTGCCCATTCCATTGTTCCAAAACGGGGTTTTAGTCATCTTGCCAACGAGGCATGGTTCACATGTGTCAAGTGATTCAAAATCAAGTGACTTCAAAAGTCCATCAGCATGGAGGTTCTTCATGCGCTTTACACCAATATGACTTAAGCGGCAGTGCCACAAGAAACTGGTACTATCATTATCAACTTTACATCTTTTGGCATCAATGTTATGAACATGTGTATCACTACGACCGAGATTCAATAAACCATTCACATTGGGTGCATGACCATAGAAGGTGTTATTCATGTAAATAGAATAACCATTATTCTCTGACTTAAATGAATAACCGTATTGCAATAAACATGATCTAATCATGTTCATGCTCAACGCAGACACCAATGCAAACAACATTTATCTAGGTTCAACACTAATCTCGAAGGTAGAGGGAGCGTGCGATGGTGATCACATCAACCTCGGAAACACTTCCAACACACATCGTCACCTCGCCCTTAGCTAGTCTCCGTTTCTTCGGTAGCTTTTGTTTCGAGTTACCAATATTAGCAACTGAACCGGTATCTAATACCCATGTGCTACTATGAGTACTAGTAAGGTACACATCAATAACACATATATCAAATATACTTTTGTTGAAGTTGCCAGCCTTCTTATCTACAAAGTATTTGAGGCAGTTCCGCTACCAGTGACCGTTCCCCTAATAGAAGCACTTCGTCTCGGGTTTTGGGTTCATGGGTTCCTTCACTGGAGCGGCAACTGGCTTGCCATTCATGAAGTTTCCCTTCTAGCCCTTGCCCTTCTTGAAACCAGTGGTCTTGTTAACCATCAACACTTGATGCTCCTTCTTGATTTCTACCTTCACGGCCTTAAGCTCGACGAACAGCTCCGGGATCATCTTCCCTTGCATGTTATAGTTCATCACGAAACTCTAGTAGTTTGGTGATAGTGACTGGAGAACTTTGTCAATCACTCTCTTATCTGGAAGATTAGCTCCCACTTGATTCAAGCGATAGAAGCACCCAGACATTCTGAGCACGTGCTCACTGGCTGAGCTATTCTCCTCCATCTTGTAGGGCAAAGATCTTGTCAGAGGTCTCACACCTCTCAACACGGGCATGAGCCTGAAATACCAATTTCAGCTCTTGGAACATCTCATATGTTCCATCGCGTTCAAAACGCTTTTGGAGCCCCGACTCTAAGCCGTAAAGCATGGCGCACTAAACTATCAGGTAGTCATCAGAACGTGTCTGCCAGATGTTCACAACATCCACAGACGACGCCAGAGGGGTTGGCACACCGAGCGGTGCATCAAGGACAGAAGCCTTCTGTGTAGCAGTGAGGACAATCCTCGGACTACGGCCCTAGTCCGCACAATTGCTTACAATATCTTTCATCTTAGTCTTTCTCTAGGAACGTATTAAAACAAGGAGCTAAAGCGCGAGCTATTAATCCACAACACAACTTGCAAAGACAATTTAGACTATGTTCATGATATTTAAGTTCATCTAATCAAATTTTAATGAACTCCCACTCAGATAGACATCCCTCTAGTCATCTAAGTGCTACATGATCCGAATCGATTAGGCCATGTCCGATCATCACGTGAGACGGACTAGTCATCGACGGTGAACATCTCCATGTTGATCGCATCTACTATACGACTCATGTTCGACCTTTCGGTCTCTCGTGTTCGGAGGCCATGTCTGTACATGCTAGGCTCGTCAAGTCAACCTAAGTGTTTCGCATGTGTAAATCTGGCTTACACCCATTGTATGCGAATGTTAGAATATATCACACCTGATCATCACGTGCTGCTTCGAAACAACGAACCTTCGCAACGGTGGACAGTTAGGGGGAACACTTTTCTTGAAATTTTAGTGAGGGGTCATCTTATTTATGCTACCGTCGTTCTAAGCAAATAAGATGTAAACATGACAAACATCACATGCAAATCATAAAGTGACATGATATGGCCAATATCATCTTGCGCCTTAGATCTCCATCTTCGAGGTGCGGCATGATCACCTTCGTCACCGGCATGACACCATGATCTCCATCATCGTGTCTTCATGAAGTTGTCTTGCCAACTATTACTTCTACTACTATGGCTAACGGTTAGCAATAAAGTAAAGTAATTACATGGTGTTTTCAATGACACACAGGTCATACAATAAATTAAGACAACTCCTATGGCTCCTGCCGGTTTTCATACTCATGGAATGCAAGTCGTGATTCCTATTACAAGAACATGATCAATCTCATACATCACATATATCATTCATCACGTCCTTTTGGCCATATCACATCACATAGAATACCCTGCAAAAACAAGTTAGACGTCCTCTAATTGTCGTTGCATGTTTTACGTGGTTGCTATGGGTTTCTAGCAAGAATGTTTCTTACCTACGCAAAAGCCACAACGGTGATATACCAATTGCTATTTACCCTTCATAAGGACCCTCTTCATCGAATCCGACCCGACTAAAGTGGGAGAGACAGACACCCGCTAGCCACCTTATGCATCAAGTGCATGTCAGTCGGTGGAACCTATCTCACGTAAGAGTACGTGTAAGGTCGGTCCGGGCTGCTTCATCCCACAATGCCGCCGAATCAAGATAAGACTAGTAACGGTAAGCAAATTGAACAAATCATCACCCACAACTACTTTGTGTTCTACTCGTGCATAGAATCTACGCATAGACCTAGCTCATGATGCCACTGTTGGGGAACATAGTAATAATTCAAAATTTTCCTACGTGTCACCAAGATCAATCTAGGAGATGCTAGCAATGAGAGAGAGGGAGTGCATCTTCATACCCTTGAAGATTGCTAAGCGGAAGCGTTACAAGAACGCGGTTGATGGAGTCGTACTCGCAGCGATTCAAATCGCGGAAGATCCGATCCAAGCGCCGAACAGACGACGCCTCCGCGTTTAACACACGTACAACCCGGGGACGTCTCCTCCTTCATTGTAACGCCCCAAGACCGACGGTTCAGAAGACTTCCTTATTTTCGTGATCGCCGTGTGTTTCTTTTGTGCTTGCTCTTTATTTTTTCATTGCATCATGTCATCATGCCATCATGTCATTAATTTTTAAAACTCAACCAAGTAAATTGCATGGATCTTCGATCCATTTAAATCGAGGGAAATGCACATGGTGATTTCTCTTTATAACTTATATCCTCCCAATATTATTAGGGAGCTATATTAAATATTCCATTAGTTTGGAATTAACCTTAACACACGTGCAAAATTAATCCTATGCCTTTTCTGCCTTGAGTCGATCTCTCTAACCTTGCCAATAATTCTTTTCCCATTTATCGAGGCTCTTCCTAAATTCCCAACATTTTTGGACTCCTCAATACCTTGAACTCTTTCAAATCATTTGAATTTAAATCAAATGAGTTTGAGTTTAAATCTTTCAATCATGGCCTTTTCTATTTTCTCGGAACAAGCACTTTGTTGTGAGTCCGGGAAAATAATCCCCATGCCCAAATTCTTGTCCACTCTTTCCTTTTCTCTCCTTTTATTTCTTTGCTTTTTCTGTTTTTAGAAGAGTTTTGAAGAAGAGAGGGAGTGGAGAGCCCAGCAGCCTCCCTCTTCACTGGGCCGGCCTCTAGGCCCAGCAGCCCCCTCGCTAACCTAGCCCGATCCCCATCTCTCCCTTCGTTCTCCTCTTGCGCCGCCACTTCCTCCTCTCGATCTCTCCCCTGCAGCGCCGCCAGCCTCCCCTGTCTCATCCTCCCGATCCCCTCACCCTCTTCCTCTCGTCCTCTCCCTTGCACCGCCACCCAGAGAGAGGAGAGGAGCGAGACCCCCTGTCGCCTCCATCTTCCTCGAGCACCGGCCGCCCGCAGCAGCCTCCTCCCCTCGCGACCTCTCCGTCCACATCCGCTGCTGCTGCCTCCCGTCGTCATCTTCAAGCTCGTCGCGCAGCCGCCACCCGGATCCACCCCCGGCTGCCGTCCGGGACCTCGTCTGCCTCCCCTACACCACGCCCCGTCGCCGAGAGCTCGCGTCAAGTCCACCTCTCCTTGCCATGGCCCTCGCGAACTTCCTCACCGCCGCCTCTTCTCCTGCTTCTCCTCGTCGTCACCAACCCGCCGTTCACCTCCAGCCCTCGTCCGCGGCCGCACCAAGTCCAGCGAGGCGTCGCCGTACCCGCTGCCTCCCGCGTCTCCTCGTCGCGCGCTGGCTCCACCGCGCCTCGATCCTCCTCTGCCAGCGCCTCCGTTGCCTCTGCCGCCCTTGCTGCCGTAGCTTTGCCCAGCTGCTCCCCGTGCCGGAGTTTCAGCAAGACCCTGGTCGACCTCCTCCTTGACGACCCCCGCACCCTGCCTGCTCGTCCCTTCGCCGCTTGCGGTCCAACTCCGAGGTCACGGCGGTGTAGTCGAACTTGAGAAAACGGCAAGACCACACGGACGCTCGAACGACTACACACCGAAACATCAAGTACCTCGTCAACGTGTACGACTACCGTCGCCGCGAAGACCGCGAGTTCAACTACTTCCGCTACCGTCGCTTGGGCTCGACAAGATGTCGAGTACCACTACGTTGGCCAAGTACACCTTCGTCAAGACCGATGCCCGAACAAGCACCGTTTGCATGGATTGCGACAAGTACCTCTACCGACGATCCCGAACATTTACGAAGACATGTACCACTACCGTCGCCGTGTACCACTACTTCCCTCGACGATTTTGAACCTCTCCGAAAATGCATGCTTCGAAGGTATAACCCCGAGACGATGACCCGTGGATGAGCGCTTGTGATGTGTTGTATGAGATGCCCGTGTTTGCACCATGTCCAAATTGGTCCTTGCACGTTCCTCGTTTCCTTGCCACCATCATGTGGGAACCCGGTAACCGGGATCATCCCACCATCGTTTGCATGTTCCGTTCATCCACAGTTTCTTTTGCACCGACATCTCGACGAGTTGTCGGATCACCGTTATGTTGCCGTGGCATCATTTTCGGATTCGTTGCCGTGGCACCCCCTTCTTCCACCACGGTAACAAATGCCTCGTGTCGTTTTATACCAACATGTTCATAAAATTGCATATACCTTGCATATGTCATCCGCATCATGATAACAACATTTAAATGTTTAAAATTGTGTTTGTTTTAAATTGCTAAATGACATATGGGGATTTTCCCGGAATTGTTGTTTGTCATTCCGGCCTCATTTAAATTGCCTAATATGTGTAGTTTACTTATGTCTCACCTCTTGCCATGTTAATCAACATTTAATATTGTTGGGTACATAAACATGAGAAAACTAAATAATTAAATGTGGTGTTTCGTCAATATGCAACTCGTTGCATACTGAGCTCCACTTAATTTGTAGTGTTGTTTGTTGCACTTTGCCATGCCATGCCTCATTAAACCGGACATGCATCATATTTGTTTTTGCATCATGCCATGCGTATGTGATGGTTGTTTACTATGTTGTTTGTTTCTTTCCGGGTTGCGTCTCTCGTTACCTTCGGTTTCGTTCCGGAGTTGTGAGGATTCGTTCGACTACGTCCGCTTGTCTTCTTCATGGACTCGTTCTTCTTCCTTGCGGGATCTCAGGCAAGATGACCATACCCTCGAAATCACTTCTATCTTTGCTTGCTAGTTGTTCGTTCTATTGCCATGCTGCGCTACCTACCACTTGCTTTTCAAGCCTCCCGAATTGCCATGAACCTCTAACCTTTGTCACCCTTCCTAGCAAACCATTGTTTGGCTATGTTACCGCTTTTGCTCAGCCCCTCTTATAGCGTTGCTAGTTGCAGGTGAAGTTGAAGATTGCCCCATGTTGGATTATGTTTATGTTGGGATATCACAATATCTCTTATATTATTAATGCATCTATATACTTGGTAAAGGGTGGAAGGCTCGGCCTTATGCCTGGTGTTTTGTTCCACTCATGCCGCCCTAGTTTCCGTCATACCGGTGTTATGTTCCTTGATTTTGCGTTCCTTACGCGGTTGGGTGATTTATGGGACCCCCTTGACAGTTCGCTTTGAATAAAACTCCTCCAGCAAGGCCCAACCTTGGTTTTACCATTTGCCTACCTAAGCCTTTTTCCCTTGGGTTCTGCAGACTCAAGGGTCATCTTTATTTTAAACCCCCGGGCCAGTGTTCCTCTGAGTGCTGGTCCAAACTAGAGCAACTTGCAGCGCCACCTCGGGGAAACTCGAGGTCTGGTTTTAGTTGTACGTAGTGTTCATCCGGTGTGCCCTGAGAACGAGATATGTGCAGCTCCTATCAGGATTTGTCGGCACATTCGGGCGGCTTTGCTGGTCTTGTTTTACCATTGTCGAAATGTCTTGTAAACCGGGATTCCGAGACTGATCGGGCCTTCCCGGGAGAAGGTTTTTCCTTCGTTGACCGTGAGAGCTTATAATGGGCTAAGTTGGGACACCCCTGCAGGGTATTATCTTTCGAAAGCCGTGCCCGCGGTTATGTGGCAGATGGAAATTTGTTAATGTCCGGTTGTAGAGTACTTGACACTTGACCTTAATTAAAACGCATCAACCGTGTGTGTAGCCGTGATGGTCTCTTCTCGGCGGAGTCCGGGAAGTGAACACGGTTTCTGGGTTATGTTTGACGTAAGTAGGAGTTCAGGATCACTTCTTGATCATTGCTAGTTCACGTCCGTTCCTTTGCTTCTCTTCTCGCTCTTGTTTGCGTAAGTTAGCCACCATACTTGCTTAGTCGCTGCTGCAACCTCACCACTTTACCCCTTTCCTACCCTTAAGCTTAAATAGTCTTGATCTCGCGGGTGTGAGATTGCTGAGTCCTCGTGACTCACAGATACTTCCAAAATAGTTGCAGGTGCCGAAGATACCAGTGCAGGAGACGCAACTGAGCTCAAGTGGGAGCTCGATGAAGATCTTGTTCGTTGTGTTGTTTCTTTTCATATTGATCAGTAGTGGTGCCCAGTTGGGACGATCGGGGATCTAGCAGTTGGGTTGTCTTCTTTTCTTTTGGTTCCGTAGTCGGGCCTATGTGTGTACTCTGAATGATGTATGGTTTATTTATGTATTGTGTGAAGTGGCGATTGTAAGCCAACTCTTTATCCCATTCTTGTTCATTACATGGGATTGTGTGAAGATGACCCTTCTTGCGACAAAACCACAATGCGGTTATGCCTCTAAGTCATGCCTCGACACGTGGGAGATATAACCGCATCGTGGGCCTTACAAGTTGGTAATCAGAGCCATCCCCGACTTAGGAGCCCCCTGCTTGATCGAATCGCTGACGTTGTTGAGTCTAGAACAAAAATGTTTTGAGTCTTAGGATTATATATATCGGAGAGTAGGATTCTTTTTACTCCTCAGTCCCTTCGTCGCTCTGGTGAGGCCTCCTGACGTAGAAGTTTTGACTCTTCTCTCCTCAAATTTCACTAAAAAAAATTTAGGATCACGCGGGTATCTTGGAATCGTTCCGATGGTTCTGTGACGAGAACATTGTTCTTGGTGCCTCCTGTCATTTAGGGGTTGTGGCAGTGTCCCGGGGAGTTGAGCTCCGAGGTGTTGTCGTCACAATTTTATCGTTGCAGTTCTGGAATACCTGAGTTTCGCCGACATCGAAATCTCTTTTATGCAGTTGTTGGTGAGATCACCTCGACGCCACCCAGTACTGGGGCGGGAGTTCGGGAGTATTGCCATAACTCGTATAACGGATGCTTTTCGAAGGTTGAGGTAAACGATTTCCGGAGTTTTCTTGGTTATGTGTTGACGGATGGATACAGCTGGATCTAGGGATTGTTAGTTTGGGTGATATATATTTTGTGTCCCCTGTATCCCCAACACCTGATTGCATAACCAGAAAGTTTCGGGAGTTTATAAGTGGGAATTCAAGTAGCTCTTAGGATATCTTTCCGACAGATGCATGATATGAGACTGGGGTTCGACGTCTAGTGGTCCGCCTGTACACGATTGGTTTACAGTGGTCTCGTAGTGTCTTAAAGAGTCCTTGGCTATGCCGACTTGGGGACGCTTCGTATGTCATGTGCACTGCCTTGTACATGATGGTGCTGTACGATCGAGCCCGTGTGGGCCCCACCACGAAAACTTCGGACGGAATCTCTATCATCTGTTTGTTCAAGCTTATTCTGCAAGCCAATCCTTTGTTTTGTTTTATTTGTGGTATTCGAGTTGCTTCGAAGTCAAATGTTGATTCCATACCTTCCCTAAACGGTGTTCTCATATTGCTATGGGAATACTAATCCTTCTTGATCATCGAGGTCGTCATGTTAATTCTTTTCCAACCGGCGTGTTTCTCTTCGAGTGCATCCAGTCATTCCAACATTCGCAAGATCAATTCTAAGCTTTTTCTCAACGGTGTTCGTTTCATCCGACCCAAGTTGCCTTTGTTTTCCCACCCTCCCACCCTTTTTCTTCAAGGACTCAGATTTCTTAATCATGTATCCATCTTATGGATGTGAAGTCTCTTCATTCTTTTCAATCAATGTTCTTACCCGGTGGTTCTCA
This sequence comes from Aegilops tauschii subsp. strangulata, assembly GCF_002575655.3. Taxonomy (NCBI): domain Eukaryota; kingdom Viridiplantae; phylum Streptophyta; class Magnoliopsida; order Poales; family Poaceae; genus Aegilops; species Aegilops tauschii. The sequence continues at coordinate 74,952,972 of NC_053036.3, read as the reverse complement.
TGAAGATGTTCTTCAAGTTAATAATTCTTCATTCTTTTTCTTCTCCGGTGGATTCAATTCAAGCCTTCGGTGTTGATCATATTCCCTTCCTCGTTTCAAGTGTTTTCGTATGTTGGTTTATCTCTTAATCATTCCCCGCTTGCTATTCAATTGTTCCGGAGTGCTGAAGATATCTCTGAAGATTCGTGTTTCCACTCCGCATCAATTCTAACTATTTCGAGGTTGTTACCCCATTCAAGCCATTTAATTCAACCGGTGCAATCTCATTTTCAAGTAATCTTTTCAATGGTGTATCTTTTGAGTGGGCCCTAACCCACAGGTCTTCTCCAAGATCTTACCTGATTCTTCTAATTTTCCCGGAGCTTCTAAAATTCTTGTCGAAGTTTGACGTAAGAATGAATTATCATCAGTCAATTGCCTTCTCCACTATCGATTTCAAATTCTTTCATTGTTCGTTCAACCTTTCTAATTTTCATCCCGAAGTATCTCAACAATTTTTGATGGTGTTTCTGATCGTCATTCTCAACATTTGAAGACCGAAGAAGAGTTTTTCCTCAAAATCTTATCCGTTCTTTCAAAGATTCATGGTTCTAACTTGTTGCCATCCTCTCAAATTGTTTCCAATCGCGCAATTCTCTTCTTACCCATCCGGAGCATTTCAGAGTTGTTTTTCATTTCTTGATCATCCAAAGGCCATCATTTCAGAAGATTTCTTCGTCCAAAGTTTTTCAGCCTCGTTCTCCAATTATTATAAATTGATGTCTCTTCGTTCATCTCCATATTCTCCCGGTGCACCACTCAAGTATTCCCTAGTCAGTTCGTGATCTCTTCGTTCTCATATATTTAAATCCCCTCAAGTATCTTCTTTCGTTTTCCAATTCTTCCCGGTGAATTGTGCCTTTGCTACTTTCATTTCCAATTCTTACGGTGGTTCGTTCAAGATTCCTTTTCCTATGTCCGCATATTAATTTATTCATTGTTTCAATCCTACCGGTGGTTCGATGAAGACCTTCCCAAGTTTGCGCAATATCTATCTTAATCTTTTCTACGAGAATAAGTAGTATGCAAGAATCCATTGCTCGTCATCAATCTAAATTGGTGAAGACTAAGCATAATGTAATTCTTATTCTTGTTTCATCCAAGTGATTAATTCCTTCTTCCGGAGTTCGTTCATGTTATCAAATTCTCGGTTCAAGTTGTTCATCTTTTCTTTCCGGAGCTCCAAGTTATTTCAATTATATCATTTCGAAGCTTCATCTAATCATTGCAAGGCTTCTCCCAGAGTTCTTTTCAACTTTCCCTTTCGTTTGATCATTCTTTTATTACCGGAGTTCTTCATGGAGGCTCTACATGGTGGTTCATCAAGGATTCTTTTCATTCTTCAATTGTTCTTCAAGATTTCTCTCGGAGTCAAGATCCGTCAAGCTATACTCTAAAATAAACATGGTGCTCAACACATGTTTGTTTTGAGAAGTTCAAGCATTCTTCATCTTGCATTCTAAAGTGCAATTCGTTCTACCTTATCATTTGAGGCGGTGTTATGTCATTCTTGACAGTTTGAGTTCGCGTTTCATGATTCACATGTTGTCAAGAATGAGATATTTTAAATCCACCAATCTCTTCGTTGGATTTATCTTGTGTCATGTTTCACCTATAGCCTTCCCTAAGGAATGTAGCTATTTGTGGAGTTTATCAATGATCAAGTTTTCTCTTTCTCCTCTTGGTGGAAGAAGTTTTCATCTCTTCGTTGTTCTCAAACAAGCAATTGTTTCCGTCAGTGGCGGGTTGTCACCTCATAATGTTGAGATGTTTCCATAAGCCCACTACAAGCTTATTCTTTTCGTTGTTGGTTTTCCAACAACTCCGTTCAATCCTACTTCGTAAGGATGCTCTTTAAAATTCAATTATGGTAGGAGATGTTGGTTTCACTCTTTGTTCTATTCACTCCAACTATCTAACTATCATGCATTGTTTCCGGAGGTTTTGTGATGTTGCTCTCTTCGACCAATCATCTTGTTTTGTCAAGATCATGTAATTTTTTTCCTTTCTTATCCGTTTAACCGGAGTGTCGTGTTTTCATTCGAGTTCTCTCTTCTTATCAAGTTTTGTCTCCTCCCTCAACCGGAGTGATGTCTGAAATCTTTCTGACCCATTGTGCCATTCTTTCAATAGTTCCGGAGGCAATGTGTTGTTAATTTCATCGAGTATCCTCTCATCTTGCCAAGATCATGTTCAATTCCTTCCATTTACAGTCGGAGTGCTGCCCAAATTATATCATTATTATTCTTTCCCTATCTTGTTTTAACCGGAGTGGTTCAAATATCTATCGTGTCACTTAACCTCAAGGTTCTTGTAATGTTCCTTGTTCCTCTTGCTGAACGGAGTGTTTTAAATTTTGTTCACCTCTGTCGTGTCATTTCTTCAAGCTTTGCAACCTCTCAAGGTTCTTTGGTTTCACTCATTTGTCAAAGAAGCAATTAGTTTTACCTCTTCTTTTCCTCTCCCGTTTCTCTCCGGTGCCATCCTAGATCTCGGGACGAGATCCTCTTGTAGTGGTGGAGTGTTGTAACGCCCCAAGACCGACGGTTCAGAAGACTTCCTTATTTTCGTGATCGCCGTGTGTTTCTTTTGTGCTTGCTCTTTATTTTTTCATTGCATCATGTCATCATGCCATCATGTCATTAATTTTTAAAACTCAACCAAGTAAATTGCATGGATCTTCGATCCATTTAAATCGAGGGAAATGCACATGGTGATTTCTCTTTATAACTTATATCCTCCCAATATTATTAGGGAGCTATATTAAATATTCCATTAGTTTGGAATTAACCTTAACACACGTGCAAAATTACTCCCATGCCTTTTCTGCCTTGAGTCGATCTCTCTAACCTTGCCAATAATTCTTTTCCCATTTATCGAGGCTCTTCCTAAATTCCCAACATTTTTGGACTCCACAATACCTTGAACTCTTTCAAATCATTTGAATTTAAATCAAATGAGTTTGAGTTTAAATCTTAAAATCATGGCCTTTTCTATTTTCTCGAAACAAGCACTTTGTTGTGAGTCCGGGGAAATAATCCCCATGCCCAAATTCTTGTCCACTCTTTCCTTTTCTCTCCTTTTATTTCTTTGCTTTTTCTGTTTTTAGAAGAGTTTTGAAGAAGAGAGGGAATGGAGAGCCCAGCAGCCTCCCTCTTCACTGGGCCGGCCTCTAGGCCCAGCAGCCCCCTCGCTAACCTAGCCCGATCCCCATCTCTCCCTTCGTTCTCCTCTTGCGCCGCCACTTCCTCCTCTCGATCTCTCCCCTGCAGCGCCGCCAGCCTCCCCTGTCTCATCCTCCCGATCCCCTCACCCTCTTCCTCTCGTCCTCTCCCTTGCACCGCCACCCAGAGAGAGGAGAGGAGCGAGACCCCCTGTCACCTCCATCTTCCTCGAGCACCGGCCGCCCGCAGCAGCCTCCTCCCCTCGCGACCTCCCCGTCCACATCCGCTGCTGCTGCCTCCCGTCGTCATCTTCAAGCTCGTCGCGCAGCCGCCACCCGGATCCACCCCCGGCTGCCGTCCGGGACCTCGTCTGCCTCCCCTACACCACGCCCCGTCGCCGAGAGCTCGCGTCAAGTCCACCTCTCCTTGCCATGGCCCTCGCGAACTTCCTCACCGCCGCCTCTTCTCCTGCTTCTCCTCGTCGTCACCAACCCGCCGTTCGCCTCCAGCCCTCGTCCGCGGCCGCGCCAAGTCCAGCGAGGCGTCGCCGTACCCGCTGCCTCCCGCGTCTCCTCGTCGCGCGCTGGCTCCACCGCGCCTCGATCCTCCTCTGCCAGCGCCTCCGTTGCCTCTGCCGCCCTTGCTGCCGTAGCTTTGCCCTGCTGCTCCCCGTGCCGGAGTTTCAGCAAGACCCTGGTCGACCTCCTCCTTGACGACCCCCGCACCCTGCCTGCTCGTCCCTTCGCCGCTTGCGGTCCAACTCCGAGGTCACGGCGGTGTAGTCGAACTTGAGAAAACGGCAAGACCACACGGACGCTCGAACGACTACACACCGAAACGTCAAGTACCTCGTCAACGTGTACGACTACCGTCGCCACGAAGACCGCGAGTTCAACTACTTCCGCTACCGTCGCTTGGGTTCGACAAGACGTCGAGTACCACTACGTTGGCCAAGTACACCTTTGTCAAGACCGATGCCCGAACAAGCACCGTTTGCATGGATTGCGACAAGTACCTCTACCGACGACCCCGAACATTTACGAAAACGTGTACCACTACCGTCGCCGTGTACCACTACTTCCCTCGACGATTTTGAACCGCTCCGAAAATGCATGCTTCGAAGGTATAACCCCGAGACGATGACCCGTGGATGAGCGCTTGTGATGTGTTGTATGAGATGCCCGTGTTTGCACCATGTCCAAATTGGTCCTTGCACGTTCCTCGTTTCCTTGCCACCATCATGTGGGAACCCGGTAACCGGGATCACCCCACCATCGTTTGCATGTTCCGTTCATCCACAGTTTCTTTTGCACCGACATCTCGACGAGTTGTCGGATCACCGTATGTTGCCGTGGCATCATTTTCGGATTCGTTGCCGTGGCACCCCCTTCTTCCACCACGGTAACAAATGCCTCGTGTCGTTTTATACCAACACGTTCATAAAATTGCATATACCTTGCATATGTCATCCGCATCATGATAACAACATTTAAATGTTTAAAATTGTGTTTGTTTTAAATTGCTAAATGACATATGGGGATTTTCCCGGAATTGTTGTTTGTCATTCCGGCCTCATTTAAATTGCCTAATATGTGTAGTTTACTTATGTCTCACCTCTTGCCATGTTAATCAACATTTAATATTGTTGGGTACATAAACATGAGAAAACTAAATAATTAAATGTGGTGTTTCGTCAATATGCAACTCGTTGCATACTGAGCTCCACTTAATTTGTAGTGTTGTTTGTTGCACTTTGCCATGCCATACCTCATTAAACCGGACATGCATCATATTTGTTTTTGCATCATGCCATGCGTATGTGATGGTTGTTTACTATGTTGTTTGTTTCTTTCCGGGTTGCGTCTCTCGTTACCTTCGGTTTCGTTCCGGAGTTGTGAGGATTCGTTCGACTACGTCCGCTTGTCTTCTTCATGGACTCGTTCTTCTTCCTTGCGGGATCTCAGGCAAGATGACCATACCCTCGAAATCACTTCTATCTTTGCTTGCTAGTTGTTCGTTCTATTGCCGTGCTGCGCTACCTACCACTTGCTTTTCAAGCCTCCCGAATTGCCATGAACCTCTAACCTTTGTCACCCTTCCTAGCAAACCATTGTTTGGCTATGTTACCGCTTTTGCTCAGCCCCTCTTATAGCGTTGCTAGTTGCAGGTGAAGTTGAAGATTGCCCCATGTTGGATTATGTTTATGTTGGGATATCACAATATCTCTTATATTATTAATGCATCTATATACTTGGTAAAGGGTGGAAGGCTCGGCCTTATGCCTGGTGTTTTGTTCCACTCTTGCCGCCCTAGTTTCCGTCATACCGGTGTTATGTTCCTTGATTTTGCGTTCCTTACGCGGTTGGGTGATTTATGGGACCCCCTTGACAGTTCGCTTTGAATAAAACTCCTCCAGCAAGGCCCAACCTTGGTTTTACCATTTGCCTACCTAAGCCTTTTTCCCTTGGGTTCTGCAGACTCAAGGGTCATCTTTATTTTAAACCCTCGGGCCAGTGTTCCTCTGAGTGCTGGTTCAAACTAGAGCCACTTGCAGCGCCACCTCGGGGAAACTCGAGGTCTGGTTTTAGTTGTACGTAGTGTTCATCCGGTGTGCCCTGAGAACGAGATATGTGCAGCTCCTATCAGGATTTGTCGGCACATTCGGGCGGCTTTGTTGGTCTTGTTTTACCATTGTCGAAATGTCTTGTAAACCGGGATTCCGAGACTGATCGGGCCTTCCCGGGAGAAGGTTTTTCCTTCGTTGACCGTGAGAGCTTATAATGGGCTAAGTTGGGACACCCCTGCAGGGTATTATCTTTCGAAAGCCGTGCCCGCGGTTATGTGGCAGATGGGAATTTGTTAATGTCCGGTTGTAGAGTACTTGACACTTGACCTTAATTAAAACGCATCAACCGTGTGTGTAGCCGTGATGGTCTCTTCTCGGCGGAGTCCGGGAAGTGAACACGGTTTCTGGGTTATGTTTGACGTAAGTAGGAGTTCAGGATCACTTCTTGATCATTGCTAGTTCACGTCCGTTCCTTTGCTTCTCTTCTCGCTCTTGTTTGCGTAAGTTAGCCACCATACTTGCTTAGTCGCTGCTGCAACCTCACCACTTTACCCCTTTCCTACCCTTAAGCTTAAATAGTCTTGATCTCGCGGGTGTGAGATTGCTGAGTCCTCGTGACTCACAGATACTTCCAAAACAGTTGCAGTTGCCGAAGATACCAGTGCAGGAGACGCAACTGAGCTCAAGTGGGAGCTCGATGAAGATCTTGTTCGTTGTGTTGTTTCTTTTCATATTGATCAGTAGTGGTGCCCAGTTGGGACGATCGGGGATCTAGCAGTTGGGTTGTCTTCTTTTCTTTTGGTTCCGTAGTCGGGCCAATGTGTGTACTCTGAATGATGTATGGTTTATTTATGTATTGTGTGAAGTGGCGATTGTAAGCCAACTCTTTATCCCATTCTTGTTCATCACATGGGATTGTGTGAAGATGACCCTTCTTGCGACAAAACCACAATGCGGTTATGCCTCTAAGTCGTGCCTCGACACGTGGGAGATATAACCACATCGTGGGTGTTACATTCATCCAGCAAGGGGAGAGGAGAAGTTGAGAGAGAACTCCGACAGCATGACGGCGTGGTGGCGATGGAGCTCGTGGCTCTCCTGCAGAGCTTCGTTACGCACTACGGAGGAGGAGGAGTTGGAGGAGGAGAGGCCTGCGCCAGGGGAAGGGGTCATGGCTGCCCTCCCACCCCCTCACTATATATATGGGGAAGGGGAGAGGGGGAGACGCCCTAGGGTTTCCCCTAGGGGGCGGCGGCCAGGGCAGATTGCATCTCCCTAGGGAAACCCTAGGGAGACTTGCCCCCCAAGCCAAGCCAGGTGGAGGCTTGCCTCCCAAGTCAGGTGGAGGCGCCCCACCTCCCCAAGCAATGTGGGAAAGGGTGTGGAGGCGCACAGCCCCTTAGTGGGCTGGTTTGCCCCCTCCCCTTGGCCCATGAGGCCCTGCAACACTTGTCAGGGCCCCCGAAACACCTTTCGGTCATGCTGGCCATAGCCTGGTACCCCCGGAACACTTCCGAACTCCAATACCCTTCGTCCAATATATCGATCTTCACCTCCGGACCATTCCGGAACTCCTCGTCACGTCCGGGATCTCATCCGGGACTCCGAACAACCTTCGGTAACCACATACTATTTCCCATAACAACTCTAGCGTCACCGAACCTTAAGTGTGTAGACCCTACGGGTTCGGGCACCATGCAGACATGACCGAGACACCTCTCCGGCCAATAACCAATAGCGGGATCTAGATACCCATATTGGCTCCCACATGTTCCACGATGATCTCATTGGATGAATCACGATGTCGGGGATTCAATCAATCCCGTATACAATTCCCTTTGTCTATCGGTATGTTACTTGACCGAGATTCGATCGTCGGTATCCCCATACCTCGTTCAATCTCGTTACCGGCAAGTAGCTTTACTCGTTCCGTAACGCATGATCCCGTGGCTAACTCCTTAGTCACATTGAGCTCATTATGATGATTCATTACCGAGTGGGCCCAGAGATATCTCTTCGTCATACGAAGTGACAAATCCCAGTCTCGATTCGTGCCAACCCAATAGACACTTTCAAAGATACATGTAGTGCACCTTTATAGCCACCCAGTTACGTTCTGACGTTTGATACACCCAAAGCACTCCTACGGTATCTGGGAGTTGCACAATCTCATGGTCTAAGTAAATGATACTTGACATTAGAAAAGCTCTAGCAAACGAACTACACGATCTTGTGCTATGCTTAGGATTGGGTCTTGTCCATCACATCATTCTCCTAATGATGTGATCCCGTTATCAACAACATCCAATGTCCATGGTCAGGAAACCATAACCATCTATTGATCAACGAGCTAGCCAACTAGAGGCTTACTAGGGACATGTATTACGGTTTCCGGTTAATACAATTATAGCATGAACAATAGACAATTATCATGAACAAGGAAATATAATAATAACCATTTTATTATTGCCTCTAGGGCATATTTCCAACAGTATCAAATACCCAGGCACTACTGCGAGCATTAGTAAGGTACACATCAATAACATGTATATCACAAATACCTTTGTTCACCTTGCCATCCTTCTTATCCGCCAAATACTTGGGGCAGTTCCGCTTCCAGTGACCAATCCCTTTGCAGTAGAAGCACTCAGTCTCAGGCTTAGGTCCAGACTTGGGCTTCTTCACTTGAGCAGCAACTTGCTTGCCGTTCTTCTTGAAGTTCCCCTTCTTCCCTTTACCCTTTTTCTTGAAACTGGTGGTCTTGTTGACCATCAACACTTGATGCTCCTTCTTGATTTCTACCTCCGCAGCCTTCAGCATTGCGAAGAGAGCTCGGGAATCATCTTATCCATCCCTTGCATGTTATAGTTCATCACGAAGCTTTTGTAGCTTGGTGGCTGTGATTGAAGAACTCTGTCAATGACACTATCAACTGGAAGATTAACTCCCAGCTGAGTCAAGTGATTATGATGCCCAGACATTTTGAGTATATGCTCACTGATAGAACTATTCTCCTCCATTTTGCAGCTATAGAACTTATTGGAGACTTCATATCTCTCAATCCGGGCATTTGCTTGAAATATTAACTTCAACTCCTGGAACATCTCATATGCTCCATGACGTTCAAAACGTCGTTGAAGTCCCGGTTCTAAGCCGTAAAGCATGGCACACTGAACTATCGATTAGTCATCAACTTTGCTCTGCCAGGCGTTCACAACATCCCGCGTTGCTCCTGCAGCGGGTCTTGCACCTAGCGATGCTTCCAGGACGTAATTCTTCTGTGCAGTAATGAGGATAATCCTCAAGTTACGGACCCAGTCCGTGTAGTTGCTACCATCATCTTTCAACTTAGCTTTCTCTAGGAAAGCATTAAAATTCAAAGGAACAATAGCACGGGCCATTGATCTACAACAACATAGACATGCAAAATACTATCAGGTACTAAGTTCATGATAAATTAAAGTTCAATTAATCATATTACTTAAGAACTCTCACTTAGATAGACATCCCTCTAATCATCTAAGTGATCACGTGATCCAAATCAACTAAACCATGTCCGATCATCACGTGAGATGGAGTAGTTTTCAATGGTGAACATCACTATGTTGATCATATCTACTATATGATTCACGCTCGACCTTTCGGTCTCAGTATCCCGAGGCCATATCTGCATATGCTAGGCTCGTCAAGTTTAACCCGAGTATTCTGCGTGTGCAAAACTAGCTTGCACCCGTTGTATGTGAACATAGAGCTTATCACACCCGATCATCACGTGGTGTCTCGGCACGACGAACTTTCGCAACGGTGCATACCCAGGGAGAACACTTGTACCTTGAAATTTAGTGAGAGATCATCTTATAATGCTACCACCGAACTAAGAAAAATAAGATGCATAAAGGATAAACATCACATGCAATCAATATAAGTGATATGATATGGCCATCATCATCTTGTGCCTTTGATCTCCATCTCCGAAGCACCGTCATGATCACCATCGTCACCGGCGCGACACCTTGATCTCCATCGTAGCATCGTTGTCATCTCGCCAACTATTGCTTCTACGACTATCGCTACCGCTTAGTGATAAAGTAAAAACAATTACAGGGCGATTGCATTGCATACAATAAAGCGATAACCATATGGCTCCTGCCAGTTACCAATAACTCTGTTACAAAACATGATCATCTCATACAATAAAATTTAGCATCATGTCTTGACCATATCACATCACAACATGCCCTGCAAAAACAAGTTAGACGTCCTCTACTTTGTTGTTGCAAGTTTTACGTGGCTGCTACGGGCTGAGCAAGAACCGTTCTTACCTACGCATCAAAACCACAACGTTTTTCATCAAGTGTGCTAATTTAACCTTCAACAAGGACCGGGCGTAGTCACACTCGATTCAACTAAAGTTAGAGAAACTGACACCCGCCAGCCACCTGTGTGCAAAGCACGTCGGTAGAACCAGTCTCGCGTAAGCGTATGCGTAATGCCGGTCCGGGCTGCTTCATCCAACAATACCGCCGAATCAAAGTATGACATGCTGGTAAGCGGTATGACTATTATCGCCCACAACTCTTTGTGTCCTACTCGTGCATATTACATCTACGCATAGACCTGCTCGGATGCCACTGTTGGGGAACGCAGTAATTTCAAAAAAAAATCCTACGCACACGTAAGATCCATCTAGCTGATGTATAGCAACGAGAGGGGAGAGTGATGTCCACGTACCCTCGTAGACCGAAAGCGGAAGCGTTATGACAACGCGGTTGATGTAGTCGTACGTCTTCACGATCCAACCGATCCTAGCACCGAAAGTACGGCACCTCCGCGATCTACACACGTTCAGCTCAGTGACGTCCCATGAACTCTAGATCCATCTAAGGTTGAGGGAGAGTTTCGTCAGCACGACGGTGTTATGACGGTGTTGATGAAGTTACCAACGCAGGGCTTCGCCTAAGCACTTGAACGATATGACCGAGGTGGAAATCTGTGGAGGGGGGCACCGCACACGGCTAAACAATCAACTTGTGTGTCTTGGGGTGCCCCCGTATATAAAGGAGCAAGGGGGAGGCCGGCCGGCCCTCCTTGGCGCGCCCCCAAGAGGGGAATCCTACTAGGACTCCAAGTCCTAGTAGGTTTCCACCAAAAGGGAAAGGGGGGGAAGGAAGGAGAGGGAGAGGGAGAAGGAAAGGGGGGCGCCGCCCCCCTTCCTAGTCCAATTCGGATTCAAGGGGGAGGGGGCGCGTGGCCTGCCCTGGCCGCCCCTCTCTCTCTCTCTCCACTAAGGCCCATCGAGGCCCATTAGTTCCCCCGGGATTTCCGATAACCCTCCGGCACTCCGGTTTTATCCGAAACTTCTCTGGAACACTTCCGGTGTCCGAATATAGTCGTCCAACATATCAATCATTACGTCTCGACCATTTCGAGACTCCTCGTCATGTCCGTGATCACATCCGGGACTCCGAACAACCTTCGGTACATCAAAACACATAAACTCATAATACCGATCGTCATCGAACGTTAAGCATGCGGACCCTACGGGTTCGAGAACTATGTAGACATGACCAAGACTCATCTCCGGTCAATAACCAACAGTGGAACCTGGATGCTCATATTGGTTCCTACATATTCTACGAAGATCTTTTATCGGTCAAACCGCATAACAACATACGTTGTTCCCTTTGTCATCAGTATGTTACTTGCCCGAGATTCGATCGTCGGTATCTCAATACCTAGTTCAATCTCGTTGCCGGCAAGTCTCTTTACTCGCGTCGTAATGCATCATACCGTAACTAACTCATTAGTCACATTGCTTGCAAGGCTTATAGTGATGTGCATTACCGAGAGGGCCCAGAGATACCTCTCCGACAATCGGAGTGACAAATCCTAATCTCGATCTATGCCAACTCAACAAACACCATCAGAGACACCTGTAGAGCATCTTTATAATCACCCAGTTATGTTGTGACGTTTGATAGCACACTAAGTGTTCCTACTGTATTCGGGAGTTGCATAATCTCATAGTCATCGGAACATGTATAAGTCATGAAGAAAGCAATAGCAACAAACTAAACGATCAAGTGCTAAGCTAACGGAATGGGTCAAGTCAATCACATCATTCTCTAATGATGTGATCCCGTTAATCAAATGACAACTCATGTCTATGGCTAGGAAACTTAACCATCTTTGATTCAACGAGTTAGTCAAGTAGAGGCATACTAGTGACACTCTGTTTGTCTATGTATTCACACATGTACTAAGTTTTCGGTTAATACAATTCTAGCATGAATGATAAACATTTATCATGATATAAGGAAATATAAATAACAACTTTATTATTGCCTCTAGGGCATATTTCCTTCAAATGAAGCTAGGAGAAGCGTCGTCCTGGGACTCCGAGGACGAGCGGTATGCTGACGCCTACATTCAGACGTCGGAGGAGGACATTACCAGTCGGAGTAGGAAAACGACGAGTAGTTGATCTTTTATTTTAACAGTCTATGCTATGAACTATCTATGTATCCTTATATTATCCGGCCACCCCGGCGAATAGTTCATCTTTTCTTTTAATAGTTGATCCTTGGTACTATCTATGTTGAACTGGCCGGCGGCGTCGGCAACGAAGGAGGCGGGCAAGGGTGCGCTGTTGGATGGGGAGAGGGCAATGTGCCACCGACCAGTGGGCCTGGGGAGGGGAGAGGGCGAGCACACGCGCGTCCGTCTCGTGTCCGCGCCGACGCAAATCCGGCTAAAAATGGGCCGGGAATGGGTCGCCCGCGGACGAAAAGTGGACGCGCGTCCGTTTGGGTCGACGCATTGGGCCGCCTTTTGTGTTCGTGCCGACCCAAACGGACGGCGGCGGACGAAGTGGGTCGCCCCATTGGAGTTGCTCTTAGTGAGGCAAATTCTTTTTTTAAGGATCTGCAAGCAAATCTGGCACCCTAAACGTCTGCGGATGTGATCAGATGTGCCCGCGGACAACGCTTGCAGCTCCTTATTTGTCCTCTCCGATAACCACGCTCCTCATATGTCAACCCTCGTATTGATGCAAATCTACGCGCATTTATCATATAGCACAAAGTCATCATCAATTAAACAATTTGTTGATATAAAATAAAAGACAATTCAAAAATTCATTACATGCCAAAATAAACTACAAGAATGAATCAAACACATCCGTTGTTGCGCTCATTGATCCTCCTCTTCATTCCGATCAACCACTTCTTGCCTTCATCATCAAAGATGTTAGTGTCCTGCAACATGATCCCCGATTCCTCCCTCTCTCTCTCATGCACAATTCCTTGCAATGTCGTCGCCTTTTCAACCTCCCATTTTGCATACTTCTCTTCTCCAATTCTATTTTCTCCCTCTAAATGTTCAACCTTTCCCGGTCAAACTCCATCTTCTCCCTTTGCACATCTATGAAGATTTTTACCTCTCCTCCTTCTTCACCTCCTTGGATGAAATATGCATGTCCATGTGGAGGACATTTGCTTGCCACGCCATCACATGCGACCCTCTCCTTCTCCCACTTGTTTCCTATCACCTGGCAGTTCCTCTTTGGCATGGTGGCTTGTATGTCTGCCCCTTCACTTTGCTCTTCTTCAGCATCCAATCCAATTGATTGATTGGAGCTAGACCCATAGTTTTTCTTCATTTTCTTGGTGTCGTTTTGGAGGTCCCCAAGGACGGTTTTCCACTTTGACTTCCTATTCAATTTCAACCAACAATGGGACAAATTGAATGGCTTCCTCTCGGTTTGTTGGCACAAACTCGCTGCCCAAGTTGCATGGCTTTGGATTCCGATGCCACTTTGGTTCTGACCAACCACTTATTTGTAGAAACCAACAAACTTGCACACATTATCTTGGGATGGTGGACCATCTATTTTGGAGAGAGCCCTCATTGCGGTTGGTATGGTATGCACTGGGTGTGACTCCACATAGTGTTTTTGCTCATGATAGATTTTGTGAATTTTTTTGCCAACATTTGAAGCCCATGTTGTTCGATGATATGCCCCAAGACCCGGTACACTCTTTACCCCATATGACATTTGGGTTGGTTCATTCATTCGTTGCACATACCATTCAATCCATCCAGGGGTCAATCTAGGGATGATAGTTTATTTGCGATGCATATTGTAGGACGAAATAATGCTAAACATAATTAATGATGGTCAAGAGCACTTTTAATGCCGAAGATGCTGAGATAATTTTCCAAATCCCAGTTCAGGAATAAAATTGCGATGTCATAGTCATAGCCTAGCGCTATGATAAAAACGGCGCCCTTTCAGTAAAATCACCATACAGGGTGGCAGTTGACTGTGCAAGACGGGAATCAACACATGGCCTTACATCAACTTCAGTCGGCCAAGGTGAAGCTCCGAAGTTTGATTGGAAGAGAAAATGGGCACTACCAATACTAAGCAAGGTGTTGCATTTCCTTTGGAGACTGGAAACGTACAACTTACCACATAGAACAAAGTTGAAGCTTAGGGGTATGGATTTAGACACCAGATGTCATGTGTGCTACCGATTTGATGAAGAGGGATGACAGTCATGACACTGTTTCATGAAATGCAAAAATGTGAACAAGTCAACAATTCAAGCTGAAGCTTGCTCAATGCCTAGATCCTCTTGGCCTACTAGAAGATGTGCTCAAACTGGATGAACAAGAATGAATAAATGTATGCATCTTCCTCTAGACATGGTGGGATGAAAGAAATAAAATAAATGCATGCAATGAAATGAGGACTCCTAAAGCTATTTTACCTCTATCATCAAGCATGTTGAATTCAGGAATATCAAGCATAGGTGGACACTCCTGAAGAAAGTACCGAATAGTATATGGTCTCCTCCCAGTGTGAGTTTCTGGAATTAACATTGATGTTGCCTACCGTGACACTCAGGTGGTTCCCGTTTCACAATTAGGAATGATCTTGGTAATCCGGTTGATGCAAGAAGGTTATTTGGAGAACGTCTCCAGTGCACTACGTGCTGAAGATTCGGCCATGTTTCATTCTATAAATGTTGTTGCAAGAATGGGATGCGGTCAAATCATCTTGGAGACAGATCTGTGGTGCTGATGCAGGCGGTTTCAAATGAAAATTATAGTTTAGCTGCACTAGGATCTTTGTTTTACTAAATAAAGCTTCAGTTAAGAGTAGCTCTTGTCTCTTGATGTTGTTTAATTAGGTATTTGTTCAAGATCATGCAATGTTGTTGTGCACACTTTAGTTGCGTATGCAGTTGGTTCGGGGAATGATAACTTTGAAATCATACTTTGTACTCTCTTGATCCATATTAATTGTCGCTGATTTAGTAAAGTTCACTAACAAACTCTGTAGCATGCGACTGCATGCACTTTTTAGCTAATGGAATACTGGTTGTTCCTTAAAAAAGAACAAATCTCTGATGTTGGGGACTTGGATTCTGACAGACACTGGTCGTCTCCGCGCCATCGCTTACTGGTGTAACTCCGCCTCCTTCAATTCTCCAGCATGGCCTCGTCGTCAGCGGCCTCGTACGCGCCCCCGCAGCAAACCCTAGTTGCCACGGTGGCTGGCGTGGTTGTGTTATTGACGCCAGCCTGGCCCACTGAGCTCGAGCTCGACGGTGTTGCTCCGCCTCAAATACCTAGACTCCGATGTCGACAATTCAGTAAGTCATTTCTCGTCTCCTCTCCTCCGCTCTTATCCTCGCTAGTATTCTCCTATCATGCAATTTATGGGTTGGGTTGTGCTACTGTAGAAGATGATGTGGTTTGGATGAAAGCTATTGAACGCTACTTTTGGGTTCATGCTCCAACCAACCCATGCAAAAGTCCAAACTGATGGAGTGAGGTGGGCAATATATTTCAACATGCTCCCTCACGTCTAGGCTATTTTAGTCCTTAGACGTGGGATCGATGTAGGCCACAGAATATTTTTCTAATACCGCGTTGGAAGGGTCTTGAACTTGAGACATCTTGGCTCGGATATCATATTGAATTCATGTTCCAACCAACTCATAGAAAATTCTAAACTAATGGAGAGAAGCGGGCAATATATTTCAACTGCTCCTTTACCTAGTTGTACAACTAATAAGAGTAGATTGACTGCTATTCTTGGCCCTCTGCGCTCTTTTAGATTAGATCATGTGTTTGTGATGTGCAAGTGTGAGGCTAATGGGGATATAAGTTAGGTTTATCACACTTTTCCTCATTCTGCCTCTCCCCTCTCCTCCTATCATTTCCTCTCTACGGGTAAAAACAGATGTTGTCTCTTATCGAATCTCTATTTCTCTATCATTGTCTACCCGAACTGTTAAGAATAGAGAACTATGTTTAATTCAGCTAAGCTCCTTTTCCTAAGTTTCACTTTGGCCTACCGCGTAATGTTTTAGTAGTACTTACATTGCGCATTATTCCTCTTCTTTTAGAAGCGAGTTTTTGGCCCCTTCCAACTACTCTCCTCTATTCTGTTACTAACACAACCTTGTGGGCTTCTGAACTTGTTCTTAAATAGGACCCCAAGCAATAGCTATTAGCTAGAGCCTCACAACACTGCATGGTGAAGCAAGTATCAAGGAAGAAAGGACCACCATCTCTAGTAGACTAAGATTAAGAAGAAGGTAGGAGGAGTCAGCTTACCACAAGAAGAAGGTTGTTCTTCAAACGGAGAAAGGACCACCATCTTTAGTAGACTAAGATCAAGAAGAAAAAGTCTAGGAGGAGTAGGCTTACTACAAGAAAAAAGTTTTCTCTGAATTCCTTCTTCTTGTGGTAAGCATGCTCCTCTTAGCTTCTTCTTCTTGTTTCAGAACATCCTTCTTCTGCTAATTACTTGCTGCACCAGGTAGTGTTGTGAGGCTCTAACTATGGCTCGGGGTCCTATTTGTAGTCTCATGTGGTTCATGTCAAGATGACACCTCAAATCACCACTTTTGTTCATCATGGCTGAGTAAGCTATTTGTTTCAAGCTCTAATTATCTATTGTTGGGGAACGTGGTAACTTCAAAAAAATTCCTCCGCACACGCAAGACATCATGGTGATGCATAGCAACGAGAGGGGAGAGTGTTGTCTACGTACCCTCGTAGACCGAAAGTGGAAGCGTTATGACAACGCGGTTGATGTAGTTGTACGTCTTCATGATCCGACCGATCCTAGTACCGAAAGTACGGCACCTCCGCGATCTGCACACGTTCAGCTCGGTGACGTCCCACGAACTCTCGGTCCAGCTGAGTGTAGAGGGAGAGCTTCGTCAGCATGACGGCGTGATGACAGTGATGATGAAGCTACCGGCGCAGGGCTTCGCCTAAGCACTACGACGATATGACCAAGGTGGATTATGGTGGAGGGGGGCACCGCACACGGCTAAAACTATTGTCTGTTGTGTGTTCTAGGGTGCCCCTGCACCCGTATATAAAGGAGCAAGGGGGAGGCCTGCCGGCCCTAGGGCGCGCCAAGGAGGGGAGGAATCCTCCTCCTAGTGGGAGTAGGATTCCTCCTTTCCTAGTCCAACTAGGAGGAGAAGGGGAAAGAGGGAAAGGAGAGGAAGAGGAGAAGGAAAGGGGGGCGCCCCCTCCCTAGTCCAATTCGGACTCCCTATAGGGAGGGGGCGCGGCTGCCCCTTGTGGACTGCCTCCCCTCTTCCCTATGGCCCATGTAGGCCCAATCTTTCCCGGGGGGGTATAGCCGTCCAATATATCAATCTTTATGTCTCGGCCATTTCGAGACTCCTCGTCATGTCCGTGATCATATCCGGGACTCCGAACTACCTTCGGTACATCAAAACACATAAACTGATAATACCGATCGTCACCGAACTTTAAGCGTGCGGACCCTACGGGTTCGAGAACTATGTAGACATGACCGAGACACATCTCCGGTTAATAACCAATAGCGGAACCTGGATGTTCATATTGGCTCCCACATATTCTACGAAGATCTTTATCGGTCAAACCGCATAACAACATACGTTGTTCCCTTTGTCATCGGTATGTTACTTGCCCGAGATTCGATCGTCGGTATCTCAATACCTAGTTCAATCTCGTTACCGGCAAGTCTCTTTACTCGTTCGGTAATGCATCATCCCGCAACTAACACATTAGTCACATTGCTTGCAAGCCTTATAGTGATGTGCATTACCGAGAGGGCCCAGAGATACCTCTCCGACAATCGGAGTGACAAATCCTAATCTCGATCCAGTTAGGTTGTGACGTTTGGGAGCACACAAAGTGTTCCTCCGGTATTCGGGAGTTGCATAATTTCATAGTCATAGGAACATGTATAAGTCATGAAGAAAGCAATAGCAACATACTAAACGATCAAGTGCTAAGCTAACGGAATGGGTCAAGTCAATCACATCATTCTCTAATGATGTGATCCCGTTAATCAAATGACAACTCATGTCTATGGCTAGGAAACTTAACCATCTTTGATTCAACGAGCTAGTCAAGTAGAGGCATACTAGTGACACTCTGTGTCTATGTATTCGCACATGTACTAAGTTTCCGGTTAATACAATTCTAGCATGAATAATAAACATTTATCATGATATAAGGAAATATAAATATAAATAACAACTTTATTATTGCATCTAGGGCATATTTCCTTCATCTGCCAACACCTCTGCCTTGCCACCCTCTTCTCCTTGATAGTTATCTTTGAAGTAGTTAGGTGGCCTTTATGGATGAGGATTGTTGCATCAGCAGCTTGGTTTGCTCGGTTGGGCCTTATCTCCTTCGTAGCACCACTTTGACATTAGTTAAGTTTGGAATAGAACTTTCCGAATTGAACCTTTATAAAGGCTGCACACATTCTAACACTAACCCCCGAAATCTTCTTTAGTCTTTGTTTCTCTTTGTGTGCAGATCTTAGTCAGAGAAGTGAAGAAAAGAAAAGAATTGGAAGGATGACCTAATCAGATCTTGAGATTAGAATTTCATGTTCCATTATAACAACATTGTGATGTAGTTGTACCATTTCTGATGAACTTGTATTATTCACAATCATTTATGTAACTCCAATTCCTTCCAACAGTAGGCACCGTGCGACACCCCGGAAGACTTGAACCATATATTCTTCACTTGTGTTACGGCTCAATTCCTTTGAAGGTGTTTCAAGGAAGTCCGTGGTGGCGCATGGTGCCACACGAACTTCCCAAATTTGTTCGCAGAACTCCAAACCACGCCCGTGGGCTCCTACCACATTAGGTGGTTTGGGATTGGAGTTCTTGCATGGACCTTATGGACGATCCGTAACAAGCTTGTGATAGAGCATGCACCTCTTCATCGGTCTATTGATGCACTATACAGACTTTGTGGTTTCTTACAGCGCTGGAAACCGCTTAGTCATCGCCCGGAGCACGCCTGCATCGACTCCACCACCGCCGGCCTCCCCTCCATCGCGCTCCGTCTGTTGCCGCCTCCGCCAGCCGAGCCTGATTAGTCGCCCTCTTTCCTGGGTGTGCGACATGTATGTTGTTCTTCTCTTTTGGGCTTGTTGAGCTGTGCCCTTAGCTGAACCTTTGTGCTTTATGTGTACTCTGTGTCGTGTCAGGTGATCTCGTCTGTGTTGCGTTCTTCTTCTGTACTGGCCTTTGTCTTTGGCGGTTTGCTTTATATACAAAGCGGGGCGAAAGCCTTTTTCGGTATAATTGATCGAAACTTGTAATGGCCGGGATTATTAATTTATTTTATGTGATCCGTAACTATTCTTTCTTAGCCAACTGCTTGTCATTCTAATCTCCTATGATATCTGGTTAGTACTTTGCTAATCACATTTTAAAGTTTCCGCCTACTCATTACTTAGCTATTCTAATTGTTTGAAGGAAAACAAACAAATTTCCCTGATGCTTAACATGCATAACGTGCCCGCGAACTACGGGTCATCACTCCAATATTTGCATGTTGCCAATGAGTTACAGGATTGACCACTTCTTTTCTGAGTTACATTGAGTACCGCTTCCAAGTTCTCCCCTCAACTCAAATAGTTCAGTCAGTGAAACCAGGAAAAAGAATCACATCAATGGTTCGGAAAGATAATCCGAGCAGCCGTCCTAGCAGATTACTCGTTCGCCCTACATACAAAGTCACAAACACAAGGACAAAATAAATTACTCACCAGCTAGATTAGATGGAAATGAATGTAAAATGTTGAATCCAATCCAGTCTAACATCTTTATGATCGATGGAGATGTGAAATGTAAGATGTTGAATCTGAGGTTGACTGACAGAATTTAACAAACTCGGCTTGGACAAAATTTGAAACCCCTCACCCCTTTTTTTAAACGGAGCCAAAAGACTTGCCTCATTCGTTAATTAATAAGAAGAGTTTAGAGTACATAGAACCGGCTTTACAACATAGCCCATCCAAAAGAAAGAAACAAAAGAATTACTGTCGCGGCATGATGATGCTTAAATGCCTAGCACCAGCGGTGACCCACCTTTTGGCCTCCTACTGGATGAGTTCTAGTATGTAGTAGGTCGGCGTCGATTTCTTCCTAATGGTTTCTTGTTTTCACTGGTTTTAATAGTTTCTCTTTTGGTTTTTCCTGTATTTTTCTTTTCCTGATAGTTCTTTTGTTTTCCTTTTTTGTGTATTCTTTCATTTTACCTTTTCCTTTCCTTTTCTGTGTTTTCATTGGTTTTAATTGTTTTCCTGTTTGTTTTTTCTTTTTCCATTTATTCCTACTTTATTTTTTATTTTTTTCACTTGTTAATTTATGAATATTTATTTAAATTCTTGACCATTTAAAAACTATGATTTTCTCATGAAAAATTTTATGCTTCATCAATATTTATGGTTTACAAATATTTTTAAGAATCCAAGTACATTTTTAAATTTAAGAACCTTTTCAAATATGGGAACATTCTTTGAAATCCATTTTTTTAAATCATGAACAATTTTCTAAAACTCTAGTTTTAAATACGCAAGCTTCTTTTGATTTAAGGAACTTCAAATAAAAATACGATGGCCGGTTTTTTCCGAGGTAGCAACGGTGTGAGCAGAAAAAAGGCTAAGCGAGCGAGCGGAGCAAAGAGCCGAGTTGAGCGAGCGAGAGCTTCATGGGCCTCCCTATGTGAGTGTTATAGCAACAATTCCACAGTTTCAACGGAATAAGAGCTCCTAAGGGGCTCACACAACCATCATGGGTTGACACCAAGGCTAAAATGTGGAAGGACTCCACGGCCACGTACCAAACAACTCCACTATCGTCTTAGAACAAATATCATCTCCAACAAAATCCAAATGCAATGTATGAATAAAAAAAACCATAAAATATTTAAAACTCAAGCCAACAGAGATAAATCCATAACAAACAACTGATCGCAATAATCCGTTGGAGATTTTTTTAATCCTACGAGTGAAAAATGGGTGCGATGAAGCGTGGTAGCATCCAGTATGGATATATGTGCCATGACAAACAAAGGGCCGACTGTCCTCTGGCATTTTTTAGAAGTCAAATCCCCTTTCCACTGCCAGATCTATATACAACAAACCATAGTCTTCTTCTTCTTCCCCCAGCGCCAGCCCGTCGACCCACTCTCTTACGCATACCGAACCGTTGGCTCATGCCACCAGCTTGCCAACTTACGAGGCATCGTCTTTGTTGTGCCGCCGCCTCACCCAGCCTCCCCTCTAAACCTCACCGCCCCCCACGTTGGCGACCACCCCGACCCCCCGCATCCAAATCAGTCAATTCTCTGCCTATGACCCATCTTCAGCCGCGTCGTCGTTGGCTCCGACTCATTCCTCCACGGCATTCCTGTCTTCGCCTCTGGGTAACATTTTGCTTGAATTCGACTAAACACACAGAAATCCATGGCGTCTTGTCTCGACCTTGGCGCTATGCTTTGCTGGAACTCAACCGAGCGTGCAGAAAATTTCAAGCGGCTGTGCAATAGCAAACGCGGACAAAAAAGTAGTGGTGAGGGCAAAAACTGGTTAGAGCATCTCTAATAGCATATCTATTTTAGGGCCTAACCGTTTTATAGGGCTTTTGAAACGAAAAAGCCCTCTCCAACAGCTACCCTTGTTGCCAATTTTTTTTAAAAAAAATTGGGCAGCCCCAAAAAAGGTAGGGTAACTTTGTATTTGCGGCACACGGGGCTGCTGCCGCAAACACAAAACCGACGTGGGCAAACGCCAACCGCCGTATCGCGATCCGCTGCCGATTCTGGTTCGCTGTCTGCCCTCCGCCGCCCGTAATGGCCGTCGCCGGACCTTTGCGGGCCGTAGGCATCGACTAGTGGTCGCTGAAGCTCCGATGCCGGGCATGGCCCCCGCAACCGAGCGCAGCCGCCGTTGCGGAGGCAACGGCGTGTCATTGTTGTGTTTTCACCACAAAGTTGACCTCTTGTCGTCAACGAGGCCCTCCGCGGCAGTGTAGCAATCACCTCGGCTTCGTCGAGCAGCCGACCGGTTTTCTTCTTCTCGCATTGTAGATGATCGAGCTATTGCCTACAAGGTAAAAAATGTTTCTCTCGTTTTGTATGCGTGTGCATAAATATATAGTTTGTGATGGAGATTTTGGTATTCAATTGATTCATCCTCTTTGTAGGATGATTTCTCGTCCGGCGAGAAATTTTACATGACCGAAGAGGAGGACATTGCATTGATTTTGATTATGCACACAAACAAGAGGCCGACACATGGTGGTTCTGTTTTCGGCCGTGAATACTTGCGGAAGGACCGACAAGAGGTTCAGCGATACATTTGATGTCGGTTTAGGAATGTCTATGGATTTGTTTCTTCAGATTACCAACTGTGTGAAGCAACATGGTCATGGGAAAGATTTGATTTATACCTTGTATTATCTCATGGGAAAATCAGTGCGGCCGTGTAGAAGGCAAGACTGAGTCCGACGCTTTCTTAGGGCCTACCATGACACTAGAGATCCCGATGCACATGGAGATCTTCAAAAAGACCTCATGAAGGAGCGGTGGCCATGGCATGGACAACAAGACGCCTACTTTCTATGTTTCATGTCATGTGTGATGAACTTTGTTGTATTTTTTGTTGAATAATTTGGAGGTAATATCACCAGTGGTGCTTAAACTTGTCATCAATATTCACTTTAGTGCATGAACTTGAAAAATACGCCGAATTGGTTCTAGAACTTGGAACGAGCGTGTAAATACGGTGCTAATCCAATCCGCAGAAGTAAAATGCACTGGCGTGGCACCGTATTTTCATAAGCATTCACACGTGACATGGGACTCACTTTTCAACAGATGGCTTGCTATATATATGTCTCTATGACTAGTGGGCCCCACATGTCAACACAAAGGAAAAATCAACGTCAAAAATTGAAATCGCTGTGACTCGAACTTGCGAAGTGTGGCTAGGAAAGGCCTGCCTGAGACACTCCGCTATACACTTTTGCATGACCAATAATGATAACTTTCTTAATGTCTTATGTAGGAACACGTTCATGGCTTTTAAATGAGGTACAGTCAGTGCAACCCATTTCGCACATCTTATGTTTTTCAGAAATTTGTAAAGAAGTTTGTAAACTAATATCACAGTAAACATATTTTGACTACTCATGTGTTATAAATATTGTATGTACAAATAAAATACCTTATTTAAAAAATGTTCTCATAATTGTAAAAAATATTTACTTGGTTACATGCGGATTATATTGAAAACATATAGTAAATACAGAACTATTAATTATTTAGTAAATTTACAAAAAGTATATACCTCGTGGATTATATTCAAATTGTAAAAAATAATGGATACAAATATTTTTTATTATTATTCACTTCTGATAACTTTCACTCGTGGCATATATTCTTAATTTCTATATAACTTAAGTAATTTGGAAAATATTTGTATTATTATAAATTATACAAAAAAATATAATCCAAAATACTATTTTATTTATATGATTTTTTTCAAAAATAAAACATCAATACTGTTTAAAATTACTCGATTTTTTCCTAAATAAGTATTTTTTGTATGTATAATATTTATAACACACGAACGTTTGAACGTTATTTTTATTACTATCATTATAGATATGTACTTTTTACAAATACTAATGTATTTTAAAAGGCTAACAAATGCAACATGTGCCGAACAAACAACAACCCATTTAAAACCACACGAGCGTTCGAAAATTGCTTTTGGAGGCCGAGCTCCATGGAGGCCTAGACTTGCAAAATTCAAAATTCATATTTTTACATTTCAAAAATTCTGAAAAAATAGAGATATACATGGAGGCATAATGTACATGTGTGTAAATTTTCAGAACAAAATACGTTGAAATGAGGGCAATGCAAAAATAACAAATCTGGGGCTTTTTAAAACATCATACTATTCATTCTCAAAGTCCAGAATTTTGTCTTTTTTGTACAGGTTGCGTTTCAAGATATTTCATCCTGATTTTTTGCACACATATACATTTCATCCTTTTATACTTGCATATCTATTTTTCAGATTTTATTGAAACCGGGAAGTTGGATTTGAATTTTTCAAAAATAAAGGGCTCCATGGAGCTCGGTCACCAAAAGGCCCTACTCACGAGCGTGTTCATTTATAATATAGGAAGTCATTGTATTTAGTTGACAAGAAGACATGAGTGGTATATTTTTACGGGTCTGCGTTAGCTAGCTTCTCTTCGTAAGTTCGAGTCCAGGAGGGGACTTTCTTTAATCGTTTAATTTTCCTTTATTCTTACATGTGGGGTCCATTGGTCATGGAGACGTACATTAATGCTAATCAAAATACGGTGCCACGTCAACGCATTATACGTCTGCGGATTGGATTAGCACCGTATTTGCGCGCTTGGGCTAAGTTCTATAACCAATTTGGCGTATTTTTCAAATTTAGACACTAAAGTGAACATTGGTGGCAAGTTTAAGCACCACTGATTATATTACCTCAATAATTTGTGTTGAATTTGATGTTTTGGATGAATTATGTAATAATTTATTGTTTTGGATTGATGAAATTGTTGTTATGTGTGTACTATTTATTTTGTATTAAATTTAGATGAGTATGATGTTTATTTGTTGCAATACGTATGCAAATTATGGAGAAGAATTATACCATGTGGCCGCTGTTGGAGATGTGGTGGACGAGGATTTGTAGCTCACGGGCGCCACACACCCCTATATGAATATAGCATTAAACAATATCAGGAAATCTAAAAAATATATGGAATTTTGGATATTAACCCTGGATGCCCATTGTACAACCATGTTCGGTTTTCATGGGGAATGAGTGCCCGGCTCCGATACTACAACAAGGCTTGCCCAGCTTCGATACTACAACAAGGTTTAGCAGGCTCTGATAAGCTAGGAGTGACGACGGCGGCATATGCCTTCGGCTCGCTCCAATGCTTGTAGTCGTCGCTAGATAGTCTACGGATCTGGATGTAATTTTTTACTCCTGATGTTCTTTATTACCTTGACATTGATGAATAATCGAAAATTTTCTTTTTAAAAAATAGGCCTAGATTGCTATTGGAGCTAAGGCTAAGATTTCAGAGCTGTTCTGCATCGAAAAAAGCGTAAGCCCACTCGCAAAAAAAAACAAGAAAAAAAAAGCGTAAGCCACTACCAAACCAGCATTGCTTTCCGAGACATGGCCATGCATGGATCACACATCAAGAGGTTCCTTGTCCTCCACGACCACGGCGACGGCGGGGTTGCTGACCTCGAGCAGCTGCTTCACAACGGACCTCATGGACTGCCGATCGATCGGGAGGCTGGAGGCGCAGAGGAGCGCGACGTCGAGGACCCTGCGCATCTCGTCCCTGCAGGTGCATGACTCGCCGGCGAGCCTCGGGTCGAGCACTGAGTCCAGCCCCTCGTCCTCGATGGCACCACGCACCCAGCTCACCAGGTCCCACGGCCCTCATGCTGGTCACCAGCTCCAGTATCACCACACCGAAGCTACACACGTCGGTCTTCTCGGGAATGCACAGCGTATACGAGTACTCTGTAGTTGAGATCATCATCAGTTCATCGGCAACAAATTAAGTAATTAACACAAGTGGAATGAAGTTCGGCGGGACTGGCTATAAGTCAACTGACTGAAAAACAAGATTTGGGTTAGTCGACCGACCCTAACATGTTTCAGTCAACCGTGCCTCTAACTATAAGGTGCATGCTTCATTATGTTAACGCTCTTTTTTTCTTTACCTTTTCCATACTTTACTCAAATTGAATTTTTAAGTTGCAGGTGCATTTGTACAGACCATTCATGCATGCACGTACACTTGTGAACTATTGCCTTCATACATAAATATAAGGCATACATAAATATAAGATGATTTGAATATTTCAATAGGGACTACATACAGACTAGAATGAATGAACAAACACAGTAAAACACTTGTGGCATTGGTATTACACTTTCCAAAAAAACTAAAATAAAATCAAAATAATAAAGTTTTCTAAGAAAGAATGAAACCCTTTAAGAAGAAAGAAAATGAAAAAGAAAAAATATCTTTCAAAACTTGCACACAATTTACACCGATGTTACACTTTTTGAAATATGCAAAGAATAAGCATATAATAGTGCATTTTTTGCATTCTACTATAATTTCCAGAGAGTGTAACTAAAATAATGTATTTCCTTTAGGAAGAAAGACAACTAAAAAAACTTGCGCACAACTTTGCACCGAAATTACACTTCATCGTAGTATGTAAAAATAATCATATAATCATGAAATTTTGGCACATATTATATAGTATTTGTTTGTATATAATTACACTCAGCCAAAAACCCACAAAAACAAAAATAACCTATAAAGGAAAGAAAAAGCGAAAAAGGAAAACCCATTGAAACAGAAAACAAAAATAAAAAGTGAAGCGAAAATACCCTTAAATAGCAAAGAAAATGATATAAAAACTAAAAAATAATGAAAAAAATTGCACACAATCTGCACATGAATTGCGATTTGTTATAATATGCAAGAATAAAGACATAAATACATAATGTGATTTGTTTTTGCAAAAAGCAAAATTTCTAAAGAAAGTATGAACTAGTAGCATTCGTATTTGATCCATCGTGTCTCTACCTCTCCGGATCAAAATAATAGTGAATTTTTTCGCAAAAATATTTTTTTCTAAAGAAAGAATGAACTAGTGGCATTGGTATTTGATCCATGGTGTCTCAACTTCTCCGAATCAAAATAATGAATTAGTGGTATCGGTATTACTAGTTAAAAAGAAAGAAAAGTAAAAAAACAATAATGATTTTTTTTTTGCACACGGTTTGAATAGAAATTGCGTTTTTTTACAATATGCAAGAATAACCACAAATAGTGAAATTGCACAGAAATATATCCTAAGTAGGAATGAGTTAGAGGTATTGATATTACCCTTAAAGAATAAAGAAAATGAAATAAAAACTTAAACCAAATTAAAATAGTGGAGTTAAATACTGAATTAGTGTCATTGGTTCCCCGTTAAGAAGAAATGAACTAAAATATGAAATATTTTGCAAATAATTTGCACAGAAGCTGCCCATTTTTAGTGTACATATTATCATGAAATTTTGGCACATATATATATATATATAGTATTTGTTTCTATATAATTACGCTCAGCCAAAAACCCACAAAAAAAACCAATAAAGGAAAGAAAAAGGGAAAAAGAAAAACCCATTGAAACAGAAAACATAAATAAAAAAATGAAGGGAAAATACCCTTAAATAGGAAAGAAAATAATGTAAAAACTAAAACAAAATAATGACAAAATTTGCACACAATCTGCACATAAATTGTGCTTTGTTATAATATGCAAGAATAAACACATAATATTGAATCTTTTCGCAAAAAAGAAATTTTTCTAAAGAAAGAATGAATTAGTGGCATTGGTATTTGATCCATGGTGTCTCTACTTCTCTAGATCAAAATAATGAATCAGTATTATCGGTATTACCGTTTAAGAAGAAAGAAAAGTAAAAAAATAATAACAAAATTTTCACGTGGTTTGAATCGAAACTGTGCTTTTTTATAATGTGCAAGAATAAGCACAAATAGTGAAATTTCACAAAAAAAATCCTAAGTAGGAATGAATTAGAGGTATTGGTATTACCCTTAAAGAATAGAGAAAATGAAATAAAAACGTAAACAAAATTAAAATATTGAAGTTCTCTAAGAAACAATGAATTAGTGTCATTGGTTTCCCGTTAGGAAGGAAGGAACTGAAAATAATAAAACAAATAATGAAATATTTTGCAAATAAGTTGCACAGAAGTTGCGCATTTTTTGCAATATGCAGCAATAAGAATATAATAGTGTAATTTTCACAAAAAGGAAGTTTCCTGAGAAGAAATGAGGCATTGGTATTATCATTAAAGAATAAAGGTAAGAAAATAATACTAAAAACCTAAAACCAAAGTTTTGAAGAAAGAATGAATTATTGGCTTACGTATTACTCTTTAAGAAAAAATAAAATGAAATAAAAACAAGAATACAATCAAAATAATGAGGTATTCTAAGGAAGAATGAATTATTAACATTGGTATTACCCTGTAAGAAAAAAAATAGACACTAAAACAAAATCAGAATAGTAAGTTTTTATAAGGAAGAATGAATTAGGAGCATTATCATTACCCACTGAAAAGAGAAAAAAGTTTGCAAAATTTGCACACAACTTTCGCCCTTAAATTACACTTTTAAAGTACGCAAACAGTAACCATATGGTAGTGTAATTTTCGCACATATTGCAAATTATTTATGTGTGTACATTACACTCACCCAACATCCCAAAAGATATCCACAAAATAAAAATAAAACCAACTAACAAAGAGAAACAGAAAACAAAAGGAAAAAGCAGATACATTCATTTGAGGGACAAGTTTTTCCGGACGGAGGGAGTAAAAACAAAAAATATTAAAAAACAAAGGGAGAGAGAGGAGGGCTGGATCACACAGTTAATGAGCTTCGGCCCAGAAGGAAATCGACCGACCCAAACAGGGGTCAGTCAAAAAAGAAGAAGCCCACAACAACAAACAACACAAGTCATGGAAAAAACACAGCACAAATCTCAAAGAAAAATCTAGTGGCCACAAAATCGACTGACCCAAAAGTGAATTTTCAGCCGACTAAAATGTCCAAGTTTGCCATACATACGGATCTATGTATAACAAGCGAGATCCATTCTTACCCAAGGGTTTAAAAGCCGGTAGTAGTTCATCATTTATTTTGATGTAAAAGCTCACAGTGGTGACACACCGCATAACAAGCGAGATCCATTTTTCTCCAAAACCATCCCCTGGACCACTCCGTTTGAGCACTTGATCTACCTGCTAGGAGTAGGATCTATCCCTATCCCGACAGCCATCGCACCTGTTTCTGTTTGCAACTGTATTACCAGACTATCATGCACTCGGGCTCCAAGCTAGCCATGGTCCTCCACACTAGGCAGCAGTAGCACATGCAGCGGCAAACAAACAAAAACCTCCAGCTTTTCGGACGCATACGCTGCAGGCAAGAAAGAAAAGCCAGCACCGCCTCTGCACAATGAGCTAGTACCTGTTCTCTTTCAGCTTTCCACCACAACTGAATAGTGTGCTCGACTTAACTGAATAGTGTGCTCCACTTCGTCAGTACACTGCTAGACTGTCACTTTCTTCTGAAATTGGCTTGCCATGCTATCCGTAGGAACATATTCTTATCCAAGCCTGCCATAGATACGGATCTATGTATATGTGCCATACAACAGCAACAACAAGAGAAAAATACTCAAGTACAAAGGAGTTTTTATAGCCCTAGATCAACCTCGCTAATGGAGTCCCCTGCTGGCTAGTTAAGCTGCATCAAGATTTCACACCTATGTATTCTGCATTGTAAGTAAGTGTGGTGATGCTAACCAAGTGAGCCACTATCAAAGTATTATTATCCTGCTTTATGAGACATGGCCATGCATGGATCACACGTCGAGAGGTTCCTTCTCCTCCACCACCACGGCGGGCTTGCTTCTGACCTCGAGGAGCAGCTTCACGACGGACCTCATCGACGGCCGGTTGATCGGGAGGCTGGAGGCGCAGAGCAGCGCCACGCCGAGCACCCTGCGCATCTCGTCCCTGCAGCTGCAGGACTCGCCGGCGAGCCTCGGGTCCAGCACCGAGTCCAGCCCCTCGCGCTCGATGCCGCCGCGCACCCACCTCACCAGGTCCTTGTCGCCGAGCTCCGGCCCCACGGCCCTCTTGCCGGTCACCAGCTCCAGCATCACCACGCCGAAGCTGTACACGTCGCTCTTCTCCGTGACGCGCAGCGTGTACGAGTACTCTGGAGTTCAGACACATCACGGTCATCAGTTCATTCTGCAAATTAATGAAGTACGGGATAAACAAGCGTTGGCGGCTCACCGGGAGCGATGTAGCCGCAGGAGCCGGCGATGGCTGACACGGCGTTGGGGCCGCCGCGGTTGTCGTCGATGACCCGGGCGACGCCGAAGTCGGCGACCTTGGCGCCGAACTCGGCGTCCAGCAGGATGTTGTTGGACTTGACGTCCCGGTGCACGATCGGCGGCGCGCAGTCATGGTGGAGGTAGGAGAGCCCCTCCGCGGCGTCGACCATGATCCTGCGCCGCATCGGCCAGTCCAGCAGGCCTCCTTTGCCGCCGTGGAGGAGGTCGCCCAGGCTGCCGTTGGGCATGTACTCGTAGACCAGCAGCCCGCGGTCACCGCTGCGGAGGCAGCACCACAGCTTCACGATGTTCTTGTGCCGGATCCTGCCCAGCGTCGCCACCTCCGCCTCTAAGCTGTCCTTCATGCCGTCCTTGTGTTTCCTCGCCGCGGCGGCGCCGCCGACGGCCCGCAGCTTCTTGACGGCCACGACATCCTCGTTCCCGAGGACGGCTCTGTACACCTTGCCCGACGCGCCCGTGCCAACCACGTTGTCCTCGTCGTCGAGACAGCTCAGGAGGTCCTCCTCCTCGAACTCCACATTGTGGAACGAGGTGACTACCCACTTGTTGTCGCCGGGCTGCGGGCCGCGCTTCCTGTGCTGGCTCTGGCTCCGGTACTTGTGCCAGAACCACGCGACGCCAAGGATGAGTATGGCGACGGCAATGGTGAGCACGGACTCGACGCTCCCGACGAGGCTGTGGCGGCGGGCGGCTGCTCTCCGCGCACCGAAGCATGCGCCTCGACAGAGGGCCGGGTTGCCCAAGAAGCTGTCATTATAGATGTCGCCGGAGAACAGAGGAGGCAAATTGCCGGCGAGCCGGTTGTTGGACAGGTTGAACATGCTCAGTTTAAGGCTCTCCAATTGCAAAGGCACGCCGCCGGTGAACTCGTTGTTGGACAGGTCAAGCGAATTCAGCACAGGGAGCTCCCCGAGCTCCGGTGGGATGGTCCCGGTGAGACGGTTATGTGCAAGGTCGAGCTGTGTAAGCTTCTGCCACCGTCGAACACCATGTGGCAGCTCGCCGGAGAAGGAATTGTTCCGTAAATCAAGCCGGGCGAGCGTGGACACATCAGCGAGTGTCGCCGGCAGAGGACCGGAGAACCCGTTGTTGGCGGCCGACAGCTCGACCAGCCTTGTCAGGCTGCCTATATGCGCCGGCAGCACGCCGGCGAAGTGGTTGTCCAATATCAGCAGCTGCGACAGGTTCTTCGCCAAGGCAATGGTTGGCCCCACGGTGCCGGACAGAGCGTTGCCGGCGAGCTCCAGCAGGTACAGGCGTGGCAGGCCCCACATGTCCGGCGGCACGGCTCCAGACAGCCGATTGTTGGGCAGCCGCACACGCGTCAACGTCCGGCATTTCCCCAGCTCCGTCGGAATCGAGCCCGCGAGCTCGTTGTTCAGAATCAGAAGCTGCTCCAGCTTCCCCGCGCTGCAGAGAGTCGCCGGAATGCAGCCGGAAATCCGGTTGTCTGACAGGTCGAGGAACTTGAGCGGGCAGTTCTTCCCGAACTCCGGCGGCAACTCCCCGACGAGGCGGTTACTGAACAGCCTCAGGTCGTTCAACGCAGGCGCCTTATCCAGCGTCGACGGCACGGGGCCTGACAGCTCGTTCTCGTACAGGTGCAAGCTCTCCAGCCTCGGCGCGAGGAACAGGTCCGCCGGTATCTCGCCGGACAGCCTGTTCATGGCGGCGTCCAAGAACCTCAGCTTCTTGAGCCCGCCCAGTCCCCCCGGCAGCCTCCCGGAGAGGTTATTCTTGTAGAGCTCGATCTGGACGAGGTTCTCCAAGCGCCCGATGCTCTCCGGGATCTCGCCGGTGAGGTTGTTGGTGGAGAGGTCGAGGTTGACGAGGCTCCTCAAGCCGCCGATGGAAGACGGTATCCGCCCGACGAGGCAGCACCCGGCGAGCCACAGGACGCGGAGGCGCGGGAGCCCGCTGGGGAAAACGTCCGGCACAGGCGAGGGCGCGAAGGGGTTGTACGCGAGCAGGAGCTCCTGGAGGGAGCTGACATTCGCCAAGAACGCCGGGAACCCGCCGGAGAGGTCGTTGCCGGCGAGGCTGAGCGTGGCGAGCGAGGCGAACCCCGCGCCGTAGCTGCTGGGCACCTCTCCGGAGAAGGCGTTCCCGGCGAGGTCGAGGTGCCTCAAGTTCGGCAGCGCGGCGAGGCAGGGAGGGAGGGGGCCGGCGAGCGAGTTGTAGGAGAGGTCGAGGCGCAGGAGGAACGCCAGCGAGCAGAGCTGGGCCGGGAACTCCCCGGCGAGGGAGAGGTTGGAGAGGAGGAGCGAGGCGATGGCTGGGTCAGCGGAGGACCGGCAGAGGACGTGCGGCCAGCGGCACGGGGAGAGGGATGGGGAGAGGGACGGGTCCCATGCCGCGAGCGCGGAGGAGGGGTCGGAGAGGGTGGCCTTGGCGGCGAGGAGGCGGGTGAAGTCGGCGGGAAGGGGCGCGGCAGAGGCGGCGGCGAGGAGGAGGCCCAGGAGGAGGAGGGGGAGCAGGGGACTCATGGCATTGGTGTGGCGTGAGAGCGGAGAAGTGGGAGTGGAGGAAGTGGTGGTGGTGGGCTTAACTGCTGTTCTTCGCGAATCTCTCAACTGCACACCAAACTGCAGCGGAATCAGGCTCTGCTTCTGCTGTTTCCAGCGTCTGAATTTCTTGCCATTGTACAGTACGCCCCTGTGTAGCGTGCCTTGTGCAGGACGGGCTCGAGGGAGCCGGGTACTCAAATACTACAATATTTACACGCTGCAAAAAAGTTGGAATGTCTTTTTTTTACGGGCAAATCAGAGAGCTTTATTCAGATAAAAGCATTCCCCGGACAGTCAGCCAGAAGGCTGGTCACAAGAAAGCTAGGGGTTTCTGCAAGCCAAGTTTCGGTCACATTCAAGGTGCACGCATGTTTTGCACAAAGATGTGCCGGCACATTAGCTGCCCTGTTTACATGATCAATATCAAAGGAAGTGAAAAAACTAATAAGCTCTCCTATTTCTAACAAGATCGGAGCCACAATAGAACGGGAATTGTGGCGAGTTCTCCAGAGCGTCACCAGCTCCAAACAGTCTACCTCTATTATCACATGCCGAAAGCCTCGAAGTGTGGCAAAGCGAACTCTTTTCCGCAGCGAAAAAGCCTCAATGATCAGGGGGTCAAACACCCCTAAATATGGTTTACTCCATGCTCCGAGAAACGCATTAGACGAACGGGCAACTTCACCTGCACCCCTAAGTTGGAATGTCTTTTGTGAATACACATACGCTGCATATAATGTATACTACGTACCTGTGCAATTTGATAGCAATACACTTTCACACGTGGCGTGCAATACAAAAAGAAAAATATGTATCTTAAAATAGACCTTTTTTGGTTGGTCGACAGGGATTTTGTTTTTTCTGTGTAGCTTATACAAATCACTGTATACTTTAATTTTTTATAGGTCCATAATAAGCACGTACAAGATTTCATATAATTGTTTTCAAGACAATTAAAATGTTTTTTCTTTTTCTTTTTTAAAATGCTGAGCTCCGTGAAAGCTCACCTTAAGATTAGTTTAGTCGCATAGTTTTTCCTAGTAAACGTGCTTGTGCGTTGCAAAGGTATGGATATTGTTGTAATCTTAAAAATAAACGAAAGTCAAGCATACTAAATATTAAAGAATTAAAATAAATAAGTGAACAATTGAAAATATATAATTGGTTCATATATAGGATGTATCACATAAATTTAAATAAAAACTAACTATTTCCATCGCCGCTTGCCAAGTCCAACATGAGTATAAAACAATTTCTTTTTTCACATTGAATAACACAAGAATTAAATTTGCCCGTGCATTGCAACGGTTGATTTTTATTTTATTTTAGGCCATGGAGAATTTTGTACAATGTATTATGTAAACAATCCAAATAGCATGAAATTGATAAGAATTGACGTCACATAACCAGCCATACCCAACCGTGGTCCAAATGACCTGAATTTCGTGAATTATTGCGATGTAGAAGAATAAGCGATCATGTGATTCTTTTTATCCTCCTAGGAGCTTGCCCTTCCTTTAAAATAATAATAATATGGATTTATTATCTCTCACTTCAGTAGAAAAATCCGAGTTTATACCAGATTATGTGCAATCTGGATACATGTGATAACACTGTTGCAAAACAGAGTTGTCTTTTGTCTTCTTCTCGCAAGGCCCTGCAGGTACCCAAGATCCCGCCGCTCTCACCTCCTCTTCTGAGAAAGGTGACGCGTAAGGATATCGTTCTCTTCTGCCGTGACTTGTGAAATATCATCTGTTTGGGTCTCGTCAAGGGTGACGTTCCCTTCATCCGGTGCCCCGAACAAATATTTGTAGTAGCTGGTGATATACTTTTTGAGCTCCTCATGACCTTCGATCCGCCCCTCATCCTGTTGGAGACTATGAATACATTTCTTCCTATGTCGACCGTTGGCGACCAATTGGAAGTATCTTATATTACTGTCTCCCATTAGGAGATTACTCTTGTAGTGGAAGGCAATGTTCCCATTGATGGTGAGATGACCGTGGTGACTTCGTCAACTTTAAGCTCCGCAACTTCGATCCGTTCTTCAGTAGGCGTTGCGTGAGTGTGTATAAGTGATGGTGTGGGTGTGTGTACATCTACGTCATAATCGGAGTTTGTCAAAATATAACTGTAGAACATAGTATTCACTGATGCTACAGATTGTGATGGACGAGAAGGCTGAGGGGCAGAGAAGTCATGACACTAGTGTGGGTGAGAGCACAGGAGTGGAAAACCCCTCATCCCCCCATCGCTCCTAGGAGCGACATGAGGTAACCCTAGTCGCTATTGTCGACAACAACAACAACCTTTAGTCCCAAAGTTGGGATAGACTAGAGGTGAAACCTATAGGATCTCGCAACCAACTCATGGTTCTGGCACATGAATAACAAGCTTCCACGCACCCCTGTCCATGACTAGTTCTCTGGTGGTACTCCAGTCCTTCAGATCCCTCTTTACGGACTCCTCCCATGTCAAGTTTGGTCTACCCCGACCTCTCTTGGCATTATCGGTACACTTTAGCTGTCCGCAATGCACTGACGCTTTTGGAGGTCTGCGCTGGATATGCCCAAACCATCTCAGCGCTAGTATGGACGACACATCCATTATCCCCGTGGCAGCAACTTCAAAAATGTTGCCATGACGACCAAAAAACATGTTGCCATGGTTAGTAAAGGTTCATTTTTTCCATGGAAACTTAAAGCATGCTGCCATGTTAATAAAAATGTCACCCATCGCAGTTTTCAAACTTGTTTTGCCAGGTCAACTACTACTGCATACTTTGCCATAATGTCAATGAAATATGATTTTTTCTAAAAAAAATCACAAAATTGCCGTGATTTTGGAGGACAAATTCCAAGGATTTGGCAACACAAAACAATTTCTCCGAAAAATTGCATTTTGATTTGGGACACAAATATTTTCTAAAATTGCCCATATGACTTCCGACTATTTCCCATGTAAACCAAAGTTGGCATGACACATAACCAAGAGTAATAAATTGCTACTTTGTAAACCCCAATTTGTGATCACAAGAGCCAACACAAAAATATCATGGCGACACCCACAGTTTGGCAGAGTGTGAACTAGATCGTGGTTTCGTACATTTTACAATCTGCAACGATGATTTTTTTCTCATAATAATAATATATAGAAAATTTAACCGCGCCACACTGGCACTACTAGTTCACAATGGCAATGACAGTCATCTCTTACCTACCATGTCACTCCCTTTTGTACTACCATGTCTAGATATAAAAACCTGCCACCTGACTGAAAACAATGGATCGTGCTTTAAAACAGCACGCGAGAAAACCCTAGAGAGTCAAAACATTGGCACTACCACAATGGAGCGCATAGCTAGGAACCAGCCGTTGCCCCCGTTGATGTAGTCGTATAATTATACAGCGTCGGGGTGTAGGCAAAAGTGGTTACGAAGTGCAGTTCGCTGTAGTACGCGATTGTAGCTACCTGTCTCTCTGCTGACTTGCTTCTCTGCTGATCATGGCGATCGTGAACCGGAACGAATTTGTACCACTCGGCCGGCTCCGCCTCGACGTGGCCTGCAGCAACAGCAACCAGCAGCTTCTTATCCCCCACAAGACGGAGCTCTCTCATGCACGCGCTGCTGCTCCCGACCTCGTGAGCGTACAGGGCTCCACCCGGCTCCTGCACCAGCAGGTGCCCCCGCTGCAGGGCCTGCGCGCCCGGGACACGCCGCCAGACGCGGCCCAGGTTCAGATAGCTTCGTCTGTAATGCACGCCGGTGACCGTGTGCGGCAAGGCGGTGACGTTGTGCGGCCAGCAGCCGCCGTCCCACTCGCCGTACCACGTGAACTGGACGCCGCACAGGCCCAGCTTGGCCCCCGGGTACCTGCATGAGATCTGCGTCGCCGGCATCTGGCCGTGGACCAGTCGATCGGCCGCCGAGGTGATCTCCTCCGTGGCCAGGTCGAAGCGCGCGTTCCTGAAGGTCCCGGCCGCCGTTCTGCCGAGCCAGTACACCGCCCCGTCGCAGCACGCCGGCTTCTTCTCCGCGAAGCCGTCGTGCTTGTACGGCACCCCGTGCAGGTCGGTGCGGATGCGCACGCTCCGCCACCCCTTGTCCGCTCCGACGGTGCACACGTGCAGGTGCAGCTCCTTCTCCGCGGAGGCGCCGTCTTTCTTGCTGGGAAGGGAGTTGGATGTATAGCCGTGCAGGTGCACGATCTTGTACTGCCTCGTCGTGGAGTCGAAGCCGAAGCAGTACTCGCCGTCGACCGTGCTCCCGTGCTTGGCCGGCGACAGCGGCACGTCGATGGACGCGCCGGCCACGGGATCCACCACCCTGATGGCGTTGGCGTGCTTGAGGAGGAAGCAGAGCAGGCTGTTGCACGTGCCTACCAGTCTGGCCGATCTGTCGACGGTGAACCTGGCCGCGAGGCTCCACTGCTCGTCGAAGAGGAACCCATGGCCGAGCATCGCCTGCACGCCTTTCCCCGCGCTGCATCCCCTGAAGAAGGCGATGGTGTGGGTCGGGGCGGCCGACCGGCGGAGCCTCAGCGCGTCTGCGATGACGTCCCGCCAGTGCTTGCAGACGCGGCGCAGGCGGCGGAGGTGGAAGGACGGGAGGTGCAGCAGGATGGCGGCTTGGAGGTGTGGCGGGATGTAGGCGGCATTGGTGACGCCACCGCCGGCCGTAATCTTCATCTTGGCTTGGAACCACGAAGCAACTTGGCTGCCCTAACTTGCGAGTATATATTTTAGTGACTTGGTAGAGGCCGGTTTTATTCCGATCCAATCCATCCGTCAGAGTCCTAATTCAGCCGTGATAAAGTTTCTGACCACCTGAGTTTTTTTTTGGAACGTTCTGACCACCTGAGTTGATTAGGAATAAAGGGAAGCACTAGCAATCAGACTACTGATAGCTAGAGTCCTATCAGACCTGCCCACAACCATTGGATTAGAGGAATTTGGGTCGTTGATTAGCTAGTTTCCTCTGTCGTAGTAATTACTCCCTATATATATGGGATCCCCTGATTTCTGTTAACACCAACCTAAAATCATGGGAGGATAAGATTGTACCCTATTTATTCCCTAGTTTCCCGCTTTTATTTCTCTTCTTTTAGGAAATTTTATTTGACAAAAATATTTCCAGCACTTCAAAATTTGCTTCCAGTGCACTCAAATTTGCTTCCACCGAACAAAATATTATGTATAATCTAAAAAACTTTGTTCACTTGAAGCAATGAAATTTTTGTTTCCGACGATTAGATAATTTGGTTCAAGCGCAGCTGAACTTTGCTTCGATCAAATAGTTTGTTTTAATTCCAGCACAGCAAAAAAAACATATAATGACAAATTTGCTTCTAGCTCAAAATTATTCCGATGTGACAAAAAATTGCCTAGCGAATGTTTTTATATTTTCTTGCACCTAGAGAAATGGGCTTCCTATAAAACTGAAATTTTCTTACGGATTATAACTTCGATTCGATGGAGACTTGTGTCTAATCTCTAATGTAACAATTTTTTTTTCTAGTCACATGAATACTATGTTTCGTCCGACTAGAGGACTTGCTTCCTTGGCAGCATCGAGATGTTTTCAGTGTGACAATGGCACAATGTTACTATTCATGATACTACCATGCTTCGTTCGTTCACAAAATATGTTTCCAACAACCTGTATATTTGCTTCTTCCTTTTTGAGAGGAGGTATATTTGCTTAGTGGTCAACATTAGAGTGGTTCATACTATATTATATGACATGCTTCATACGGTATACAAATTTGCTTTCATCTACTAGAAAATAGGATTTGGTACATGCTTCACATATTAACCACTGTGATGACAATGGTAGATAAAAAAGGGGTAAGCGACATGGACGACGAAGGCTCCCATGGCAGAGTCGCGGTGGCTGGTGGCAAGACTAGATCCGGCGAGCGGGAGAGAAGAACAGCATGGCCACACAGAGCTCAACGAGGTCAACCTCGTCAGGAATGAATCCCTTAAGAAAAGCTCCAGCCCCCACCTCTATTGTTGCACCTACTGTTGTAGGCATCTGCTCGGGGTTGCATGCCACACCACTTGAGAGCATCCTGCATGTCGCCTCTTGGACATCGCATACAGCGCCATGCTGTTGATCTGTCTCACCATGGGTGTCAAACAACGTGCAGAATTTGGTAAGGAAAGAGATGGGAGCAGGGGATCCAAACCTTGGTAACTTCGGCAGAGATTAGATGGATGCGAGGAGGATTAGGAGTTTGGCGGTTCGGTGCGTCCGAAGCAGGACAGGGGAGGATGTGCTCGGCGGTGGTGTGGGTCCGATGCACTAGCAGCAGGAGGAGCTGGCGGAGAGAACCAAGGCGGCGTCTCGGCGGTCGGCGGTGAGGTACGCAGGAGAGAGGAAGGAGAAAGGGGTGAGACGCACCCAGCCCGGCTTGAAATATACGCAGGTGCTCAACCTCGATATAAGCATGTTAAGCTACAGGAAGTATCATGCCATCACGCTGCCCGCATATATTTCAAGCCGGGCTTCAACTAACCGGATGAAATTCATGCAACGACGGTGGATTTTCATATAAACCGAAAGAAATTCATTACATTTTGAATATTTAGGACAAAACAAAGCAACCCTACCCTAAACCTTATCCTATGGCGGCGGTCGTCGTCCACTTTCATTGTGTTCCGCATCGGCGACCACATTCCCCATCTGCCGTTTTCATGAACGGTAGCGGGTGCAAAACCCGTGAAATGGAGTTGCAGTCTCTGGCTAGGAAGGGTAGAACATGGGCGACGGACCGACCCACTTGGACACAATGCGCCGTGCTGCCTCTCATGCCCTACTCATACTTGGAGGAGTCCGCGACCTGTCTATTGCCGACGCCGGTGGATGTGAGATCGATGATCGACGTGGACAGTCTGTCACTGTCCACCTGCCACGTGCGTTCCCTGAAGTTGGACAGCGGCGCGTAGTGTGCGCAGCTGGTGGCGTTGGAGTCCTGGACCGCCAGCGTGTGTGCGTCTGCATCCGGCTACGTCGGCGCCTTGAGCACGTGCGGTCTCATAGAGTGCTCGCTGCTCCGCAACAAAGTTCCGGTTCAACGCGGCTATGGCGGGCATGGCCGCCTCTCTTGCGCGCTTGCCGTAAATATGTCTAAAATGTAAATGTTTTCGTCCGGTTCGTAGGAAATCTGCCATGTTTGCACGAATTTTGTCCGGTTTGTTTAAAAAGTTGTTGAAATGTATCGGTCAATGTTGGATGGTCGCCTTCCGTACCCGTGTCCACGGGCTGATCCTCTATCCACGGAGGAATGCGGGAGGAAATTTGCGTGTCGATATTTGAGATGCCCTCAATGGCATAGCATCATCTTTTATGTAGTCAAGGTATTAGCCGCAAATGGAATAAACTAAGACAGCCGGCAAATGTTTGCACTTGATAGTTCTGGAAAGGTCTTATCTATATCATATCTGCCCAATCAATAAAAAATTTCCATTGCAACGCCGTGAAAACATTTGCTAGTGAGCACTTATGGAGGGAGGTTTTTTGGGAAGCTGTTGCAGATGCTAAGTGTAAGCGTAAATTACGGAATAAACATAGGGACATACTATTTGACTGTCGCTTTAAAAAATATTTTGGTCGGTCAATTGTTTTAAACCATCGGATGTGATATGGATGGCCAGCTTAGCTTCTCCAACCTCCAGCCATCCTCGTGTGGCCTAACCACCAGCCGCCGCCGCCCTGCCCTCCCCTCAATTGCCTCCCGCCGCCGCCCTGCCCTCCCCTCAATTGCCTCCCACCGTCGCCCCAGTCTTCCATCTTAAAATAGACAGTGTGGTCGCTTGTGTTCTGGATGGTTTCGTTAATGAAATCGGAGGGAACCCCCTCTTTTGATTAACAAAAAACCCTTAAGATAGATGGTGGATAGCTTTTCTGGCGATGCGGCGGCATCTTCTTACTTTCCTCCGGCGAACTTCTTCTTCCAAAAATCGACTAGCCCAAATTGTAAATTCATGCGACTTACATATAACCATCGTGATAAACATAGGGTAAAGAAAGACCGAGAAACAGAAGAATTAACTATATTTCGTTCAAAATCAAACAGGTACAGATTTGTTCCACATCCAACCACAGCCAGCTGGTCGCCAGTTTGCCGACCGATCACAAGAAGCTTGCAACGAGTGCAACTAGCAATACGGTGTAAGACAAGGCTTCCAGCCGTCCTGCCCCTGCATACAGAGAATCAAACGGAAAACGGAATCATACGTCGGAACAATCAATCCCGCACGCGTATACACAAAAGCACGTCGATCTCAGAACTGATAAGCTGCTCACCTGAGGATGACGGCGGCGGCGGCGGCAACGCGGCAGTGAAGGGATATTCAGGCGTCAGCGGCGGAAGCGGCTTGCCTGAAGAACAGAACATACAATCAAGGAAGATGACAACAGATCGGCAGTAAAAAACTAAAAATACACCTGGGTACGTACGATCACGAACCTGCGCACGAACGAGTGATGGACATGAGGATGGAGCCGTCGCCGAGGCACCTGGAGGTGACGTTGGCCATGGCGCGGGCGCTGTCGAAGTCCGGCCCCATGAGCCGCGCGACGTCGCCGCGCAGGACATGCATGAGGCAGCACGGCTGCTGGGCGACCGTGGTGTTCACCTGGACGCAGCAGGGCAGCGGGATCGCGTCGGTGCGGTGCTCGATGAAGTCCAGGCACGACAGCAGCCGCTCAAGCGTCGGCACGCATGTCGTTGCCGCCTCGTCGGAGCCATCGCCGATGGCGACGGGGTTCGCTCCGGCCGCGGATGCCGGTGTGACTGCCGCGGCGGCGATGGCGATCAGGAGGACGACGCCGGCCAAGATCGGTTTGGACGCCATTGTGTGTTCGGAGGTTCTACGTGTGCAAGAAACGTAGGTCGTATGGTATCTGGTTGGCTACGTCGTATGGGTTATATAGTGACGCGGGTTTCAGATAAAGCTGCATTCAGAATTTCAGAGTATCATTACCGGACTCTTTTTGTTTGAAAACAAAATTTTTACTAATCTTTCTTTATAGAAACACTGCGACCAAGTCTATGACTTAAGGCTGGGTGGCCAGGCTCCACCACAACAAATCTAGCTATCTCGGCTATGCTCTTCTTTATCGTTGTAATATCTATACACTTGGGTCAATCTAGTCATGTGTATTAGTATCTCTCCGGGCCTCTCTCTCCCTCTCACGAATTTTTTAGTAATACAAGGGCATCTCCAATATCGCTCCTTAAACCGCCCACAACCGTTTGGACCACACAGTCCGGACGTGTTTTGCCATCCAACATGGATATGTATCGATCCGACAACCGGGTTTGAACACACTTTTTCATGCAAATTGGAAGCAAATTGCCGGGGGGGGGGGGGGGGGGGGGGCTTTGCAGGAGTACCGCCGCCACGTAGAACTCCGACACCCCCAGCCCACTCAAATCCCCCTCTCAATCCCATTCTTTTCCACTCCGCTCCCGCTCCTTCTTGTGCGCCCTCCTCCTTCGATACTGCCACTGAGCCTCTCTGACCGCCACTCAGGCATTGCGGGCCGGTCAATGCGGGCGCACCGGCGATGCGCCGGCGGCGACACCGACTTCTCCTTGACCCGTCGGCTCCCGCTTCACGCGGCAACGTGGCGGGGATGACGACTCCTCGTTGACACGCGCCGATGATGGTGGCGTCGAGCCCAACTGACAGAGCGATCGCTCCGTCATGATCTCCATCTGACAGACGAATTCTCCGTTCGTCAAAGCGGCCTCCACGAGGAGGTGGGGCTGCTGCTATGGTGCCTGGTCCTCCTTGTCGCCAGAGGAGCCATCTGCTGTGGATGCCGAGGGGACCGGACAGCGAGGGCGGCGGCACCAAGATCCGTCTAGCAAAGAACTACCACCGCCTTTACCTGCTGATGCGGAGAACCATGACTTCGACATCGACTTTAGAGTTGGAGGGGCTCGAAGAGGAGGGGGGCTCGGAGAGGACGAAGTGCGGATGTGCATCACCGACGCACGGCTTAAATAGCCGCGGCCAGGCCATGCGAAGGGCCAGTTAGCCCGCTTCAATGCGGCGTAATGGCCGGAATTGTTTTTTTGGGGCACAACGTCCGATTGAAGTGGCAACTCCAGAGAGGTCGCATCTGAAGGAAATATGCCCTAGAGGCAATAATAAAGTTGTTATTTATATTTCCTTATATCATGATAAATGTTTATTATTCATGCTAGAATTGTATTAACCGGAAACTTAGTACATATGTGAATACATAGACAAAACAGAGTGTCCCTACTATGCCTCTACTTGACTAGCTCGTTAATCAAAGATGGTTAAATTTCCTAGCATAGACATGTGTTGTCATTTGATGAACGGGATCACATCATTAGAGAATGATGTCACTAGTGCAGAACCGGGTTTTAGCGCCGGTTCGTAAGGGACTTTAGTGCCGGTTCTGCAACCGGCACTAAAGAGTGGAGACTAAAGGCCCCCCCCCCACTT
Source organism: Aegilops tauschii subsp. strangulata (assembly GCF_002575655.3). Lineage (NCBI taxonomy): Eukaryota > Viridiplantae > Streptophyta > Magnoliopsida > Poales > Poaceae > Aegilops > Aegilops tauschii. The sequence continues at coordinate 74,909,821 of NC_053036.3, read as the reverse complement.
AGTACCGGTTCGGCACGAACCGGCGCTAACGTGCCACCACGTGGCACGAGCCAGGCCCGGGTGCGTGTAGGACATTAGTACCGGTTGGTAACACCAACCGGTACTAAATGTTTGGGTGTGTTTTGGTTTTAATTTTTATTTTTCCTTTAGTTTTGTGTTTTCAATTTAATTTAGTGATTGTTTTACATTATAATGAGTTGTTAAATCATTAGGTGAAAGTACCGCAGATTAGCTAGGATCCATCCAGTTAAAACTAATATGTGGTTTCTTTCATAAATGATATAATAACTCATCATCATCATTATCATCATCATCATATTAATATAAAAACTCTTGCATCATATCATCACCAACAACAGTATATACTAGCTAGCAAATATATCATCGAGTTCAACATGGTCATGATATTATAAGCGTTCATAACACCACAAAAGCAAATCACTCTTTGAGATTAAGTTCAGGACGAAGAACACGGGCACGCATGAGAGGACAACAAGTACTAAGAGCATGATAACTAGCTAAATCACTCCTGCTGCTCTCTCTCAGGTAAAATAGCATAGAACATGTATAGCTCTCCTGATTCATCATATTGGAGCATGCAGATGAACCTGTCTCCTAATCGTGGGTTGCGCTTCTGATTGCTGCCCCCTAGTATTTCTCTGCGATCGTTAACAATTTTGCTCCAATCTTTCACTATTAAGCATTCATCGCTTTCAGAAATCCTGAATGCACTCATGTGCACTGTAGGATATCTTGGTCGTAAGCTAACAATTGACATGCGACCTTTAGTCTCGATCCACTGAGGCACAACTGTCATCGGGAGTCCCTGTTGAAGAACATCGTATAGTAATTAATATACTTAGCAATAAAAGTTTAGCTTGAAAAATAATGTATGCAAAAGATGCACTGAGGACTAATAGTAAAAATCTTACCATCTTTCCTAAATACATGTGACCGTAGTTCAATACGATCACTATTGGTCGCACGTTTTGAGTACTAAGATTTTCAAATTCAGGAAAATGATTTCTCTTAACAGCATCAAGATCCTCAAGCCATGAAACATAATGACTTATCTCCTCGCAGTTTAGTTCAGCTCCGGGACAGTAGTAGGTCCTGTCTACCAAGCGCCGGACATGTTTGCTTGAATGGAAATAAGCTTTCAATAGAAATTAGTTGTCAACTATTTTTGAATAAACAATATCAAAGACACAAATATGGTTGAGAAACTCACATAATGGTAGAACTGGAGGCGTCTGCACATCGACCCAGATGTCTCTATTACCTTCAATATCATCTTCCGGACGAATATCAAAGGTGATAACCATATCAGGCTCAAATGCATAAGCCTTGCATAGTGCTTGCCAAGTTTTGCATTCAAAATAGGTGTACGTGTTTGCATTGTATAATTTGACGTTGAAAGTATAACCATGCTCGGTCTTCAGGTAAACTCTTTTTACCTCCATAGTTTCCATAGCACTGAAACCTATCTTATCCAAGACAAAAATTCTTGCATGGCAGGGGATGCGCTAGTAGAATAGTGAAAATTTAAAATTATAAGTTGAAGCAAATGAAGCATATATAAGTCATGCTTAATTATAAAAAAGACTTGTCGTTGTGACTTACTGTATCCACTTCGAAGGTCTCATCCAGCTTGATGCTGAAGCGCCTATCATCAACAAGGAAATTTCTGTCGCACAGGCCGCGCTGGTCTTCGCAGAATTCGCACTTAATGAAATCTTTTTCGTCGTCAGAGGACATTTCCTATGTTCATATAGGTGAAACATTAAACACTTACTAGTTCTATTAATTCAACTAATTCAACTACTTCTATTAGTTCAACTAGTTCTATTAATTCAACTAATTCAACTAAGAATTTAATAAAAATAAACTTGTTCTATTAATTCTCTTACTAAAATAAAGTAGCTAGTTCTACATAATAATATTTTAATTAGATCATCAAATCTCAGATATCTAAATTTTCTTACTAAAAATAAACTAGTTCTATTAATTCAACTAATAATTTACTAAAAAAAACTAGTTCTATTAATTTTCTTACTAAAATATATATATAAAGTAGCTATATATAGTAATATTTTAATTAGATCATCAAATCTCAGATATCTAAATTTGTTTACTAAAAATAAACTAGTTCTATTAATTCAACTAATTCAACTAAGAATTTACTAAAAATAAACTAGTTTTGTTAATTTTCTTACTAAAATATATAAAGTAGCTATATATATAGTAATATTTTAATTAGATCATCAAATCCCATATACCTAAATTCTCTTACTAAAAATAAACTAGTTCTACTAATTCAACTAGTTCAACTAAGCATTTACTAAAAATAAACTAGTTATATTAATTCAACTAGTTCAAATAATCTCATATACCTAAATTTTCTTATTAAAAATAAACTTGTTCTATTAATTTTCATACTAAAAATAAACTAGTTACTCTAATTCAACTAGTTCAAATCTCATATATATACCTAATTAATATCTAGCTAATTCATCTAAAATTGACATTAATATTTAACATCTTTTCCATATAATTCATCTAACATTAACATTCTAACATTCTTATCTACGTAATTTATCTAACATTAATCTAAACAACAAAAAACAGAAAATAAGTAAAAACAATATGTGTGTGTATGTGTATGTGTGTGTGTACGAGCGGGGGGCGGCGGCGTACGGCTGGCGGCGCGAGACGGCGATGCGACGGGGACGGCGCGACGACGAGCGGCGGGCCGGGGGCGACAGCGCGATCGAGACGGCGACGTAGTACGGGGCGGCGGCGACGGGCGGCGGGGGTGACGGCGGTGACGGCGACGACGGGCGGCGGGGGCGGCGAGGGCGGCGGGGCCTGCGAGGGCGGCGAGCGATGGGCGACGGCGCGGCGGTGGCGGCGATGTCGCGCGAAATAGTTGGAGAAGAAGTGGTGGTCGATGAAACTGAATTTTTCTTAAGTGCCATATATATAGGAGGAGCCTTTAGTACCGGTTGGAGCCACCAACCGGTACTAAAGGCCAGTTTTCGCCAGGCCAAGGGGCGGGAAACTGCCCCTTTAGTATCGGTTCGTGGCTCCAACCGGTACTAAAGGCCCCCCTTTAGTACCGGTTGGAGCTACGACCCGGTACTAAAGGGGTGCGCTGGCGTAGGAGCGGTGCGGGCAAGTTTAGTCCCACCTCGCTAGCCGAGGGGCACCCGCACCAGTTTAAAAGCCCCGGCGCGGCTGCTGTCTCGAACTCCTCTCTATAGCAGGCTTCTGGGCCTAACTTCGGCACGCTGCCCTGTGAGCCTGCTGGCCCTTCTGGGCCTGTATTTGCAAACCCTAGGTCTGGCAGGCCCACTGGGCAGCGCCCCAACAATTTTTTATATAATTTTATTTTATTTATTTCTGAGTAGTTTTTTTGCTGTATTTAGTTTCTTTGTGAATATAAAAAAATAGTTTTTTTATTTTCTGCATTATTTATTTTCTGCTATTTATTATTGAGTAATTTTTTATATGGTTTTTGTCTTTTCTGTTTTATTTATTTTCTGTTTTGTCTTTTGCACATCCTATGTGGGTGAAATGATGATACCATGCCAAGTTTCGACATTTTCAGAGTTCATTTTGTAGTGATTTTCAATTTCACGGTCATTTAGCTCTCTAAACAAATCGGTAAATGACTAAAAATAGCAAATGATGTCAGAAAGTGTTGAAAATTGATGACGTTGCTTTGAATGGTGCGTACGGAATGCAAAAAAAGTCTGGAGTTGTAATAAGTTTATAAAAATGAAGTGCTAGTGTAACAGATGAGTTCTCGTCAGAAACCCTGATACTCCAAAAGAGATTGTCCAGTTTGTACACGAAGTGCGTCCAGTTTTTGCCGTAACCCTCTCTACTCTTTTGCACATGCTATGTGGGTAAAATGATGATACCATGCCAAGTTTCGACATTTTCAGAGTTCATTTTGTAGTGATTTTCAATTTCACGGTCATTTAACTCTCTAAATAAATCGGTAAATGACTAAAAAATAGCAAATGATGTCAGAAAGTTTTGAAAATTGATGATGTCGCTTTGAATGGTGCGTACGGAACGCAAAAAAGTCTGGAGTTGTAATAAGTTTAAAAAATGAAGTGCCCATGTAACAGATGAGTTCTCGTCAGAAACCCTGATACTTCGAAAGAGATTGTCCAGTTTGTACACGAAGTGCGTCCAGTTTTTGCCGTAACCCTCTACTCTTTTGCACATGCTATGTGGGTGAAATGATGATAACATGCCAAGTTTCGACATTTTCAGAGTTCATTTTGTAGTGATTTTCAATTTCACGGTCATTTAGCTCTCTAAACAAATCGGTAAATGACTGAAAAATAGCAAATAATGTCAGAAAGTGTTGAAAATTGATGATGTCGCTTTGAATGGTGCGTACGGAACGCAAAAAAAGTCTGGAGTTGTAATAAGTTTAAAAAAATGAAGTGCCAGTGTAACAGATGAGTTCTCGTCCGAAACCTTGATACTCCGAAAGAGATTGTCCAGTTTGTACACGAAGTGCGTCCAGTTTTTGCCGTAGCCCTCTCTACTCTTTTGCACATGCTATGTGGGTGAAATAATGACACCATGCCAAGTTTCGACATTTTCAGAGTTCATTTTGTAGTGATTTTCAATTTCACGGTCATTTAGCTCTCTAAACAAATCGGTAAATGACTGAAAAATAGCAAATGATGTCAGAAAGTGTTGAAAATTGATGACGTCGCTTTGAATGGTGTGTACGGAACGCAAAAAAGTCTGGAGTTGTAATAAGTTTTAAAAAATGAAGTGCCAGTGTAACAGATGAGTTCTCGTCCGAAACCCTGATACTCCGAAAGAGATTGTCCAGTTTGTACACGAAGTGTGTCCAGTTTTTGCCGTAACCCTCTCTACTCTTTTGCACATGCTATGTGGGTGAAATGATGAAAACATGCCAAGTTTCGACATTTTCAGAGTTCATTTTGTAGTGATTTTCAATTTCACGGTCATTTAGCTCTCTAAACAAATCGGTAAATGACTAAAAAATAGCAAATGATGTCAGAAAGTTTTGAAAATTGATGACGTCGCTTTGAATGGTGTGTACGGAACGCAAAAAAGTCTGGAGTTGTAATAAGTTTAAAAAAATGAAGTGCCCATGTAACAGATGAGTTCTCGTCAGAAACCCTGATACTTCGAAAGAGATTGTCCAGTTTGTACACGAAGTGCGTCCAGTTTTTGCCGTAACACAAGAAGTTCGGAGTTGTAATAAGTTATTAAAGATAAAAAAGAGGCACAATGCTCGTTAATTAGCTTCAAGCCTTTCGGAATAGTGCAAACTGCACTGCACATAGCTCCGTGTAGTCTACACTATTCCTCAAGGCTTAAAGCTAAGCAACGTGCAGATGAGCATTGCGCCTCTCCTTCATCGTCTCTGCACTCAGGGCTTATAAACCGCTCCTAGTGCCTCTCTCTTCGCGAGGTGGGACTAAAAAACAGCTTACTAAGAAACTATAGTACCGGTTCATGGCACGAACCGGTACTAAAGGTGCCCGTGGGGCCCCAGCCTGACCACAGCCTGACGCAGCCTCATTAGTACCGGTTCGTGACACGAACCAGTACTAAAGGTTGCTCACGAACCGGTACTAATGATCTTCGCCCGCCTAGCCATTGGAACCGGCACTAATGGACACATTAGTGCCGGCTCAAAATCAAACCGGCACTAATGTGCTTCACATTTGACCCTTTTCTACTAGTGTGTGATGGACAAGACTCATCCGTTAGCTTAGCACTATGATCGTTTAGTTTATTGCTATTGCTTTCTTCATGACTTATACATGTTCCTCTGACTATGAGATTATGCAACTCCCGAATACTTGAGGAACACTTAGTGTGCTATCAAACGTCACAACGTAACTGAGTGATTATAAAGATGCTCTACAGGTGTCTCCGATGGTGTTTGTTGAGTTGGCATAGATCGAGATTAGGATTTGTCACTCCGTGTATCAAAGAGGTATCTCTGGGCCCTCTCAGTAATGCACATCAGTATAAGCCTTGCAAGCAATGTGACTAATGAGTTAGTTGCGGGATGATGCATTACGGAACGAGCAAAGAGACTTGCCCGTAACAAGATTGAACTAGGTATGATGATACCGACGTTCGAATCTCGGGCAAGTAACATATCGATGACAAAGGGAACAACGTATGTTGTTATGCAGTTTGACTGATAAAGATCTTCGTAGAATATGTAGGAGCCAATATGAGAATCTAGGTTCCGCTATTGGTTATTGACCGAAGATGTGTCTCGGTCATGTCTACATAGTTCTCGAACCCGTAGGGTCCGCACGCTTAACGTTCGATGACAATTTGTATTATGAGTTGTATGATTTGATGACCGAAGATTATTCAGAGTCCAGGATGAGATCACGGACATGACGAGGAGTCTCGAAATGGTCGAGACATAAAGATTGATATATTGGACGATGTTATTTGGACACCGGATGAGTTCCGAGAGGTACCGGATAATTATCGGAGTGCTGGAGGGTTATCGGAACCCCCGGGGGAACTAATGGGCCTCGATGGGCCTTAGTGGGAAGAGAGGAAGGGCCAAGAGGGGCTGGCCGCGCACCCCGCCCTTGGGTCCGAATTGGACTAGGGGAAGGGGGCGGTGCCCCCCTTTCCTTCCCTTCGCCCTCTGCCCTCCTTCTTCCCCCTCTTCCTTCCTTCTTCCCCCTCTTCCTTAGGTGGAAACCTACTAGGACTTGGAGTCCTAGTAGGATTCCCCTCTCCTGGCGCGCCCTATTAGGGCCGGCCGGCCTCCCCTCCCCTCCTTTATATACGGGGGCAGGGGGGCACCCTAGAACACACAAGTTGATCTTTGAGCCGTGTGTGGTGCCCCCCTCCACAGTTACACACCTCGGTCATATCGTCGTAGTGCTTAGGCGAAGCCCTGCGCCGGTAACTTCATCATCACCGTCACCACGCCGTCGTGTTGACGGAACTCTCCCTCGGCCTCAACTGGATCAAGAGTTCGAGGGACGTCACCGAGCTGAACGTGTGCTGATCGCGGAGGTGCCGTACGTTCGGTACTTGGATCGGTTGGATCGCGAAGACGTTCGACTACATCAACCGTGTTACTAAACGCTTCTGCTTTCGGTCTACGAGGGTACGTGGACACACTCTTCCCTCTCGTTGCTATGCTTCTCCTAGATAGATCTTGCGTGATCGTAGGCAATTTTTTTGAAATACTACGTTCCCCAACAGTATCCGTCAGCGCCACCCTCATGTCCATTCACGTCGCTTGGCATCAATGCCAGCCACTGCATGCTGTGGGCCAACATGAAGGTGGCGCGGCAAGCGGCATGCATGGACGTTAGATGGAAAGCCCGGGAGAGGGGTGGTTTTTTTGGGTGGGCCATGGTCTTCAGAAGCAGGTGTGGCAGTGGTCCATACGCTCTCAAAGCCCTCCCAATTCGTCTCAGGTTTGTGGGAACAAGTGCGTCTGGACCGGTGGGCGGACCGATGCAGGACCGCATTGGATGACAAAACACGACCGGACCGCGCGGTTTGAACGATTGTGTGTGGTTTAAGGGTCCGTGTTTTAGATGCTCTCACAAGTGGAGGAGTGTGGAGACCCCTTTATAAGGGATCCTCTTCATCATGCTATTGGAGCTTGAGAAGAGGAGTGTTTTCCGCGCGCCCCTCCTCCGATGCCTTGCTCGTGTCGTGTTTCATGATCGAGCCGACCCGAGCTCAGACCTATGTCTTAATTTTTACTGGCCAGGAAAAAATATGGACATTTAATTATGAGTCGTTAACTGATCCTCCACGACCGCCTATATATTGGAGGCGCCGACAACCCTAGCCATCATAGAGCAGATCACGTGTACCTCCTTGCGCGCACCGCCTACTGTCGTTCCGCTCACTATTGCAGCTTTAGGCGACCCCATTCTGTCCACCGTGTGCATGGCTGTACGGGAGAGAGCGGGCCTTCGAAACCCCGCCCTTTGTAATCCTGCACTGGAAGAAAGTCGATTATGTTTTTGGGGAGCGTCTCCGACGAGACTACTCGTCGCTGGTCATCTACTTCGACTACATTCTCGTCTTCGTTAACATCACCATGTCCATCGAAACCAAGAAGATGGCCGCCAAGGACGCTGTCGCCGCCGCCGCGACTACAAACTGACTGACCGGAGGGTTTAATTTGTTTATCCCACTCCTGTTTCATCCTTTGTTAGCCATATTAGCTAGCTGTTTATGTAGATGTTTCTGCTATATATCTTGTACATGCTTACGTGATATATATCAGTATGAGTTTAATACTGTCTTTGCCATGCTCATGAGTTATTCCCGGATTATATCAATCAAAAAATTGCTAATTTATTAAACAACTAAACTCCCTACATTTGGAGCCTCCTAATGCATTGGGGGTTGTGGGGACGTTACGGACCCCATCTATAAGGGCGTGTGTCGCTGGGTTGAATGAATTTTTTTATTTTGAGAAAGTATTGTTTCTCAACATTTTTAATAGTTTTAAGTTTGGTTGTTTCCTGTTTTCCAGTTTTCATGTTGTTTTCTTCTCTTTTTATTTTTCACATGCTAATTCTATTTATCAAAAGTCGTGAACATTTAAATATACAATGATTTTTTAGAATTCATTTATTTTTGAAATTATGATTAATTTTAAAATTCATAAATATGCCACCTACCGAGAAATAGGCTTAACGCATAACTGAAGGACGGTTGCCACGTGGATCACCCTCTAGTATATAGTATTTTTAAGGGAACTTTAGTATATAGTAAGCTCTCAGATTTGGAGCCTCCTGGTGCATCGGGCACTATGGGCCTTGACTGAAAGGATTAGTGTCATTGGGCCGTCAATTTTTCTGTTTTGAGAATGTATTGGTTGGTTTGTTTTTATTCTTGTTTGTGTTTTTCAACTATTTTAATAGTTTTGTCTCCTTGTTTGCTTTTGCTTTTTTTCTTCTCCTTTTGTTTTTTCATTTTTGACTTATGAATAATTCTTAAAGTTGTGAACATTTAGAAAGATTATGAACATTTTAAAAATCCCCGAATGTTTTAAAACGCTCACGAACATATCTAAAACCTACAAACATTTTATTTAATTCATGGGCCTTTCTCAAACCCATGAACATTGTTTGAAATCCCTGAATAGTTTTTGAACTCGTGGACATTTAAAAAATTCAAGTTTTGATAATCAACAATGTTTTAAAAATCTAATATTTATAAAATACATGGACTTCTTTTGATTTACTGAACTTCTTTTATGTGGGGTTGTAGGCATGTTATGGACCCCATCTATAAGGGTGTGTGTCACTAGGTTGACTGGGTTTTTTTATTCCGGTTTTGAGAAGGTATTGTCAGTTTTTTAGGTTTTCTTTATTTTATCTGTTTCTCTACAACTTTAATAGTTTTTTTCACTTTTTATTCTCCTTTTACATTCCATTTATTTTTTCACATGCTAATTCATATTTTCTAAAGTCCTGAATGTTTGAAAAGAGTACACATTTTTTAAGAATTCATGAACAGTTTTAGAATTTACGAATACTTTTAAAATCCTTAAATATATCGCCTAAAGAAGAAGAGGCTTAACACATAACTGAAGGATGGCGCGGCAAAATGTGGGTGAGCCTCTAGTATATAGTAGTAATTATTTTTGAGGGAACTCTAATATATAGTAAGCTCTCTAGATTTGGAGTCTCCTTGTGCATCGGTCGCTATGCGCCTTGCCGGTAAGGGTTTGTGCCGCCGGGCCATCTGATTTTTCTGTTTTGAGTAGGTATTGCCTGGTTTGTTTTTCTTCTCACTTTCTGTGTTTTTCAACCGTTTTAATAGTTTTTTTCCTATTGTTCTTTTCATCTTTGTTTTTCCTTTTTTTTTCACATGCTAGCTCATCAGTATTATTAAAGTTTTGAGCATTTAGAAAGACTAAGTTTTTTTAGAATTCATGAATTATTTTTTGAGTTCCTTCACATTAAAAAATTATTGAGTATTTTTCAAAGTTGATGAACTTATGTAAAGTCTATGAACATTTTTTTTAAAATTTAGGAATCTTTCCCAAATTCCTGACCGTTTTCTGAAATCCATGAATATTTTTTGAATTAGCAAACATTTTTTAAAATTTGTGTTTTTGTAATCCGCAAGATTTTAAAAATATAATGTTTTAAAATATGGAAACTTCTTGAAATAATAATAATAATATGATAGCCAATTTTTCTGAGTTAGAAAGGAGTGACCAAAAATAAAAGCTAAATGATGGAGCGGAGCACGGAGCCAAGTCGAGCGAGTGGGAGCTTCATAGGCTGGTCCATGTGAGTGTTATAACACCAATTTCACAGTTTGAACGTGGAATGGGAGCTCACACAACTATCACCGACTGACACTAAGGCCGGAATGTGCAAGAACCTTACAATCACGCACCTAACAACTTCGGTCTCCTCTCAGACCAAATATCGTCTCCAACGACAACCCAACAAGATATACAAATGAAAAAGAAAACACTGCTAGAACATAATTAAAACTGAAGCCACAGTAGATAAAACCAAAATGAAACTACTGACCACAATAATCTACGGGAGAAAAAAGAGTCAATCTCATGAGTCATGAATGGCACGACAAAGCGTGCATAACCTCTATATGCATATTTGCTTGTGTGTAACAGACAGAATGCGCAGTGCCAGTTAAATGCCCATAATTTAGATTGCATCATCATCTATTAAGTAGACTAGTTGATCCAATCATACTCCTGGAACTGGCAAAAGCAAAATCTACCAAAAATGGAGAATGCTTCGGTAATCCCCTTAAAAAAGGAGTCGAATCTCAAAGCAATTTTAAAATGGTAGTATTTCCGTAAGAGTGCATGCCTCAATACTCAATGTCTCAAGCATCTGCCAATAACAAAAGTAAAGGCGTATAGATCATAATGGGGAGTACTGTACTTACTATATGGTCTTGTCAATAGAACCTCCGACTAATTCCCTCAATTGCCAACAATTCACCAGGCATGAGAGCAGATTTTAAACAAAGAAAGGAAAGAAACATATGATTGTAACATAAAAGCTACGAAAAAAACAGAACAATTAAAGAACGAATTATGATTGATATTGCTTCGTCATGGTTGTCTTGTCGTGCAGACCCTGCTGGACGAGCCCCATGTGCGCGCACCTAAGAGAGGGATCGTGGCCGGGCCTTTTTCTCATGACCCCTGGCCTCGCTAGGGTGTTCCCTCCTCTCAAGGTTCTGCATTTGTGCATCCTGCTACAACACTGTTGCCTTATGGATATGATGTTGTGAAAGAGTGGAGAAGGATGGGCAACATACATGTTATGGTAGGAAGGTGTTGTAATGGCAGCCATTAAAGGGAAGAATAGGAAATTCGTTATAGGATAGTCACTAAAAGGAAAAATAGTAGTACATTGATAGCTCTATCCTTTGGTTACAGTTGACAAATAGAGGCGGATTGAGCATGTTGCTATTTGGGGGTGACATGGAATTTCAAAGAAATTCGATAGTACTAGATTTAGCATCTAGAGAGACATGGTTTCTATAGGCAACTGATATCACGAATTTTCATCTAAGGCGCTCGGTATGGCATGAAAGAGATTTTGTTTGGCCTCGATTATTCATATGGAAATCTAGGCCTAGGCGTTTCCACGTTTGAAGTAGTATTTAATGGTTTTGGCTTGCAGCAAGATGAAACCAAGGTTTCTTATTTATTCTCGATGATTTATCAGACCGGATCGGATAATTTATTTCACCGCATAGAAAATGAGCTCTGAGCTGTATTTTCATAAACAGACAGATCCAACCTTTTTCGTCTTTATTTATTTTGGTTACTATGCCATGTTGGCCTTTTGCCTATAGAAATATATATATAACAACACTCAAACATATACATGCTCCTTATCTCATAGCACTACCAAACAAAGCGGTGTACGAATCACGTTTTGAACATCGTACTATTCTTGCTGCGGATAAAAATACACCTCGCTTACCAAACAAAATAAAAAGAACCAAGGAGACATTGAGTTCAAAAAACCATATATATGCGCTTAAGGAAACATTACACATTTACCCGACTGATAAAACATCAACATAACAATATAATAATTAACAATGGCATTGTACATCTCCATCAGATATATATCTCCCTATAGAGACGACACTTATTTATGACCAGGAATGCTATACACATGGGGGGCACGTTCTTGAGGACCGACCACCGCCACCTGGCGCTCATGCGCGACATGCAATCTACTATAAATACTGCAGGCACGCACAGACACAACAGGCACGCATGCATGTGCTGCAGCAGCCGTCACGCGTGCAGTGACACTAGCTCCAGGATCGACCTGGCCGGCCGGCTAGAGATTAATTCATTGTCATACCTCGGATACCTAGCGCATAAAGTCCATGATGAGATCTCGGTGCGGGTAGTCGTTCAGCAGGGACTCTTCGTCATCCGCGTACTGGACGGATTTAGTGTCCTCCTCCTGCCCGTCCTCGTTTGCCGGTAAGGGCGCCCTGAGGGTCGGCATGGTGGTGGCAGCAGTGGCGACGGGGGAGCAGAAAACATCGTCCCCGGTGATGGCAGAGTATAGGCTCAGCATGCGAAGCCTGTTTGGAGTGGCCTGCAGGGTGAGGTCATCGAACAGCTGTGGAGTTGAAACAACCCGCGGACGCGTCACAGGAGTGGATGGAGCGCGTTGGAAGATGCGGGGCGGCGTCCGCAGCATGGCGAAGGTCGAAGGCGGCACCGCGGCGGCAGCGAACGCGGCGACCGGGTCCTCGCCCCTGAGCTCACGGGTGAAGTGCGCGAAGAAGCAGATCCGGCGTTGGCAGCGCGTGCCTGCCTCGCACTTGCGCGTGCGGAACCGGGACGGGTGCAGCCACAACTCGAAGACGCCGTGCGCGTAGCGGCACCTGAGCCCTCGCGCGCAGGTCGGCGGCGGGTGACCGGCGCCGGCGAGCCCGAGCTGCGCGTGCGCGTGCGCATTGGCGCGATACTCCGGGCAGGAGATGGCGACGTAGTTGAAGCGGCGCGGGTCACGGCGGCGGGCACGCTCGCCCTTGTGCGCGTACGGGCATGCCGTCCAGTCGTGGCTGTACGGCTGCGGGCACCGTCGCACCTTGTACTCGTACAGCCAGAAATCCTCCGACATGGACGCCCACAGCCGATGCCCCTCGTGTGCCCACGCGCCCCACGTTGTTGGGTCGGTCAGCTGGTATGTGACGCTGCCGTCCGCCTGCACCACCATGTTATACATGTCCAGTTCCATGGCCGTCCTCCTTGATCTCCTTGATCAAACACAGCAAACTCTCCAACAAATTAACAATACTAATTAAAAACTAGAAACTCATGGACATTATAGTAGCTAGGCCATGGTTGTGAATTTGTTTTGAGGATATGGGGGATGATTTGGACTAAAAACTCTCGAGATTATATGTAGCCAGGCCATGGTTGTGAAATAATGTTGAGGATGGGATGGTTTAGACTAAGATCTCTAAGATAGCTAAGGCCAAGGCTATGAATGAATGCTGAGGATGGGGATGATTTGTTCTACAAACCATGTATTGTTGCGATGTATGGAGAGATGTGATCTGCGTGTACCCGACTGTGGGTATATATAGCTCTAGGGGATGCAGTGCTAGGCATTAGGTGAGTCGGCTGTTTTGTCTCGTAGACATTTATTTTCGCTGTAAAGGTAATAAGACGTGTGGGTGTTTGGACATTGAGTCTCTAGCAAGGCTCCCTAACTAACAACCAGATTTTGGACCCTTCCTTCCTTGGAAAGGAGACTTTGTGTGAGGGTCTAGGATATCTATCTTGTTTCGTGGTGCCAGGAAGGAGCTATTTGTCCGATGCTAATGTGATAAGATGAGTTGTGCAGACGGTGGGTGTTCATGTATCCCTTGGTGTGGTGGGCCATCTCGAGCGAGGGCATGTTTGTGTGCCTACACGAGTCGTTTGGTCTTAGACCATAAATAACACCTTTGGGCTAGGTTCAACAGTAACTCCCTCAACGTCCCCAGAGATGAGCTCAAGTGTTGCAAAATGCACAAAGGCATATTGCGTAAACTTGGTAGTCCGGGTGCAAAAATCCACCACTCTCTCCTCTCCTCTCGGCCAATTGAAATTTATTTGTCGTCACCATGTCCTCGCTATTTGTTCATATTGTTGGGGATTTTGGTAGCGGCGACTACATCAATTCGTAAACAACAAATATAGCTGTCATTTTGCGCTACTCATAACTCCATGCCTAAAATACCGCCCCTTCCCCTTCCTCATTTAGGATGTTTCATACCCATGACATCGGGTGGAATCCCGAGATTGATACCAAGTGATGAAGAGAGACTTCCGGTAGCCACAAGCACTACCCCTTATACTTTATCCCTTGCTCTCACTTGGAAGCCTCCCTGGACATTGACACCATCACGTGAAGAAGACATTGTGTAATGTTGACCTATTGACTCATATATAGGTGAAATTTGAATGAAGTGTGTTGTGCTAAATTGGTCAATGCAATGTTGGCTTTGACCTATTTGGGTGGAGGGGGCCTATACTGTCTCAAATGGAAGGTTGGATATAAGTACTAGCTATTTTGAGAAAAATTATAATGTGCATGCAACACAAATACACTCTAGGTTGCTTCGTGGAAATTCATGTGTGAGATTGACGTGTAATGATATGACAGACTAAACTTGATGTTTGGTAGTGGCGCCGGAAGACATAATGGAAGCAATGGTTCGCTCCTCTATGACTCCCCATTGCGCTGCTTTCCACGATTGGGGGTGCGGTAGCATGCATTAAGGTGAGGTGACGGAGGGGAAGTGGGAGGGGTTGGGCATAGGATGATGCAACACTCCTCGACGATAACAAGAGGAGGTGGGAGGGGCTGGGCCTAGGATGATGTGGTGATCCCCCATGGCAGCGCAAAGAGGCGGGACAGGCTAGGCCTAGGAGGATGTGACACTCCTCGATGGCCCAGTCATGAGAAACCTTCTGACGATGGCAGCAACATATTCTGGTCAAGATGATGCTGGAGATAGATTTGTGGTTCTCTAAGAAGAATGGGTTTTTCCTCTGGATTCAATTTCTCCCGCAGTTTATAGCATGAAGTAGTGTGTGGTGTTGTGTTTTGTATCGTCTTTGTTTCTTCATGTGGACGAAAGTTAAGCAAGTAGATCTATATTTTCTAGCAGACAAATTTGAAATCATCGAAATTTGTTGATTTTATTGATAATTTCAGAGTGTGTCATTCTTGCTTCAACCTTTGGTGAGACCTATCTTGAAATTTATATTAGTCCAATGAATTTTTGTGAGAAACATATACAATTAATTAATCAAATGTAATGTTGTTTTGTATGTGAAATACAACGTGTAGTATCATGAAAGATTAAAAAAAGGAATGAAAAGCAATTAAACTTTGTTCGGTTTTCAATAGTGAGGAGGGATTGTTGGAGAACGTAGTAATAATATAAAATTTTCCTACGTGTCACCAAGATCAATCTAGGAGATGCTAGCAACGAGAGAGAGGGAGTGCATCTTCATACCCTTGAAGATCGCTAAGCGGAAGCATACAAGAACGTGGTTGATGGAGTCGTACTCGCGGCGATTCAAATCGCGGAAGATCCGATCTAGCGCCGAACGGACGGCGCCTCCGCGTTCAACACACGTACAGCCCGGGGACGTCTCCTCCTTCTTGATCCAGCAAGGGGAGAGGAGAAGTTGAGGGAGAACTCCAGCAGCACGACGGCATGGTGGCGATGGAGCTTGTGGTTCTCCGGCAGAGCTTCGCTAAGCACTACGGAGGAGGAGGAGCAGTTGCAGGAGGAGAGGGCTGCGCCAGGGAAGGGGTGCCGCTGCCCTCTCTCTCCCTCACTATATATAGGGGGAAGGGGGGAGGAGGAGGCACCCTAGGGTTTCCCTAGGGGAGGGGCGGCGGCCACAGGGGAAACCCTAGATTGGTTTGGGCGCCGGCCCCCACCCCTAAGAAACTTGCCCCCCAAGCCGGGAGGGGTGGCTGCCCTAGGGAGGCGCCCCCACCTATCCACGTTACGTGAGATGGGGTGGGAGGGGCGCACAGCCCCTTAGTGGGCTGATGTGCCCCCTCCCCTTGGCCCATAAGGCCCCCCAACGCTTGCCGGGGCCTCCGAAACCCCTTTCAGACACGCTGGTCATCACCCGGTACCCCCGGAACAATTCTGGACTCCAATACCCTTCGTCCAATATATCGACCTTCACCTCCGGACCATTCCGGAGTTCCTCGTCACGTCCGGGATCTCATCCGGGACTCCGAACAACCTTCAGTAACCACATACTATTTCCGATAACAACTCTAGCGTCACCGAACCTTAAGTGTGTAGACCCTACGGGTTCGGGAACCATGCAGACATGACTGAGACGTTCTCCGGCCAATAACCAACAACGGGATATGGATACCCATGTTGGCTCCCACATGTTCCACGATGATCTCATTGTATGAACCACGATGTCGGGGATTCAATCAATCCCGTATTCAATTCCCTTTGTCTATTGGTATGTTACTTGCCCGAGATTCGATCATCGGTATCCCCATACCTCGTTCAATCTCGTTACCGGCAAGTCTCTTTACTCGTTCCGTAACACATGATCCCGTGGCTAACTCCTTAGTCACATTGAGCTCATTATGATGATGCATTACCGAGTGGGCCCAGAGATACCTCTCCGTCATACGGAGTGACAAATCATAGTCTCGATTCGTGCCAACCCAACAGACACTTTCGGAGATACCTGTAGTGCACCTTTATAGCCACCCAGTTACATTGTGACGTTTGATACACCCAAAGCACTCCTATGGTATCCGGGAGTTGCACAATGTCATGGTCTAAGGAAATTATAGTTGACATTAGAAAAGCTCTAGCAAACGAACTATACGATCTTGTGCTATGCTTAGGATTGGGTCTTGTCCATCACATCATTCTCCCAATGATGTGATCCCGTTATCAACGATATCCATGGCCAGGAAACCATGACCATCTATTGATCAACGAGCTAGTCAACTAGAGTCTTACTAGGGACATGTTGTGGTCTATGTATTCACACATGTATTACGGTTTCCGGTCAATACAATTATAGCATGAACAATAGACAATTATCATGAACAAGGAATATAATAATAACCATTTTATTATTGCCTCTAGGGCATATTTCCAACAGTCTCCCACTTGCACTAGTGTCTATAATCTAGTTCACATCGACATGTGATCAACACTCATAGTTCACATCGCCATGTGACTAACACCCAAGAGTTTACTAGAGTCAATAATCTAGTTCACATCGCCATGTGATTAACACCCAGGAGTTTACTAGAGTCAATAATCTAGTTCACATCACCATGTGATTAACACTCAATGAGTTCTAGGGCTTGATCATGTTATGCTTACGAGAGAGGTTTTAGTCAACGGGTCTGCAATATTCAGATCCGTGTGTTCTTCGCAAATCTCTATTTCATATTGTAGATGTTGCTACTATGCTCCACTTGGAGCTATTACAAATGGTTTCTCCACTATACGTATCCGGTTTGCGACTCAGAGTCATCCGGATAGGTGTTAAAGCTTGCACCGACGTAGCCCTTTACGCCGAACTCTTCATCACCTCCATAATAGAGAAAACATTTCCTTATTCCCAAGGACAATTTTTACCGCTGTCCAATGATCCACTCCTGGATCATTCTTATACCCCCTTGCCAGACACGTGGCAAGGCACATCGCGGTACACAACATGGAATATCGTATAGAGCCTATGGCTAAGGCATAGGGGACGACTTTCGTCCTTTCTCTTTCTTCTGCCGTGTTCGAGCTTCAAGTCTTAACTTCACACCTTACAACTCAGGCAAGAACTCCTTCTTTGACTGATCCATCTTGAACTCCTTCAAGATCATGTCAAGGTATGTGCTCTGTGAAAGTCTTATCAGGCGTCTTGATCTATTTCTATAGATCTTGATACCCAACATGTAAGCAGTTTTACACAGGTCTTCCTTTGAAAAACTCCATTCAAACAACTCTTTATGCTTTCCAGAAATTCTACATCATTTCTGATCAACAATATGTCATCCACATATACTTATCAAAATGTTGTAGTGCTCCCACTCACTTTCTTTGCAAATACAAGTTTCTTGCAAACTTTGTATAAACCCAAATACCTTTGATCACCTCATCAAAGCGTATGTTCCAACTCCGAGATGCTTGCTCTAGTCCATAGAAGGACCGCTCGAGTTTGCATACCTTTTAGCATCCTTAGGATCGACAAAATTTTCTGGTTGTATCACATACAACCTTTCCTCATGGAAACCATCAAGGAAACTTTGTTTTGACATCCATCTGCCAGATTTCGTAAATGAAAATGCAGCAACTGCTAACATAATTCTAACAGACTTTAGCATTGCTATGATTGAGAAAGTCTCATCACAATCAACTCCTTGAACTTGTCAGAAACTTCTTTGAGACAAGTCGAGCTTCATAAATGGTGACATTACCATCAGCGTCTGTCTTCTTCTTAAATATCCATTTATTCTAAATGGCTTGCCGATCATCGGGCAAGTCCACCAAAGTCCATACTTTGTTCTCATACATGGATCCTATCTCGGATTTCATGGCTCCTAGCCATCTGTTGGAATCTGGGCCCACCATCGCTTCTTCATATCTCATAGGTTCATCGTTGTCCAACAACATGACCTTTAAGACAGGGTTACCACTCAGAAGTTGTACACACCCTTGTCGACCTACGACGTTCGATAGTAACTTGATCTGCAGATCCATGATCATCATCATTAGCTTTCTCTTCAACTGAGGTAGGTGCCACAGAAACATCTTTCTGTGCTGCGCTACTCTCTGGTTGAAGTAAAGGTTCAACAACCTCATCAAGTTCTATCTTCCTCCCACTCAATTCTTTTGAGAGAAACTCTTTCTTGAGAAAGAACCTGTTCATAGCGACAAACACTTTGCCCTCAGATCTGAGATAGAAGGTATACCCAATCGTCTTGTTTGGGTATTCTATGAAGACACAATTTTCCGCTTTGGGTTCGAGCTTTTCTGGCCGAAGCCTATCGACATAAGCATCGTAGTCCCAAACCTTAAGAAACAACAACTTAGGTTTCTTGCCAAACCATAGTTCATACGGTGTCGTCTCCACGGACTTAGATGGTGCTCTATTTAAAGTGAATGTAATTGTCTCTAATGCATAACCCCAAAATGATAGCGGAAGATCGGTAAGAGACATCATAGATCGCACCATATCCAATAGGGTGCGACTATGATGCTCGGGCACACCATTACGCTATGGTGTTCTAGGTGGCGTCAACTGTGAAACAATTCCACCTTGTCTTTAGTGATTGCCAAACTCATAACTCAGATACTCTCCCCTTGATCAGATCATAGGAACTTGATCTTCTTGTTATGACGATTCTCAACTTCACTCTGAAATTGCTTGAACTTTTCAAACGTTTCAAACTTATGCTACATTAAGTAAATATACCCATATCTACTCAATTCATCGGCGAAGGTGAGAAAATAACGATATCCACTGCGTGCTTCAACACTCATCGGACCGCACACATCAGCATGTGTGATTTCCAACAAGTCACTTGCCCGTTCCATTGTTCCAGAAAACAGGGTTTAGTCATCGTGCCTATGAGGCATGGTTCGCATGTGTCAGGTGATTCAAAATCAAGTGACTCCAAAAGTCCATTAGCATGGAGGTTCTTCATGCGCTTTACACCAATATGACCTAAGCGGCAGTGCCACAAGAAAGTGGTACTATCATTATCCACTCTACATCTTTTGGCATCAATGTTATGAACATGTGTAACACTATGACCGAGATTCAATAAACCATTCACATTGGGTGCATGACCATAGAAGGTATTATTCATGTAAACAGAATAACCATTATTCTCTGTCTTAAATGAATAACTGTATTGCAATAAACATGATCTAATCATGTTCATGCTCAACGCAGACACCAATGCAAACACCATTTATCTGGGTTCAACATTAATCCCGAAGGTAGAGGGAGCGTGCGATGGTGATCATATCATCCTTGGAAACACTTCCAACATATATCGTCACCTCACCCTTAGCTAGTCTCCGTTTATTCCGTAGCTTTTGTTTCGAGTTACCAATATTAGCAACTGAACCGGTATTTAATACCCATGTGCTACTAGGAGTACTAGTAAGGTACAACACATATATAAAATATACTTTTGTTGAAGTTGCCAGCCTTCTTATCTACCAAGCATTTGAGGCAGTTCCGCTACCAGTGACCGTTCCGCTAATAGAAGCACTTCGTCTCGGGTTTGGGTTCTTGGGTTTCTTCACTAGAGCGGGAACTGGCTTGCCATTCATGAAGTTTCCCTTCTTGCCCTTGCCCTTCTTTGAAACTAGTGGTCTTGTTAACCATCAACACTTGATGCTCCTTCTTGACTTCTACCTTTACGGCCTTAAGCACGACGAACAGCTCCGGGATCAACTTCCCTTGCATGTTATAGTTCATCACGAAGCTCTAGTTAGCTTGGTGATAGTGACTGGAGAACTCCATCAATCACTTCTCTTATCTGGAAGATTAACTCCCACTTGATTCAAGCGATTGAAGTACCCAGACATTCTGAGCACATGCTCACTGGCTGAGCTATTCTCCTCCATCTTGTAGGCAAAGATCTTGTCAGAGGTCTCAAACCTCTCAACACGGGCATGAGCCTGAAATACCAATTTCAGCTCATGGAACATCTCATATGTTCCATGGCGTTCAAAACGCTTTTGGAGCCCCGACTCTAAGACACAAAGCATGGCGCACTAAACTATGAGGTAGTCATCAGAATATGTCTGCCAGATGTTCACAACATCCACGGACGACGCCAAAGGGGTTAGCACACCGAGCGGTGCATCAAGGACAGAAGCCTTCTGTGTAGCAGTGAGGACAATCCTCAGACTACGGCCCTAGTCCGCACAATTGCTTACAATATCTTTCAACTAAGTCTTTCTCTCGGAACGTATTAAAACAAGGAGCTAAAGCGCGAGCTATTAAACCACAACATAATTTGCAAAGACAATTTAGACTAGGTTCATCTAATCAAATTATTCAATGAACTCCCACTCAGATAGACATCCCTCTAGTCATCTAAGTGATACATGATCCGAATCGACTAGGCCGTGTCCGATCATCACGTGAGATGGACTAGTCATCAACGGTGAACATCTCCATGTTTATCGTATCTACTATACGACTCATGTTCGACCTTTCGGTCTCTTGTGTTCCGAGGCCATGTTTGTACATGCTAGGCTCGTCAAGTCAACCTAAGTGTTTCGCATGTGTAAATCTGGCTTACACCCGTTGTATGCGAACGTTAGAATCTATCACACCCAATCATCACGTGGTGCTTCGAAACAACGATCCTTCGCAACGGTGCACAGTTAGGGGGAACACTTCCTTGAAATTTTGTGAGGGGTCATCTTATTTATGCTACCGTCGTTCTATGCAAATAAGATGCAAACATGATAAACATCACATGCAAATCATAAAGTGACATGATATGGCCAATATCATCTTGCGCCTTTGATCTCCATCTTCGAGGCGTGGCATGATCACCTTTGTCACCGGCATGACACCATGATCTCCATCATCATGATCTCCATCATCGTGTCTTCATGAAGTTGTCTCGCCAACTATTACTTCTACTACTATGGCTAACAGTTAGCAATAAAGTAAAGTAATTACATGGCGTTTACATTGACTCGCAGGTCATAAAATAAATTAAGACAACTCCTATGGCTCCTGCCGGTTGGCATCCTCATCGACATGCAAGTCGTGATTCCTATTACAAGAACATGATCAATCTCATACATCACATCCTTTTGGCCATATCACATCACATAGCATACCCTGCAAAAACAAGTTAGACGTCCTCTAATTGTTGTTGCATGTTTTACGTGGCTGCTATGGGTTTCTAGCAAGAACGTTTCTTACCTACGCAAAAGCCACAACGGTGATATACCAATTGCTATTTACCCTTCATAAGGACCCTCTTCATCGAATCCGATCCGACTAGAGTGGGAGAGACAGACACCCGCTAGCCACCTTATGCATCAAGTGCATGTCAGTCGGTGGAACCTGTCTCACGTAAGAGTACGTGTAAGGTCGGTCCGGGCTGCTTCATCCCACAATGCCGCCGAATCAAGATAAGGCTAGTAACGGTAAGCAAATTGAACAAATAATTGCCCACAACTACTTTGTGTTCTATTCGTGCATAGAATCTACGCATAAACCTGGCTCTGATACCACTGTTGGAGAACGTAGTAATAATTCAAAATTTTCCTACGTGTCACCAGGATCAATCTAGGAGATGCTAGCAATGAGAGAGAGGGAGTGCATCTTCATACCCTTGAAGATCCCTAAGCGGAACTGTTACAAGAACGCGGTTGATGGAGTCATACTCGCGGCGATTCAAATCGCGGAAGATCTGATCTAGCGCCGAATGGACGGCGCCTCCGCGTTCAACACACGTACCGCCCGGGGACGTCTCCTCCTTCTTGATCCAGCAAGGGGAGAGGAGAAGTTGAGGGAGAACTCCAGCAACACGACGACATGGTGGCGATGGAGCTCGTGGTTCTCCGGCCAGTTGGAGGAGGAGAGGGCTGCGCCAGGGAAGGGGTGCCGCTGCCCTCTCTCTCCATCACTATATATAGGGGGAAGGGGGGAGGAGGAGGCACCCTAGGGTTTCCCTAGGGGAGGGGCGGCGGCCACAGGGGAAACCCTAGATGGGTTTGGGCGCCGGCCCCCACCCCTAAGAAACTTGCCCCCCAAGCCGGGAGGGGTGGCTGCCCTAGGGAGGCGCCCCCACCTATCCACGTTACGTGAGATGGGGTGGGAGGGGCGCACAGCCCCTTAGTGGGCTGATGTGCCCCCTCCCCTTGGCCCATAAGGCCCCCCAACGCTTGTCGGGGCCTCCGAAACCCCTTTCGGACACGCTGGTCATCACCCGGTACCCCCGGAACAATTCCGGTCTCCAATACCCTTCGTCCAATATATCGATCTTCACCTCCGGACCATTCCGGAGTTCCTCTTCACGTCCGGGATCTCATCCGGGACTCTGAACAACCTTCGGTAACCACATACTATTTCCCATAACAACTCTAGCGTCACCGAACCTTAAGTGTGTAGACCCTACGGGTTCGGGAACCATGCAGACATGACCGAGACGTTCTCCGGCTAATAACCAACAGCGGGATCTGGATACCCATGTTGGCTCCCACTTGTTCCACGATGATCTCATCGGATGAACCACGATGTCAGGGATTCAATCAATCCCGTATTCAATTCGCTTTGTCTATTGGTATGTTACTTGCCCGAGATTCGATCGTCGGTATCCCCATACCTCGTTCAATCTCGTTACCGGCAAGTCTCTTTACTCGTTCTGTAACACATGACCCCATGGCTAAATCCTTAGTCACATTGAGCTCATTATGATGATGCATTACCGAGTGGGCCCAGAGATACCTCTCCGTCATACGAAGTGACAAATCCCAGTCTCGATTCGTGCCAACCCAACAGACACTTTCCGAGATACCTGTAGTGCACCTTTATAGCCACCCAGTTACGTTGTGACGTTTGATACACCCAAAGCACTCCTACGGTATCCGGGAGTTGCACAATCTCATGGTCTAAGGAAATGATAGTTGACATTAGAAAAGCTCTAGCAAACGAACTATACGATCTTGTGCTATGCTTAGGATTGGGTCTTGTCCATCACATCATTCTCCCAATGATGTGATCCCGTTATCAACGGCATCCAATGTCCATGGCCAGGAAACCATGACCATCTATTGATCAACGAGCTAGTCACCTAGAGGCTTACTAGGGACATGTTGTGGTCTATGTATTCACACATGTATTACGGTTTCCGGTCAATACAATTATAGCATGAACAATAGATAATTACCATGAACAAGGAAATATAATAATAACCATTTTATTATTGCCTCTAGGGCATATTTCCAACACAGATGTATCTGGAGATACATGTATGTGGATCGTATTTAGTACATGCATTAAATGGCATTGAACTTTATGCTGAATGTATCTAATATTATGAAATGTGAATGAAATATGTTATTCTTGAATTCTATCAAAAAATGTTATGGAAATGCAGTTGAAATGAATTAAATCATAATTGGATTTATCTAAAATGTATATTAAATGCTCTATACTGTCTCTAAAATCATTCTAGAATGGATCTCTGGAGTTGAGCCAAAATGTGTGTGAAATCTAAAATTTCAGATTTTTGGAATTGTTTCTAAAATACAAGGAATCATGATTAACATGCATTTGTGAAATCTAGTGAAAATATCTCTCGAAATGATTTTGAAATCTTGACCGAATCATGAATACATAATGACTGAAATGCGCTTAAATTTTGAATTCGGGTAAAAAATGTGACATTTGTAGAAACAGTGAAAATGACTCTCGAGTGTTTCTTGAATAAATAAGTTTGTGAATTCAGTTAGTATGAATTTAAAATTATTTGTAGCAAGAATGCATTTGAATGTTCAAATATTGGAAAAGCATTTCCAACTTTTAGAAATACATTTCTAACTTACTGCCGAGGGATTTTCATTGGGTCCTAACATTGGTAAGTCAAGTACGTGGATCTCTAGTCGCGGGGATGTCACGTCAAGATACTAGTAGATGAAGACAAGTAAACAGGGGCACACAATGTACCTAGGTTTAGCCCCCCAATGCAGATAAAAGTCTTTCTACATTGCTCCATTTTGCCTACATATGGGAGTATAGAGGATTAAGCTAAAACTAGGCGAAAGAGAAGTCCCCTCTACGGTGTCCTAGGTGCCTAATATAGCACTGTTGCGGAGAACTCCATGACGTTGTATAGATCATACAGGGGTAGGGGTACGAACTGGAATTGATACCAATATGTGTGATCGTTACTATATATTGTAGTGGTTTTCCTTATATGTCATCTGTTTGTATGGAAAGCCTCCTCATCGTACCAGAAGTGATGGGATCAAGTGTTGAAAAATGCACAATTACATACTCCACCATTCTGTCATCTCATTTGTTCAATTCGTAAACGAAAAATATAGATGTCGATTTGAACTAATCATAAATCCGCGCACGAAATACCCTTTCCCTTCTCACTTCGTCCTTTTCACACCCATGACCTCTTGGTGGAACCCCGAAATTGATAGAAAGTAATGTAGAGAAACTTCCAGTACCCATGGATAGTACGCCTAATACCTTCTCACTTTCTCTCAATCGCAAGCCTCCCCGGGCATCGGTGCCAATTCCCCAAGGAGACATTATGTAATGTTGACATATTAACTAACATGTGAAATGGAGTACATTTGGATGAAGAATGTTGTGCTAAACTGAGCAATCCAAAGCTGTTTTTGACCTCATAGGGGGATTCTATAGTTTCTCAATTAGAAGGTTGGTTATCAGTACAACCTCTTTCGATAATTTTTCTAATGTGTATGCCAACATGAATCCATAGTAGGTTGTTGTGGCAGTTGTAGCTCTCTCCTCCGTGACTCCCACTATGTTTATTTGCATGACCAGGGGTGCAGTAACACGTGGCAAAGTAAAGTGGAAGCACGAGAAAGAAGGAAGGGTTGGGCATGAGATGGTGCAATGCTCCTCGTTGGCTCAGTCATAGCATTCAGACCCTGCATCCCAAAGCCTCCTTGACGGTGTCCTAGACTAGGGGGTACTAACTATTGGGAATCGTTGCATGGAAAACAAAAAAAATTCTACGCACACGCAATGATCTATCCATGGAGATGCATAGCAACGAGGGGGAGATTGTTTCTACGTACCCTCATAGACCGTAAGCGGAAGCGTTTCACAACGTGGTTGATGTAGTCGAACTTCTTCATGCTTCAACCGATCAAGTACCGAACGCACGACACCTCCGCGTTCTGCAGACGTTCAGCTCGGTGACGTCCCTCGCCTTCTTGATCCAGCAAGATGTCGAGGTAGTAGATGAGTTCCGTCAGCACGACGGCCTGGTGAAGGTGATGGTGAAGTGATCTCCGCAGGGCTTCGCCTAAGAACTACGAAAATATGACCAGGGGTGTAAACGGTGGAGGGGGACGCCGCACACGGCTAGACAATTATCTGTAGTGTGCTAGGCGCCCCCCTCCCAAATATATATAGGTGGGTGGGAGGGAGGAGCAGCCAAAGGAGGTGCCCAAGTAGGAGGAATACTACTTGGAGTCCCTCCCGAGCCGCGCCCCCCTGTCGGTGTCAAAACTGGCGGATCTCGGGTAGGAGGTCCCGAACTGTGTGTCTGAGGATTGATGGTAACAAGGGACGAGGGGGACACAATGTTTACCCAGGTTCGGGCCCTCTTAATGGAGGTAAAACCCTACGTCCTGCTTGATTGTATTTGATGAGTATAGGGGTTACAAGAGTTGATCTGCCTCGAGATCGTAATGGCTGAACCCTAGCTGTCTAGCCTATGAGGATTCCGATGGCCTCCACGGACTAAACCCTCCGGTTTATATACACACCGGGGGGGCTAGGGTTGTACTGATTCAGTTTGCAGAGGAAGGAATAGTACATCTGGACACCAAACTTGTAGTCCACGCATACAGGAGTCCTACCCGGACACAGGGGATTGTCTTCTGCCATTATGTTCACGGCCCATCAGTCCGGCCCGCATAGAATAGGCCGGCCACCCGTGGACCCCCTAATCCAAGATGCCCTCAGTAGCCCCTGAACTTGCCTTCAATGACGACGCAGTGTCCGGTTTATGTCTTCCGCTTTGCAAGGCGGGTTCTTCTCCATACTTCGGATTGATGACAGTCCGGCCCCACCTTCACATTCTGCCTTTATGACTCTTCGTGCCATCGCCTCGATTCCCATGCGATGGGGGAATGCAAACGGTTCACGATAATAATATTTTTTTACAGATATGCCCCTGACCACACAAGGACAGCGCCTATATAAAGAGGCTAGATCCCCAAATGCCATCTACATTGAGCGGAGAACATCAAGACTAGCCACGAAAAAAATTCAAAACATGGCCATCGCTCCTAGCTCTTCTTCGCGCCCTCATGGCCCTCAAGAGGGTGATTGGCAGAGCTGCGCAGTGCCTCATCTTCAGTTGAGTCGGCTCCAAACGAAGGGATATCTCCCTCTCGCAGATCTAGTCTCCGTGCGAGTGGGATTAGCCTCAATTGGCAATGACGTGCTAGCAGAAAATTTCCCCAACCCCAATAAGGAGGAGAGGGTGTGCTTCGTTTCATTTCTTCTGCGCGGCTTAGGATTCCCGATCCATCCCTTCCTCAGAGGTCTGCTAGAATTCTACGGGATCCAGCTGCACAATGTCACTCTAGGTTCTATTCTTCACACCTTGGGTTTTGTTGCTCTATGCGAACTGTTTCTGGGCTGCGAGGCTCACTTTGAATTATGGAGAAAGTTCTTTTGCCTCGTTCCCCGTCATTGAGGGGGTTCCATATTTGAAGTGGGCGGCACTAAAGTATGGCGCATAGCCGGATTAGGCTACCCTATCGGAACTCCCAAGGAGGTTTCTCCAGAATGGTCTTCGAAATGGTTTTATATTGAGGACGTTCCCCTTCCGGACCCTGTTCGACGCGGCCTCCCCGAATTCTCTAGTGCGCCTTTGAAGAAACGCCTCAACTGGCGTCCCCGGAGTCCTAAGGAAGAAGATAGTGCGGAAGTGAAGAAGTTGGTCAGCAAGGTCGGATTGCTTGCTCATTCTGAGCTCTCAATAATTGAAGTAATGGCCATTGCAATAAAGCGATGTATTCAGCCTCTCCAGTCCAGAGTGACCCCTTTATGCTGTTACAACGGAGAGGACAACGCATCCCGTTACAGATGTAAGGGCCCGGATACCCCGGCCGAACTGGCTATAATCCTGGCCGATCTGTATAAGGGGCAGAAAGAAGACTTCCTCCGCTTAAACTGCCGAGAGGGCTATTCCATGTACAACCCCATTGAATGGGTGAGCTTTTGATCAACATCATTGTTTTTCCTTGTTATTAAGGCATACTAATCAAATATTTCCCGTTGTCATAAAACAGTCATGGAGGAAGCTGATCGAGGACGTTCATTGTCCCTCCCCACAGCTAGAGGATCACGCTCGCGACCAGGACCCTGGATTCTGCGAGGATCCGGATATATACATAAAGTTTGATGACGGAGTGTTTTATCAGGCGAGCCTTGACGGTTCGGAAGTGGCTATTACGGCCGACTACCCACGCCTTTACCCCTTCTCCATTGTAAGTTTTCAAAGAACTTTCTCAAAAAAGAGGTCCCTACTTGCACCTTATCCATTATACTAAACTGTACTTCATAGGATCGGCGCTCGGCAGGCCGCACTCCCTCGAGAGCGGCCTCTACGCAGGGTAATCGTTCAAAACGAAAGGGAACCGGAAGTGTTGTAGAGGCCCCTCCGTCCTCAAAGAGGTATGCCTGTTGATATGTGCCTAAGCATGAGTTCGGATTGTTAAATTTCCCTTCTTCCTTTGTTTCAGGAGGACCACGCGGCAGACAGTGGGAAAACGCCCTGCTAGCCGAATGTCAGCCAATCTGGCGTCAGACTCATCAACCAGGACGAGGGTTGATGCAGTGCCAGATCCGCCTCCTCATGAGGATTCGGATGACGTATCCGTCACGAATTCTGAGGTGGAGAGCGTAATGAATCACCGCCGACTGAAAGAGGCCATGCGCGCTCCAGCCTTTTTTGAGCAAGAATTTACCGCACTCAGCTCCGTGGATGCATATATCCGAGCTGCTTGAGACGGACTTGCAGGAGTTACTCAACTATTCTCAAAGGATATCCAGGTAAGAGTTTATGCAAATTTAATAGATATATGCTAGTAGCCCCCGAGACTTGAAGCGGTGAGGCCAACCGATTTAAGGATCGATATGACCTGCAGGTTCTCAAGGAGAAGAACAGTGCGCTGTCTCAGGAACTGAAAACAAGCCAGACACAACTGAATGTCGTCACCGCAGAACTTGTTGAGATGAAAAAGGCCGCAATGACCACTGGTCAGGAGAGTAAACATGAGGAGGAAAAAGACAAATAATCCGAAGAGATAAAGAGCTTAAAGACTCAGTTATCGGCCGCACAAAAAGAGAATGAGAAGTTGAAGGGCGGCATATTCGGTATGACCTTTAGAACCAACAGAGAGACTCATATTATTCCATAATTCGGAATGTCATGACTCTGTTGCTGCAGGTCTATTAACTGGTCGGCCTGAAGAAGAGGTATCCGGATTTCAAGGCGACATGCTTAAGGAGCTGTCCGTGGTGCATGAGCGGGCTTGGAAAACCATGAGAAGTATGGCCAAGGCTTTATGGCCATCCGATACCCCTCCCGAAAGTATGGAGGGTTTGGCGAGCCTGTTCAAAGGTGCCTGGCGCCGTTTTGAGCTATGGAAGGCGTCCGCCTGTCATGAAGGCGCATGAGAAGCCTCGGCGATGGTGAAAACACACTATACCAAGCTAGATCCAAATCATATGGCCCGAGTTGGACCACAGGGACCAGACTGGAAAGAAATTCCGGTGAACTTGGTGTATGACCAAGTAATGATAGTTGCGAAGTATTTGCAGGAAGACTATAGTTTAGACAATCTTATAGATGGTATAGATAAGGAGTAGGCATTTGATTCAGTGTATCAATGTACTTTATGATCAACCTTATCTCCAGCCGAACATGTCAAAAAATTGTCATCGCAGGCCTTCGGCTTTAACCTCCGAACCAGGAAGGTGGAGTGTTTCCGGATATTATGTAAGAATGCAAAAACATGCACCATGTCCAGAAACCGGGCAATCCGGCCATATTGCTCAAACAGACCAATTTTTGCTCAGGGAGTTATGTTATATTACTTATTTATCGTAAGAAACATCTTCCAAGGAAAATAGTTCCATTAGGGGTTCCTTTACTTGGGTTGGCATGCTTAATTATGTGTGCCTAGGCTTTGGTCCGAATTACGGGGAGCCAACCCTGTATATTTTATGTTCCGAGAAGAGTTACAGAAACGTATATATTCTGTCGTTGCTGGCTGACTAGTTATTCCCTTAAGAACGCTAGCTTTCGGCTTCACCTGTCTAAGGTACAGGCCCGGATTACCCAGTTGTAACAATCGCAGAGGTGCTCCCTTTATACCCTAGCCGAACAATCGGGAACGTAGGGTATAAACACAGGAGCGAGGCAACCCAGCTTGGCAAAAACTTAAGTCATAGAGCTGCATATAATGGCAGCGAATTGTATATAACAAACGACATAGGCAATGTAAGCTATAAGCTTTTAGTAAGAAGCTTCATAAAAGAAGCCCCCAGTCCTAGTGGGGTATATACATTTAAAGATGTGTGCCCCTTGCAGTTCGGTATATCCGAACATATACTGGGATATAGGAAAAAAGGAAGAGGGGAGAAAGAGAAGGAAAACAAAAGGACAAAGAAAAGGATGTGCCCGAACTATGCGATTCAAGGATTCGGCTCGAGGCGATTGTCCGATGCATTACAAAGGCGATAGGCTCCTCCTATGAGAACTTCGTGTATGATGAAGGGTCCCGCCCATTTTGGTTTGAGCTTATCCTTCTTCTTCTTAGGGAGGCGCAGAACAAGTTCGCCAACATTATAAGTCTTGGCCCGCACTTCTCTGCTTTGGTATCTCCTAGCCTGTTGCTGATAAAATGCAGAACGGGCTCATGCAATATTGCGCTCCTTTTCAAGTCCGTCCAGGTCGTCCTGCCGATCGAGCTCGGCTTCTCTCTCTTCATACATGCGCACTCGAGGTGAGTCATGAATAAGGTCGTAGGGCAAGACAGCTTCTGCGCCGTACACCATGAAAAAAGGTGTGTATCTGGTCATGCGATTAGGCGTAGTCCATAGCCCCCAGAGTACGGAATCGAGTTCCTCAACCTAGTGCTTATCTGAATCCTGTTGGGAGCGCACCAGTCTGGGTTTAATGCCGCTCATTATGAGGTCATTAGCCCGTTCAACCTGTCCATTTGTTTGAGGGTGGTATACGGATGCATAATCGAGCTTAATGCCCAAGTTGGCGCACCGGTTTTTCACCTCATCGGCTGTGAAATTGGAGCCGTTATCAGTGATAATGCTGTGCGGGACACCATAACGGTGTATCACGCCGGATCTAAAGTCAATCACTGGGCCTGCTTCAGCTGTTTTTACTGGTTTGGCCTCTATCCACTTAGTGAATTTATCTACCATAAACAGTAAATACTTCTTCTTGTGGCTTCCCCCTTTAAGGGGTCCGACCATATCTAGCCCCCAGACCACGAAGGGCCAAGTAATGGGGATTGTTCTTAGAGCGGTGGGAGGCATATGACTTTGATTGGCGAAAAGCTGACGTCCCATGTAGCGTTGCACAAGGGCTTGTGCGTCTGCTCGGGCTGTTGGCCAAAAGAAACCTACACGGAAAGCCTTGCTTACGAGGGCCCGAGCTGCGGCGTGATGGCCGCCTAAGCCACCATGTATTTCATCCAAGAGTTGCCGTCCTTCCTCTTCAGAGATGCATCTTTGGAGAACTCCAGTAGCGCTTTTCTTGTAAAGCTCACCTTCGTGAAATTTATTGGCTTTAGAACGTCGAACTATCCGGAGGGCCTCATTTTGATCATCAGGCAGCTCCTGCCTATTAAGGTAGGCCAGGAGGGGTTCGGTCCATGGAGCAATAACGACCATGATTACATGGCCGGAAGGTGTTATTTCGGTGGCCGAACCCCCGATGATATCTGTATTGTGTTCGGTTGTTGGGGGTATGATCAGGTCCGGACTAGTATTTGTACTCTCGTCCTGCCATACCACGGATGGATTAAAGATCCTTTCCACAAAGGTTTTAGGCGGGACGAGATCGCGTTTGGCGCCCATTCGAGCAAGGATGTCCGCTGCGTGGTTACTGTCTCGAGCAACATGATGGAACTCGAGCCCCTTGAATGGAGCCAATATTTTGAGTACGGCATTTCGATATGCTGCCATTTTTGGATCTTCTGCATCAAGCTCTCCATTTATTTGGGATATCATGAGGTTTGAATCCCCGCGCACCTCTAGGCGTTGTATGCCCATGGAGACAGCCATTCGGAGGCCATGTAGAAGTGCCTCGTATTCGGCTGCATTATTAGAGTCCGTATACATGATTTGCAGCACGTAGCGGATTGTGTCCCCTGTAGGGATGTCAAAATGACGCCAGCCCCAGTCCGACTAGCATTTTAGAGCCATCAAAGTACATGATCCAATTAGAGTATGTGCTGTACTCTTTAGGGAGTTCGGCTTCCGTCCACTCGGCGACAAAGTCGGCCAGCACCTGAGATCTAATAGCTTGGCATGGCTTGTATGTTATTTCAAATGGTAAGAGCTCGATGGCCCATTTGGCTATGCGGCTGGTGGCATCCCGACTATTTATGATGTCATTGAGTGGTACTTCGGATGCCACCATGATCGAACACTCCTGAAAATAGTGCCGCAACTTTCGGGATGCCATAAAGACCGCATAAGCTATCTTCTGATAGTGAGGGTATCTGGATTTGCATGGTGTAAGGACCGCCTATACGTAGTATACTGGTTTCTGGATGGGGAATTTATGTCCCTCTTCCTCTTG
The DNA here is from genome assembly GCF_002575655.3 of Aegilops tauschii subsp. strangulata. Taxonomy (NCBI): domain Eukaryota; kingdom Viridiplantae; phylum Streptophyta; class Magnoliopsida; order Poales; family Poaceae; genus Aegilops; species Aegilops tauschii. Next base: position 74,877,173 of record NC_053036.3, on the reverse strand, counting down.
CTCGACGACGAGTATGGCGCTCACCACCTGGTGAGTCGCGGATATATAGAGCAACATAAGCTCGCCAACACCTGGGGTGGCTAGGATTGGGTTGCCTGCTAACATGGTTTTTATTTCTTCCAATCCGACTATAGCCGCATCCGTCCATTCGAAGTGATCGGTGCGTTGGAGCAGTCGATAAAGTGGTAATGCCTTTTCTCCCAATCTGGAGATGAAGCAGCTTAAGGCTGCCACACACCCAGCTAGTTCTTGGACCTGCTTTAAGTCTGTTGGCATGGCCAATTGTGACAGGGCTCGGATTTTGGCTTGGTTCGCTTTGATTCCTCTATTGGAAACAATGAACCCGAGCAATTTCCCGTCTGGAACACCGAACACACATTTTTTCGGATTAAGCCGTATGTCATATTTTCGGAGGTTGTCAAATGTGAGGCGGAGATCGTCCACCAATGATTCGACGTGTTTAGTCTTGATGACCACGTCGTCCACATATGCTTCCACTGTCTTGCCGATTTGTTTTTCCAAACATGTTTGAATCATGCGTTGGTAAGTGGCACCAGCGTTTTTAAGCCCGAAGGGCATAGTGTTGAAACAAAAAGGCTCATACGGGGTAATAAATGCCGTTGCGTCCTGGTCAGACTCCTTCATCTTAATCTAATGGTATCCGGAGTAAGCATCTAGGAAACACAATGAGTCGTGTCCCGCGGTTGCGTCAATAATTTGGTCAATGCGGGGCACCGAGAAGGGGTCCTTCGGGCAAGCCTTATTAAGGTCTTTCAAATTGACACAAAGGCGCCATGATTTGTCCTTCTTCGGCACCATAACCAAGTTGGGTAGCCAGTCTGGGTGCTTATTTCTCTAATGAACCCGACCTCGAGTAGTTTGGCTAGCTCTTCCCCCATAGCTTGTCGTTTGGGTTCGGAAAATCGCCTCAGCGTTTGCTTGATTAGTTTGAATCCCTTGATTATGTTGAGGCTATGTTCGGCCAGTCTGCGTGGGATCCCGGGCATGTCCGAAGGGTGCCAGGCAAAGATGTCCCAATTTTCACGCAGGAACGCTCGTAAAGCGGCATCGACTGTTGGATCCAGCTGTGCTCCAATGGACGCTATTTTGTTGGGATCTGTCGGGTGCACTTGAAATTTAACTATTTCATCTGCTGGTTTGAAAGAGGTAGATTTGGGCCTCTTATCGAGGATCACATCGTCTTTATCCACCGTGGATCTCAAGGTGGTTAGTTCTTCGGCCGCAAGGGCTTCGGGTAGTGCCTCAAGGGCTAAGGATGCGATTTTGTTTTCGGCACGGAGTGCTGATCTGTCTCCGTCGTATCTACTTTTCCAAACACTTTTGCCCTTGTTTTGGACTCTTACTTGCATGATTTGAATGGAACTAACCCGGACTGACGCTGTTTTCAGCAGAATTGCCATGGTGTTATTTTTGTGCAGAAATAAAAGTTCTCGGAATGAACTGAAAATCAACGGAGAATTATTTTGGAATTAATAAAAAATACTGGCGAAAGAATCAAGGCCAGGGGCCCCACACCCTGTCCACGAGGGTGGGGGTGCGCCCCCTGCCTCGTGGGCCCCCTGGAGCTCCATCGACCTCAACTCCAAATCTATATATTCACGTTCGGGGAGAAAAAAAAATCAGAGAGAAGGATTCATCGTGTTTTACGATACGGAGCCGCCGCGAAGCCCTAATCTCTCTCGGGAGGGCTGATCTGGAGTCCATTCGGGGCTCCGGAGAGGGGAATCCGTCGCCATCGTCATCATCAACCATCCTCCATCACCAATTTCATGATGCTCTCTGCCGTGCGTGAGTAATTCCATCGTAGGCTTGCTGGACGGTGATGGGTTGGATGAGATTTATCATGTAATCGAGTTAGTTTTGTTAGGGTTTGATCCCTAGTATCCACTATGTTCTGAGATTGATGTTGCTATGACTTTGCTATGCTTAATGCTTGTCACTAGGGCCCGAGTGCCATGATTTCAGATCTGAACCTATTATGTTTTCATGAATATATGTGAGTTCTTGATCCTATCTTGCAAGTCTATAGTCACCTACTATGTGTTATGATCCGGCAACCCCGAAGTGACAATAATTGGGACCACTCCCGGTGATGACCGTAGTTTGAGGAGTTCATGTATTCACTATGTGTTAATGCTTTGGTCCGGTACTCTATTAAAAGGAGGCCTTAATATCCCTTAGTTTCCATTAGGACCCCGCTGCCATGGGAGGGTAGGACAAAAGATGTCATGCAAGTTCTTTTCCATAAGCACGTATGGCTATATTCGGAATACATGCCTACATTACATTGATGGATTGGAGCTAGTTCTGAGTCACCCTATGTTATAACTGTTGCATGAATAATCGCATCCGGCATAATTCTCCATCACCGATCCAATGCCTACAAGCTTTTCACATAATATTCCTTGCTTATTTACTTTTCCGTTGCTACTGTTACAATCACTACAAAACTATTACGGTTACTTTTTCTACCATTACCATTACTTCCATACTACTTTGCTACTAAATACTTTGCTGCAGATATTAAGTTATCTAGGTGTGGTTGAATTGACAACTCAACTGCTAATACTTGAGAATATTCTTTGGCTCCCCTTGTGTCGAATCAATAAATTTGGGTTGAATACTCTACCCTCGAAAACTGTTGCGATCCCCTATACTTGTGGGTTATCAAGACTATTTTCTGGCGCTGTTGCCGGGGAGCATAGCTCTATTCTTTGAGTCACTTGGGATTTATATCTGCTGGTCACTATGAAGAACTTGAAAGACGAGAAAACCAAAATTTATCCCTCAACTGCGAGGGGAGGTAAGGAACTGCCATCTAGCTCTGCACTTGATTCACCTTCTGTTTTGAGTAAGCTTGCGACACCTAAACCTGCTTCTGCTATTAATTCTGATATGTCGCATGTTATTGATGATGCCACTTCTGCTATGCATGATACTTATGATGAAACTACTTCGATGCTTGATACTACTGTGCCACTTGGTGAATTTCTTGTTGAACAACTTGCTAGGGCTAGAGAGAATGAAATTATTGAAACTGATAATAATGATGAAAGTGATGATGAAGATTCTCCCCCTAGATATGAATTGCCTGTTCTGCCTCAGGGTTATGTTATGGATGAAGAAACTGCTAGAGACTTTCTTGCTTGCAAAGAAAGAAGTGATCTTAAGAAATTATTAGTTAAGCTGAAAGAAAAATCTCTTAATGCTAGAATGAAATATGACCCTGCTTATGCCACTTCACCTATATTTCGTTACTGATAAGGATTATGATTTCTCTATTGATCCTGATATAATTACTTTTGTTGAACTTGATCCTTTCTATGGCTATGAATCTGAAACTGTTGTGGCACATCTTACTAAATTAAATGATATAGCCACCCTGTTCACAAATGATGAGAAAACTCGTTACTATTATATCCTTAAGATATTTCCGTTCTCGTTAAAGGGTGATGCTAAGATATGGTTTAATTCTCTTGATCCTGGTTGTGTGCGTAGTCCCCGGGATATGATTTATTACTTCTCTACTAAATATTTCCCCGCTCATAAGAAAGAAGCTGCCTTAAGGGAAATATATAATTTTGTGCAAATTGAAGAAGAGAGTCTCCCACAATCTTGGGGTAGGCTTCTCCAATTACTTAATGCTTTGCCTGATCATCCTCTCAAGAAAAATGAAATACTTGATGTTGGGGATATTACTACTGGGTATAAACCGGCCATGAGAGGCCTGTCGGTGTCAAAACTAGCGGATCTCGGGTAGGGGGTCCCGAACTGTGCGTCTAAGGCGGATGGTAACAGGAGGCGGGGGACACGAGGTTTACCCAGGTTCGGGCCCTCTCGATGGAGGTAATACCCTACTTCCTGCTTGATTGATCTTGATGATATGAGTATTACAAGAGTTGATCTACCACGAGATCGTAGAGGGTAAACCCTAGAAGCTAGCCTATGGTATGATTGTTGTTGTTCTACGGACTAAACCCTCCGATTTATCTAGACACTGGAGGGGGCTAGGGTTACACAGAGTCGGTTACAAGGGAGGAGATCTACATATCCATATTGCCAAGCTTGCCTTCCATGCCAAGGAGAGTCCCATCCGGACACGGGTCAAAGTCTGGAGTCTTGTATCTTCATAGTCCAACAGTCCGGCCAAAGGATATAGTCCGGCTGTCCGAGGACCCCCTAATCCAGGACTCCCTCAGTAGCCCCTGAACCAGGCTTCAATGACGATGAGTCCGGCGCGCAGATTTTCTTCGGCATTGCAAGGCGGGTTCCTCCTCCGAATACTCCATAGATGATTTTGAACACAAGGATAGTGTCCGGCTCTGCAAAACAAATTCCACATACCACCGTAGAGAGAATAATATTTCCACAAACCTAATCTGCTGACACATTCTGTAGCATGACATCATACTATGGCCTGGTCATTATTCGAACCGATTTTCTCAACCAGCCACTGCACAATTGTGAGGCGGTTTTCTTGGAACGTCTTGTCAAAGCAGAGTTCGTGTCCCCTTATCACGGGATTCTCATCAATACGGGTGTGGGTAACCCAACCGTGCTATCAGTTATGGCGCTTGGGGAATAAGCGGTTTTACCAGGCAAGTGGGGAGGCGCAGAATCCCTGCTGCCTTTATAAGGGGATAAGGACTCCCTTTCGCACCCACGCTTTCTACTTCCCAATTCATTCCCCTCCGCCCAAGCGTTCATCTTCTCTGCCCACAAAAGGCCTTCCGCAGATGTCCGGATCCGGAGCAGGAGGCAAATGGATGGCCTCTACCATCCGAGAGAAGGATATCAAAAAGCTTCGGGAGGCCGGGTACGTGGCCAAGAAAATCAGCCACCGTCTCCCGATGGCGGGACAGATCGTCCCTACTCCGGAACCCCACGAGAGGGTTGTATTCCTCCCTCACTTTGTCCGCGGGCTAGGGTTTCCCCTCCACCCGTTCGTTCGCGGCATCATGTATTACTATGGGATCGGTCTTCACGATCTGTCCCCTAACTCCTTCCTCAACATCTCGACATTCATTGTCGTGTGCGAGGCTTTTCTCCGCATCTCGCCGCACTTCGGTTTATGGCTGAAGATTTTTAATGTGAAGCCCAAGGTGGTGGGCGGCGAGCACGCCGAGTGCGGGGGCGCAATGGTGAGCAAGATGCCCAATGTCATATGGCCAACGGGAACCTTTAATGATTCTGTCAAGGAGTGGCAACAGCAGTGGTTTTATATCACTGAGCCGCGCGGCACGGAATTGGCCGCCACTCTCGAGTTTCGTTCCGGTGCCCCCCTGCGGCTTACATCCTGGGTCAAGAAGGGCCTGGACTGGTCCTCGTCCGACGAACTGTCGGTGCTCTAGACGCACGTTAAAGATATGGGAGACAAGAACATTGAACTTGTCAATGTAGTCCAGGTGATGTTAGTTCGCCGGATCCTGCCTTGTCAACACCGGACTTGCAATCTATGGGAATTCGATCCGGCCAGGCACCAAACCTTGCGAGAGCTTTTCGGCTCCTTGCACAAGGACATCTGGAAGGTGCTTTTCAAGTCCAGCAAATCATGGCCGGACTCCGCCGAGGACCGCGGGTACCAACTGTCCTGCCCTGCAAGTTCGGTAAGTCATCAAACTTTTTATCCGCGTAACCAAAAGGAAGCGCTTAATGTGTTTTATACAACTCTCCCAGGGCTGGACGAAGAAGGCGGAGCGGATCCATTGTCCAGCCCCGCTGCCCGAAGAACCGGCCGTCCCACTTCTGATGAAGATGGTTGTCCCGACGCCTTACAAGGTGCCAAAGAAGATGGCCGAGAAGGAGGCCAAAAAGACCCGGGGCGGCCTTCATTGCCGCGGCACTTCGGACACAATATCCAAAGGCTCTGATGCCCGTTCCGCCTTCGAAGAGGATGAGGAGGAGGAGGAAGATGAATCCCCTGCGGGGGGAAGAAAGAAGAGGATGGCCTCCGTACACTTGGAGGCTGAGTTGCCCAAAAGGGGAAAGGCTCCTCTTCCGGAGGAGTCCACTGCCGCCGCCGACAGCGGCCCGACATGGGATCCGAGGGCCCAGCCCGTGGTGAACTCATAAGTATATAAAATCCGAGTATTTTTTAGGAGTTCAGACTCATCATGGCATAGTATTTTAACCTAAGCCATATTTTTTGTAGTCCGGCGAGGTCCCGTACCAAACAATCCTCATCAGAGGATTCGCTGAGCTCAGATGCTATGGAGAGCGGGACGCCCCCAAAGGTCCCTTCCTCCAAATAGGTGCATAACACCGAGGCTTCGTCCCAGAAGGACCTCGGCCAAGGAGGAGAGGAAAAGACCGTGAAGGCGGCGCCTGGAGGTCAAACCTCAGGGGCCGGACACATGGGGGAAAAGATTCTCATGGGAGCTGACGACGGGGGCCATCTTGAGTTCGGCTCCCAGCCAGATGCGTTTCCGGAGATCTATACGGCTCCAGAATCAAGCAGGTAGCCTCCCTCAGCCGGAGGGGGCGTGCCTGTTCCATCGGCAACCTCTGTCCAACCTGAGGTGTCGGATGCTTTGTTGGTGGCGCTGAAGAGCGCCTCAATCGTTGACAAACACCGTGCCCTTATGGGTGCGGTGATTGAGAAGGTTCGGTCAGCTGAGTGTGGACTGAACGAAGCCTGTATCAGCCTTATAAGAGGCTTTGAGGTATGTTTTATGAGTTTTCGAAGAGTGTCATAGTATAGATAGTAGCCCCTGATACACTGTTCGGTGAAAGAAAGAACCAGACAGAGGATCGAATTTATGTTCGCAGGAAGACTCATTGAATGACATCTATTTTTCTTCTGTTATAAGCAGGCATCTGTAGCGGCTGCTGCCTCTCATACTGCGGAGATCTTCGGACTGAATCAAAGTCTGGAGCGGGCCAAAGAAGAACTTGGCCAATTGAAAATGCAGTTGAGAGATAAACAAGGTATGCACAAGTCTTGTTCGCGTTTATTGCGAATGAATTTTCAATATGAAATAAGCTTCATGATTTGCGCTAGGGATTGTGACCGAAGTCGAGGCCCTTAAGAAGGCTGTGGCCGAGACCGAGAAAAAGGCAGCCACAGAGCAGGCTCTTCGTGAGAAGCACGAGGCCAGGGTTATTAAAGCTGAGCAGGAGCTACAAGAGGCCGTGAGTAAATGCGAGACCTTTGAGGAGAGTTTAACGGAAAAAGAATCTGAACTCACCAAGGCGCATCAGGCCATGAGCGATGCCCGGGGGGAAGCCCAAAGCGCCCTGCAGGGGATCCAAGAGGCGAGAAAGATCGCGGCGGTAAGGCTTTTTCCATGTAAAGCAAGTATTTGAGGGGAAAACTATGTTTCTAATTTTGAATCCGGATTTCTCAGGGGTATTTGCCGAGCTACCCCGCAGCATATCAGATGCCGCCCAATTCTACCGAGCCGAAGAAAGGAACACTGCAGATAAGCTCTTCTGGTCGCAGTATTTGGCACCGAATTATCCGGCGCCTTTTGCCGATCAACTGAAATAGCTGATCGAACTGCATAAGGCGGCGGAACTAGCCATGAAAGATTTGGTTATCCGGCTATGGCCTGCCGAGCTGATTCCAAGCAGCTACTTCGGGCTCGTGAAGCGGCTTGTAAGCGCTTGCCCTCGACTTGACGTCATCAAGTGGTCGGTCTGTATAGAAGGTGTGCGAATGGCCTTCGCCCGCGCAAAGGTGCACTAGGGGAAGATGGATGCTGAAAAGCTGATGACCAAAGGACCGCCAGAGGGGAAGGAGCACCGCAAGCCCGAATTATATTATGAGAGTGTCCTAAAAGGATCCTACCTTGCAGCGGAGCTATGCGCCAAGGACATTATATTTCCATGAATGCCAATCATGTTGTCCTTTGTAATGTTTGAACAAGGTCATTTATTTATTGCCTGTTATAAAAAAGTTTACCCTCCTGTGTGGCCGTTTTATATGTTAAACCTGAGAGTTGGCCAGTCGTCGGCTTCTGCCCCCACGCAAGAAGTACGGGGGTGTTCGGGATAAACCTGAGCACTCTTTATCCCAGTTTTGGGTCCTTCGAAGGAGGTGCTCAGCACAACGAACTAGGCAATCGGACTATAGTGCTTTATCACTCTCACTTAGCCATAGGAGCTTTAGTAAGGTCGGCGCAACCCCTGGTTTTTGGAAGACCGTACTAGGGGCTCTATAAGCACCTGATCGGAGGAAAAAACGATCCATCGCACACTGCATTGGTTATGGCATTATGCGGGAGAAATCCTTAAAGATTTTGTGACCTCTCGAATAGCTGGCCAGCTCTCGCCGTATCATGACAGTCGGTTTTCAGCTTTCTCTACTGAGGTGCTCGTCCGGAAGAACCGGGACACAATCGCAGTAGTTCTCCCAGTGCTACCTTAGCCGATATAGGGGAACGTAAGGTACCAAAACATGGGAGCCGGGCAAACCCAACTATTGACCCAAGACATGATTCGGAGCTGATGCATATAATGCTATAGGTTCGGGGTGCCGAACTTCCATGAAGGTGTTCGGACTTTATTGCCGTGTTATGGGTAAAATGAAGCCCCTGGCATATTTTAAGGCATATCGCTGTGTACGGATGCCACTTGGCAAAAGAATTTCAATAAGAAATAACAGCAGGTAAGCGTCATATAAATCCACATGTTGTATTTGAATAGTACGTCTATGCGTATGAGTAGAGGTAATGTGATAAAAAAGGAATATGATTGCGGAACCTGCTGGGACCAGGGGGAAGAAGCTGAGTGCGGATCCGTAGTATAGCCGGATGGTCATTGCGGGGAATGTCTAAGGATTCCCTTGCGCGTTCAAGCTGCCTCCATATAGCCCGTCCTGGTCGGTGCAAAGGTGAACCTGCGAAGGAAAAGAAAGAAATGTTTGCGTCTCGGAGAGCGGTTGAGCCGCTGAGTGCGGCCTGTCCCGGCCTTCGCCGGAGTGTTTAACTGAGCTCTGGACGAGCCGGGCTATCCTTCTGCGAAGTAGTTCAGAGTCCCTTGACGGTGTCCGGGAGCCTGGACGTCGACTCTAGGTTTGGCTGCAAGGTGCTGCTCGTTGCTTCTGCTGCGAAGGCAGGGGTGTGCTTGTTGGTGCCGAGGGAAGGTTCGGCCTTGCCATTAACCGTGATGACGCCGCGTGGACTGGGCATCTTGAGCTTACGGTAGGCATAATGTGGCACCGCGTTGAATCGAGCAAACGTGGTTCGTCCGAGCAGTGCCTGATAATCACTACGGAAAGGGACGATTTCAAAGATTAACTCTTCGGTACGGTAATTTTCTGGTGATCCGAAGACTACCTCAAGGGCGATGGAGCCTGTACAGCTGACTTCCACACCTGGTATAATGCCTCTAAAAGTGGCTTTAGTGGGTTTGATCACCGAATGATCGATGCCCATCTTGCGCACTGTGTCCTGGTAGAGCAGATTTAGACTGCTGCCTCCGTCCATAAGGACTCGAGTGAGGTGGAACCCGTCAATTATTGGGTCGAGGACTAGTGCGGCTGGATTGCCCTGATTGGCGTTAACCGGACGATCCGTGCGGTTGAAGGTGACCGGCCCTAGTTTATATTGTGGGACGACTAGTTCCATTAAGTTGGCATCCCTAAGGGTGCATATCCGGTCCGAGTTGGGAATTTGGGTGGTATTTACCGCATTCACCGCTTTGAGACCCCCCTTCTCCGTTTTTGGCGCCTGCCCTGCCGGCTTGTTTGAAGACCCAGTATTCTCTGTTGGTATGGGTGGTTGGCGTTCCTGGGGTGCCATGAATTTGGCATAGGCGATCGAGTATGCGGTCCAGACTGGATGGACCCGAATTGTTATTTTTAGGTGGCCCTTTCCGCTGACCAGATTTTGAGCCCCTAAACCCGGCATTAACTGCCGTATTTTCGGTGTTTTCACCATATTTGCGGCGCTTGTGTTTGTTGCGTCGTGGTTTGCCGTTGCTATCCCTGGCCTCTGATGTGCCAGGTTTGCTTGCTGTATTGTTACTACGAGCCAACCAGATATCTTCGCCCGCGCAAAAGCGGGTCATAAGTGACGTGATGGCTGCCATGGATTTTGGCTTCCCTTGGCCGAGGTGCCGGGCGAGCCACTCGTCACGGATGTCATGCTTAAATGCCGCTAAGGCCTCTGCATCCTGACAGTCGACAATTTGGTTCTTCTTAGTTAGGAACCGGGTCCAGAATTTCCTGTCCGATTCCCCTGGCTGCTGAGTTATATGACTTAAATCGTCAGCATCCGGCGGTCGCACGTAAGTGCCTTGGAAATTGTCCAGGAATGCATCTGCCAGGCTCTCCCAGCTTCCGAAGGAGCTTGCCGGCAAGCTATTGAGCCAATGCCGAGCTGGCCCTTTGAGTTTTAGCGGGAGATACTTGATGGCATGTAAATCCATGTGAATGTGGAGGAAGAAGTCTTCTATCCATACCGCGGGGTCTGTGGTACCATCATATGATTCAATGTTTACGGGTTTAAACCCTTCTGGGAATTCGTGGTCCATTACTTCATCAGTGAAGCATAGGGGGTGTGCGGCGCCTTGATACGTCTCCAACGTATCTATAATTTTTGATTGCTCCATGCTATATTATCTACTGTTTTGGACATTATTGGGCTTTATTATTCACTTTTATATTATTTCTGGGACTAACCTATTAACCGGAGGCCCAGCCCAGAATTGCTGTTTTTTGCCTATTTCAGAGTTTCGCAGAAAAGGAATATCAAACGGAGTCCAAACGGAATGAAACCTTCGGGAACGTGATTTTTAGGAAGAATATGATCCAGGAGACTTCGACCCTACGTCAAGAAACAAAAGAGGAGGCCACGAGGTAGGGGGGCACGCCTACCCCCCAGGTCACGCCCTCCACCCTCGTGGGCCCCCTGTTGCTCCACCGACGTACTCCTTCCTCCTATATATACCTACGTACCCCCAAACGATCAGATACAGAGCCAAAAACCTAATTCCACCACCGCAACCTTCTGTACCCATGAGATCCCATCTTGGGGCCTGTTCCGGAGCTCCGCCGAAGGGGGCATCCATGACGGAGGGCTTCTACATCATCACCATAGCCTCTCCGATGAAGTGTGAGTAGTTTACCTCAGACCTTCGGGTCCATAGTTAGTAGCTAGATGGCTTCTTCTCTCTTTTTGGATCTCAATACAATGTTCTCCCCCTCTCTTGTGGAGATCGATTCGATGTAATCTTCTTTTGCGGTGTGTTTGTTGAGACTGATGAATTGTGGGTTTATGATCAAGTTTATCTATGAACAATATTTGAATCTTCTGAATTCTTTTATGTATGATTGGTTATCTTTGCAAGTCTCTTCGAATTATCAGTTTGGTTTGGCCTACTAGATTGATCTTTCTTGCAATGGGAGAAGTGCTTAGCTTTGGGTTCAATCTTGCGGTGTCCTTTCCCAGTGACAGTAGGGGCAGCAAGGCACGTATTGTATTGTTGCCATCGAGGATAACAAGATGGTTTTTTTTATCATATTGCATGAATTTATCCCTCTACATCATGTCATGTTGCTTAAGGCGTTACTCTATTTTCATGAACTTAATACTCTAGATGCATGCTGGATAGCGGTCGATGAGTGGAGTAATAGTAGTAGATGCAGGCAGGAGTCGGTCTACTTGTCTCGGACGTGATGCCTATATACATGATCATACCTAGATATTCTCATAACTATGCTCAATTCTGTCAATTGCTCAACAGTAATTCGTTCACCCACCGTAAAATACTTATGCTCTCAAGAGAAGCCACTAGTGAAACCTATGGCCCCCGGGTCTATCTTCATCATATTAGTCTTCCAACACTTAGTTATTTCCTTTGCTTTTTTACTTTGCTTTTATTTTACTTTGCATCTTTATCACAAAAATACCAAAATATTATCCTATCATATCTACCAGATCTCACTCTCGTAAGTGACCGTGAAGGGATTGACAACCCCTTATCGCGTTGGTTGCGAGGATTTATTTGTTTTGTGTAGGTGCGAGGGACTCGCGCATAGCCTCCTACTGGATTGATACCTTGGTTCTAAAAAACTGAGGGAAATACTTACGCTACTTTGCTGCATCACCCTTTCCTCTTCAAGGGAAAACCAACGTAGTGCTCAAGAGGTAGCACGCCTCTGTGCCGGGCTATATCACGACGCAGTTCATACGAGTCTTGTCTACTGTATTTGGCCCGGCCGGATTTGCTTTTAGCATATCCGACGTGACGGTCCTCGTCCCGCGTTGGGGCGCGCCCCCGTGATCCGTAGATCGATCTTGCATGTTTTGCTTTGTTTTCCAATACGTCTCGCAGGTTCCGCGTTTACCCCGGGCCTTGGTATTTTTGTTTGAATGGCAGCGGGGTGTGGGATGGACTTCGGGCTGATGAGCCTCTCTATCTCGACCACGAGGTGGCCGATCAGCCACATCATACGCTGGTGATGTAGGTTTCAATGCTTCCTCCTCGAGTTGGGGTAGCAACCTGCACTTTGGGTAACTCTTGGTTGGGCGCTCGAGTTCGTATTCCTCGGCCACTAGGATTTCAGTCCATCGATCCGCTAGCAGATCTTGATCAGCTCAAAGCTATTGTTGCTTTTTCTTCAGGCTGTTTGTTGTGGCTATAAGCCGGCGCTTGAAGCACTCCTGCTCGACGGGATCCTCAGGCACGATATATTCTTCGTTGCCGAGGCTCACCTCGTCTTCGGAGAGAGGCATGTAATTGTCATCCTCTAATTCTTCGTCTGCTGCCTGTTCCGCAGGGCTAGCTTGTCCATCCTCCCGCTCGAGGTCTGGCTGGAGGGGATTATCGTTGTCTTCGGCACTATCCGGAGCATTATTGTCTCTTGTGCCGGTATCTCTGCTTTTGCTATGGCGAGACTTAGAGCGGCGCCGCTGACGTCGGTGCTTGGATTGCTTCTTGGAGGGATTATCCTCCGTTGTCTTATCGCCATCCCCTTCTTTGGGGGTGTCCACCATGTATATGTCATACGATGAGGTGGCGGTCCAGCGCCCTGTGGGCGGTGGTTCTTGTTCGTCTCCTGCATCGTCGTCCATACCGTCGATGTCTTCGGAGGCGAAGTCGAGCATGTCGGTTAAATCGTCGACAGTGGCTACTAAGTGGGTGGTGGGTGGGGAGTGAATTTCTTCGTCGTCCGCATCCCATTCTAGCCGGACATAGTTCGGCCAAGGGTCTCCTGACAGGGAGAGAGACCTCAACAAGTTTAGCACGTCGCCAAAGGGCGAGTGCTGAAAGATATCCGCGGAGGTAAACTCCATGATCGGTGCCCAATCGGATTCGATAGGCACGGACGCAGTCGGCTCGGAGCCCATGGCCGGGGACGAATCCAAGGGTTCGGCAACACGGGTCTCATAAGAGGTGAAGTTAGTATTGGGCTCTATCGCCACTGAGTGTGCGGCCTCCGTGGCGGGGTCCATCCACCCGTCCTCAAATGGCGCAATTTGTTCCGGATTGAGGGCCGGAGTAGTTGCAGGTATGATCTCCCGAACACTGTCCGACGGCAGAGCTAAGTCACGCTCGTCGTGATTGTGCGGCGCACTTGACATGGGCTCGAATCCGTCGAAGATCAAGTCTCCACGGATGTCGGCAATATAGTTCAAGTTTCCAAACCTGACCTGATGGCCAGGGGCGTAGCTCTCGATCTGCTCCAGATGGTCAAGCAAGTTGACCCGCAGTATGAAGCCGCCGAATACGAAGATCTGTCCGGGGAGGAAAACCTCACCCTGGATCGCATCGTTGCCGATGATCGAAGAAGCCATCAAGCCTTATGGTGACGGCACAGTGGAACTCTCAATGAAAGCACCAATGTCGGTGTCAAAACCGGCGGATCTCTGGTAGGGGGTCCCGAACTGTGCGTCTAAGGCAGATGGTAATAGGCGGCGGGGGACACGATGTTTACCCAGGTTCGGGCCCTCTCGATGGAGGTAATACCCTACTTCCTGCTTGATTGATCTTGATGATATGAGTATTACAAGAGTTGATCTACCACGAGATCGTAGAGGCTAAACCCTAGAAGCTAGCCTATGGTATGATTGTTGTTGTCCTACGGACTAAACCCTCCGGTTTATATAGACACCGGAGGGGGCTAGGGTTACACAGAGTCGGTTACAAGGGAGGAGATCTACATATCCGTATTGCCAAGCGTGCCTTCCACTCCAAGGAGAGTCCCATCCGGACACGGGTCGAAGTCTTGAGTCTTGTATCTTCATAGTCCAACAATCTGGCCAAAGGATATAGTCCGGCTGTCCGAGGACCCCCTAATCCAGGACTCCCTCAAGGCCGGGTTATCCCCAAGATAAGTTATTATACTTGAAGCCCATGAAGACGAAGATGGAGGCGCTTTATGAAGGCCTAGGGCCCAAAGGCAGATTACGGCCTGTAAACATAAACCGACATTGATATGCAAGCTTGTGTTGGAAGATAGAAAGAGTAGAGACCGGGCCGGACACGTTTATGAGCCGGCCTCGGGATCCTGTAAACCGGCGGGTGTCAACCCATGTATATAAGGGGATGACCCGGCGGCGGTTTAGGGACAACAAACAACAAACAACAACTCGAGAGCCAGGCATAGCGAATTCGCTCCCTGGTCATCGAAACCCTAGCAATTCCACAACAACTGGATTAGGCCTTTACCTTCACCGCGAGGGGCCGAACCAGTATAAACTCTCTGCGTCCTTTGTCCGCTTTAACCCCTTTAAGCTAACCCGTCGCGGTGGCTCCATGACAAAGTCCTTTCTCTAAGACATCTGCCGTGACAAAACCACGATAGTTGGCGCCCACCGTGCGGCCATCGCACGTTGGTTTCGAGTTCTTAGAGGGCAGCTTCAAAGGACTCAAGGGATACACTGTGGGCCGCATGACCAAGAGTCTTCGCGGCAAGCTCTACATCGACGACGCAGGCTGGGGCCCCGAGGCCGGCTCAATCGAGTACGGGTACCGGGTCCCCTTTGGCGGCATCCATGTTTTCATTGGCAAGATCGGCGAACCGGGCCCTGAGCCGGACATCTGCACCGATATCATCGAGATGGCTTAGCGTGCGAGATCTGCCCGGGTTAAGCCTGCCGTGAAGCATGCCTTCGTGGGAGTTATCCACGGAGTGGAATCTGAAGATAGATCGGAATATGATGGCGAAACCGTCGTTTACTCCGTGGACGAGTCATCTACTGGGGAAACCGAATCATTGTACCAGCTTCAGGATGGCCGGTTTGGGGGCTGTTCCGATGGCGACAGTATTCCGGACCCCTTTGATCCGCCAAGCCGAGTTGCGATCTTCATGGCCGGCACACAGTCAGCGCCACAATCTTCGACCACCGCGGTGATGATCTCCGGTTCAACGCCGGTGACGGCAGCTGGTGCAGGAGGCCCCGCACCACCGCCGGTTCAGGCTTTGTCCGATTTATTTGACACCTTGGCAGCACTGCTAGCCGCTGAGGTCAACCCGGCGGATCAGGAGCGGCACAACGCGGAGGTGGCAAAGGTAAAGGATCAAATAACCCAAGCCAAAGCAGACATGGCCACCGAGAACGCCAGGATGACAGCGAAGCAGGCCGAGTTAGATGCACAGGCTTATCGGCTCATGTTGGATCAAAACGCATCAAATGATGTCATGAGGAGGAGGTACCGATCTCACCTGCCTCCGGTTTAGGAAGCCCGGAATCTCTTCAACACGCCAGGAGCAGGGACCAGCAACCAGCCAGTGGTAAACCGTGCCGAAGCGCCTGGGACAGGAACGCCGGTTCAGCCGCGCGCAATGGATCCCCCTCCTCAGGTTATCCCATCCCAACATGTGCCGACACCTCCGGGTCATTATTCCAACCCCTTGGATAACATAGTGGCGGCCGCTTCACGATTGGCAGCCCTCCCAGTCGATGGTGAGTCCCCTGTGGCGGTGGAGACACGACAGGCTAGGGAGCTTCTCCAGACAGCCTTGACTCAGCAGCAGGCCTATTCATATAGCTGCGAAAGGATCAATTCTACTCCCCGCCCAAGCCGGAGTTACGGCAGGCATATGGATGAATCGTCTGTGTCAAGGTGCGCGAAACCGTAATCCTCCCCATGGCCATAACCCGGCGGGTGGTGGTGGTGATGCTCAAGATGTGGTGGATCGTGCTAGGGTACGTCGAGAGGCCGAGTTAGCGGCGCAGCATGAAGCCCGCCAACTTACTCCGGTTCGTCCAACAACTTCGGTGGAACCAGGGGTGACCTCTAGTTCTTTGGGGGTGCCGTGTCTCATCCCAGCGTTACGTAATGTGCGGCTGCCCAAGGATTTCAAGGTCCCGCGTAAAGTGCCAAATTACACTGCCGATTTATCCCTCGAGGCATGGGTTGAGAGTTATGAGATGGCAATGGAGATGCTGGATGTAGATGATGCGGCGTGTGCTAAATACTTCACCATGATGTTGGAAGGAACAGCTCGCACTTGGCTGAAGAACTTGCCAGCTAACTCCATCGGTTCATGGGCCAAGTTAAGAGCCCGGTTTATTCAGAATTTCAAAGACACGTGCAAGCAGCCCATGTCAATTGTGGACTTAGCTGCCTGTGTCCAGGAGGAAGGAGAATCAACAACCCATTGGGTGCGCATCAACGCTGATACAACAGTTTTAACATTGGAAGGTAATTGCCGGTTTACACCTCTGAAGTTGAAGCTGGGATGGCTGAAACGTCATTGCAATGACATGGGAACCCTTATGGCTGCTCTGGTGAAGTATGCTGATTCTGATAGTACCGAGGACCCTGAGCCTGACGATGACAAGACAGGGAAGGGAAAGAAGAGCGGCAACACCAATGGGCAGCAGCATAACCAGGCGGGTCATGGAAACAACGGTAAGCGTAAAGCGGATAACAGTTTTGATTTCGTGGCTAATGCCAACACGCAGGACAAAGGCCAGCGTCATAAGGGTAAACCGCCCCCGCTTGGCTGAGTGCCAAGTCCCAATCCGGAGCGCCTGTCTTACCTGTTAAACCAGCCTTGCCCGAAGCACGGGTCACGGGATAAACCGGCCACGCACCTCTGGAAGGATTGTTATATTATGCAGGAGTTCAAAAATTCAGACTTTCGTTATGATCATGGACCGGGCGGCGGTTCAGGCCCCGGATCTCATGGGCCGGGTTACGGTGGAGGCAGTTCCGGTTCGGGTTTTCACGGTAATCAGAACGGACATGGCAATCAAGGCAATCAGGGCAACCAAGGTGGTTATAAGCATCAGGGGAGTCAGCAGCAACAGCAGTAGTCGGGTTACAAGAGCAACCCGAAGCAGTTGAATAGTGGACAATACCATGTCTTCACCACGAGCCTGTGCAAGCGCGATCAGAAGCTGCACAAAAGGGCAGTGAATTCCGTTGAACCGGCGGTGCCCCGTTACTTATGCTGGTCTGAACAGCCTATTGTATGGAGTCGAGAGGATCATCCACCTCGGGTTGATAATCCGGGTCATCTGGCATTGGTTGTGGCACCTCAGGTTGGAGGTTATAAGTTCACCAAGGTACTCATGGATGGAGGGAGTAGTATCAATATCCTTTATTATGAAACCTTCCGTCGCATGGGGTTAACAGATAAAAATCTTAAACCGTCCAACACAGTCTTCCATGGTGTAGTGCCTGGTAAATCGGCATATCCTGTCGGTAAGATAGCTTTGGAGGTGGCTTTTGGAGATGAGCATGATTCGAGATCAGAGACATTGACTTTTGAAGTGGTGAAAATCAAGAGTCCATATCATGCCCTGTTTGGACGGCCGGCTTATGCTAAGTTCATGGCAAGGCCCTGTTATGTCTATCTGCAGCTCAAGATGCCGGGCCATAAGGGGACCATCACGGTTCATGGGAGCTCCAAGATCGCTTTAGAATGTGAAGAAGGTGATGCGGCATATGCTGAGTCGGTTTGTGCAACAGAGGAGTTGAAATTCTACAAGGACAATGTTGATCCGGTGGATATGACTTCTTTGAAAAAGCCAACTACAGAGCATGAACCGGCCTTGAAGTTAAATCGGCTGATGAGACTAAGCTTGTTGATTTTGTTCCTGGCGATTCATCCAAGCAGTTTAGCATCAGCGCTAACTTGGATCCGAAATAGGAAAGCACGCTCATCGAGTTCATCCGTGAGAACCGGGACATCTTTACGTGGAAGCCTTCTAACATGCCAGGTGTACCGAGGGAACTCGCTGAGCACACACTCAATGTTGATCCCAAGTTTAAACCGGTGAAGCAGTTTCTTCGCCGGTTCAATGAGGAAAGATGCAAGGCTATTGGTGAGGAGGTAGCCAGGCTCTTAGCGGCTGGGTTTATCATTGAAGTGTTTCATCCTGAGTGGTTGGCTAATCCGGTGCTGGTGCTCAAGAAGAACAACACTTGGCGTATGTGTGTGGACTACACAGATTTGAACAAGGCTTGTCCAGCAGATCCTTTTGCCCTCCCTCGTATTGATCAAATCATTGATGCTACGGCTGGTTGCGAGCGTTTGAGTTTTCTGGATGCTTATTCCGGTTACCATCAGATCAAAATGGCAGTTAAGGACCAGGAGAAGACAGCTTTCGTAACTCCCTTTGGAGCCTTCTGCTATGTATCTATGCCTTTTGGGCTCAAAAGTGCCCAGGCGACTTATCAGCGCTGTGTGCAGAATTGTCTTCATGATCAGATCGGCCGTAATGTTCGTGCCTATGTGGATGATATTGTGGTGAAATCCAGAAAGGAGGAAACATTGATTGATGACTTGAAGGAGACCTTTGATAACCTCCAGGTTTATAAAATGATGCTTAATCCGGCCAAGTGCGTCTTTGGTGTACCGGCAGGCAAACTCTTGGGCTTTCTTGTGTCTAACAGGGGCATTGAAGCTAATCCGGAGAAAATCAAGGCTATAACTTCTTTGGCTAAACCGAGGTGTATCAATGATGTTCAACGCCCGGCGGGCCGGATTGCCGCCTTGAGCCGGTTTATCAGTCGCCTTGGGGAGAAAGCCATCCCTTTGTATCAGATGCTGAAAAAGACAGATAACTTCGTCTGGAGTGATGCTGCTAATAAAGCGTTTGAGGACTTAAAGCGGCAGCTAGCTGAACCGCCTATCCTTGCGGCTCCTGTTGACAAAGAGCCCTTGTTATTATATGTGGCTGCTAATGCCCGGGCTGTTAGCGTGGCTATTGTGGTGGAGCGCAAGGAGGCCGGAAAGGAATATCCGGTTCAATGGCCGGTTTATTATATCAGTGAGATACTTATTGAGTCCAAGAAAAGGTACCCGCATTAGGAGAAGCTGGTGTATGGAGTTTTTATGGCAAGTCGGAAGCTTAAGCAATATTTCCAGGGTCATCCAATCACTGTGGTTAGCTCTGCTCCTTTGGGGGATATAATCCAGAACAGGGAAGCGACTGGCCGTGTAGCCAAGTGGGCTATTGAGCTTGGACCTCACGGGTTAAAATATGTGCCCCGGACGGCAGTCAAATCTCAGGCACTTGTGGACTTCATCTATGACTGGACAAAGTTACAGGCGCCAGAAGAGAAGTCGGATCATACTTATTGGACTATTCATTTTGATGGGTCAGGCAATTGGAGGGCTCGGGGGCTGGAGTCGTATTAACTTCCCCACGAGGTGATAAGTTTTGTTATGTTCTCCGTTTAATGTTCCCTTGCACTAACAATGCAGCTGAGTATGAGGCCTTACTCCACGGCCTTCAGGTGGCTAAGGAGATGAATTTAAGCCTGGTTAAATGCTTCGGTGACTCGGACCTGGTGGCTCAGCAAGTGTCTGGTACTTGGGATTCCAAGGACCCGCTCATGGCAGCATATCGTCAAGAGGTGGACATTGTTGTAGGTCACTTCAAAGGGTATCAGGTTGATCATGTGGACTGGCGAAAGAATGAAGCAGCGGACGCTTTAAGCCATTTGGGTTCCCAACGTAAACTGGTTCCACCCAATGTCTTCCTGGATGTCCTACATAATCCGTCAGTCAAGCTTCCTACGGAGGAGGATTTGGCTGTTCCTGATCCGGAGGCTCAATTGCTGGCGGCTCTTCATGTTATCCCGGATTGGACGGTCCCATATTTGGTGTATATGAACCGAGGCGAGTTACCAGAGGATGAAGTTTTGGCTAGGCAGATAATCCGGCGGTCCAAGTCCATGACTATTATCAATGGAGAGTTACATCATTGCAGTGTGACAGGGGCGTTTCAACGGTGTGTATCTCCTGAAGAAGGCCGTGAAATTTTGCAGGAGATCCACGAAGGAGATTGTGGTCACCACGCCGGTTCAAAGTCCCTGGTAGCAAAAGCTTTTCATCATGGCTTCTATTGGCTGACGGCTCATGCCGATGCGGAAGACTTGGTGAAAAAATGCGACGGTTGTCAGAAATTCTCACGTCGAACCCATGTTCCGGCCCAGGAATTGAGGATGATTCCAATCACTTGGCCGTTTGCAACTTGGGGGCTGGATATGGTTGGGCCCTTTAAGAGATCCAAGGACAAGAAGACCCACCTTTTGGTGGCGGTTGATAAGTTTACTAAGTGGGTGGAGGCAGAGCCAGTCAGTAAGTGTGATGCAGCTACGGCGGTTCAATTCATCAAGAAGGTGATTTTCTGGTTTGGTTTTCCACACAGCATTATAACTGATAATGGTACCAATCTGTCCAAAGGTGCTATGAAGGAGTTCTGTCAACGTGAGCACATCCGGCTTGATGTATCATCGGTGGCTCACCCCCAGCCTAATGGTCAAGCAGAGAGAGCCAATCAAGAGATCTTGAGAGGCATCAAGCCCCGGCTTATGGTTCCTTTGCAACGAACACCGGGTTGTTGGGTGGAGGAGTTACCTTGTGTGTTATGGAGCATCAATACCACGCCCAACAGATCCACGGGTTACACACCTTTTTCATGGTTTATGGAGCGGAGGTGGTTCTCCCTAGTGATATGCGTCATGACTCGCCTCATGTGACGGCGTATGTCGAAGCTGACAATTAGAAGGCACGACAGGAAGCACTTGACCTGTTAGATGAGGAGCGGGACATGGCAGCATCCCGTTCGGCGATTTATCAGCAAGATCTGCGTCGTTATCACAGCCGCCGGGTTAGAACCAGAACCTTTCAAGAAGGCGATCTGGTGCCCCGACTCATCCAGGATCAGACTGAGATGCACAAGTTATCCCCCCCTTGGGAAGGACCCTTTGTGGTCAGCAAGAATCTGCACAACGGGTCATACTACTTAATCGATGTTCGAGAGCACAAAGACTCACATAAATCGGAGGAAGAGACCCACTGGCCGTGGAATATCGCTCATCTTCGGCCCTACTATACTTGAGCCATCGGCTCTGCTTATGTACATAGTTATGACAATGTATATATTATGATCAATATAATAAACCGGAGCCTCAGCTAAAGCGGGGTATCTGTTGTTTTTCTTAAATCATGTGTGGTTACATGGGGGCTTCTAGTTCATAAAGCGGCGTCCGGTTTACCCCTTGATTCAGCTTATAAAAAGCTTTCTATAAAAAATCACTTGGGGGCTTGGTTGTACTGGAACCATAGCTACACCTCTTGATCGGCGCAAGGCCACCAGAAAAATCACTTGGGGACTTGGTCGTATTCGAACCATAGTCACACCTCTTGATCGGCTCAAAGCCAAATTACTTCGGGGCCAAAGAGAGTGTTGCAAAAGAACAACTCAAACATAGGCACCCACCGAGCACAGCTCAAAATATTGCTTGGGGATTCTTTGCTATCGCAATGAACAAAGAATCTACACTTGTAATAGGCTATCAAGCCACGGCTTGGAAGCCTGGTGTACACACCTAAAACCCCGGCTTAGCCTGCCTTTTTAAGTAAGTCACTCCGTCCAGGTAAACCTGGCATGACCCGCCGAACTTCGACAAGTCAATCTCATAAGACCCTGAACTTGTCAAAGTTAAACGACGATTGGTTAAGGATTGAGGACCATCTTAAAAGGCTTTGTGAAACGGTTTAACTCAGTGGCCTGGCAGCCCATGAAAAGCCTCGAATTTGGGGCCTGGCAGCCCGTGAAAAGCCTCGACTACAAGTTTTTCATATGCTTTTGTTTGCCAAGTTTTTATCTTTTGATGACATTTATAATGTTTTGATAAACCGACGTTCATTAACCCGGCTTGACTTTCAACTACAATTTGTTAGTACATGATCAATTATAATCCGACGCTTTTTAACCCGGTCTGGTTTCGACTATAAGTCGCCAGAACTGAATATGGATAAACCGGTGTTTATCACAACCCGGAACAGTTTTATCATAAACCGGCATAATATGATAGGAGTTACTGTTACTATAGACTAGGGTTATCACCCTCACTACAACAGTTGGTCAGCCAACATTATGACTCAAGGTCACAGGTATCAAGTATTTCCATATTTGATTATCTTTTTACAGCCTTGGTTATAAACCCTGGCTATATATCTGGGCATCATGACCCGTCCGGCGGTAAACCGCCAGGATACTTTCAACTTCTGATATGCAGGAGCAGCTACGGATTATGAATATCATATATCTTAAGCATGGAGAATTAACAAGTATCAGGCAAAATAAATATGCATGAAGGCATAACAGACCAAGTATTTGAACTAGCCTATTACAAGGCATTTCAGTGCCCAAAAGAATAATTGTTTTTCAAACAAGTGTTGCGGCTCGCAGAAGGCTAACCCGGTCTCCGGATCATGATTCGTCACCAGGTTGACTGGATGGCTGCGGATCATCTTGCACCGGTTCATCCTCCTCGTCTCTACCCAGCGGCTGGAAGTCAATAGTTTCCCAGTCGATCCCAGTTAAGGCTTGGAACACAACTTTGTCTCTTATAAGGGTGGACGGTTCAATGTCAGGGGCATAGGTGTGCTTACGAATTGGCGGGATGAGATTTTGAGCCTCCGGAGTTGGGGCAGCAACCCGTTTGTTGTTGACGTCATAATTCGCCTGATAATATGAAAGATCAGCTTCTTCAGCTAATTGGCAAGCCAGTGGACGTACTTCCCGGTTTATGGCACGGAGGTCCTCATTGCCAAATTCTGATCCGTCTTCTTTTAAGCTTGGGTAGCCTTTAGCTACATCCACCGGATAAAGATCAGGCACCCATGCTTTTGCCCGGGTTAGTGCGGTCAGAGCACCAGCCCTTGTAGCAGATCTCTTTAGCTTTTCTATCCGGGCAGGCAGCATTGACAGTCTTTCTAAGGTCTCCTTGATTAAAGTTGGGGGCGGTTTGTTGTGAGAAGCAATGCAGATGATTCGTTGCGCGCCGGTATATAACTGCTCTATAAGAGTATAGGCAGCCTTCAGCTTCTTCTATACGTCAGAGCCCAGATGACTAATGCGAGTCCCTGTATAATTACAAGCATCAGTAAACCGGCTTCGTATGGGATGCTATGTTGAAAATGTGAGGCAAGGATGTTTACCAAATACAGCAACCGTCATGGCATGTATCTGCCGCTTTACGCCAGTCAGTTCATCTACTACCGGTTTAAGAGCTTCTTCTGCGTCCTCGGCTCTTTTTTGCAAAGCGGATTTTTTGTCTCCCAATCCGCCTGCTCCTTGTTGAAAATCTCCTTCAGTTTTTCCATAGCAGCTAAAGCGCTGGTCAGCTCATCCTTGGCCTTGGAGGTTTCGGCTTGCTGGGACTTGATACTTTCTTGCAGATCGGCAGTTTGAGTTTCCTTTTTGCTCAGCTCAGCCTATAAGAGACAGACATATCATGAGTTGACGGTACATATTTGAAGTACCAAGTACATAACAAGTTATGCACCTGGTACTTGGGGGCTAATGCATATTTGCTTGTTCTCAAAAATTACTACAAGTCCCAAGCACAATACAAGTATTACACTTGGCACTTGGGGGCTAATGTATCAGTAGTAAAAAAAGACACATCCGTGACATTTTGGGCCGAACGAAATTTTTCTGTCATACATATGACACTTCTATGACGATAATTGTGACAAAACCCGGTATCATCATAGATGTGGTGGGCTCCTACTTCTATGACAAAAAATCATGCCAGAAAATGGGCTTTTCGTCCTGGGCGGGCCGGAGACGCAGCTGCATGACATTCTTTGGGCCGTCCATGACGGAAAAAACCGTGGTAGAAGCGAGGGCGAGGAAAATTTCGGAGAGTTCCCGGTTACGGTGGGAGGTCGGGGGCCGAGCGATACGCGTTTCTCTCGTACACGTACGCGCGTGTGTGCGAGGCGTTGGCTCTAACTGAACCCGAACGAGGCGTTGGGCTCTAACTGAACCCGAGCGATTGCACTGCAGGCTACGCGTTACTGAACCCGAGCGATCGATCGATGGCTGTTAACTGAACCCCATCGAGCGATTCCTTCGCTACTGCTGCTAATTGAAGCCGATCGATTGGATGAACAGTGAGTGTTGCGGGGGGAGGGTTGGATGAACAGTGAGCGGTGGCGTTGCCTCTGGATGAACAGGACCCCATGGTGTGGAGGGCTGGATGAACAGTAGACGGTGGAGGGGTGCCCGTGGAGGGGTGGTCGAACAGGACCCCGTGGTGTGGAGGGCTGGATGAACAGTAGACAGTGGAGGGGTCCCCGTGGAGGGGTGGTTGAACAGTAGCCGGTGGAGTAGCGCGCGGTGGAGGCTGGATGAACAGGAGCCCGTGGAGGCTGGAGGAGGTCGACGGTGGAGATGAACAGTATCCCGTGGAGTCCCGTTTTGCGGTACGCCACACCCCTCCCGATGAACAGGACCCCCGTTTCGACCGTAGGAGGTCCGTTTTGTTCGTTTTGCGGTACGCCACACCCCTCCCGATCAACAGGACCCCCGTTTCGACCGTAGGAGGCCCGTTTCGTCCGTTTTGCGGTACGCCACACCCCTCCCGATCAACAGGACCCCCGTTTTGACCATAGGAGGTCCGTTTCCTCCGTTTTGCGGTACGCCAGACCCTTCCCGACCAACAGGACCCCGTTCCGAACGTAGGAGGTCCGTTTCCTCTGTTGTGCGGTACGCTAGGCCTCGTTTCCATCGCCTGTTCTGTCCAAGCCCTCCCGATGAACACGACCACGCATTCCGTTCCGAACCAGCCGGTTGGCTCCCACGCGTTCCGTTGCCTCCCGATGAACACGACGCATTCCGTTGCCTCCCCATGAACACGACGCATTCCGTTGCCTCCCCATGAACATGACGACGACGCTGTTTCTCCATTCCGAGCCAGACATGTACACGAGCCCTGGCCGTACGTATGCGCGAGTAGGCGTTCGAGACCCCGCCCGTATGTACACGTACGTGGCCGTATTTTCTTTCTTGCACCCTGGCCGCTGTACGTACGTGTACATGCTACGTGCCCGCCTCTACTACGACACGTACGCGCCTCTACTATGACACGTGCACGCCTCTACATCCACCAGTATATATGTATGTACACGTTCGAGACCAGAATGACAACGCTACGTACGCTTCGACAAGGTGGGTCCCGACTGTCAGGCACTTCCTTGCGTGCGAAGATGTAGCTGGTGGGTCCCAGCAGTCAGGGGGGCGAATCGTTTTTTTTGCCCGGACGCACTTCCTTGCATGCGACGATGTAGCTGGTGGGTCCCAGCAGTCATGGGCGAATCATTTTTTTGCCCGGACGCACTTCCTTGCGTGCGAAGATGTAGCTGGTGGGTCCCAGCAGTCAGGGGGCAATGTTTTTTTCGTGAAATACGGCGGCCCGTCCGGTGGGTCCCCGCTGTCAGGTGGAGGAATCATTATTTTGCGCGTAATAAGGAGGCACTTCCTTGCTGCGGCCGTGGACCCAGCTGTCAGCCTCTGCACATACAGTCCATGTCCGATGGAAGTCGTTCCTTGACCACGTTGACCACGCTGCGCCGAGAGCACCACGGCGGTGGACGACGACGAGGACTAGGAAGGGGACGACGAGGAGCCGGGGAAGACGCAGCAGTGGATGCCCACATGAAGAGGACTACGAGGGTTCACTGGTTCGGCTGCGGTGTGAGGCTGCTGTCGCCGCAGAATAACAGGGGGTGTGGGTGAGTAGAGGGATGGCCTGGCCAGCGGTGGGAGTAGTAGGGGGCGGTGAGGCCTCCGCGGCATCACAGCCGGCCACGGGAGGCAGGAGCACGCGGCACGACCGGCGCTGGTTTGGGCGGCTGGAGCAAGAAGACCAGAGGTTGAAGAAGCACTATGGCCGTTGGATGAACATCGTACGGTAACAGGAGCTAGAATCGTTCATATTGACTAATTTGACAAAGCCCTCCGTCCCCGTCAACTTGGTAGGCCCACAAGTCAGCCTCCTACTATGCTGGGTTCCAGCTGGCAAGGGGAGTATTCATTTTTTTGTGCGTAATAAGGAGGCACTTCCTTGCATGCAAAGATAGCTGGTGGGTTCGACATGTCAGCGGGGGGCATGTTATTTTCACGAAATACAGAGGCACTTCCGGTGGGTCCCAGATGTCAGGTGGAGGAATCATTATTTTGCGCGTAATAAGGAGGCATTTCCTTGTGTGCGGCCGTGGACCCAGCTGTCAGCCTCTCCACGCACAGTCTACTTCTGATGGTGTCGTTCGTTGACCGCGTTGACCATGCCGCGCTGAGCGCATCCAAGGTGGTGGACGACGGCGAGGCCCCTGACAGCAACGAGCCGGAGATGGGAAGACACGGGAGTAGAGTCGCAGACGGAGAGGTGTACGAGGGTTAACTGGTTCTAGTGCGGTGTGGTTCGGCAGTTGGTGGAGAAGAACAGGAGGTGTGGAGGGGTGGAGGGATGGCCTGTCCAACGGTGGAGTAGCGCTTCATAGCGAAGCGTGCTAAGCAGAGCTGCTAGCAGTAGGAGGCGGGAGGTGGTCCAGGCGGCGCTGGAGGAAGAAGACGAGAGACTGAAGATGGATGCCGGTTGTTGGATGTAAATCCAACGGCTAACATGTCAGAATCATTTGCTGACTAAATTGACAACCACTTGCGTTGGCTTCGGCCTATTGGCCCACATTTTAGCCTCCAAAAATGTGGCACGTATTCAACCCATTTTTTCAGAATTTACAGTCTTTTTTTTGCGCGATAGAATTTACAGTCAATTTGATCTTTTTTTGAATTACAACCATTAGCTGGGCTGGGTGAACAAATAATGTAGCGTCCATCCAGCCCATTTATTTTATTTCCTAAAAAATTACAGGCCATTTGCACTTTCTCGAAATACACGATTTTGCTGGGCTGATTCTAATTATAATGTTGGGTTGAGCCAGCAATGTTATCAAAAAATAAAAAGGGGCTGAGCATTTTGTTATAAATATATTTAAATAATAAGTGATATTATTACATTCGTCCTTAAATCTTACCAAGCTTTTGTACACAATCACTAGGATTTTCGTGCCAAAACAATCTAGGATTTTATTTGTTAAGAAATTATTTTTGTAAGTTAATAAGATGTGGGATATTGTTTTCTTACATATGTAAGTATCTGTTAAATATATGATGACAATAAAAATAATATATAATAACATATAAAATAATTTAAATATATATAATATAGTTAGAAGGGAAACATAAGTTGGACCTGATGTTCCTATTCTTATATAGAAAAATAGAACAGACCTCTGCGTTTTCTTCAAAAAAATACATAAATTGGGCTGCCAAAAATAAAACCTCGGATGGGAGGTCCATAGGCCAGTCGATACATGACGGCCCTAAGAAAATACAAACAGGCCTATGGACCTCCCATCCGAGGTCGTGGGCTGCGCATGTTAAAAATTAAAGCCTAGACGGGGCAGCCCAAAACCACGTCCAACACTTGACAAAACTTCGTTCCTCGTTTTCTCTGTGTTTCGCACACTCGACATTGTGTGGCATTTTGACTGTGCATCATATGAAGATGTGCTATGCATGAATGTTGATCAGCATGATGTTAACTGGCTGGTAGTTCCATTTTCGACCATGAATAAAACATCCAACATGATGTTAACCCTGTTTGAAAAGGCCGTGTTAATATAAATGCTCTGCCTCTGAAAGTTGCAGTTTCTTATCTGAAACTGAACTTGCAGTTTCTTATCTGAAACTGAAACTTGCAGTTTCTTCTCTGAGAATCACATTGTCTGCACTTTTATACTCCTATGAAACTACATTTTTTAAGTGCTAAAAATAGATCTCTAGAATTCATAAAATACTTCATATGCTCAATACTGCAAATCTGAAATTCAAAAGACATTCATATCTGAAAGTACTCTCCAAATACACAACACAAAACACAATTCACAACCTGCAAATACTGACAACCCTAAGCTCCCCCTGACAATTCACAACCTACCCGACTATTGGGCTGGGGGGGCAGCCCCCTCCTATTCCTCGGTGGCAGACAGCCGCCCCGTGAGACGATGTGAACGGCGAGGGAGACGATGGCGGGGAGGCGTCGTCGGGCCAACTGCTTTTCTCCTCTTGCAGTTGGGTTCGGTCGACGAAGACTCCACCGGCTCGCTCTGGCAGGACACCCTCACAAACGGCACCCTGTAGATGCTCGATCCTTCAAGCTCTGGTGGATGCTCCATCTGGGATCGATACTCCCACCACCGCTCCCTCACGATCGGATTCGGTGAATCTGTTTGCTCCATGGCCCAGAGGAGCAGCTCTATGTACTCCGGCGCGACTCCCTCCAGGAGTATCGCTGCCTTTTCGCTCTGTTGCAGATATTTGGCCATGGATGTCGCCGTCGCCGCTAGTTGGTCCTTGTTGTCAAACCAAGACTGTATCTCCAACATCCTAGCTAGCTTCACAGGGTCGCCGTCTGCGATCTTCACGTATCGGTTGTACTCCTCCATCGATCTACTTCTCCACAACACCTTCACTCGCCGGCGGTGGTTTTTGAATGGAAGAGGAGAGGAGCAGCGCTGGTTTTGGATTAGAACGGGAGAGGAGCGACGCTGGTTTTGGACTAGAACAGGAGAGGAGGGGCAGTGGTTTTGAAATGGAAGTGGAGAGGAGTGGCACTGCATTTAGATTGGAACAGGAGAGGAGCGGCGGTGGTTTAAGAGGAGAAGAGCGGAAGAGCGGCGCTGGTCTTGGAAGTTTTTTTTTGTTGTTTTGCGTATTTTGGGTCAAAGTTTGACCCCTGACCCCGTACTGTATTTGACAAGCAAAATGTGAATGCATGTCACCAAAAAGTGTATCGTTTGGTTCGTATCTGAATGTACTTTCAAATTATATTATTTTTGCAACGTATAACATATATTTTATGTGCGAAAATCATGGTCAATTATGACCCAGAATAAAAGGGAGACTAGTTAATGTGGGGTCGCTTTCTTAATTGAAGAGTAAATTGATTTTGATTTTGATCCAGTCACAGCGCGCCGGCCCTCTCGTCCAATCCTAAATCGCTGCCGCACGCTCCTCTCCCTCTTCTCCATTGCAAAACCACCTCCTCTCCTCTCCATCATCTCCATTCCGAAACCACCATCTCGCCTCTCCCTCTTCCGACCTTCTCCATTGCAAAACCACCTCCTCTCCGCTCCATCATCTCCATTCCAAAACCACCGTCTCGCCTCTCCCTCTTCTGATCTTCTCCATTGCAAAACCACCTCGTCTCCTCTCCATCATCTCCATTCCAAAACCACCGTCTTGCCTCTCCCTCTTCTCTATTGCAAGACCACCGTCTCTCCTCCCATCTTCCAAAGCTAGCACCGGACCACTCAGAAGGACATCTATGGAGAGGATGCAGCAGCAAATCAGGCAGATCGCCGGCAGCGACCAGGCAAAGTTAGCCAGGTTGAAGGAGATCCTTAGTTGGTTTGACAATGAGTGGGAGATTTTGAGGACGGTGCGGGCCATGTGGCAATGTATGCGAAAGAGCGAGACGGAGCAGACAGATTCATCGAGTATCTCCTCTGGGTGATGGAGCAGACAGATTCGCCCGAGGCGATAGTCAGGCGGAGGTGGTGGGCGTACAGGTCGAAGGTCGAGCACCTAGAGGATAACGAATCGATCGAGTATGGTGTGCCGTTCGTGAGGGTGGAGAGCCAGTCGGAGCCACAGGAGTATTCGTTCTCCCGCCGCAAGAGGAGGCCGGATGGCGCGACGCCGCTTCCCCGCCGTTCTCCACCGTTCCCTCGACGCTCGCCTCATTTCAACGGCGGCGGTAGGGTTTAAGGTAAGCTTCGCACTAACCTAATCTTCCACCTGCTCATGCTTACAATCAGTGTGACAGCTAATGAAAATCATGCTTACAATCAGTCTCTGAGTACAACGCCAATCACCCTAAAATAGCTCTGGACCTTTGGGTCAAAGTTGTGACACAGTTTACAAATAAAGAAAAATAGATTGGTGCTTCTTTCAGAAAAGAGTACTCCCTAGAAAACTGCCAATATAAGCTACTAGTATTTGGTTAGATGATTTGCTGCCGAGAAAGATCCGTCCACAGAGAGCGCCACACATCCCACTGGTGGTGGTGGATGCCAATGCGTGCATGCAACATGGTTGGTGTCGGTAATTTTTACTTGGCACACCTCGCACTCTGCATATATGCCGGTTCCATACGTACATTTGTGCAGTTTCATCAAAATGCAGCTGAATAACCCTGTTTGCACAGATAATGAAAAAGCGTGATTACAATATAGTGGCACTAGCTGATGAAACACACAAAATAAGTAGAAGAAAATATTGCGATAGTATCATAGTATGCCATGCTGCGAGGGCGAGATGGGCCCTGCGACGCCTCATACGGTACGCCTCATACTGGACATCGTCCCAAGTCTCCCAGATACACCTTCTGCCAGTGATGAACATCAGTGTACAGCGGTAGTACAAGGAGGCGCCTTGAGACATTCAAATCTCTATTTTTGTACATATCAACTAAAATTAAGCACCCCAGTTTACAGAAACGCTTAAACATTAACAATGGGACTAGTTGATGAAACATACATTAACAAAGAGAAGCACTTTCTTTATCTACATTGGAAATGAAATGATAGAGATGACACTCGCTCTATTTTAACTGTATTATTACTTCATTTTATCAGTGACACTAGGGTCGAGCAGGTGGCAAACGAGGTGTACCGTGCGTCGCAAGGATGGAGGCCGGGGGTGCTTAGACTGGGATGCTGAAGCTGGATCTTTCAGTCACCAACATGGATGATTCAATTCATGGGACCTTTTGGTGCAGTTCACCTAAAATGAAGCAATGTTCTGTGAGCTAGCAGCTTCTTCTTCAATTTTTTTTAAGAAAAGGGCTCCAGCCCCGGTTCCATTTCCATCAGAAAACGAAACCCACAGAGCTTCTTCTTCATTAGTTGCAATAAAATTGAGCAACATCAAGGTTGGTTGTGAAGCTCCTGGAATGCTCAACTATAATTTGGATATCATTTGTGCAGTTCAACTAAGATCGAGCGTGAAATGTATATCTCTGTTTGCACAAAAAAGGTGGAAAGGAGGGTGACTAACAAGTGATGAAACATGCATCAAATGAAAAGAAGCATGTTCCTTATCTGAATGGCAATCCTACAATTACAGTAGCAATTTCTAAAGCACTGGCATTGCTAGATATTAGTGTGGGCATTAGAATTAACTATGACAACCGTTAAATACGACATTACTTTGGGCACGGGAGAGTAGGCGGACCAGGACAGTTGCATTTCTAACGAAAAGAACCAACTTATCTTAATGGGAAATTTTAGCAGGATATGTAAAGAAGTGCCATTGATTCATATTACTGGAGGCATTACATTGAAAACAACATTGGTTTAACGTGTCCTTACTTTTAACAGTGTGACTGCTACATTTTACCAGTGGCATTACATAAGAGTGGCTCGGGGCAACAAACATCAGAACAGGATATCTGGGTTGGTCCCATTTTTGTTCGGTATAGCCACCTTATACTGTGTGAGGCTAGCAAATCTAGTGCTGGACTTACTCTGTTGACTTGTCCCCCAGTCCCCACTTTCTTTCCTTTTTCAACCAATAGATCGGGTTTATATTGAGTTTGTACTGCGTTTCCCTTTATTTCCCTATTAGACCTAGAGACTAGTTGGATAGCCAGTCTCTGCTACTTTTCACCCCATTATTTCCTCTTTCGACCAAGTCCTAGATTCAGCTAACAAATCCTCCCCCACCCCACCCCCTTTCTTCCTTGTTTGAACCAAGTAGTACTAGATTTGAGTGCATGAACTAGCTTTACCTCTTAAACGTAAAAAAATTAGGTGGTTTTCGAACAACCGATCGATCCTATCTACGAGGGGGCCTGAGAAATAGTAAAAGATACAAATGCAGCGACGTCAGGAGCTCGGGAAGTAGAGCAAGGCCGGTTTCGAAGGAAGTTATACCTGATGGTCGCCGGGATGTCGCTAGGTGGGTGGCGGGAGGCCGGATCTGCCCACACTACGGCAGCAAGGAAGAAGGGGTCAGAGGCCCTCCCTCGCCAGCGGTGCTTGGGAGAGAACGGCAAGGCAGGCTGATCGGGACGCACCCAGTAGTGGGTAAGAGCCATCGCCGAGGACGACCGCGTGAACGTTGCACCTTCTCACCTTCCACGGCGGAGAGGATCCAGCTGGATCTGTGACCAGCGGTGAGCAGAGAGAGAGAGAGTGTAGCCACCGCTGTCGTGTTTAGATCTGGAGAGGCCGAGACAGTGTGAAGAGAGCAGCACTAGCAAGCAAGCGCGGAGGCTCCTGCCTATATAGTGGAGTAGTACTAGTTTTCTTTTGTCTACCGAAGCCGGCTTGACCTCGTCAATGACTGTCGAGAAGTCTTCATGCACGTGGCCCAGAGGCGCTGTTGTCGTCATTTTGATCTGAAGCGCCGGATTATAACATATAACACGAAAAAATGCCACATGACAACAAATCATAACCTCACTGCCCAAAGGAGACAACATGAATCCTGACGGACAAACTAGACGAGGAACAAAGCTCAAATTAAAGATAAACTTGTAGAAAAGGGGTCCGTCGATAGATGTCCTAATTAACATAGCCGGCTTGACCTAGATGGCAGCCGAGTAGTCACTGTTCGTGCATGTGCCCCCAATGACTAGCCCAACTCAGTTGTCGCTGTTTAACCCTCGCAGTGATCCGAAGCACATGACACCTAATTTTGCGAGATGACAAGAAACCTTTTTTTAGATTTCCCACCACAACTACAGCCATGTACAACACAGCCTGCACGATATGTAGACGATAGCCAATCCAGGCGTGTCTGCTGGAGTCTGGTCACATGCATGGACGGACTGATCTTCCGTGTCTTGCAGGGATCGTCCAGGCACCAACGTACTACAACACTTCTCTAGTACTATCGCTCGTCTCCCTCTTCTATTAAGTCACCCGACTTGCGGGGCCGGGGAGTGTGCCTATGGTTGGTCCTCAATTGCCGTCCCACATGTGTGTGCAAACGCAATATGACGCGCATTCCATTCGGAGAGCAGCGTGCCAGACCGACCGACCGTCTGGGGTGCGACGCGAACGCGACGGGCGTGCTGTATACTCCGTACATGTGTACCGCCGTTTTCTAGACGCTTTGCTCCATGGCGCGGGCGCAATCCATGGATACAAAATTAGTATACTGTATACTATTTAAAAGTCGAGGGCGGGGCTTTTCCTGCGCGGTAGGCGGCGGGGCAGTTCCGCCTAGTCGGTTCGACAGTGACGCGACAAGACGAGGGAGTAGGCTGCTGCAAACGTAGGGTTGTGTGATTTGACAGCGAGTTACTGCTGGACAGGTGGGGCGCCGTGATTTGACTTGCATTTATCATTTTAACTGCGGCGCTACGACTGGCGTGAGTCTCCCGATTCCTGACCACCTCCATACAGGTGCCTCTCCCAATGCTCCACCATGTAGTAGAGGCTGGCTCTTGCATGAGAGCCCACTTCTCCACTTTTTCCTTGCCTCTCTTTCCTCCACATATGCAAAAATGCCATGTAAAGCACACTATTGTACTTACTTTTACTTGCTCCTACAGGTGCTTAAGCTTGCCACATAGGCATAAAGTCTGACGTGACAAGTTAATCAAGAAGAGAGAGACTAGTTTGGTGACCCAAGGAAGAAACAGTGCTAAGCGCGTGTACCTAGGTGAAAAGACAATTTTGAGTCTATAGCTAATTAAATGAAGCAAACTTAGCAACACCATTTCATTGGAAGAGGTCACTCCTTGGCAAATGCAATAAATACTAGTACTCCCTGTGTCCCATAATATAAGAACGTTTTTGGCACTACACTAGTGTCAAAAACATTCTTATATTATGGGACGGAGGGAGTACGAAGAAAGAGATCAAGAGGAGTAAAAAATACACTTATAGCCAACCTTATAGCCAACCTTGTTGTAGTATGAGTGACTAAGTGATGACTATGTACGACATGCCAAAATCAGATAGCCTAACGCACCGTGTTAAATCTCCAAGGGCGCGACCGCGCGAGCGATGCGACGGTCGTGATAGGCGCGACCATGATACGGGCTGCTGGCAGCCCTTGGATCTGAGATCAAACGGTCGCATGCTAAGTTGCTGAAAATTTGCAGATAACCCTCCAGGATAGGATATTCACCCATAGGTCTATAATCACGCCATGGAACCGTTCGATCTCAGATCCGAGGGCTCTCGGAAGCCCGTATCATGGGAGAATGGAAAGCCACTACCCTGTCGTTCGCACGCTGGCAGTGTCGTTGCTCATGGTGGTTCTAATGCAGTGTCTACCAGAATAGTTGCAAAGTTTAATTTCAGGTGTGCTTAATTTAATTTGAGGGGTGTGTTGTGCTGAGCCCCCAGCAGAACTATGTTATGTTTCTTCTCGTTACTTTAACTCTTCAGTACGTACATACTAGTATTTCTTACATTTCATCTTTTAGTTGGTATAGTACTACCACTCGTTTCTTCACATTATATACGTACAATATATATGGCCAACATCATATAGCCAGCAGTTTAGTTGTCAAAGAATTTCAGGGTGCTTAGTTTTGTCAAAGAATTCCAGGATGCTTAGAGGGTGCTTGGATCCAAGGGACTTATTTTAGTCTGACTAAAAATAGTCTCTTTAAGAGGCTAAAGTTCCAAGCACCCCTGACTAAAGAGGGGCTAAAACTAGTCTTGAGACTAAATTTTTTTAGTCAGGGGCACCCCTACTAAAATGTGGATTAGTCCTCTCTCTACTCATTTAACTCCTCTCCTTTAACACAGGCGAGTTCTGGATTGGAGGGTTTGGAGGATAATAAATGCTCATTAACTTGATTTTAGCCTTTTTAGTATTTGGATCCAAGCATGGGTGAGGCTAGCATGTTTTAGTCCCACTGCTTTTAGTCATGGGACTAAAACGTATCCAAGCACCCTCTTAGTTTTATTTGAGGGGTGGGTTGTGCTGGACGCCATTATTGTGACTAGCCTTTTTAATAGTACTATATGCATAATTTGGCGACGAGCGCTCTCTATATGTACCACCTTTTTTTAATTTCAAGTTTTGCTTCATGGCGCAATCCATCGATACTACTGCTGTACAAAAGTATACATTTTTTAAAAGGCTGGAGGGCGGGCAGTCTAGCTTGGTCGGTTTCACGAGAGGCGAGGGCCTTTGTGATTTGACGGCTCATTACTGCTGGAAGGTGGGGCCTTGTGATTTGACTGCTTGTATAAATGCGCCGACGACCTGATCGAGGAGGAGCAAAGAACCGTGCGGTATACTCAAGTTTTCCACTGGAGTAGTACTGCGACGGAGGAGCACGAAACACGGCAGCCCAGTGCCATATGGCGATAAAAAATGATCTAATTTGCTAGTCATCTCATTGTTAGCATTGTTCTATTCATTCCCTCAAAAAAACATTGTTCTATTCATGCCTCGCAGAGAACGTGACATGTGCGGCGAAACACCCGAAGCAAAAGATGAAACACAGGAGCAAAAGAAGAAGGAAGATTATCACCCCAAATGATCTAATTCGCCGCGGAGTCGTAACTGCTTCTTCATCGTCTCCACGACCTCCATCTCCTTGCGCGTCTCCTCCGCCATCTTCTTCATTCTGTCCATGACGCGGGATTTCTCGACGCGAGCCTTCATCATCTGTTCCACGGCCGCATTACGTACCTTGACATCAGCCGGGTGCTCGATGCGGAGCTTCGCCAACTCCTCCTTCTGTTCCATGACGAGGGCCTGCAGCATCTTCATCGAGGAATTACTATTCTCATGCAGCTTCTTCCAGCCGGCGTTCTTCTCCTTCAACAGGTCGATCTCGTGGCAGAGCTTCGCCTTATCCTCCTGAAGTCGCAGGATTTCGCCGGTCGCCTTCTTCTCCGAGGCAATGCTCTTCTTCAGCAGCATCACCAAGCCGGCGGTCAACTCCCCCTGCTGATTGAGCTCAGCGGGCATGTCGTCGAGGCTCTCCTTCAGCAACTCCATCAAGCCTTGGATGAACTCCTTCTGCTTATTGAGCTGATCGGGCATGCCGTCGAGGGATAACGACTCCAGCTCCGCCGGCTCGGCATGTTCGCCTCCGCGGCTAGGGCGCTCCTGGGAGCCATCGCCTGCCCGTGAGAGATCTTTCGAGGTCTCTGCGTGGCGGCGAGCCCTCTTTTTTTTCCGCAGCCTTGGTTGCCGCTCCCTTGTTACGAGTAGTTCTCGACCTAGAGCTCTGCTCACCGGCCATGGCAACGACGTACGAAGAAGAAGCACTTATGAGGAGGAAAGGTAGAGTAATTTTCGGTTAGGTAGTTCCCCTTTTTATAACCTAAGTACTAGCACTAGTACTAATACCTGCATAGTGGGAACACGTTCAGGTTTGGTATGTACTAGTAGGTGTGAGCAGGCTTTCGAATGTGATGGGAACAAGGTAAAGATTAATTGATGGTTTTCGTTTCGAGGCCCGAAACGGCTCCCGATGAGTTTAGCAGAACATAAATTTCAAGTACTACACTGCTCAAATGCGTAAATATTATGTTACTGTCAAAAATTGGCACAAAATACTAAGGAGACCAATGGAAGTACTACTAGCAACCCACGATTTAACTACTCGCATGCGCGCAGTGGAGTAATAATGTCTTTCTTCCGCCCTCACGTCCACTCAATTTGCATGTGCTGTATTAATTGACCATCAATGAAGTGAACAACTTTACACGCGTCAAATTATCACATGGGGTGGCTCTTGGTACAAAATTGCGTCCGCCCGTGTACCCGCGTGGGCGTGCGAGGGAATGAGTGCGTGCGTGGCATGCGTGCACATCTTCGCTTCGTGCATGTACCGCCAGTATGGCTCAGGGAGGACAAGTACATTCTTCTGGAACCAGCAGCACGTCACTGTGATCAATCCACGCAAGGAAGTCGCGACAACGCCTCCACATGTGCCACGTGGCTTCATGAACTGTAAGAGAGACACTGTGTAGGGTGCCATTGGTATTCTAATTTACGTGTTTTGCACATACTCGAAGTACTAGTAAGGTACACGTGCATTGCACACATCAGATTTTGCAACCAAATTATGAATAAATACCACACTATAGCATGTAAGCTCTGAGTCATATATGCCTGATGTAGCCCTTCGTTTAATTCTTATAGTTCATCTCATTCAAAATCAATTAGTTTTTACAAAAAAGCTAAGAACGCGGGAATAGGAAAAACATGGGATTATAGTGGAATGTCGTCTTGAATCCTACAGGATTGTACGAGTGTTTGATTGTGCATAGAAAAAATGCAGAATTCTTTCAAAGAGGTTTGAGTGGATGGGATGTTTCCTATGAAATCTAGTGCAAATGAATCATATGGAAAAATTCCTATGGTTTACAATCCTACGAATCAAACAACCAAGATAGGAAAAATTCCTAATGATTAGAATCCTCAAAAATTCCTTTGAGAATCCTTTGAATCAAAGAAGCCCTTAATCTATTTTATGATTCATGGAATTGTGCGTTGTAAAGCATAAAGTAAAAACAAATAATGGCAATTCAACTAGAAAAAAAGTTTGGGCAGTTATGATACGGAAGATTCTAGAACAAAAGAGAACCACTGCTGTTTTGATGTTTGTGCATTATGCTTAAGTTCAACCATGGAGTCTGCGAGATTGTACATGTGGCAAAATCCGGTGGGGGGCTAGAAGATGGTGCGAGGGGCCGAGTGGAGGGAGACTATGAAGGAATGCACAAGTGCGAGATCGATATTTAGAGAGAGGGGGCGAACACGTGCGCTGTTGCGCGCAGTGGCGGAGCCATGAAAATTAAATGAGCTAGGGGGCCAAGCATTGCTAATCCTTTACGAGGAGGGTCAATTCATGAACTTAAACCATTTTTAGCAGCAATTGTCTAATGATCAAATTCATATTAGCCTCGATATATAGTGATGTTAGGGGGGAGGGGGCAGGGCCCTTACTGCCTCCTGTCTTCGCCATTGTGCACGCGTCCGAGAGATGAAACGGAAGGCATGGATGATGAGAGGGGGATGTTGGATATATAATTAATGTGGGTGTATTAGCTATATATGTTAATCCTATATAGAGAGGTATAGATTGATCGATGTGGACGTGGGAAAGAGGGTGAGACCTCACTGGATATATCGATTGATCGGTTTGTGTGGACAACTATGAAAGACCTAGCTATATACACACATACATAGAGGAACATCGATCGTTGCGCATGCACGCGTGAGAGATAAAGAATGCCCGATACGATGGAGAGGGGGATGTGTGTGAGTGTGTGCCTTCATGGGAGACCGACCTGAAGAAAAAGATTGCATGCGTGCGATGGATAATGCCGACTGGTAGTGTGTGTGCATGCATGCACGAGAGAAATTTAGTGGTACAATTATAAAGAGAAGACTACTGTGTGGGTGTAAAAGAATAGGTGAGGTCATAATCAATGTAAAGTTGAATTCAAATATTTGAATAAGAGATCCTGATGTTTGAAACCCATGCATGCATGAATATAACGGAGATCTGCGCGATGTGGTTTGGAAACGAGCATGTTGTAATGTATACACATTGAACAAGGTCAGACTGATTTGAATTTGAGATATCGATGGCAGACATCATTTGGCCACGTCGCATCCGTGAATGGACACACTATTCTAATTGGAGATGATGGGCGGCTTTCGCATCACATATCTATATCTATACCCCTATATATATTATATATTATATTTTTTTATATTGTGTGGGGGTAACTTTAACTTTGAAAGATGGTCGTTGGATGAGGCGAATCCGATGGTCCAAATATGGCAAATTTGAGCACTACTGGCCGTTGGATATCATCTAGATTCCACCAGATTTCGCCACATGTATAATCTAGAAGACTCCATGGTTGAACTTAAGCATAATGCACAAACATCAAAACACAATCACTTCTTATTTGTTCTAGAATCTTCCGTATCAGAATTGCCCAAATGTTTTTCTACATGATTTGCCATCATTTGTTTTTACTTTATGTCTTACGACGCACAATTCCATGAATCTTAAAATAGATTAGCTTTCTTATAAAAACTAGATGATTTTGAATGAAATGAACTATAAGAATTAAACGAACATCTACATCATGCATATATGACTCAAAGCTTGCATGCTATAATGTGGTATTTATTCATAATTTGGTTGCCAAATCTCATGCGTGCAATGCACGTGTACCTTACTCTAGTCTAAATGGTGTTTGTGTGTGTGTTGTGCGTGTTGAGGTGCAAATTGTCTTTTTTGGTACACGTTAACCTTGTTCTTCCGAAATTTCAAGCCGCGCCTTGTTATGCCAAAAATTCAAGCTAGCGTCTCTGTCTATCGTGCTGCGAAACTCCCGCCTCTTCAACCCCCGCCTTGTTAGCCCGAAATATTTAAGATATATCTTTGTCTCGTTGTGCTCCGACAACTCCCTCCATCTCAACCCGCACCTTGCTATTCTGAAATTACAACGCGCGCGAAAACTCCCACCTCCTGTGAAATCCCGCACGCGAAATGCCCGTGGTACCCCTGAACCGAAAGAACCGCCTCAAATCGGTGGGGGGTACTTTCGTAACTTACCCCACATTTCGGACAAGCACGTCTCTAAGCCATGGTTCCCCACTGCCATCCCATCCGCCCACCCATTCGTACACCGAGGCCGCGAAAACCCGCGACGAAACCCCACACCCTGCTCCGTCCGCCACCCAGCCGGAGCCTCTTCCCCGACGACGTCGTCCACAGCAACACCTCTACATCCCTCATCCACCGTACCGGACGAGGATCCGTCGTCGATCTCATCGTCCCGCCGGTTCAGCCACCCCGTCCTCCACCTCCAAGGAGCTGCCCCGACGTTCCCCTCGTCTTTCGCGCCACCTCCATTCCCACACCGCCGTCTTCACCTGCACCACCGGAAGAGCATCATCATCACCGTTTCCTCGGATGAAGCTGCGGCCTAATCGGCGCCACCAAAGAGGTTGTACACTAATCGCCGCATTTTCGTCTTGATTCGATCTCACGGTGCTGCCGGCGCTCGGTCCCGAGAGGACACGGCGCGGCTCCATCCACGGCGCCGTCGCCGGCCACTTCCTCCACGGCGTCGCTCCCTCGGCGGCGACGTCCACATCAGTAGGAGCTGCTGCTGCTTTAGCTCTCGCTCGCGCTGCTGCTCTGCTCTTGCTCTCGGTCCCCTGCCTGGTCTGCTCTTGCTATTACTCTTGCTCGCACTGCTGCTCTCGCTCTTGCTCTTGCTTGCGATGCTGCTCCGATTTAGCTACACTTCAGTCGACTGAATCG
Organism: Aegilops tauschii subsp. strangulata; assembly: GCF_002575655.3. Classification (NCBI taxonomy): domain Eukaryota; kingdom Viridiplantae; phylum Streptophyta; class Magnoliopsida; order Poales; family Poaceae; genus Aegilops; species Aegilops tauschii. The sequence continues at coordinate 74,836,595 of NC_053036.3, read as the reverse complement.
ACTTTTGGGTCAGTCGATTTTCAGGGGGTGGGAGGGGCTCGCCGGGGTGAAGGAAGAACCAGCCGCAGCGGGGAGGGGGGCTCGCCGGAGAGGTACCCCACTATCTATCTTAGGGTTCAGGATGGGGGCGGTGGTCGCCGGCAGTGGCGGGGCGGTGGCGTGGGGATCGCCGGAGAAAAAGCTCGGCACGGGGGGGGGGGCTAGAGGGATGGCTGGGGCGGCGGCGGACCGGCGGTGGGGAGTGTTTTCGGGGCGGGCGGGGCGGCAGACCACCGGCCGTGGGCGGCGGGGGGCTGCTGTTTGGCCGGTGGTGGCTGGCGGCTCAGGGGGATGGAGGTTGAAGATGAACCGCAGGCCCTTGATTTCGTATCCAACGACTGCAAAATCGACTGACCAGAGATGAAAAAGTCAGTCGACCGACGTGTAGCCTCACCTTGCTAGTGCGTTCAGTTTCGATAGCAAAATTCAGTTTCGACAGCAAAATTCAGTTTCGACAGTTAAGTTCAGTTTCGACAGTTAAGTTCAGTTTCGACAGTTAAATTCAGTTTCGACAGTTAAGTTCAGAGATGAGCGGATGATGTATTTTACATCTAGAATTTTGTGGTTATGTATTTTACGTCATGTATTCGAGATGATATTAGAATTCCACTCAGGTTAACGTTGTTCGTTGTTTCTCTTGTCCTGCTTCAGCCTCGGTGTCGTACAACTCACCGGAGCTGCTCCAACGACGAAACCCTCCATCACAGCGGAGCAGTACCTCGGGCTCCATCTCCAGACGCCTAAGATCTTCTTCCCCTCCTCCGACAGCCAAGTCAGCCGGAGCATCCTCACCGGCCAACCCAATCACTCTGAGATCGACATGGCTTCGCCAAAGAGGTTGTACACTTGTTGCGTCTCTTTTTTACTCTACATGTTATATATATTGTCCACTAAGCACTCGTAGTAACGGGAAATACGATTATTTTATCCTACTATATGACAAGCAGTGAGGTACCAGGCAACTTAGCTATCCGTGATGGACTCTCTTGAACGCCATCATTATTTATCTCTGCGCGTTTGAGCTGTGCATTTGTCAATGGGCCTGGGAGTTGAGCTAGTATGGCAGTGGCCTGGGTCCAAAGTAATAGAAGTAGCACAAAAACATTTTTTTAGTGTAGGATTTTCCTTGCTCAAGCCTGCCTACTAGAATCGCCAGTGCTTGAAAGGAAAAGTGAATGAAAAACATCGGAATTGGAAAGTTTCCTATCGTACTACTTTTCATGATTTTGGTGCAAAGGAATGGAGCAAAGGAAAACTGTAGGATTTGTTCCTTTAGTGTCTCCTTGAAAGAAAAACCGTAGGAATTCTAATTTCCACTTCTCCTCCTTTTCATAATCCTATTCATCAAGCACAAGACTAAGAGATAGTAGCATAATAGCATTATAACCGTACATTTTCTTGTGGTTTGACTTAATCTCACCATGCTTTTTTGCATCCTGTGATCTTCCAATTGTTGTGAATCAAACACCCAGATTGGCAGAAATCCTGTGTTTTTAAATTCTCTGTTTTGCACGTGCATTCCTATCCTATTCCTGTCTATTTCCTATCCCTGCATTGTTAGAATCCTCAAATTCAAACAAGCCCTTACTCAATTACTTCTGTTACAGATATGTGTCAAAGAAAACCTTGTGTGGTTTGTCCTGCTCCTGCGGCACTGTGTTCCACCCCAGCTCAGCTGCTCCAACGACGGAAGGGTTGACCACAGCAGGGATCCGCTCTCCAGACTGTCTTTCGCCGCCTCAGATCTTCTTCCCCGCCGCCGGCAGCCACGGCAACTGCATTACCATCATCAACTGAGCAGATGACCTTGAGGACTACACGGGTCCGCAAGAGAGGTCGCACTCTTCCGTGTCTGCTTACGTTATGCGTCGCTTAATATGATGACATGCTACATTATCGTCGTGTTCACCTATTAGACTCCGAGTCAGGTCCAAACTAATGCTAAAACTTGAGTTTTTAAATGGTTGTGGGGTACATATTGGGGCAGCAATCAGTACTATTTGTCTACTATCTGGTTAATCTCCGGTGTCTACTATGAGTTTCATGTTGGGTGCAAGCAAACATTAAAGGAGCCATTATCTGTATTTTTTAACTAAAGCTAGTATCTGCCTGCTATCATTGGTTTTGGGTCTATCCAGAGTTTGCTACCATCACGATGGATTTGTGCATGCACTCCTTACATAATCTCACTATGTTTTATTCCTATGCATGCCAGTTATTGTACACAATGGAACTGATCATGTAGAGCAAAAGAGACGAGCCTTGCGTGGCAATAAAATTTCATGCAGACGTCATTCCATGGTGGGTGCAAAGGCAGCCCCCTCCACCCATTTCGGATCAGAAACAAGAGGAAGATAACTGTTCTGAGGGGGATTCAGAAGGAGAAGACCACTCCTATTTACCCCATGAGGTCTTCGCTCTAACTTGGCATGCTGATGTTGGTAATATCATGCATATGGTGCCTTGCATTGCTTACTGTATACATTAAAGATGTCATCTGCTTAGTTTAGACATGCTTTGTGTCAATGCCATCTGTTTAGTTTCTTTATTGTATATGTGAATCATGCAATGCCATCTTGTCTAGCCAGGCATCATATATGTGAATTTTGCAATGCCACCCTGGTTAGCCAGTCATCTTATATGTGAATTATATCATGCCATCATTTTTTATTAGGTGTTAAATTTGTCAATAATTTTAGTACATTCAATTACTCTTCCTGTGGATCAGCCATTCGGCACGGTCATGGAAAAATCTGGAGTGGAAACAAGGTCTTCAGAGCAGACAATGTTATCTGACGAAGCACATGTCTTGCTGGTTACCGATAGCTCCTCAGAGGAGGATTCAGAGACAGATGACCAGTCATATTCCCCCCCGAGGTGCATGCCCTAACTTGGCAGGGTTATGTTGCTCATATCGTGCGTATGGTATCTTGCATTGCTATGTCATTTGCTTAGTTAGACATGCTTTGTGTGAATGCCACCTGTTTAGTGTCTAATTACCATATATGTGAATTATGCAATGCCATCTTGTTGCAAGACATTATATATGTGAATTATGCAATGTTATCTTGTTGCAAGGCATTATGTATGTGAATTATGCAATGCCATGCTGTTTAGGCAAGCGTCATATATGTGAATTATATCATGCTGTCCTTTTTTTGTATTTCTCATTGCTTTTGTCGATAATGTTTGTATATTCAACTGCTCTTCCTGTGCATCAGCCATTTGAATTGGTGATGGAGAAATCTGGAGTGAAAACAAGGTCTTCAGAGTAGACAATGCTACCTGCTGAAGCAGATATCTTGCTGGTTACAGATAGCTCTTCAGAGGAGGATTCGGAGGCAGATGACCAGTCCTATTATCCCCCTGAGGTGTATGCTCAAACTTGGCAGGGTTATATTACTCATATAATGCATATGTTGTATTGCAATGCTTAGTTTTTACATCATATACACAATATTGAATGCCATCTCCTTAGTTGACACATCATATATGCGATTGCCCTCTGCTCACTTCCTTAGAATATAAATCATATATTTGAATTATGTCATGCCATGATGTTTACATAGACAACATATATCTGAATTATGGCATGCCAACCCATTTTCTAAAGACATAATATAGTTATATATCATCTCATCCTGTTTATATAGTCATCATATTTTAAATTATGTCATTCTATCCGTGAATTATATCATGCCATCATGTTTCCATCGACGGCATGTTTGTGATTTATGGCATGCCAACCACTTTAATAGACACATCGTATAGTTATATCATGTCATCCTGTTTACATAGTCATCATATTTTGAAGTATGTCATTCTATCCTGTTTAGTTAGCCATCATACATGTGAAATTGTGTCATGCTATCCTGTTTAATTAGCCATCATGTATGTGAAATTATGTCCTGCTATTTTGTTTGCTTAGACAACATAAATGTGAATTATTTCATGCCCTGTTTTCTTCCCTACTATCCATTGCACCTGTCTATCTTACAATGTCTGTACATTCAATTACTTTTCTTGTTTACAGCCATTTCAATTGGAGGGAGTGATGGCAGTATCTGTGGGAGTAAAAACACGGTCTTCAGAAAAGATCGTGCTACCTGTCGATGCAGATAGAACCACGGGTGTACTTGCCCAAGAACAAGCCCCACCACACATAACCTGCACTCATGCAGATTGTACCCCTGCCCAGTTGGACAGAGAACCAGCTACACCCCTTCTAACCCCATCCCCAGAAGATAGACACCCAATTCCCGTTGACACAACACCGTCTCCACCACAGAGCACCCAAACACGAGCAGTTAGTAAGGCAACTGCAGTGCCCAAATCATGAGGACCACCACTCCGAACCTGAAGTCAACGCTTAAAGCAGAAGAAGAATTGTTCTCAGGTCAGGTTCCGTAGCTATGGTTCATACTACTTTGCTCTTGCATCACTGTATTTACTGATACCACCTAATTTCAAATTTGAAGGATGCAATTGAAACTCCAATGGCACAACAAGTATGTTTTAAACCTGTTTCTTCAACGTGTTTGGCTGTTTGCTGTTGTAACTTGCTCTATGTTGATTTCAGTTTCAATTGAATAAACAGTTATGTTCTCATGCCATGCACATTACAAGTGTTGTTATTGCTGTGTAGTTTCCCACACTTATATTCTGTCTATGCTGCTTTGTCTTAAATAGATATGATTCGAACTGTATCTATCTTGATTTGGCAACATAAACTAGAATGATATAGACCATACAGTGACCATACTACATAGATATATGTTTGTTTCATGCTGTTATCCAGTCCACCTTACTACTGAACTGGTTTACCAAAATGAGTTTCATATACTACATTGTAAACCTGAGATGTGTTTGTTTCTTTCTCTTTTAGAACGCGGATAAAATATTGGAGAAGAGTACCCTGTTATGCAATGGTAAAGGAAGTAATGCAGATAAGGTTCAAGATAGTGAGATATCCCTGTTGGTCTCCAAGAAAGCTGGTAAAAACTATATTGAAGACACTGAGACAACCCAAAAGTCCTGTCGTGATGTAGTGTTCGAGTTACTGGCTACCACTGCTGGCACCAGCTCTTCGAACTCGTTGCCTGAATCAGTTTGGCTTCTTGAGTCTCAACTTCAAGTTGAAAGACATCGATCAGATGTTATGCGACAGGAAGCCGAAGGACTGAGGAAGTCCCTGCAGAATTCAGATGCATACCTTTTGGTGCAACAGCAAGCGCTGGAGGACTTAAGCGCCAAACAAGAGAAAGTTAATAAGCTTGCCAAGCATCTTGCCAGCATTAAGGGTACCCAGGATATTGTTTCTTGAGCTCTTCTGAAGTGGTTTCAGTTCTGGACTTGTTTTGCTGCGGCGTTTATATGCTCCTGTGTTCCCTATATTTGCACTTGTGGCGAACTTTGATGCCCAGTGGATGTAATATGTGTAATAGCCGTGATAGCCTAGTGTAAGTTGCTTGCTTATTTATTTCCTTGTTGTCTTGTTTATTTGTTTGCTTGTAGTCAGTGCAGTTCTTTTTCTGCGGTTTGCTAGTGGCTGCAATAACCTATTTTTTAAAACTAGGCCACAATAACTATGGGCTAATATTTACTGTAGTGACACTGGGCCTCCTACGGGCCGTAGAAACAGTGGGCCTTCTATGGGCCGTATAAATAGTGGGCCTTCTACGGGCCGTAGAAACAGTGGGCCTTCTTCGGGCCGTAGAAACAATGGGCCTTCTATGGGCCGTAGAATCAATGGGCCTTCTACGGGCCGTATCATCAATGGGCCTTATACGGGCCGTATGATCGATTGGCCAAACAGACCGCATTCTGGCCGTAAACGGGCTAGAGTTGGAATCGTCCGTTCATGGGCCGACCATAACGGGCCATCGTTAATAGGCCGTATTTGATGACGCTATGAAAACGGCCCAACGTATTAACGAACCACAAACGGGCCGACTGTAACCACAGGCTGAATTTGGCCCACAAGCAGAAAATGACAGTAACGGGACGTAAGTAAACGAATGTTGGACAATAGCCCAAGAATAAATGGGCTCTGAGAAGGCCGAAAGATAACATGGGCTGGAAACGGCCCAACGGAATAACGGGCCGTTAATGGGTATAAAGTGATACACTGTTCTTTACGGGCCAGTTTCACCACGGGCCGTTAATGGGTGTAAAGTGATACACTGTTCATTACGGGCCAGTTTCACCACGGGCCGTTAATAGGCCAAGAGTTACATAGGGCCTCATATGGGCCGAAAGACGTCATGGGCCATACATGGGCCAGAAGTGAAAACAGGCTGGAATCATATTGGATGGCCCATATGACGCTACTAGGCCTAATTCGAATAAGGCGTAACGGGCCTTGTGTTAGCGGGCTGTAAATGGGCTATATGCGAACATGCCGTTAACAGGCTTTCCATGGGCCGGACCGCCACCTTTTGACCAAGTTAAACGGGCCGACCTTTTCAGAGGAATGGGCCTCTGTTGGGCCGTGCCACATGTCGACGTATCATAGGCGCCTTCTGTCCAATGAGTGGATGACATCTGTCCCAGTGATGAGCCAACACGTGTTTTCTCCACCCAATGATGATTTTACACGAGGAAAATCCCCATTGGTCGAGGATGTTAACGGGTTATCGGATCCAAAACCCGACCCGATAGCTTAACGGCGTTCCGTTACGGTGGATGCCACGTGTCGGTCACCCTTGACGAAAGCACTTCTGTGGCGCGTGATTTATCGTCATGGAAGTGGACACTTCCGTGATGATAATTTTGGTAATGTCATGGAACACTTCTACGACAGCACAGGTATGACTATCTTGATTCTGTCATACATTTGTCATGGATGTACATGCATGACAGAAAACGTGACCTACTGTGACAAACACGTATCATCACGGAAGTGTCTTTTTTTGTAATGTATGTATGCTCAAAGTAACATTATGGGAATTCTTCTAAAGTCCCGGTTCACCTTCATAAGTTAAACCGGCACTTGGGGGCTACACCAATGAAAGATACAATATTACAATTCTAAAGTACCGATTCATCTTAAAGAGATAACCCGGTCCATGGAGGCTAAGCATGCGAAGTTAAGATATTACACATTCCCGATTCAGATTAACATCATAAACCGGCCCTTGGGGGCTACTGGAGTTGACAATTGAAATTGGACATAAGAGAAACAGTTGTGTGGTTACCTCATATCGCTCCTTCATCAGATTTACTAAACCGGCTTCATAATCATAACTGGTGTACAGACGGTTCAAGAAGCCAGAGTGAATGTCTTGGGCGTTGAGATGGGCGTAGCTGGACAAATCGGTGTTCCATTTGCCTTTGCCCATAGCAGAAAGCTCATCCTTGGCGCTATGTTTGGATACAGCAACCGGGTTGCCAGGAGCGGTGTGGCTGACGCCGGTAATCATAATGTCATCTTCTGTAGCATTAGCAGCCTTCATTGGAGTGGACGGTTTATCAGCAGCCTTGGCTGGACTGGCCGGTTTATCATCCGTGCGAGCCGGACTAGTCGGTTGGTCAGTGTGACCGGTGGTGTCAACTTCTACTTGTTCAGCGACGAAGTCATAATCTTGTGGTGGCGGATCATCAAGCTGAGCGTCCGCATTGGTCTCTACTGGATGTGGGGTTTTCTCCGGTTCAATAACCACATTTTCGTCTGACGGTTTGTTGAACCGAGCCTTCTTGCTGGATCTTGGCTTGGCACTGAGAAAGAACAAAAATAAAGGTCAATACATTGTGTAAAACATAAGGCATGGAAAATAAATTTAAGGTATGACTCACCCAGGAACTGTTTTGAGGGGTGGAAGCTGTGTGGGCGATGACTCGCCGGAGGATGAGTTGGGCGTGCCCTGATAATTTGAATCAGACGGATTAAGAGGCTGACGGAAACAACCCGCCTTGTGACAAGAAGTGCCAGGAATGTAAGAGACCTCTGATTGACGTTTCTGGACTGGAGTATATGGTAAACCGGCTGAGGTGACTACCTGGCCACTATGCCGGGTTGTGCGGCGAGCTTCGTGTTGGTGCGTCTTCAAAAGAAAGTTTGGGTCCAAGTGAGTGAGGGGGTGAGAAAATTTAACTTTCTGGTTTGCTCGACGGATTTTCGGTGTTGGCAGAGGATCTGAACTGGAGGAAAGGATAATTACCTCTACATCGCCAGCTTGGCTGCCTTCAGCATCGTCCTGATAATGGTCATTGTCAATGAGATGTATGAAAAATGAACCAAGAGAGTCAAGTTCTACCTCTGAGTCCGGATTAGCCAAATCAGCATCAGCATTTGGCTCAGAAGACGCAGTGGTCCTCTTCTTGTCAGGTTTTTTGACAACCTTGGTCTTCTGGCGAAGTGGTTTTGCCGGTTTGTCTTGTGGTTTTGCCGGTTTATCCTGTGGTTTTTTCTTCCAGAACGGATCGTCACCCTATCAAAGATGGACAAAATTTTGAGACAATATTTGAAATAAGTAAGTTAGATCAAAAAAGTTATGGGATCCTTACCGTTGGCGGTTTGTTGGAAACACGGAAAGGACTTAATCCGGTCTGGCTGCAGATAGCCTCCAGTTCATTCAGTATCTTCTTCATAGCCTCAGTAACTTCAGCATCTGTAAGTTGAATATCAATGTGTCCTTGAGGGTCCTTCAAACTCCCGGTGTATTCACACATTAAACCGGGGCATCGGCTTAAGGGCAATATGCTCCAAGTTATCCAACAACGAGCAAAATCAACACCTGTTAAACCGTTCGCCATAAAGGCTCTAAGCTTTGACAGTTGTGGAGCATAGTTGGACCTTTCCTTTGCACTTAACCTCTGAGGAAAGGGATGTGTATTGCTAAGACGGTGAGGGCGGTAACCCGGCAAAGGGTTTTCATCAGTTGGAGATGTATCTTTGCAATAAAACCAAGTCTGGTTCCACTCCTTGGGGTGAGTGTGAAGCTTGGCGTGAGGTAAGCTGACATCCTTCCTCTTTTGAACCGCCATTCCGCCGTGCTCAGTATTGGGTCCATCTGTGAACTCTGTGCGACGGTTTAAGTAGAAGAAATCCCTAAACAATTCAACTGTAGGCTCCTCTTGAAGATAAGCTTCACAAAAGACTTGGAAATGGCAGATGTTGGATACATAGTTTGGGCTGATGTCCTGAGGGTGGAGCTAAAAACTGGCAAGCACATCTCGGAAAAACTTTGAACCGGGAGGGGCTAATGCCTCGACCCAGATGGTCAACGAAAACAACTACTTCTCCGTCCTTGGGTTCAGGAGGATTTTCCGGACCGGGGCCCCTCCAGTGGATGACCTCTTTCTTGGCTAAAGCGCCAGTTGTGACACATCTGTCTAATTGTTCTTCAGTGACCCGGGAAGGAACCTAGTTGCACTCATAGACTTGTTTGGCCATTTCAATGGAAAGCCGAAACATGGTTATTGCCGGTTTGAGGTTTATATCGGACAAGTATAAAGCGGTGCTAGAGCAGAAGAAGACAAAAGTATATACATTGTTAAACCGGAATCAGACATGGGAGATGATACAAAGATAAAGCGGCTTGGCGGTTCAACAGGGGACTAATGGTACTTACCGGATCATCATTGTTCTATGAGATTAAACCGCCTACTCTAGTATAAAAGATACAGATCTAAGATGCATAAGTGAAGGAAAAACAAGTTTCACAGCTTGGCATGGTAATTTCGGATCTGCAGCGTGTTGATAAATCAAAATATATTCCGACCTAAAGCGCAGGCGTTTGAGGTGTTTAACAGTTCCAGATGTGTTTTTCTACACAAAGCAGATGTTCTAATGAGGGAAACGGAGTTTTGACTACAACGGCACTAGGAAATATCAGATCTAAAACGCCATTTGTACTACTGAAGAGGAACAGGAAGAACAATTCCAAGAACTTCGAAGAACTCCGACGAGTGCATACCCTAATGATAAGATCTAGGGTGGAAGGAGAAAAGACTTACCAATGACGAAAGAACAGCGGAGAAGCGCCGCGGCTTTCTGGTACGATCAGGTTGATGCATCGGCCGTTGTTGAGGCAGATGCGAAGATCGACGGCGGTGGCAGAGCTCGAAGGTTCGGTCGGCGCGAGGAAGAAGACGATGCGAAAAGGCATGGGGGGAAAATGGAAAGGACCCCCTGGTCTTATTTATAAAGGCAAAGGGATAAGTGACATGCACGAAAATCGAGGGGCCTAAAAATTGGATATATGGCGAAGCTGTCGCCTCGATTGTTGAAGGCTCATTAATGAAGGTGAGCTATATGCAATTTTAAATAGCAGGTGATGTCATGGCGGTTTATCACGATTCTAGAAGATGACGTCATGGTGGTTTACAAGATTTTTGTGAAGACGATGAAGTGTTGAAAATTGACATGAACCAGTTCAAATCAATGTGGGGCCTAATGTTGGGGATATTACTACTAGGTATAAACCGGCCAGGAGAGGCCGGGTTATCCCCAAGATAAGTTATTATACTTGAAGCCCGTGAAGACGAAGACGGAGGCGCTTTATGAAGGCCTAGGGCCCAAAGGCGGATTACGGCCTGTAAACATAAACCGACATTGATATGCAAGCTTGTGTTGTAAGATAGAAAGAGTATAGACCGGGCCGGACACGTTTATGAGCCGGCCTCGGGATCCTGTAAACCGGTGGGCGTCAACCCATGTATATAAGGGGACAACCCGGCGGCGGTTTAGGGACAACAAACAACAAACAACAACTCGAGAGCCAGGCATATCGAATTCGCTCCCTGGTCATCGAAAGCTAGCAATTCCACAACAACTGGATTAGGCCTTTACCTTCAGTGCAAGGGGCCGAACCAGTATAAACTCTCTGCATCCTTTGTCCGCTTTAACCCCTTTAAGCTAACCCGTCGCGATGGCTCCACGACACTTGATATCTTTTATAATGGACTAACCGATGCTTCCAGAGACCACCTGGATAGTTGTGCTAGTTGTGTTTTCAGGGAAAGAACTGCTGATGAAGCTGAAATTCTTTTGAATAATATGTTGACTAATGAAAATAATTGGACACTTCCTGAACCAACTCCTAAGCCAACTCCGAAGAAAAGGGTTGTTCTATTCCTCAGTCCTGAAGATATGCAAGAGGCAAAGAAATCTATGAAGGAGAAAGGTATTAAAGCTGAAGATATTAAGAATTTACCTCCTGTTGAAGAAATCCATGGTCTTAATTCATCACCTATTGAAGAAATACACGGTCTTGATAACCCGACACATGTAGTAAAGGTAAATTCTCTGTATAGATATGATAAAGTTGAAATCCCTCCTACTAAGTTTGCTAGCCAATGCTTAGATGAGTTTGATAACTTTATGGTTAAGCAAGAAAACTTCAATGCTTATTTTGGCAGAGAATTAAAACGCAATGCTTATATGATTGAACACTTGAGTGATTATATGTCTAGAGTTAAAGGTGAACTTAAACTCATTCGTAAACATGCTTCTATGGTTACCACTCAAGTAGAACAAGTACTTAAAGCTCAGAATGACTTGCTCAATGAATTGAATAATAAGAATAATGACTTTGCTGTTAGAGTTGCAAATAGAGGGGGTAAAGTGACTCAGGAACCTCTATATCCTGAAGGTCACCCTAAGCGAATTGAGCAGGATTCTCAGAGAACTAATGTAGATGCACCTAGTCCTTCTAAAAAGAAGAAAAAGAAAAATGATAGGACTTTGCATTCTTCTAGTGAACCTATTGTAGACACACCTGAGAATCGCAATGATATTTCTATTTCTGATGCTGAAACACAATTTGAAAATGAACATGAACCTAGTGATAATGTTAATGATGATGTTCATGTTGATGCTCAACCTAGTAATAACAAAGATGTAGAAATCAAACCTGCTGTTGATCTTGATAACCCACAATCAAAGAATCAACGTTATGATAAGAGAGACTTTGTTGCTAGGAAGCATGGTAAAGAAAGAGAACCATGGGTTCAGAAACCAGTGCCTTTTCCTCCCAAACCATCCAAGAAAAAGGATGATGAGGATTTTGAGCGCTTTGCTGAAATGATTAGACCTATCTTTTTGCGTATGCGTTTGACTGATATGCTCAAAATGAATCCTTATGCTAAGTATATGAAAGATATTGTTACAAATAAGAGAAAGATACCGGAAGCTGAAATTTCCACCATGCTTGCTAATTATACTTTTGAGGGTGGAATACCAAAGAAGTTAGGAGATCTAGGAGTACCCACTATACCATGCTCCATTAAAAGAAATTATGTTAGAACTTCTTTATGTGATCTTGGAGCCGGTGTTAGTGTTATGCCTCTCTCTTTATATCGTAGACTTGATTTGAATAAGTTGACACCTACTGAAATATCTTTGCAAATGGCTGATAAATCAACTGCTATACCTGTCGGTATTGTGAGGATGTGCCTGTTGTGGTTGCAAATGTTACTATTTTAGTGGACTTTGTTATTCTTGATATTCCCGAGGACGATAGTATGTCTATTATTCTTGGAAGACCCTTTTTGAATACTGCAGGGGCTGTTATTGATTGCAATAAAGGCAATGTCACTTTTCATGTTAATGGAAATGAGCATACGGTACACTTTTCGAGGAAACTACCTCAAGTCCACAGTATCAATTCTATTGGAAAAATTCCATTGATTATTATTGGAGGTTTTGAATTTCCTCTTCCTACTGTCAAAAAGAGATATGACATTCTTATTGTTGGCGATGTGCATATCCCCCTCGAGGTAACATAGTGTTATTCGAAATTTCTCCGGTTCCATGTTATTCGGAATGAGTTTGTTAACAAGACTTGATCAACCTTCTTAGTGGATTCCTTTTGATGAGCATGAGATGGATGAAGTTAGAAAGCACAACTTTCTGTACCCTCATTTTACTTTCTGTTATTTAGATTAAATAAGGCAAAAATAGTATTTTCTGTCTGTTTTCTGAATTATCCGTGCAATAAAAAATACCCCAAAAATAAAAGTTCTCCAAATGCCCCGAAAATGAAATATGATTTTTTTCTAGAATATTTGAGAATATCTGGCACTGAGCACACATTAGGGGGAGCTAGCACCTAGCCACGAGGGTCCAGGGCGCGCCCACCCCCCTGTGCGGGCCCCCCTGCCTCGTGGGCCCATGATGGCTCCCCTCCACTTATTCCAGCCACCACACACTCTTTCTTCCTCCCAAAAAAATCACCAACCAGCTCAAGTACGAGTTCTAGCTCATTTTGCTACGATCTTCGATCTCCTTGCTCAAAGCACCCCTCACAAAACTGCTTTGGGAGATTGTTCCTTGGTATGTGACTCCTCCAATGGTCTAATTAGTTTTTGTTCTAGTGCTTTATTCATTGCAAATTTTTGCTGCTTAGGTGACCCTGTTCTTGAGCTTGCATGTCAAATTTATTTGGTCCCAAGTAGTTCTAATGCATGATATAGTCTCTAGGCACTTGTGGGAGTAGTTGCTATCAATTTTGCTGAGTTTGGTTCACTTTTATTTTGAGTCACTAAAATTTTCAAAAAAATTTCAGAGGAAGAAATATGTTTAGGAAAATGTACCAAGGTGGTTCTTCAAGGAAGCAAGGACCCAGGCCTGCAATACGCGATGCGGACGATGAACCACCAAAAGAAGCTCAAGTGCGGCCTTGTGAATGGCCGTCAGAAAACTTCATGATCTGAGCCGGAATCAAGGAGGAATTTGACGCATATGTGCGTAACGCTAACCTTGAGCGCTTCGAGGCAGATAAATGCCGTCAGTACCACTATCTCACTGATTCCTTTGTGAGAAGGTTTGAATTTTCATCATCACGCAATTCTCAAACTGTCTTGTTTGATCTTTATGAAAATTCTTATACTATGGACTTAGAGGATTTTAATACTGCTTGCAAACTTCCACAATGGGGTAGCACTAGTGAGCCTCGCAAATCTAAGTTTAGAGATTTTCTTGCTAGTATAACCGTGGGGGAGTCTAGAGATATAACACAAGCTACCATAGGGAGCATTCATTTTCCTGCTATACATTATTTTGCTCTCTTCATAGGTAGGTGCATAAATGGTAAGGATGAAGCATGTCACATGTGTGTCCCTGACCTCAGTGTTCTCAGGAGTGCTGTATTAGGAGATAAACATTATAATTTGGGAGCCATTGTTGCACGCAGGTTGCATAATAATAGAATTAATGGAGATTTTTTGATGGAATTTATGCAACCCATCTAGCTAATTTTCTTGATATACCCATACGTGAGTATGATGTTGAATTGCCTCCTGTTTATTTGGATTATGAGGCTATGGTACGTCATCAGTTTGTTGAGAGGAACGATCAGTTCCTCCAGTACCGACTAATCTTTGACAGACGACGCACCTATCACGTCGCTCTCCCTGCTCCTACTTTCTTTGACTTTCAGGCAAATGGGAGATATGTCATAACCAGGGAGGAGGCAAATGAGTACGAAAGGAGGACGAGGGTAGCTCGCCTCCAAGCTGCAGCCCATGATGCAATAGCCGCTGCATCTCAGTACGACCCCAACTACAACTTTGGATATCTGCCAGGCCAGCCGTGGCAGTAGACCAACTTAGGCCAAAAGCCTAAGCTTGGGGGAGTACGTATTTCTCACCGACATTACATTTATGTTCACACACCCATTCTAGTTGTCGGTGTTCATACTTTTTCATTGTACTATCCATGCTAGTTTATTTTTCTTTTTCTTGCCTTCTTCTTGTGTGTTTGATAAACCTTAAGAAAACCAAAAAATTTAGTTGTAGCTTTTAGCTAGCTTACTTTTCTTGCCGTAGTAGTATTAATTAAAAGAAAACCCAAAAATATTTCCTGTTCTTCTTTTGCTTGTTGGGAGCTTTCCTATGTAAATTGTTTTATTTCTTTTCTTTTCTTTGGGGGTCGAGAGGAGAAGACCATAATGAAAATGTTAAACTGGCTCTCACATGCATTATTGTTGATTTAACCAAGAGCCCATATTATCATGTCTTCTCCTATATGTCAGATGCCTGTAGATTCCAGCTTAGTCCAATGCACGTGCACTATTATTATTTTTCCACATCGTTCGGTCGCGCAAGTGAAAGGCAATAATGACGATATATGATGAATTGATTGAGATGAGAGGAGCTGGTATGAGCTCAACCTCTCTAGTTTTTGTAAATATGATTAGTCCATCGTTCCGGATTCAGCCTATTATGAATAAACATGTTTGCAATGACAATGAGTGATTATAGTTGCTTATGCCATGCTTAATTAGCTAGGAGTTTATAATGGTTTACCTTGCGTGCCAACATGCTATTAAAATGGTTGTGATGTGGTACGATAGGGTGGTATCCTCCTTTGAATGATTCAAGTGACTTGACTTGGCACATGTTCACGCATGTAGTTGAAACAAAATCAACATAGCCTTCTCGATATTTATGTTCATGGTGGATTATATCCTACTCATGCTTGCACTCAATGTTTATTAATTTTAATGCATGTTCATGACTGTTGTCGCTCTCTAGTTGGTCGCTTCCCAATCTCTTTCTAGCCTTCACTTGTACTAAGCGGGAATATTGCTTGTGCATCCAATTCCTTAAACCCCAAGTTATTCCATATGAGTCCACCATACCTTCCTATATGCGGTATCTACCTGCCGTTCCAAGTAAATTTGTATGTGCCAAACTCTAAACCTTCAAATGAAATTCGGTTTTGCATGCTCGAATGGTTCATGTATCAACAAGGGCTGTCTGTATCTTCCATGCTAGGTGGGTTATTCTCAAGAGGAGTGGACTCCGCTCCTCACTCACGAGAAAATGGCTGGTCACCGGGATGCCCAGTCCCATGCTTTATGCAAATCAAATCAAAATAATTGCAAACAAAACTCCCCCGGGACTCTTGTTAGTTGGAGGCACTCGTTGTTTCGAGCAAGCCATGGATTGATGCTTGTGGAGGGGGAGTATAAACTTTACCATTCTGTTTGGGAACCGCCTATAATGTGAGTAGCATGGAAGATATCGAGATCTCTCGGTTGTTATGTTGACAATGAATGTATGCCGCTCAAAATATTATTTATCCCTATTTCAAAAACCGAGCTCTGGCACCTCTACAAATCCCTGCTTCCCTCTGCGAAGGGCCTATCTATTTTCTTTTATGTTGAGTCATCACCCTCTTATTAAAAAGCACCAGCTGGAGAGCACCGCTGTCATTTGCATCCATTACTATTAATTTATATTGGGTATGACTATGACTAGATCTCTTTTACCATGAATTACAATGTTTAGTCAGTCCTTGATCTTCAGAGGTACTTTGCATTTATGTTTTGCGGTCTCAGAAAGGGCTCGCGAGATACCATCTTGTTATATCATATCATGATTGTTTTGAGAAAGTGTTGTCATCCGAGATTCATTATTATTGCTCGCTAGTTGATTATGCCATTGATATGAGTAAACATGAGACCTAAATGTTATTGTGAATATGGTTAGTTCATAATCTTTGCTGAAAACTTGAATGCTGGCTTTACATATTCACAACAACAAGTGCAAACAGAGTTTGTAAAAGTTTTTCTTTATCACTTTCAGTTTATCAACTGAATTGCTTGAGGACAAGCAAAGGTTTAAGCTTGGGGGAGTTGATACGTCTCCGTCGTATCTACTTTTCCAAACACTTCTGCCCTTGTTTTGGACTCTAACTTGCATGATTTGAATGGAACTAACCCGGACTGACGCTGTTTTCAGCAGAATTGCCATGGTGTTATTTTTGTGCTGAAATAAAAGTTCTCGGAATGACCTGAAAATCAAGGGAGAATTATTTTGGAATTAATAAAAAATACTGGCGAAAGAATCAAGGCCAGGGGGCCCACACCCTGTCCACGAGGGTGGGGGGCGCGCCTACCCCCTGGGCGCCCCCCTTCCTCGTGGGCCCCCTGGAGCTCCACCGACCTCAACTCCAACTCTATATATTCACGTTCGGGGAGAAAAAATCAGAGAGAAGGATTAATCGCGTTTTACGATATGGAGCCGCCACCACCCTAATCTCTCTCGGGAGGGCTGATCTGGAGTCCGTTCGGGGCTCCGGAGAGGGGAATCCGTCGCCATCGTCATCATCAACCATCCTCCATCACCAATTTCATGATGCTCACTGCCGTGCGTGAGTAATCCCATCATAGGCTTGCTGGACGGTGATGGGTTTGATGAGATTTATCATGTAATCGAGTTAGTTTTGTTAGGGTTTGATCCCTAGTGCCCACCATGTTCTGAGATTGATGTTGCTATAACTTTGCTATGCTTAATGCTTGTCACTAGGGCCCGAGTGCCATGATTTCAGATCTGAACCTATTATGTTTTCATGAATATGTGTGAGTTCTTGATCCTATCTTGCAAGTCTATAGTCACCTACTATGTGTTATGATCCGGCAACCCCGAAGTGACAATAATCGAGACCACTCCCGGTGATGACCGTAGTTTGAGGAGTTCATGTATTCACTATGTGTTAATGCTTTGGTGCGGTACTCTATTAAAAGGAGGCCTTAATATCCCTTAGTTTCCATTAGGACCCCGCTGCCATGGGAGGGTAGGACAAAAGATATCATGCAAGTTCTTTTCCATAAGCATGTATGACTATATTCGGAATACATGCCTAGATTACATTGATGAATTGGAGCTAGTTCTGTGTCACCCTATGTTATAATTGTTGCATGAATAATCGCATCCGGCATAATTCTCCATCACCGATCCAATGCCTACGAGCTTTTCACATATTGTTCCTTGCTTATTTACTTTTCCGTTGCTACTCTTACAATCACTACAAAACTATTAGTGTTACTTTTACTACCGTTATAGTTACTTCCATACTACTTTGGTACTAAATACTTTGCTGCAGATATTAAGTTATCCAGGTGTAGTTGAATTGACAACTCAACTGCTAATACTTGAGAATATTATTTGGCTCCCCTTGTGTCGAATCAATAAATTTGGGTTGAATACTCTACCCTCGAAAACAGTTGCGATCCCCTATACTTGTGGGTTCACTACTAGAATTTGCTTATTTGCCGTCTGCCTATTCTTTGCCATCTGCTGGCGGACGGCAAAGAAGGTCTTTGCCGTCAGCTTGCAAAAAACGGACGGCAAAGAGCTCGCTGATGGCAAAGAATGTCTTTGCCATCAGCCAGTTCTTTGCCGTCTGCTGGCGGACGGCAAAGAATGTTTGCCGTCAGCGGGCGGACGGCAAAGAGGGAGGTGGGCCCCACTAAGGAGCTGTTCAGAAAAAAACCTAACGGCCCCCTCTTTGCTGCCCGCCAGCGGACGACAATTAGCGAAAGCGGACGACAAAGGGGGCCGGACGACAAAGAGATAACCTAACTAACGGCTCCCCACCCCGCCCCCTCCCTCTCTCTCTCTCTCTCTCTCTCTCTCTCTTTTTCTGTCCTCTCTCCCCGACGAGACCACCGCCAACCGCCGCGGCCCCCGCCACCAGCCACCCGCCGCCGCCCCGCCCACCCGCCGCCCCCTTCCCCTGTCGCCCCACCACCCGCCGGCGCGCCCTCGCCCCTCGCCCCACACCCTTCCCTGCGGCGCCCCGACGTCCTCCGTGCCCCCGTCGCCCCTTCCATGCCGGCCAGCCGCGCCGCGGCCGTCCAGCCGCCCCGCCCCCCCTGCGTGGCCGTCCCCGCCCCGTCCCGCCATGGCCTCCCCTGCACCGGGCCGCCGCCGCCCCCCAGGAGCGCCGCCCATCGCCGGCCCTCCCTGCCCCGTCGCCACCTTGCCTCGCCGCCGCCCCGTCGTCGCCCCCTCCACGACCCGTTGCCGCCCCCACAGTGAGCCCCTACCCCTGTTTTATTTTCTGTTTTTTTCTATTTTTCTTTTCTATTTAGTTTAGGTTATTTAGTTTAAGTTTTTTCAGTTTAGGTTATTTAGTTTAATTAGTTTAGGTTATTTAGTTTAAATAGTTTAGGTTTAATTAGTTTAGGTTATTTAGTTTAGTTTTTTAGGTTTAATGAAAAAATAAGAAGAAAAGTAGAATAAGTAGAAAGGGGGAGGAAGAAGAAGAACAAGAAGAAGAAGAAGAAGAAGAAGAAGAGGAGGAGGAGGGAGGAGGAGGAGGAGAAGAAAGAAGAAGAAGAAGAAGAAGAAGAAGAAGAAGAAGAAGAAGAAGAAGAAGAAGAAGAAGAAGAAGAAGAAGAAGAAGAAGAAGAAGAAGAAGAAGAAGAAGAAGAAGAAGAAGAAGAAGAAAGAGGAGAGGAGAGGAGGAGGAGGAGAAGAAGAAGAAGAAGAAGAAGAAAGAGGAGAGGAGAAGAAGAAGAAGAAAAGGAAAAAAGAGACCCAAACCACCGACACCCGATCGACACCCCGACACCTCGGCACGATACCTTGGAAGTGATATTTGGTGCAGCATGGCTCCAGACAAGCATCGACCACTCCTTTTGCCAATGCAGGAACCCCGACCGGTCCTTCACCTCCGTCTGGCACTGGCGCAGCCCTGAACATTCCTACACCTCCCTGATAACGGTATTTTCCTTCTTATTTAGCGTGTTTAGTAAATTTATGACATAATTTAGCCTATTTAGTCCACAAATGACATAATAAGATCTTCTTCTTCTTCTAGTCTTCTTCTTCTTCTTCTTCTTCTTCTTCTTCTAGTCTTCTTCTTCTTCTTCTTCTTCTTCTTCTAGTTTTCTTCTTCCTCTTCTTCTCCAAAATGAAGTTAGCTCTAAGTTTTATCAAAAATGGCATAATATGCTTAGTTAGGTCAAAAATGGCATAATTAGCTAGGTAAGCTCAGAAATGGCATTTTACTTCTTATTTAGCCTATTTAGTCCATTTAGGACATAATTTAGCCTTTTTAGTCCACAAATGACATAATAAGATGAATAAAATCAAGGAAGAGGAAGAAAAGAAGGAATAGGAAGAAAAGAAGAAGAAGAAAACTAGAGAAGAAGAAGAAGTTCTTCTTCTTTTCTTCTCCTTCATTTTCTTCTTATTTTCTTCTCCTTCTTCTTCTTCTTCTTCTTCTTCTTCTTCTCCTTCTCCTTCTCCTTCTTCTTCTTCTTCTTCTTCTTCTTCTTCTTCTAGTTTTCTTCTTCTTCTTCATCTCCAAAATGAAGTTAGCTCTATGTTATATCTCATAATATGCTTAGTTAGGTAAAAAATGGCATAATTAGCTAGGTAAGATAAAAAATGGCATTTTTCTTCTTATGTAGCCTATTTAGTCCATTTATGACATAATTTAGCCTTTTAGTCCACAGATGACAGAATAAGATGAAGAAAATCCAGGAAGAGGAAGAAAAGAAGGAATAGGAAGAAAAGAAGAAGAAGAAGAAGAAGAAGAAGAAAAACTAGGCGAAGAAAATAAGAAGAACTTCTTCTTCTTCTTACTTCTTCTTCTTCTTCTAGTTTTCTTCTTCTTCTCCAAAATGAAGTTAGCTCTAAATGGCATAATATGCTTAGTTCATTCAAAAATGGCACAATTAGCTAGGTTAGCTCCATTTTACCTAAGTATGCTTACTTCTTCTTCTTCTTCTTCTTCTTCTTCTTCTTCATTTTCTTCTTCTTCTTCTGATTCTAGCTAGTCTTCTTCTTTTCTAACTTTCTTGTTTGCATTTTGCAGATTTAATTCACTATATGGAAGCTTGCATGGATGGAGTGCTTGTTTCCCTTATCTTTTTTTCGTTTGTATCGATGAAAAACATGGAACTTGTTATATGGATGCATGGAACAATGTGTTGGATGAACATTGTGATATGTAATATGTATATATGGATGGAACTATGTTTATTATGTATATATGTATGTTGTGATGGAGATAGATATGTATAAGTATATCTGTGTGTTGGATACATCATACATGTGTATCTGTGTGTGCCTGTGAACAATATATATATATATATATATATATATATATATATATATATATATATATATATGTATATCTGTGTGTGAATTCCTGTGAAATTAAATGGATTCAAACAACAACATGGGATATATAACCTCTTTGCCGTCTGCTAGTGGACGGCAAATCTATTTGTCGTCCGCTAGCAGACGACAAAGAGGACACGTGGCAGCTACCTATGAAACCTGGAAACACTGGCTGCCTATTTGGTCACTTTGCCGTCTGCCAGCGGACGACAAAGATTCAAAACACTTTGTCGTCTGCCAGCAGACGGCATAGCTGGCCACATGGCAGATTTGCAGTACTGCCTAGCTGAGCTCTTTGCCGTCCGCCAGCGGACGGCAAAGAGCGCCATTAACCCCCTAACGGCTCTCACGCCACCGCACTGCCGTCCGTTCTCTTTGCCATCTGCTGGCATCGGATGGCGGACGGCACAATCCTTTGCCGTCCGTTTCTGAAAAGCGGACGGCAAAGAAGGCCTTTGCTGGCACCCTTTCGTCCGGACATTTTGCTGTCTGCTGGCGGACGGCAAAGAGGTTTGCCGTCCGTGAACCATGCCTTTGCCATCCGCCATGGCGGGCGGCAAAGAAGCTGATTCCAGTAGTGGGTATCAAGTGCTATAGCCGGATCACTGGTGATAGTGATTACTCCATTGGCCCCCAGCATTTTAAGCTTCATGTACCCGTAATGGGGTATGGCTTGGAAGCGTGAGAAAGCATCCCGCCCCAAAAGGGCGTGATATCCGCTGTTGAGGGGGGCCACATGGAAGAGCAACTCTTCGGACCTGTAATTCTCAGGCGTGCCGAATACTACATCAAGTTTGATTTTCCCCGAACACCGTGCTTCTCGACTGGGGATGATGCATCGAAAGGTGGTACTGCTTTGCTCTATGCAGGTCTTGTCAATTTTCATTTTGTCGAGCGTGTCCTCATACATGAGGTTAAGTCCGCTACCGCCGTCCAGGAGCACTTTGGTGAGTCGAAAGCCATCCACAATCGGGTTTAAAACCAAGGCGGCTGGTCACTACAAGAAATATGTCAACTAGTGACCTTCTAGCAGTGACCCTGGAAGACTTGGTCATAGATCTATGACCATTTGAGACCAATTGGTCAAAAGCTGTTCGGGGGGCTCCAAACGCTAAACTATATCGACCATTTTGGTCAGAAAGGTCGTAATTTCCTTACACGAAATGGTCACAAAGCAGACAACACTGATCTGCTGCCTTATTTCTAGCTGGTCATGACCAATATAGATGGTCATAACCTTGTAAGTTGTGGTGGATTGCTATGACTAGGCTCCACCTCATCAGTTTTGCCTATGTGTCATGTCCATGTGTCAATTTTTACCCTAGGTTGTGAAGCAACCTATATTTCTGTCATTCCCAAAATTCCCAAAAAAAAATTGGGCATTCTTTACTATCCAAATTATTGCCTCATGACAATATTCAACTCCATTTGCCTGGTAAATATTCCTCGGCAAATTTCCAAAGTTTTTGTTCACCTCTAACTGTTGTGAAGGAAGTACTAACTAGGCATATCCTAATGAGCTGAATTTTTGCCACATCTTCTATATTCCCAAATCATTGCTAAATCATATCTCTCCACCAAATCTGAGCCCCATCTAACAATACATGTGAGTGTGGCTTAAACATTCATAGTTCTGTCCAGTGTGGTATGTTGCAAAGCAAGTGACACCTAGGCTCCTCCATTTGAGCTGCAAATATTCCAAGATAGTGTCCTTAGTAGATGATCATCTCGGCTAAAACTCAGGCCCATTGGCCATGTGCATTTCCCGTACCACTAATCAAACACTTGGGTGCTAATTCATGTTTGAGCATTGTTCGTTGTCCTCGTGAGATTTTTCTGTTGTTATTTTCTTCCAAGCATCTACGCGGGGAGTGCCAAACCTACTAGACATGCCGAGGCTTCCCAGAACGCATGGCAATGCCACGGTCATGCGGCAGGCATGCGAGTCTACGCGCTTTGGAGTTGGGGCCCTGGGCCACCGTCCAAACCTCAACGTATCACCACCAAACCATGTATTTATGCTTAAATAGATACTTATGTACCTAGAAATGATTTTTGGAAAAAACAAAGAGCAAACTATGAGGCAGCTACAGTTCAGATTTGACCCGCTTCCTTCTGAATCGGCGGAAATTTGTCTTTTTCACCAGAGGTGGATCAAGGCTTTTGACACACAACCATTGTGTAAATTGTGCATTAAAAATGGCCTAGTATTTTATAAAATTGATTTGGTCCATTTTTACAACATTTATTTGGTAGTTCCTTCACAAAAAACCCTCATTTCGGGCACTCGAAAAATGGAAAATGAATTTTCCGTGCAAAGAAAATGAAAACTCCCTTAGGCAACATTTTTTGGAATTCCAAGATGCACCCTTGTGCACAATATGAGATCATTTGAACAAACTATGCCGTGAACGTGGCCATAAGATTGATCATCTGGCTTGAAAGCCATGAATCTTCACACATGATAGCTCATTTCAGAAAACACTTTTTTAAAATAATTACCGTATTACAAGTTTATTATTTTTCCTGGTAACTTGGTCACATATGATGACACAATGCGATGGTCCAATTTTTTGATTTTTTTTTGAATTTTTTATGCCCGTTTCAAAATACGGTCAAAACGGCGGGCTTGACTGTTTCTAGCTAGCTGTTGAATCTTGGAAAACTTTTGATGTTTCTCTGATTAAATAGATAGTTATGTACCTAGAAATGATTTTTGGAAAAAATAAAGAGCAAACTATGAGGCAGCTGCAGTTCAAAGTTGACCCGCTTCCACCTAAATCGGCGGAAATTTGTCTTTTTCATCAGAGGTGGATCAAGGATTTTGACACCCAACCATTTGGTCAATTGTTCATTAAATATGTCCTAGTATTTTAGAAATTTTATTTGGTCCAATTTTGCAACAAATATATGGTAGTTCCTTAAAAAAAACCTCATTTCAGGCACTAAAAAAATGGAAACTGAAATTTCCGTGCAAAGAAAATGAAAACTCCCTTAGGCAACATTGTTTGGAATTCCAAGATGCACCCTTGCGCACAATATGAGATCATTTGAACAAACTATACCATGAATGTGGCCACAAGATTGATCATTTGGCTTGAAAGCCATGAATCTTCACGCATGATAGCTCATTTATGAGAACACTTTTTTAAAAGAATTGCCGTATTACAAGTTTATTATTTTTCCTGATAACTTGGTCACATGTAATGACACAATGCGAAGGTTTTCCAATTTTTTTTATTTTTTTGAATTTTTTATGCCCATTTCAAAATGCGGTCAAAACGGCGGGCATAACCGTTCCTAGCTAGCGGTTGAATCTTGGAAAACTTTTGATATTTCTCTGATTAAATAGATACTTAATTATGTACCTAGAAATGATTTTTGGAAAAAATAAAGAGCAAACTACGAGGTCGCTACAGTTCAAATTTGACCCACTTCCAGCTGAATCGACAGAAATTTGTCTTTTTCACCGGAGGTGGATCAAAACTTTTGACACCCAACCATTTGGTCAATTGTACATTAAATATGTCCTAATGTTTTAGAAAATTGATTTGATACAATTTTGCAACAAATATATGGTAGGTCCTTCACAAAAAAACTTACTTTGGAGACTCAAAAAATGGAAAAGAAATAAAAACTCCCTTTGTCAATGTTGTTTGCCAATCTAAGATGAAACTTGTGCAAAATATGACATCATTTGAACAAATATTAGATAGGTTTTAAAAAAAAAACTCATTTTGAGCTTTGAAAAATGGAATTAAAAATTTGTATGTAATCAATCACGACCAATTTATATGGTCAAAAAATCGTCAAATTGTTTGGTGCGCTCTGATTGGTCCATAGGCATATCACGCGGATCATGCATCAACCACCGTCGGATGCTTCTAGATCCAACGGCAACCCTCACCGCTCACCCTCTCACCCAAACCCTAGCTTCCCCGATCCACTCCTCTCCCCCGATCCACTTTCCCCCTCTCATCCCACAGCCGCCACCCCCAACCCTCTCGATCCCCAACCACCCAGCCGGCACCGGCGCCGTCCTCCGTCCTCCGTCCTCTCCCCCAACCCTGGCCACCGGCAACCCCTCCCCTCCCCTTCTCTCCCACGGCCGCGGTCGGATCCGCGCTCCCTCCTCGCTCATGACCTAGACCTAGCCGCATGGCACGGCCAGATCCACCCGCCTCCCTCCCACCTTGATCCGCTGTCACCCCCACCGTCGACGACCCGCGACAGCGGTAGTGGGCTCGCGAGCCAGATCATAAGGACGTCCCCTTCCTCCCGATCTAATCGTGCTCCTCTCGAGTGTATTTGGTTTTGATCGGCCGGCGACCCCATGGCGTCCATCGTGGTGATCGGCCTGGTGCTGCTCCTCGACATCCTCGCCTTCGTCCTCGCCATCGGCACCGAGCGCCGCCGGAGCACGGTGAGCCGCACCATCTCTTGGCCAACTCGTTCAAGCATTTATCTATGTATGCGTATGTGCTCAGGCCGGAGGCATCGGGTTCTTGAATCTTGACTGGGGAAACTGGGTGCAGGCGCAACTCGGCGAGGCCGAGCCTAGTGGCAGGCGGTACTGCGTGTACGACATGGATGCGTCCACCTGGTATGGCATCAGCGCGCTCGCCCTGCTACTGGTTGGGTAGACCGTCGCCATGGTGGCCAGCCGGTGCTTCTACTGCGGCCGCGCGCTCTCCCTCGACCGCTGGCGCTTCTTCTCTGGCCTCTTCTTCGTCCCCTGCTGGTAAGTCAGACGATTTACAAATCCTGATGCCTGATCTCATCCATCCATGGTCGATCGCTAGCTTCTAGCCTGCCGATTAGCATCTACTGCTGCTGCTTATTTGTTCATGCGATTGCGCCCCTGTAGTTCAGGAATTTTGCGGTCGCACACCTGATCGCGCTGATTGAGCGGTGCGCTGGTGTTAGTTAATTATTGCAAGCACCATCTGGATCGATATGTTTAATCACACATGTCTGCGCCCTATAGGCATTCTAGCAATATGTTTGATCACACTTCGATGTGATAGACATGGTAAAATCTATACAGAGTAGTTGATTCCTAAACATGATAGTAACATATAACATATAAACATGTGAAGGCAGACTGTGAGATACTATGACTGCATTTTTGTCAACAGACGCTACAAACCAGTGACGTGTTGGCCAAATATTAGCACATGACATGTCTGCTCTAGGACATTAGGACCTGAAGCTACCAACCGAACGCATTTTTTTCCTCTGCAATGTGTTCATCACACGCTATAGAATGCAGTCTAGAACTCTGTTCGGCACAAACTACAGAGTACGTATATAACTCTGTTCAGAAAAAACTACAGCTCGGAATAAACTGTCGCTGAAATGAGTGAATCTACACACGGATGCACGTCTAAATACACTCATTTCATCGACGGTTAATTCTGAACGGAGGTTGTACAATCTAGACCGGTACCGACCCTGTCGGCTGTTCCTTGCTCTGAAACTCTGAACCCGTGGGTATTAGTGACCGTAATGTACACCCTCAATATTAATTTTACACCCTCAATTTTACTTAAAAGCTCCCTGTAACCTTTTGTTTCATTGGTCAAACACGATAGCAGCGATGCCGAGGGAGCTCCCCTACACACGTATGCATTCTAATGGTCGCATACATGTATCTAGTTCTCCTCATAAAATATTTGCATACATGACAAAGCTCCAACAAGTACACTCTCATGCTTACTTAGATTAGAAGCATTCTATACAAGACAAACTACTATATTCTAGTCTTACTTATACTGTGTGTGTTGGGCACTCTACTTCAATTTTCTAGCATGTTGAGTTTAACATTCTAATATATTTGTTTGAAACAATAGTCTAGAATAATATATTTACTTCAATTTTTTAAAACAGATAATACATATTGAATTATTCATATTAATCTAAAATAATAACCAAACAACTACACGACAGTAGATTAGTAGCATGCATGTGTGACTTAGTTTTTGGTGTGTTTCGCTTGCAGGTCATTGTTGTGAAGGCCGTCACGGGAAGGCGTGGGGGATTTGGCACAAGGCCGGTGATCGAGTCTATGCTCTCTCCTCCATGGAAAGACCTAAATTCATCTTGAGAGAGAGCACACGAATGGTTACATAGTGTGTTTAGGTTGTGGAACTTATAATTAGAAGGTTTAGAAAATGTTAGACGAGCTAACTGTTCACAACCTGAAGTAAGTTTAACTTGGTACAAAATTGGTCTGATATTAGTTTCATATCACAAAAGTAGGGAGGTTCTTGCTGCTTATTAGTATCACCTTTGGATTATTACTGTGTTCGGTTCACCACTGTACTGATTATCTTGGCAAGCATTTGTTTAATAACTAGAATACATTGTCTGCTATACCTTACCTTACATGTACAATGCACAAGGTCAGTTTGCGTACTGTTACAAATGTCTGTGAGGGTCCTTTGTGCTACTACTATAACTTCATTCATGAATTCTTCACATAGATTTTTCATCCTGCTATAAAATTGCTTGTGTCTGAATCTGTTTGCCGTTGCTAGTCAGAAGTCGATTATTGCTCGTGTGTTCAGGATTCTATTTCTGTCATCTAAAATGGGAGTGTGACACATACTGTTTATGAATGCTTGTGATTGGAATATTGGATATCTGCTGGTTATATGTCCTTATCCATCATTGTCCGGTTGTTCTTGCAAGCATTATTAGTTAGGTTGTTTAGGTGCCAAATTCTGCTTCTGGATTAGTCTATTGTTCTCCTGAGACCCTCCTTTTTCCTAAATTGTCTGCTATTTGGATGGGCTGCTATCATTATTATCTTTTAATGGATGCTATCTAGATTGACAGTTTGTACCTGGGCCCTTCGCGGTGGGATTTGGACCCTGTGTGTGGGTTATTGTTATTGAACTTTGGGCCTGCTCATGGACTTTTTGGGCCTTCATTTTTGTTGGTGGTTCTGAATTTGTGTACCTACAGTTCTACAAAATCGATGTGACTGATTGTTTTGTTACTTGGACAACCAGCTTTGCTGGGGTTTTTCGCAGAGCTTTGCTTCTAGGTTGTTGCTGCTCAATGCTCAGCTTCGTTTCTCATCCCTGTTATTTATGTTGGATGACATAACTTGCATGTTGCTCTTGTGCGACCAGCATCCTCGTGACAGGGTTTGTCGAAACCACCATCACCTTATGGTGCTTCTCTGGCGCCGCCATCATTGCCAAGCGCAGGGAGTACCTGTACCTCGGTGGCCTGCCCTCTTCTGGCCTGTCGATCCTTTGACATGAAACTGTATACTATGTAAGTGCTGGCCCATGAAACTATACCTGTACCTTTCTCACGCTGCATGTGGTGGTCCTCTCCCTCTATCCTAGAGCTCGTTTTCTTCTCTTCCTTTTGGTGCGAATGCCATCACTGCGTGGTGACCACGTAGGTAAAGCTTGCAAGTCGATGGCAGTTAGAACTGGTGTCTATAAAGAAGCGTGCACATAGGTCAATCTATCTGTTGGTTGCTGCGAGCATTTTTCTTCTAGTGTGGTCCAGGCCAATGGCAGTATGCATACATTTATATTTACTGGAAATGCATGCATTTCTTTACATGCATGACAAAGAAAAGCCGTTGCTGCTGCTAGGATAGGACATAGCAGTAGCTTGCTGGCTAGTTAGTGATTGTTGAATTGCTGATCAACTCGCCTCTAGGCTGGCTGCTAGTACACCTACGTACAGCTACCTAGGTAGGAGTAGTTGTGTGCCGCATGCAATGGATTCTTAAAATATTATAATCTCTCGATCAGCAATGAAAAGCATTGAGGTGTAGCTTTATACAGGCATGCGCACGTATGCATGCTGCATGTTGTGTATGTGCGCGCTTGTGTACAGTAGAAATCTCGCAAGATATAAATTGTACTTGCTCTCATGTGCGTCTCGGTCGGTAGCAACAATATGTAGTGATGGTGGCAACCAGATGGATGAAGCTTATAAACCAAGCATGCATGCACAATAGTGATGGTTTTGGAAGTAAAAATATGCCACCGCTTACATAGTATACACCGGGTGTCTTGTGATTTGTGTCAATATGGTCTGATCAACTGTGCTTAACGGTGCTGTGTCCTCTTGCAGCTCAAGAACGCAGGTGACAAGTCAGAGGACAAGAAGAAGAGGAAGAGGAGGTCCTGAACATTTCTCCCGCACATTGTAGATACCACCACCCCCGCCTTGTAGGAATTAAGCTGGCACCGTTCCACCCTTGTGTATTTGTTTTTTATAGTATGTGCACTTGTTGGATGTGTAGACGTGTATTTGCTCTTGTGAGTATTTGACTGGATGATTTCTGGATTTAATCAGTTAATTGAGAGATTTATTGATTTTTTTCTGTTCAAATGTGTAAATTGAAATCTGTGAATGAAAAAGGCCAAATGTTCTATTTGACAAAATAATATTTGGGCTCTAAAAAGGTTGTGGCCCAAACTATAGTGGATCGGAACATTGTGTATTTCTGAAAAACCAGAAAAATAGGCTTAATGATATGGTTCGCAAAAAGGCCACGGCCCAGAAAATAAAAAGGCCAAATTTTTGGGCTAGGCCCGTGTAGCTAGCGAAAATTAAAAAAATATATTAAAAAGGCTGAATTGTTGGGCTCGGCCCATGCAAAACACCGAACTGGACCGGGCTGATTCTTATCAACGACCTTTTCATTTGGTCGCAATTTTGCCACGTCAGATTGCCACGTCGGATCCGACGTGGCCTGGGCAGACTGCTAGTGACCAAAACAAAAGGTCATGGGTTCCACGACCTTTTGTTTTGGTCGTAAACGTCTACGACCTTCTCACAGAGAAGGTCGTTAATTTCAGTTTACGACTGCCATCTTTTGACCATGAGTTTTTGGTCACAAAAAGGTCGCAAATGAAAAACAATGACCTTTCAGTGACCAATAGTGAGGGTCGCAAGTTGACATATTTCTTGTAGTGGGTGCTCGGACCGATTGGGCCCTTGGTTCATCGTTCGCGGTGAAATTTATGGCCGCGTCGTTCCAAACGTTCATTGCGGTTACTTGGTTGATTTCGGGAAGGTCACGGAGCCCCATTTTGTGCCGATTATTTGAAGAGAAGATCTCGAAGACCGTAAAGACGTTAAGATCGTCATCCTCCGAAGAATGCTTCTCTGGAGTAATGTTGGTGAGGATGGCCTCACCGCTTTTTGCCACTTGCCGGAGTACCCAGCATGCCCGCAAGCTGTGAGTTGGTTAGGTACTCGGCATCGCATGTATCTGACAGGGTTTGTCGAGGAGTTCATCAAGAACTGTTCTGTGCCCCGTGAGGGGTTTGTTTTTCTTGCCGACAGGCTTATGATCGGATGCCTTGTAGGGGTGAATCCGTTTTGCCCGTGTGATGGACCGCTTAAAGTCAGCAGGTTCCAACCGGGCTTTCTGGGCCTTCCATGTGCTTTCCATCGCACAATACTTCTGTACTAAGTGTGATAATTCCGTGAAGGTCTGTATGCGGCGGCGGTTGAGGGTGTTCAGAATTCCCTCGTCCGTACAATTACGATAAAAAGCTGAAACTCCTTTGTCGTTGCAGCAATCTTTGATCTTGTTTTTAACAAGGAGGAATCTGGCCCAGAAGTGATGGACCGTTTCCTGAGGTTGCTGTCGTACATACATTCGGTCACATATGTCTGGAGGGCCTGAATTACATGGAGAGTATTGATTGTGGTGGGTGGGTGGGCTAAAACCCGAATCCTAACCCAAGGTTGAATCTGAAGCTTGAAAAATCTTTGAGGCCACCTGTTCGGGCCTAGGAAGATCCAGGTATTTTTCGGGTTCTATGTCCAACCCTGAGTTCGGAGGACATGAAGTATCATCCGGAGGGAGGGTGTCCAGCTCGAGGGGCTCGGAGATCCAGACATAGCTGAGTTTTAGTTTAGGGGAAGAAGTGTTTTCGGCTCGTTCCTCAACGACTGCTACCAGATGAGTGATCAGTAGGGACTTGATTTCCCTCTGATTGGGCTTGAGACCGATCCGATCATAGTCTGTTGCAAGCCCCAGGGCGGCGATGTGATCTAGCAGCTCGTTCAAGGACGAGATATCCGCTGGATCCATCTTTTTGGAGTGTTCGATGCCGATGCGGAGGTGATGTTAGGCGATTATGGGGGCCGAGGTTGGCTTAACGGCCGTGTGCGCGCCCATGGTGAAACCGCCGAGCTGGAGGACCTGTCCTGAAGTTAGGTTCCTTCCAGAAGTGATATCATCGTTGATGACAAGGCGAGCCATCGATCCTTCTATCGACAACACAATGGAACTCCCAATGAAATCACCAATGTCGGTGTCAAAACCGGTAGATCTCGGGTAGGGGGTCCCGAACTGTGTGTCTGAGGATTGATGGTAACAAGGGACGAAGGGGACACAATGTTTACCCAGGTTCGGGCCCTCTTAATGGAGGTAAAACCATACGTCCTGCGTGATTCTATTTGATGAGTATATGGGTTACAAGAGTTGATCTACCTCGAGATCGTAATGGCTAAACCCTAGTTGTCTAGCCTATGATAATTCTGATGTCCTCCACAGACTAAAGCCTCCGGTTTATATACACACCGGGGGGACCTAGGGTTGTACAGAGTCGGTTTGCAGAGGAAGGAATAGTACATCCGGACACCAAACTTGTAGTCCACGCATACAGGAGTCCTACCCGGACACAAGAGATTGTCTTGTGCCATTATCTTCACGGCCCATCAGTCCGGCCCGCATAGAATAGGCCAGCCACCCATGGACCCCCTAATGCAGGACGCCCTCACCCCTGCCATATATAACCGAGGGGGAGGAAAGAGGGGGAGTGGAGAGGGAGGGAAGTGGGAATCCTAATCCACACTTTCCTTTCCTTTCTCTTCCCCCTTTCCTTCTCCTCCTAGGGCGGCCTTCTATGGGGGGCGCACCAGCCCCTTGTGGCTGGTGCGTTCCCTCTCTTGGCCCATAAGGCCCATATCTTTTGCCGGGGGTGCCCGGAACCCCTTCGGTGACCCGATAAGTACCCGGTACCCCCCCAAAACACTTCTGGTGTCCGAATACCATCGTCCTATATATCAATCTTTACCTCTCAACCATTTCGAGACTCCTCGTCATGTCCATGATCTCATCCAGGACTCCGAACAACATTCGGTCACCAAATCTCATAACTCATATAATACTATATCATCATCGAACGTTAAGCGTGCGGACCCTACGGGTTCAAGAAATATGTAGACATGACCGAGACACCTCTCCGGACAATAAAGAATAGCGGAACCTGGATGCCCATATTGGATCCTACATATTCCACGAAGATCTTTATCGGTCGAACCATTACGACAACATATGTAATTCCCTTTGTCCATCGGTATGTTACTTGCCCGAAATTCGATCGTCGGTATCTTCATACCTAGTTCAATCTCGTTACCGGCAATTCTCTTTACTCATTCTGTAATACATCACCTTGTGGCTAACTCCTTAGTCATTTTCTTGCAAGCTTATGATGTGTAGTACCGAGAGGGCCCAGAGAAACCTCTCCGATACTCGGAGTGACAAATCCTAATCTCGATCTATGCCAACTGAACAAACACCTTCGGAGATACCTATAGAGCATCTTTATGATCACCGAATTAAATTGTGACGTTCGATAGCACACAAGGTATTCCTCCGGTATCCGGGAGTTGCATAATCTCATAGTTGAAGAATATGTATTTGACATGAACAAAGCAATAGCAATAAATTGAATGGTTATTATGCTAATCTGACGGATGGGTCTTGTCCATCACATCATTCTCCTAATGATGTGATCCCATTATCAAATGACAACACATGTCTATGTTTAGGAAACCTTAACCATCTTTGATCAACGAGCTAGTCTAGTAGAGGCTTACTAGGGACACGATATTTGTTTATGTATTCACACATGTATTTAAGTTTCCGATCAATACAATTCTAGCATGAATAATAAACCTTTATCATGAATAAGGAAATATAATATAAAATAACAACTTTATTATTGCCTCTAGGGCATATTTCCTTCACTAACCTAGTCGGCCTATAGTCCTCGGGCTGGGCCAATGGCCCTCATTCTCATTGAGGAGGACTCCAGAAGCGACACGTCTGGACGTGATCAAGATTGCGCCTAATGAAGACTTGACGTATACTCCAAGACATCTCCTACCACCTCCATGGGATCTACCTGGATACGGACCATGTAACCATAGATGCCCTACCTATCATGTATATAGGCCAAGGGGTTTAGCCCGTAGAGGGAACCGAATCACAATTACATTCACCTAGCCCTAGAGTTAGAACAGAACTTACGATCTCGAGGTAGATCAAGCTTGTATTGGATACATCTCCATCCATATAAGCAAGAGCAGGATGTAGGGTTTTACCTCCATCACGAGGGCTAGAACCTGGGTAAACATCGTCTCTTGTGTTTGTGTTACCCCGGATTTGAGATCCACAGCTCGGGAACACCTACCCCGAGGTCTGCCAGATTTCACACCGACACCCCCCGATGCTGGGAACAACATATCCTGATGAGAATTATGCATAATATGGATTTGTGCTTAGCCAAGCAGTGTGTTTGTTTCCTTGTATTCGATTTCTCGCTGGATTTAGCATGGATTAAAGAAGCCGGAGTGTGGGATACCATGCAAAGTAGTAGTGTGTGGCACTGTGTTATTTTGTTTACTTTCTTCTTGTGGATGGGAGTTAGATAAACTAAAACATATTCCAAATTTGTTAATTTTGTTGATAATTTGATAGTATCTTTGTTGCTTCAATTTTTTGTGAGAAATATGTTGAATTTTATATCCATTGAGTGAATCTTGTGAGAAACATACTTACACAATTTTATCAAACGCAATTGTTATTTTGTTTGTGAAGATCACATGTAGTGTCTATCAATTTATGCTAAAATAGAATGAAATGATAGAACTTTTTCTGGTTTTGGATAGTGAGGAAGGGCATATGCGGACATGCATGTATGTGAATCTTGTTTACTACATGTAGCAATGACACTGAACTTTATGCGGGTTGTATATGAAATTATGAAATGCGTATGAAATAGTTGATTCCATAATATTTTGTCTAAAGCAACTCTTGACACACATGGGAAATTTATAAATTGTCATGGAATTGTTCTAAAATGTACATTAAACGATTGGAAATGTCTCTCAATCCATTCTCGAATGGATACCTGGAGTTGAGCTGAAAGTCATCTAAAATAAAAAAATTCAGATTTTCTGCATTTTTGTTGTAATACAAGGAATCGTGATTATATCATGATTAACATGCATATGAAACTACTTTGAACTAAAACAATGACACTTATTTTGGAATGGAGGAGTAGTAATATGGGTGCAAACTTGTGACATGTGAAATGAAGTGAAAATGACTCTCGAAGTCATGAGTGTATAATGAATGGACAGTGAATGAAATACGCTTGAAATTTGAATTTGAGTACAAGTTTGTGACATTTGTGGAAATTGATGGCAATGACTTTGGAATGATTATGAAACAAATAAAATTTGTGGTTGAAATTTGAATAAATTCATATTGGTCTGAACTTCAATTGAAACTGTATATGGAATGCATTTGAAATGTTCAAATGTTAGAAATGCTTTTGTATTTTTCCTAAAATGAATTTCACTTTAATGACTCATAATTGAAACAAACTAAATCATGACTCAGTCCATTATACATGCATTTAAAAGTTTTGTAAAATTTATTGAAATCTTACTGAATCATGACTAAAATGCATTTATAGTTTTGTGAGATGTAAAGAAATCCTACTGAACCATTATATAATTAAAACGAAATCTGTTTTGAAATTAATTGAAATATGTATAATCTAAAGATTTGCATCAAAGATTTGAAAAAAAATCTACCATCTTTAGCCAAAATCCTATAATTTTTTGAAGATTTGAAACTTCAAATTTTAATTTAGGGTCTAGTAAAATTTATTTTTGAAGTGTGCCGAAAGGAGTCAATACATGGGTACATATTGGGCTGAAAAGTTACTGTCAAAATCTCAAAGCAAACACATATGATAGATACCTTGATGGCACATGGGTGCATGGTAAAACAATTTTCTCGGGGCTGATATCCGTGTCAATTTGTGGTGGTTAGAGGGGAGCAATTTTTCCAATGCCAATGTGATAATATTAGATATACAAATGGTGTACCAAGTACCTGTAGGTGTGGTAGATGACCTCGAGCGAGGGCACATTCGGGTGTATACACGGGTCCTTTTGGAAAGGCTCGAGGGAAACACTCACACAATCCTAAAAGGTGGTATTGTGTTGTGTCAGCTCAAGTGTTGCAAAATGCATGTAGGCATGCATTGATTTGTAGGTGAAAAATTCCAACACTATATCCTCTCCCTCAGTCAACTGGGATTTGTTTTTCATCCTTTGTTCTCGTTTTATTTGCACATTTCTGTCCCCGATGACAACATCATTCCATAGACGAAAATATAGATGTTGGTTCATGATAATCATAACTCATTGCACAAAATACCCCCATTTTATCACTCAGTTTTTCACATTGATACGTCTCCAACGTATCTACTTTTTCTCACGCTTTTCCTCTTGTTTTGGACTCTAATTTGCATGATTTGAATGAAACTAACCCCGGACTGATGCTGTTTTCAGCAGAACTACCATAGTGTTGTTTTTGTGCAGAAATATAAGTTCTCGGAATGGAACGAAACTTTGCGAGGATTTTTTATGGAATAAAAGAGAATTATTGGAGCCAAGACCCACCAGAGAGGGGCCCCTGGGTGGGCACAACCCACCAGGGCGCGCCCCCTCTCCTGGCGTGCCCAGGTGGGTTGTACCCACCTGGTGGCCCTGCTGACAACCCCCCTGGTACTATAAAATCACATATTTCCAGAAAAAAATCAGGAAGAAAGAATTATCGCGATTCACGAGATGGAGCCGCCGCCAAGCCCTGTTCTTCCTCGGGAGGGCAGATCTGGAGTCCGTTTGGGGCTCCGGAGAGGGGGATCTTCGTTCTTCGTCATCACCAACCGATCTCCATTGCCAATTCCATGATGCTCCCCACTGGGAGTAAGTAATTCCTTCGTAGGCTCACTGGTCAGTGAGGAGTTGGATGAGATTCATCATGTAATCGAGTTACTTTTGATAGGGCCTGATTGAGGGAGTCCTGGATTAAGGGGTTCTCGAGTGTCCGGCCTGTTGGACATGGGCCGGACTGATGGGCTATGATGATACAAGACCGAAGACTCTCACCCGTGTCCGGATGGGACTCTCCTTGGTGTGGATGGCAAGCCTGGCGTTCGGATATGAAGATTCCTTTCTCTATAACCGACTTTGTACAACCCTAGTCCCCTCCGGTGTCTATATAAACCGGAGGGTTTAGTCCGTAAGGACAATCATAATCATACAGGCTAGAATTCTAGGGTTTTAGCCATTACGATCTCGTGGTAGATCAACTCTTGTAATACTCATATTCATCAAGATCAATCAAGCAAGAAGTAGGGTATTACCTCCATAGAGAGGGCCCGAACCTGGGTAAACATCGTGTCCCCTGTCTCCTGTTACCATCGACCTTAGACGCACAGTTCGGGACCCCCTACCCGAGATCCGCCGGCTTTGACACCGACATTGGTGCTTTCATTGAGAGTTCCGTTGTGTCGTCACCAGAAAGCTCGATGGCTCCATCAATCTTCTACAACAATGCTGCCCTGAGGGAGGTCTTTCTCCCCGGCCAGATCTTCGTATTCGGCGGCTTCGCACTGCGGGCCAACTCGCTTGGCCATCTAGAGCAGATCGACAGCTACGCCCCTAGCCATCAGGTCAGGTTTGGAAGCTTGAACTACGTTGCTGATATCCGCGGAGACTTGATCTTCGACAAATTCGAGCCCACGGCAGCCGCTCCCTCCCACCGCGATGAACATGATCTAAATCTGTCATCGGACCATACCCAGGAGATAGCGCCTGTAGGTGCTCCGACTCTAGATCCGGAGCAGATTGCACCATCCGAAGACGGGAAGCTCAACCCTGCCACGGAAGCCACAGACTCAGCGGCGTTGGAGCCGCACACAAGACCCAACCTCGAGCGGGATCTGCGTCACCAGAACCTCGGATTCGTCTCCGGCCACAAGTTTCGAACCACGTGCATCCACGTCCGTCGAGCCTGATCAGGCGCCGGTCGTCGAATTCAGCTTCGCGGACATCTTCCGGCACTCACCTCTAGGGGATGTGCTAAACTCATTAAAAAAACCCTCCCTAGCAGGGGACTCATAGCCAAATTATATCCGGTTTGAACTGGGGGCTAATGACGGGGAATTTCGCTTCCCACCCACCTCCCACTTAATAGCCACTGTTGAAGACCTAACCGACAGGCTCGATTATGGCTCCGAAGACATCGACAGTATGGACGATGATGCCGAAGAGGAGCAGGCCCAAAACCCGCCATTTATCGGGAGCTGGGCGGCCACCTCCTCATACGACGTATACATGGTGTGGATACACCCAAAGAGAATAGTGGCGACGACAAGGAAGATCCAGTTGAGGATAAACCTCCTGAGATACAGCCAAAGCACCGACGCAAGAGGTGCCGCTCTAAATCACGCCGTGGAAAAGACAGCAATACCGGCACAGGAGAAAACAGTACTCTGGATGATGTCGAAGACAATGAAGACCCCGTTGAGCCAACCTCCGAATAGGACGAACGGGAAGATGGGCAAGTCAGCCCTGACGAACAGGCCAAAAACGAAGACTCGGAGGACAGTAATTATCTTCCGCTCTCCGAGGATGAGGTGAGCCTCGACAACGAGGATTTCATCGTGCCTCAGGAACCTCTCGAGCAGGAGCGCTTTAAGCGCCGGCTGATAGTCACTGCAAGGAGCCTAAAAAAGAAGCAGCAACAGCTTCAAGCTGATCAAGATCTGCTCAACGATAGATGGACTAATGTCCAGGCAGCCGAGGAATACGGCCTCGAGTGCCCAACCAAAAGTTACCCGAAGCGCAAATTGCTACCTCAGTTCGATGATGAGGCGATGGAGCCCGTACCTGCATCGCACAAGGCGGCTGACCGACCACCATGTGGCCGGGACAAAGCGGCAACTCAAGCCGAACACCAGCCCATACTACCTCGCCGTAAAGACAGAACATCTCGGGGATATAGATATGACCTGCGGCAGGACCTGGACAGTAGAGCAGGACATACCAGATCGATCTACGGATCGCGGGGGCGTGCCCCTACACGCGACGACAGCTACCTAGCCGGACGTGACAAGCATAATCACGCCCGGGCCGAACACCACAGATGGACTCCATCCGAGCTACGTCGTGACGTGGCCTGATATGGAGGCACCGCACACCCCCTCTGCTTCACCGATGAAGTAATGGAGCATGAATTCCCGGAAGGGTTTAAACCCATGAATATCGAATAATACGATGGAACAACAGATCCCGTAGTATGGATTGAAGATTTTCTTCTCCATATCCACATGGCCTGCGGTGATGATCTCCACGCCATCAAATACCTCCCACTAAAACTAAAGGGACCAGCACGGCACTGGCTAAACAGCCTTCCAGAGAACTCCATTGGCACCTGGGAGGACTTGGAAGACACCTTCCGCAATAACTTCCAAGGTACATATGTCCGGCCACCAGACGTCGATAACTTAAGTCACATAATCCAGCAGCCCAGAGAGTTAGCCAGGAAGCTCTAAACTCGGTTCTTAATTAAAAAGAACCAAATTGTCGATTGTACGGATGCCGAAGCCCTTGCGGACTTCAAACATAGCGTCCGGGATGAGTGGCTCGCCCGCCACCTTGGTCAAGAAAAACCAAAATCTATGGCAGCCCTTACCACTCTGATGACCTGCTTTTGCGCGGGAGAAGACAGCTGGCTCGCTCATAGAAGCAACAACAGCAGTGATCCGGGCACTTCCGAAGTTTGAGACGGAAACGGCAAGCCACGATGCAACAAACACAAACGTCGAAATAATAATGAAGGAACGCAAGACACGACGGTCAACGCCGGATTCAGCGGCTCCAAACCCGGTCAACGAAAAAAGCCATTCAAGGCAAACGGAGATAGACCATCCAATTTAGACAAGATACTGGACCGGCCCTGCCAGTTTCATGGCACCCCTGATAAACCACCTACTCACACCAACAGAAGCTGTTGGGTCTTCAAACAAGCCGGCAAGCTTAATGCCGAACACAAGGGGAAGGGGCCGCCCAACGACATCGATGACGAAGAGACTCGCCAGCCGAACACTGGGGGTTAGAAGCAATTTCCCCTGAAGTGAAAATTGTAAACATGGTATACATGACGCACACCCCTACAGGGGAGCACAGGCGCACACTACGGGACGCATACGCCATAGAGCCGGTCACCCCAAAATTTAGCCAATGGGCGGCCTGCCCGATCACTTTTGATCGCAAGGACCACCAAGCCAGTATCCGTCATGAAGGTTCGACAGCTCTGATCATCGACCCAATTATCAATGGATTCTATCTCACCAAAGTCCTTATAGACGGCGACAGTAGCCTTAATCTACTTTACCAAGACACTGTTCGCAAAATGGGCATTGATCCTTCAAGAATCAAGCCCGCCACAAATACCTTCAAGGGAGTAGTACCTGGCACAGAAGCTCACTGCACGGGCTCAATTACATTGGAAGTCATTTCTGGTTCGCCGAACAACTTTTGAAGCGAAGGCTTGACCTTCGATATCGTCCCGTTCCGCAGTAGCTACCAGGCACTACTCGGGCATACCGCTTTTGCTCGTTTCAGTGCGGTCCCACATTACGCCTATCTAAAGCTTAAGATGCCCGGTCCACGCAGCATCATCATGATAAACAGAAAGGCGGAGTGCTCCCTCCGTACAGAGGAGCATACTACGTCTGCTGCAGCCAAAGCACGAAGCGGTCTCATCAAGCCGCATATCTCATCGGCCATCAAGCCACCGGTCCCTCTTAAACAGGACCGATCGATCTCAGAGCTGGATTAGCAGTTCGGCCTCCGTCGTTCGCCTCATATAGCCACGAAGTTTGTACCACCCATACATAATTATGCACTTAAAATACCCTGGTCATTGGCGGAGGCACAATACGGACAGTACTACAACAAGGTCTGCAATCCCATAGCCTTTTTTCCCTTTTCTGACTATTTTTTTTATCTTTTACCATAGGTGACTCAAAGGCTGGTCATCTTACGGACTCTTTCAGAGTCCGGCTTTGTATACTTATCCAAAGGCTATTCCTGTTAAGGAGTCCTTTCGCCGAGGCAAGGCGACGCAGACGTGCGACAGGAGGTCCAAATAATTTTTTGTAGACTGCACTCTTTATTTTGAGCCTGTAAAGTGCCTTTTCCCTCAGCCTTCGACCCCCGGCATGTCAAATAACCCGGGTAGGGGCGTTATAATCTGCAAGATTGCGTTTGACGTATCAATCAGATAACAGTGAACATAATCCGTATTCAGTATTCGCTTTTTCTAAGAACTGAATTTTTCTTCTTCGGTTGTTTCACACACGCATGGCATAAATCGCCAGGGGCTCGATATGGGAACATATGAGTTGCCGACAAGTCCGAACAGCTTTATAGCACACTTCGGCATCATGAGTTTGGCTTTATATGCATCAGCTCCGAATCATGTCTTTGGTTAATAGTTGGGTTGCCCGGCTCCTGTGCTTACTACCTTACGTTCCGTCCTATCGGCTAGGGTAGTAAAGGGAGAACTACTGCGATTGTGTTTCCGGTTCATCTGGTCAAGCACCTCAGTAGAGAAAGCCGAAAACTGACTGTCATGATGCGGCGAGAGCTGGTCAACCACTCGATGACTTATCAGAATCTTTTGCGATTCCTTCCGTATTACACGAAGGACCGTTCTTCCGGTCATCTATGTAGCGCACCGTATTCGGATAACCGTGT
Source organism: Aegilops tauschii subsp. strangulata (assembly GCF_002575655.3). Classification (NCBI taxonomy): domain Eukaryota; kingdom Viridiplantae; phylum Streptophyta; class Magnoliopsida; order Poales; family Poaceae; genus Aegilops; species Aegilops tauschii. The sequence goes on along the minus strand of NC_053036.3, from coordinate 74,795,783 downwards.
ACATACCAGGGGCTATATCATAGACCCACCGTCAAACTCCTATGGCTAAGTGAAGTGTTAAAGCCCTATAGTCTGATTGCCTAGTTCGCCGCATTGACACCTCCTTCACGGACCAAGATGTTGGGTCAAGTGTGATCAAGTGCTTTTCCGAACATCCGCGTATTATATGCGAGGGGGCCGAAGCCGACGACTGGTAAACTTCCAGATTATATAAAAAATGGCCGCACAGGAGGAACCAAAACTTTCAGGCAAAAGTATAAAAAACATAGCCTTAATATATCTTTTTTTATAGTTTCGGCACATTCACTCGAATATCATATCCTTCGAGCACTGACCCTCTATCAAGCAGGCGCCCTCTAGGACATCTTCAAAATAATGCTCCGGCGTCTGATGGTCTTTCCCACCGGTCGATGATGACCCACAAGTATAGGGGATCTATCATACTCCTTTCAATAAGTAAGAGTGTCGAACCCAACAAGGAGCAGAAGGAAATGATAAGCGGTTTTCAGCAAGGTATTCTCTACAAGCACATAAATTATCGGTAACAGATGGTTTTGTGATAAGGTAATTTGTAACGGGTAACAAGTAACAAGTGTAAATAAAGTGCAGCAAGATGGCCTAATCCTTTTTGTAGCAAAGGACAAGCCTGGACAAACTCTTATATAGAGAAAAGCGCTCCCGATGACACATGGGAATTATCGTCAAGCTAGTTTTCATCACGCTCATATGATTCACGTTCAGTACTTTGATAATTTGATATGTGGGTGGACCGGTGCTTGGGTGCTGTCCTCACTTGGACAAGCATCCCACTTATGATTAACTCCTATTGCAAGCATCCGCAACTACAAAAGAAGTATTAAGGTAAACCTAACCATAGCATGAAACATATTGATCCAAATCAGCCCCTTACGAAGCAACGCATAAACTAGGGTTTAAGCTTCTGTCACTCTAGCAACCCATCATCTACTTATTACTTCCCAATGCCTTCCTCGAGGCCCAAATAATGGTGAAGTGTCATGTAGTCGACGTTCACATAACACCAGTAGAGGAAAGACAACATACATCTCATCAAAATATCGAACGAATACCAAATTCACATGACTACTAATAGCAAGACTTCTCCCATGTCCTCAGGAACAAACGTAAGTACTCACAAATCATATTCATGTTCATAATCCGAGGGGTATTAATATGCATAATGGATCTGAACATATGATCTTCCACCAAATAAACCAACTAGCATCAACTACAAGGAGTAATCAACACTACTAGCAACCCACAGGTACCAATGTGAGGCTTTGGGACAAAGATTGGATACAAGAGATGAACTAGGGTTTGAGAGGAGATGGTGCTGGTGAAGATGTTGATGGAGATTGGCCCCCTCCCGATGAGAGGATCGTTGGTGATGACGATGGCGATGATTTCCCCCACCCGGAGGGAAGTTTCCCTGGCAGAACAGCTTTGCCGGAGCCCTAGATTGGTTCCGCCAAGGTTCCGCCTCGTGGCGGCGGAGTTTCTTCCCGAAAGCTTGCTTATGATTTTTTCCAGGGTAAATGACTTCATATAGCAGAAGATGGGCACCGGAGGCCTGCCAGAGGGCCCACGAGGCAGGGGGCGCACCTCCCACCCTCGTGGCCAGGGTGTGGCCCCCCTCTGGTATTTTCTTCGTCCAGTATTTTTTATTATTTCCAAAAATAACTTCCGTGGAGTTTCAGGACTTTTGGAGTTGTGCAGAATAGGTCTCTAATATTTGCTCCCTTTTCTAGCCCAGAATTCCAGCTGCCAGCATTCTCCCTCTTCATGTAAACCTTGTAAAATAAGAGAGAATAGGCATAAGTATTGTGACATAACATGTAATAACAGCCCATAATGCAATAAATAACGATATAAAAGCATGATGCAAAATGGACGTATCAACTCCCGCAAGCTTAGACCTCGCTTGTCCTCAAGCGGAAGCCGATAACGATAAATATGTCCACATGTTTAGAGGTAGAGGTGTCGATAAAATAAAATACGAACTTGAGGGCATCATGGTCATTCTTATAACAACAACATATATGGATATTGTCATATGATTTCTTATGCTCAAGTAATAATCTATTCACCATGTCAAGTATGAATCAGAAACTTCATTGAGAACCAGCAAACTATAATCTCAGTCATTGAAGCAATTCCAATTTATCATAACATCGGAAAGAGTCTATGTAAGAGCTTTTCAGCAAGTCCACATACTCAACTATCATTTAGTCTTTCATAATTGCTAACACTCACGCAATACTTGCGGTTACGGAGTTTTAGTCGGACACAGAGAAAGATAGGGGCTTATAGTTTCGCCTCCCAACCTTTTACCTCAAGGGTAATGTCAACAATAATAGTTCATGCTAACTTACATCCAATTGGATATATATATATATCGGGATCTTTCCAACACATGGTGCTTGCCAAAGGATAAAATGTAAAAAGGAAAGGTGAAGATCACCATGACTCTTGCATAAGGGTAAGAGATAGAAGTAAAAGATAGGCCCTTCGCAGAGGGAAGCAGAGGTTGTCATGCGCTTTCATGGTTGGATGCATGAAATCTTAATGCAAGAAAACGTCACTTTATATTGCCACTTGTGATACGGACCTTTATTATGCAGTCCGTCGCTTTTATTTCTTCCACATCACAAGATTGTATAAAGCTTATTTTCTCCCACACTAATAAGTCATACATATTTAGAGAGCAATTTTTATTGCTTGCACCGATGACAACTTACTTGAAGGATCTTACTCAATCCATAGGTAGATATGGTGGACTCTTATGGCAAAACTGGTTTTAAAGGTATTGGAAGCACAAGTAGTATCTCTACTTGGTGCAAAGAATTTGGCTAGCATGAGAGGTAAAGGCAAGCTCAACATGTTGGATGATCCATGACAATATACTTTATTTCAGATATAAGAAAACATAAACCATTACGTTGTCTTCCTTGTCCAACATCAACTCTTTAGCATGTCATATTTTAGTGAGTGCTCACAATCATAAAAGATGTTCAAGATAGTATATTTATATGTAGAACCTCTCTTTCTTTATTACTACCTATTAATTGCAACGATGACAAAAATTGTGTTTGTCAACTCTCAACAACTTTTAATCATCATACTCTTTATATGTGAAGTCATTACTCTCTATGAGATTAATATGATCTCTTTATTTCTTTTTATTCTTTTCTTTTCTTTTATTCCCTCAAGATCATGGCAAAATAATCAAGCCCTTGACTCAACACTAATCTTTATTATATATAGCTCACAGACTCGATTACATAGAGGGATCATAAAGCAAAACTCAAAACTAGATCATACCAAAAACTTTATTCTACTAGATCAAGATATTACTAAAAGGAACGAACTAAGAAAAACAGTAAAGATAGGAGTGTCATGGTGATACGATACCGGGGCACCTCCTCCAAGCTTGGCAGTTGCCAAGGGGAGTGCCCATACCCATGTGATTATGTCTCTTTTGCTGGTGAAGAGGATGGAGGTGATGACGGATAGTCACACATCGAGCGTAGGAGGTCCTCCAATTTGCGGATAATGCCCTTGAGTGCGATGATATGCTCCGTCAACAAAATATTTTCACGTGTGAGATACTTGTTTTGTATACGAGCTAACTCAATCATCTTGAAAGCTTCGATCTCAGTTGGGGTAAGAAGATTGTGATCAAGTTGAAGGATGTCTTCTGCTGCCGGAACTTGGTCCTCCGTGGCCTTCTTGATCCCTTCATCCTTGATGATCTCCATGGGTTCTTCCCTCTTCAGCTCTATCTTCATTAGCCAAGCATCGTTGTCACCATTGTTGGAGGAGGGGGACGACATGATGCCTGGCCTTGATAACCCTGACAGAAAATAGCTCGAAACAAGAACAGAGGATAATTGCGTGATACGGTGGTCAAAACCTATGGGAGATTATATAATGAATTTTTTACCGACCGAAAGAAGTATCGTGCAAGAAAACGGAGTTCGGAGAGCACATGAGGTGCCCACGAGGTAGGGGGGCACGCCCAGGGGGGTAGGGCGCGCCTCCCACCCTCGTGGAAGCCTCGTGTCCTTCCCGGACTACTTCTTATTTTCCTATTTTCTTAGATATCCCAAAACGGAGAAAAATTGCCATTAGAACTGTTTTGGAGTCGGTTTACTTACCGTACCACGTACCTATTCCTTTTCAGAGTCTGAAACGTTCTGGAAAGTGTCTCTTATGTATTCCTCCGAGGTTATGGTTTCAATAACATTAGTTTCAACATTTATGGGATTACCTGAGATATAATGTTTTATTCTTTGACCGTTAACCACCTTCGGATTTGTGCCTTCGAAGTTGTTGATTTTTATGTCACCGGAACGATGGACCTCCTCGATAACGTAAGGACCTTCCCATTTAGAGAGAAGCTTTCCTGCAAAAAATCTCAAACGAGAGTTGTATAGCAATACATAATAACCTACATTAAACTCACGCTTTTGTATCCTTTTGTCATGCCATCTTTTATCTTTTTTTTAAACAACTTGGCATTCTCATAGGCTTGGGTTCTCCATTCATCAAGTGAGCTTATGTCAAGTAGCCTCTTCTCACCGGCAAGTTTGAAATCATAGTTGAGCTCTTTAATGGCCCAATATGCCTTATGTTCTAGTTCGAGAGGTAAGTGACATGCTTTTCCATAAACCATTTTATACGGACACATACCCATAGGATTTTTATATGCAGTTCTATAGGCCCATAATGCATCATCACGTTTCTTGGACCAATTCTTTCTAGATCTGTTAACAGTCTTTTGCAAAATTAATTTGAGCTCTCTGTTACTCAATTCTACATGACCACTAGACTGTGGGTGCTAAGGAGATGCAATTCTATGATTAACATCATACTTAGCTAGCATTTTATGGAAAGCACCATGAATAAAATGTGAACCACCATCAGTCATTAAATATCTAGGGACTCCAAATCTCGGAAAATAACTTCTTTAAGCATTTTAATAGAGGTGTTATGATCAACACTACTAGTTGGAATAGCTTCTACCCACTTAGTAACGTAATCAACAGCAACTAAAATATGTGTATACCCATTAGAGGAAGGAAACGGTCCCATATAATAAAAGCCCCAAACATCAAATGGTTCAATAACAAGTGAATAATTCATAGGCATTTCTTGACGTCTACTAATATTACCAATCCTTTGACATTCATCACAATATAAGACAAACATACGAGCATCCTTGAAGAGAGTAGGCCAATAAAAACCGGATTGCAATACCTTATGTCAAGTTCTATCTCCAGCGTGGTGTCCTCCATAAGCTTCGGAGTGACACTTGCGTAGGATCTGTTCCTGTTCATGCTCAGGTACACAACGTCTAATAACACCATCTACTACTTCTTTATAAATATGTGGGTCATCCCAAAAGTAATGTCTCAAATCATAGAAAAACTTTTTCTTTTGCTGGTATGTGAAACTAGGTGGTATAAATTTAGCAACAATGTAGTTAGCATAATCAACATACCATGGAGCAGTACGAGAAGCATTTATGACATTTAATTGTTCGTCAGGAAAGCTATCATCAATAGGTAGTGGGTCATCAAGAACATTCTCTAACCTAGACAAGTTGTCTGCAACGGGGTTCTCAGCTCCCTTTCTATCAATAATATGCAAATGAAATTCTTGTAGCAATAGAACCCATCTAATAAGTCTAGGCTTATCATATTTATTTTCCATAAGGTATTTAATAGCAACATGATCAGTGTGAATAGTTACTTTAGAATCAACAATATAAGGTCTGAACTTATCACAAGCAAATACAATTGCTAAGAATTCTTTTTCAGTATTAGCATAATTTCTCTTGGCATTGTCTAGAGTTTTACTAGCATATTGAATAACATTTAATTTCTTATCAACTCTTTGTCCTAGAACAGCACCTACAACATAATCACTAGCATCGCACATAATTTCAAAGGGTAAATTCCAATCAGGAGGCTGAACAGTAGGTGCAGAAATCAATGCTTTCTTAAGTATTTCAAATGCTTCTACACAATCATCATCAAAGACAAAAGGAATATCTTTTTGTAATAGATTGGTCAGGGGCCGAGAATTTTTTGAGAAGTCCTTAATGAACCTCCTTTAAAAACCGGCATGACCAAGGAAACTTCTTATACCTTTAATGTCCTTCGGACATGGCATCTTTTCAATAGCATCAACTTTAGCTTTATCAACTTCAATACATCTTTGAGAAATTTTATGTTCCAAGACAATGCCTTCATTAGCCATAAAGTGGCATTTTTCCAATTCAAGACAAGGTTAGTTTCTTCACATCTCTGCAAAACTCGATCAAGGTTGCTCAAGCAATCATCAAAAGAGGATCCATAAACGGAGCAATCATCCATGAAAACCTCACAAATCTTTTCACAAAAGTTAGAGAATATAGCCATCATGCATCTTTGAAAGGTAGCAGGTGCATTACATAAACCAAAAGCCATACGTCTATAAGCAAAAGTACCGAAAGGGCAAGTAAATGTGGTCTTTGCTTGATCATCAACTGACATAGGTATTTGAGAGACACCAGAATAACCATCTAGGAAGCAAAAATGTGTGTGTTTGGATAATCTTTCAAGCATTTGATCAATAAATGGCAAGTGGTAATGATCTTTTTAGTAGCTTTATTTAATTTGCGGGAATCAATTACCATCCTATAACCTGTATAATTCTTTGCGGAATCAATTCATCTTTATCATTAGGGACGACAGTAATACCTCCCTTCTTAGGGACACAATGGACAGGACTTACCCACTGACTATCAGCAACGGGATAAATTATACCTGCCTCAAGGAGCTTTAATATTTCCTTTCTTACCACTTCTTTCATCTTAGGAGTCAGCCGTCGTTGGTGATCAATAACTGGTTTGGCGTATTTCTCCAAGTTTATTTTGTGTTGACATAAAGTGGGACTAATGCCCTTAAGATCATCAACAGTATATCCAATAGCAGCACGGTGCTTCTTCAGAGTTTTCAATAATTTTTCTTCCTCCTTCTCTGAAAGGTCAACACTAATAATAACAGGATATATCTTCTTTTCATCAAGATAAATATATTTAAGAGTATCAGGCAATGGTTTAAGATCAAACACGGGATCATCCTTGGGTGGAGGAGGATCCCCTAGGATTTCAACAGGCAAATTGTGTTTCAGAATGGGTCCCTACTTAAAGAATACTTCATCTATTTCCCTTCTTTCATTCATAAACATATCATTTTCATGGTATAGCAAATATTATTCTAAAGGACCATTAGGAGGCACAACAATAGAAGCAATACCAATAATTTCACCCTTACTAGGCAATTCCTCATCACTGGGTTGTCTACGAAATTTAGAAAAATTAAACTCATGAGGCATATCATCCAAACCAATAGTAACAACATCCTTTTCGCAGTCTATCTTAGCATTAACAGTGTTCAAGAAGGGTCTACGAAATATAGTGGACAAAAGCTATCTTGTGGGGAACCAAGAACAAGAAAATCAGTAGGATATTTAGTTTTTCCACACAAGACTTCAACATCTCTAACAATCCCAATCGGTGATATAGTATCTCTATTGGCAAGCTTAATGGTGACATCAATTTCTTCTAACTCAGCGGGTGCAATATCATGCATGATTTCTTTGTATAAAGAAATAGGTATTGCACTAGCACTAGAACCCATATCACACAAGCCATGATAACAATGATCTCCTATTTTAACTGAAATAACAGGCATGCCTACCACAGGTCTATGTTTATCTTTAGCACCCGGTTTAGCAATTCTAGCAGTTTCCTCACAGAAATAAATAACATGCCCATCAATATTATCAGCCAAGAGATCCTTAACCATAGCAATATTAGGTTCAACTTTAACTTGCTCAGGGGGTGTATAAGTCTAATATTGCTTTTACGAACCACAGTTGAAGCTTAAGCATGATCCTTTATCCTAACAGGGAAAGGTGGTTTCTCAACATAAGCAGTAGGAACAATAGGATCATTATAAGTGATAGTCTTTTCTTCAACTTTAATAGGTTCAACTGCTTTTACTTCTATGGGAGGATGATATTTAAACCACTTCTCCTTAGGGAGATCAACATGAGCAGCAAAAGATTCACAAAAAGAAGCTACTATCTCAGAGTCAAGTCCATTTTAGTGCTAAATTTACGGAAAACATCGGTATCCATAAAAGATTTGACACAATCAAACGTAGGTGTTATACCTGACTCCTTACCTTCATCGGGATCCCAATCTTCAGAGTTTCGTTTAATTCTTTCCAATAAATCCCATTTGAATTCAATAGTCTTCATCATAAACGAACCAGTACAAGAAGTATCGAGCATGGAGCGATTGTTGTCAGAAAGCCGAGCATAAAATTTTTGAATAATCATTTCTCTTGAGAGCTCATGATTGGGGCATGAATATAACATTGACTTAAGCCTCCCCCAAGCTTGAGCGATGCTTTCTCCTTCGTGAGGCCAAAAATAATATATATAATTATGATCACGATGAACAAGATGCATAGGATAAAACTTCTGATGAAATTCCAATTTCAATCGCTTGTAGTCCCATGATCCCATATCATCACTTAGCCTATACCATGTCAATGCATCTCCATTCAAAGATAAAGGGAAGACCTTTTTCTTGATAACATCATCGGGCATACCTGCAAGCTTATATAATCCACAAACTTCATCCACATAGATTAAGTGTAAATCGGGATGCAATGTTCCATCTCCTGTAAAATGATTAGCTAGCAGTTTCTCTATCATACCCGAAGGAATTTCAAAGTAAACATTTTCAGTAGGTTCAATAGGTTGAGGAGCAACTCTTTGCTCTACTGGTCGGGGTGAAGATACCTCGAACAAGCCCCTCAGAGGATTACTTTCCATAGTGTGACAGTAAATTTCAGCGCACTATATAAATTTTTCCTTACCAAATTCCACCTACCAAAGGCGCTTCACTCCCCGGCAACGACGCCAGAAAAGAGTCTTGATGACCCACAAGTATAGGGGATCTATTGTAGTCCTTTCGATAAGTAAGAGTGTCGAACCCAATGAGGAGCAAAAGGAAATGATAAGCGGTTTTCAGCAAGGTATTCTGTGCAAGCACTGAAATTATCGGTAACAGATGGTTTTGTGATAAGGTAATTTGTAACGGGTAACAAGTAACAAGTGTAAATAAAGTGCAGCAAGATGGCCCAATCCTTTTTTAGCAAAGGACAAGCCTGGACAAACTCTTATATAGAGAAAAGCACTCCCGAGGACACATGGGAATTATCGTCAAGCTAGTTTTCATCACGCTCATATGATTCGCGTTTGGTACTTTGATAATTTGATATGTGGGTGGACCGGTGCTTGGGTTCTGTCCTTACTTGGACAAGCATCCCACTTATGCTTAACTCCTATTGCAAGCATTCACAACTACAAAATAAGTATTAAGGTAAACCTAACCATAGCATGAAACATATGGATCCAAATCAGCCCCTTACGAAGCAACGCATAAACTAGGGTTTAAGCTTCTGTCACTCTAGCAACCCATCATCTACTTATTACTTCCCAATGCCTTCCTCTAGGCCCAAACAATGGTGAAGTGTCATGTAGTCGACGTTCACATAACACCACTAGAGGAAAGACAACATACATCTCATCAAAATTTCGAACGAATACCAAATTCACATCACTACTAATAGCAAGACTTCTCCCATGTCCTCAGGAACAAACGTAACTACTCACAAATCATATTCATGTTCATAATCAGAGGGGTATTAATATGCATAATGGATCTGAACATATGATCTTCCACCAAATAAACCAACTAGCATCAACTACAAGGAGTAATCAACACTACTAGCAACCCACAGGTACCAATGTGAGGCTTTGGGACAAAGATTGGATACAAGAGATGAACTAGGGTTTGAGAGGAGATGGTGATGGTGAAGATGTTGATGGAGATTGGCCCCCTCCCGATGAGAGGATCGTTGGTGATGACGACGGCGATGATTTCCCCCTCTGGGAGGGAAGTTTCCCCGGCAGAACAGCTCTGTCGGAGCCCTAGATTGGTTCCGCCAAGATTCCGCCTCGTGGCGGCGGTGTTTCTTCCCGAAAGCTTGCTTATGATTTTTTCCAGGGTAAATGACTTCATATAGCAGAAGATGGGCACCGGAGACCTGCCAGGGGGCCGACGAGGTAGGGGTGCGCGCCCAGGGGGTAGGGCTCGCCTCCCACCCTCGTGGCCAGGGTGTGGCCCCCCTCTGGTATTTTCTTCGTCCAGTATTTTTTATTATTTCCAAAAATAACTTCCGTGGAGTTTCAGGACTTTTGGAGTTGTGCAGAATAGGTCTCTAATATTTTCTCCTTTTCTAGCCCAGAATTCCAGCTGCCAGCATTCTCCCTCTTCATGTAAACCTTGTAAAATAAGAGAGAACAGGCATAAGTATTGTGACACAACGTGTAATAAAAGCCCATAATGCAATAAATAACGATATAAAAGCATGATGCAAAATGGACATATCAGTGGACTCTTTGCTGCGATGTCGGTGGCCTTCATCTTCGCCCAGTACGTCTTGACGCGGGTAAAGGCCATCCGTGCACCTTCAATGCACGTCGACCGCTTAACGGCGTCGATATGCGGCACCGCCTCCACAAGTCACTGCACCAAACCGAAATAACTATTCGGAATTAACTCAGTCGGCCACAACCGGACTATTACGTCCTTCATGGCAGATCCGGATATCCTATGGAGCTCGGCCCACTGGGCCATCTATTCGTTCAGCAACAGCGGACGCTTTGGCGTGCTGAATTGCGACTAGAAAAGCTTCTCCGTTGCATGCCCTTCTTACGCTTGGAAAAACTGCGCCGCATCGGAGACACTCTTCGGCTAGTCCAAGAATGCGTCTAGAGAACTCCACATTTGATTAAGCGGGGCATACTTTGGATCGCCAAACTTAGTCTGTAATAGAAAGGGCTTACCGGCTGATATCTCCCCAGCTTGCCGGATCTCCTCTCGAGCCGCTATAGACTCGGACCGTGCTTCTCTCGCCTCTTGTAAGGCCTTGTCGAGATCGGATGATTTGGCTTTGGTATTCTTCTCGAGGAATTAGCATCGGACAATGGCTTCCTTTAGCTCGCGCTCCATGGTAGACATTCTCTCCTCGCAGTGGCACCGCACAGCCTGTTCGGCCTTTAACTCATCAGCTGCCTCCTTTAGCTCGAGCAAGTTCAGCCCAAAGGGTCTCAACCGCGGCAACACTATCTGCAGTTATGCATGTCTCAGTATATAATTCCCAGCTTCATGCTCCTGTTATTATACATACATATACTGACCACCCCAAAAATATACCTTGCGCCTCATCGAGCCGCTTGTTAATAAGCGTCATGTGGTCATCCGCTACATCAAGTTTCTGCTTCAGACCTGCAACCTCTGTAGCATGGGTAGTCGCCGTGGCTGTAACAACATGTGTTCCAATTAATTAGATTATTTCCTGGGCATATCTTTTTCGATCCTCTGATTGCTTCCTTTTGGACGCCAACCAGAGTCTCAAGGGCTACTATCTATACACAGGCACATTTTGCGCGTAGAGCGCAATTGAATATATTACATTGCGTACCTCGAAGCCTCTTAGTAGGCCAGTGAAAGCTTCATACAATACACTCCTCGCGGACAGAATCCTCTCAACTACCGTACCGATTAAGGTATGATGTTCCTCTGAGATGGACGCATGTTGCAACATGTCCATCAAGGTATCCGGCGCCTTCGGATTCCCGGAAGCGGCTGCAGGAGTACGGACTCCCTTCGAAGGGATATGTTTACTCCACCCCAGAATTGTCTCAGGCTGTAAACCGGATAGTCCAGGATCTTTATTATTGGTCCCTGTAGGGGCCGCACGCCCTGGACCCGGGACGACCGAAGTATCACCTTCGGGCGTGGTCTTCACTGTCCCTTGCACCACTTGTTGATCGGGAGAGATCCTCCGGGACGACACCTCAAAGTCGTCCGCCCCTATTGGGCGAGGAGGTCAGAGGAGGCATCTCGCTTTCCATCATCTTTGAAGAAGATCCCCCGAGGAAGAAGACTGTTGAGGAAGACTGCGTGCCGGACTGCAAACATATATTCTGGATGTTACCCTTGTAAAAGAACGGGATATGTTTAAAGACACCCTTGTTCACTTATGATTCGGCTAAAGGCTTGTCCTTACGAAAGAACTATGCGACAACATCGTCTTCCGAACCCGAACCGCCTGACAGGGGCATCTTCCCTCGCTTAGGAGCCTTTACCTCCAAACCTTCGGAGGCGGCCCTTTTCTTACCATGGGGAGAAGGGATGTCAGTTTCTCCTTCTCTTTTGTCTTCGGAAGAGGGAGTCCCAGTCTCCCCGGACATAGTGTCTGGTGTACCTTCAGAATGGAGGCCGCCTTTGGCCTTCTTGTTCTTCTCCTTGTCCTCCTTCGCCAGCACTTGATATGGTGCCGGAGCCAGCATCCTTGTTAACACAAGATCAGTTGAGTCTTCGGGAAGAGGGGCCGAACCCCTAATTCGTTCTGCCTTCTTTATCCAGCCCTGGTCGAAGATGGTTTTCTTAGTATCCTTTTATGGTATATTTAACTAAACTGTGTTCGGGAGTTGAGTGCTTATCGAGGTATCCGGATGGTTGCAGTCGAGGCCAATGTCCTCGGTGGTATCCGGCCACTGTTTTCATGACCCGAAAAATAACTTCCACATTCCTCTGTGCGTCATGCCAAAGAAGTGCTGAAGGGTTCGTGGTCCTTCCGGATTGAACTCCCACATGCGGAGGGGCGTCGCTGACACGGAAGGACCTGACGGACTAGCATTACTTGGATTATGTTGATGAGACCGGTGTCCTTCTCGAGAATACTATGGATGCGGCTTTGTAGAGTCTGCACCTCATCAATTGATCCCCAGTCCAACCCCTTATTGATCCATGATGCGAGCTATACTGGAGGGCCAGATCGGAACGCAGGTGTAGCTGCCCACTTGGTACCACGGGGTTCAGTGATGTAAAACCACTCCCACTGCCATAAGCTGGAGGATTCTGTGAAAGAGCCTTTTGGCCAAAGAGTATTGGTAATCTTGCTCACCGTGGCACCACCGCACCCCGCTTGCCTCCCCTCGATTACCTTCAGCTTCACATTAAAGGTCTTGAGCCATAAGCCGAAGTGTGGGGGAATACGGAGAAAGGCCTCGCACATGACAATGAATGCCGAGAGGTGAAGGAAGGAGTCCGGAGCTAGATCATGAAAATCTAGCCCGTAATAGAACATGAGTCCACGAACGAAGGGATGGAGAGCAAACCCTAGCCCCTGGAGGAAGTGGGAGATGAATACGACCCTCTCACCGGATCTGGGAGTAGGAATAACCTGCCCTTCAGTAGGGAGCCTATGGAGGATTTTCGCGGTCAGGTATCTTGCCACCCGTAGCTTCGCGATATCCTCCTCTGTGATAGAGGAGGCCACCCACCGGCCTTGAGGGCTGGGTCCGGACATGACTGGGAGGCTCGAAGCAATTAATTGAAACCTGGGTGCTAGAACTCGAGGTTGGAAAGGTTGAGGAAGAGGCAGGCATACAGGAGAAAGACGGGTCTGTGCCCCTTTATAAAGACGATAAATATCAAACGTCTCCTCGTAGGCCTTAAAACTTGCCTATTCCCAAGGAATCGTGCCAATGGGATGGTTGGGTTTCCCATGCCCGTATTGATGAGAATCACGTAATATGGGGACACAATCTCTGCTTTCACAAGACGTGCCAATAAAACCGCATCTCAAAACATGGAGCGGCGGGCCGAAATAGGTTCAAAATAATCACCGGGCGGTGACGTGGTGTCATGCTACAAAAGTTGTGAGTGGATTGGACTCATGAAATATTATATTCTCTGCGGTTGTGTGTGGTACCTATTTTGTAGAGCCGGACACGTCCCTTGTGTTCGAAGGTTGTTTTGGAGTATTCGGAGGAGGAACCCGCCTTGCAATGCCGAAGACAATCTGCGCGTCGGACACCTCGTCATTGAAGCCTGGTTCAGGGGCTACTAAGGGAGTTCTGGATTAAGGGGTCCTCGGGCGTCCGACCTATTGGACATGGGCTAGACTGATGGGCTATGAAGATACAAGACCGAAGACTCTCACCCGTGTCCGGATGGGACTCTCCTTGGCGTGGATGGCAAGCCCGGCGTTCGGATATGAAGATTCCTTTCTCTGTAACCGACTTTGTACAACCCTAGTCCCCTCCGGTGTCTATATAAACCGGAGGGTTTAGTCCATAGGGACAATCATAATCATACATGCTAGACTTCTAGGGTTTTAGCCATTACGATCTCGTGGTATATCAACTTTTGTAATACTCATATTCATCAAGATCAATCAAGCAGGAAGTAGGGTATTACCTCCATAGAGAGGGCCCGAACCTGGGTAAACATAGTGTCCCCTGTCTCCTGTTCCCATCGACCTTAGACGCACAGTTCGGGACCCCCTACCCGAGGTCCGCCGGTTTGACACCGACACTGATCCCTAGTATCGACTATGTTCTTAGATTGATGTTGCTATGACTTTGCTATGCTTAATGCTTGTCACTTTGGGCCCGGGTGCCATGAACTCAGATCTGAACCGTTTATGAATTCATCATTATATCCATGTCTTAGATCCGATCTTGCAAGTTATAGTCACCTATTACGGTTATGATTCGACAACCCCGGAGTGACAACAACCGGGCCCACTCTCGGTGGTGACCGTAGGTTGAGGAGTTCATGTATTCACTATGTGTTAATGCTTTGTTCCGGTTCTCTATTAAAATGAGGCCTTAATATCCCTTACTTTCCAATATGGACCCCACTGCCACGGGAGGGTAGGACAAAAGATGTCATGCAAGTTCTTTTAATAAAGCACGTATGACTATTTACGGAATACATGCCTACATTATATCGATGAACTGGAACTAGTGTCGTATCGCCCTAGGTTATAACTGTCTCATGATGAATATCATCCAACAAGTCACCGATCCAATGCCTATGAATTTATTTATATTGATCTTGCTACAAAATTACTGCTATCACTGTTACTATTACCGTTGCTACTGTCACTACTATGAAAACTATCATATTGCTGTGCTACTGATTACTTGCTGCAGATAATTAATCTCCAGGTGTGGTTGAATTGACAACTCAGCTGCTAATACCTTCAAATATTCTTTGGCTCCCCTTGTGTCGAATCTATAAATTTGAGTTAAATACTTTACCCTCAAAAACTGTTGCGATCCCCTATACTTGTGGGTTATCAAGAGCTTTTTCTGGCGCCGTTGCAGGGGAGCATAGCTATATTTTTTGAGTCACTTGGGATTATTATTATCATATTATCACTATGAAGAATCTAAAGGATCCAAAGACTAAGATATTTCCCTCAAGCACGAGGGGAGGTAAGAAACTGCCAGCCAGTTCTGCTATAGATTCACCTTCTGTTAAGAGTAAACTTGCAACACCACCACATGCTATCAATTCTGATATGTCGCAAGTTATTGATGATGCTACTTCTATTATGAATGATGCTTATGATGATGCTAGTACCTTGCTTGATAATGATGATGTGCCACTTGGTGAATTTCTTGATAAACAAATTGCTAGAGTTATACAACATGATGTTGTTGAATCTGATGATGAGCTTGAAACTGAATCTCCTGAAACACCTACTGGAACTAGCCTTCCTAGATATGAATTGCCTAAGGTACTAGAAGGTTATGTTATGAGTGAAGAAGCAACTAGAGATATTCGTGCTTGCAATGATAGAGATGATCTAGAGAAATTACTACAAAAGTATAAAGAAAAATCTCGAATGCTAGAATGAAATGTGATCCTAAGTTTGCTGCTTCACCTATCTTTATTGATGATAAGGATTATGAATTCTCTATCGGCCCAGAGTTAATTACTTTGGTTGAATCTGATCCTTTCCATGGTTATGAACTGAAATTGTTGTGGCACATCTTACTAAGTTGAATGATATAGCCACCCTTTTTACTCGTGATGAGAAAACTTGCTACTACTTTATTCTCAAATTATTTCCTTTCTCATTAAAGGGTGATGCTAAAGCTTGGTACAATACTCTTGCTCCTGGTTTTGTGCATAGTCCCCAAGATATGATTTATTACTTCTCTGCAAAATATTTTCCTGCTCATAAGAAACAAGCTGCCTTACATGAAATATTTAACTTTGTGCAAACTAAAGAAGGGAGTCTCCCACAAGCTTGGGGGAGGCTTTGCCAGTTGAGGGAGTCCTGGACTAAGGGGTCCTCGGGTGTCCGGCCTATTGGGCATGGGCCGGATTAATGGGCTGCGAGGATACAAGACCGAAGACTCTCTCCCGTGTCCGGATAGGACTCTCCTTGGCGTGGAAGGCAAGCTTGGCGACCGGATATGAATATTCCTTTCTCTGTAACCGACGTTGTATAACCCTAGTCCCCTCCGGTGTCTATATAAACTGGAGGGCTTAGTCCGTAGGGACAAGAATAATCATAGTCATACAGGCTAGACTTTTAGGGTTTTAGCCATTACGATCTCGTGGTAGATCAACTCTTGTAATACTCATATTCATCAAGATCAATCAAGCAGGAAGTAGGGTATTACCTCCACAGAGAGGGCCCGAACCTGGGTAAACATTGTGTCCCCCGTCTCTTGTTACCATCGACCTTAGACGCACAGTTCGGCACCCCCTACCCGAGATCTGCCAGTTTTGACACCGACATTGGTGCTTTCATTGAGAGTTCCGCTGTGCCGTCCCCAAAAGGTTTGATGGCTTATTCAAACGTCCACAACGATGCCGTCCAAGGGGAAACCTTTCTCTCCGGACAGATCTTTGTGTTCGGCTTCGCACTGCGGGCCAACTCGCTTGGCCATCTGGAGCAAATCGACAGCTATGCCCCTGGCCATCAGGTCAGATATGGGAGCTTGAACTATGTCGCAGACATCCGTGGAGACTTGATCTTTGACGGATTCGAGACCACGACAGCCGCTCCCTATCCCTACGATGAACATGATTTGAATCTATCATCGGACCCTACTCAGGAAATTGCACCTGCAACCGCTCTGGCCTTAGGTCCAGAGCAGATGGCGCCATCCGAGGACGGGAAGCTCAACCCTGCCACGGAGGCCACAGATTTCGCGGCGTTGGAGCCGCACACGGATTTAACCTCATGTGATATCTGTGTCACCGGGACTCCAGACTCATCTCCGGCAATAAGTTCCGAACCATGTGCGTCCGCGAACGCCGAGCTTGATCAGTTATCGATCTTCAAATTCAGCGCCGCAGATATCTTCCGGCACTCGCCTTTAGGCTATGTGTTAAACTCATTAAGAAATCTATCCTTAGCGGAAGGCTCACAGCCGAACTATGTCCGGTTTGAACTAGAGGCTGATGACGCAGAATTTCGCTTCCCACCCGCCACCCACTACATAGCCACTGTCGAGGACTTGACCGACACACTTGATTACGGCTCCGAAGACATCGACGGTATGGACGACGATGCAGATGAGGAGCATGGCCAAAACCCGCCGTTTACCGGACGCTGGACGGCCACTTCGTCGTACGACGTATACATGGTGGATACACCTAAAGAGAAAAGCGGTGAGGACAAGGAAAAGCCAGTTGAGAACGAGCCTCCCAAGACACAACCAAAGCGCCGGAGTCAGCGCCGCCGTTCTAAATCTTGCCGCAGCAAGGACAGTAACACCGGCACAGGAGACGATCACACTCCGGACGGTGCCGAAGACAGACAAGATCCCAACGAACAAACGGCCGAACAGGACGATCGGGAAGATGGGCAAGTCAGCCCTACTGAACAGGCCACAAACGAAGACTCGGAGGGCAGCACTTACCTTCCACCCTCCGAGGATGAGGTGAGCCTTGGCGGAAAGGATTTCATCGTGCCTGAGGAACCTCTCGAGCAGGAGCGCTTCAAACGCTGGCTAATAGCCACTGCAAGGAGCCTGAAAAAGAAGCAGCAACAGCTTCAAGCTGATCAAGATCTGCTCAATGATAGATGGACCGAAGTCCTAGCCGCCGAGGAATACGGCCTTAGGGGCCCAACCAAAAATTACCCGAAGCACAAATTGCTACCTCAGTACGGCGATGAGGCGCCGGAGCCCATACCATCATCACACAATACGGATAATCGACCACAACGCGGGCATGACAGAGCGGCAACTCAAGCCGAACACCAGCCCGCCCCACCTTGCCGTAAAGGCAGGGATAAAACAGCTCAGGGTTACACATACGACCTTCGCCAGGACCTAGATAGTAGAGCAGGACACACAAGATCGATCTATGGATCGCGAGGACGTGCCTTGACACGCAACAACGACTATCTACTCGGACGCGACAAGCCTAATCAAGGTCGGGCCGACAACTGCGGATGGACTCCATCGGAGCTACGTCACAGTGTGGCCCAATACAGAGGCGTCACGCATCCTCTTTGCTTCACAGACGAAGTAATGGAGCATGAATTCCCAGATGGGTTTAAACCCATGAATACTGAATCATACGACGGAACAACTGATCCCGCGGTATGGATCGAGGATTTCCTCCTCCATATCCACATGGCCCACGGAGGCGACCTTATGCCATCAAATACCTGCCGTTAAAACTCAAAGGACCAGCTCGGTACTGATTAAACAGTCTGCCGGAAAACTCTATTGGTAGCTGGGAGGACTTGGAAGACGCCTTCCGCGACAACTTCCAAGGTACATATGTCTGGCCACCAGACGCCGACGACTTAAGTCACATTGTCCAGCAGCCCGGAGAGTTAGTCAGGAAGCTCTGGACTAGGTTCTTAGTCAAAAAGAACCAAATCATTGACTGTCCGGACGCGGAAGCCCTAGCGGCCTTCAAACACAGCGTCCGGGACAAGTGGCTTGCCCGCCAGCTCGGTCAAGAAAAACCAAAATCCATGTCAGCCCTTACATCCGGCAAAAGAAGAATCGTGCAAGACACCGACTGTATTCGCCAGCGTCGCCTCGGCGGTGGCCTTCATGGGATACAATCGGCAGCGGCCTCCCGTGTTCTACTTCTCCTCGATGATGGCGGCGGGCGGGCACGTGCTGCCCGTCACCTCGTCAACATCCGCGTAGCCGCATCACCTCGTTGACATCCGTGGTAGCGCCTTCTTTCTCTGCCTGCATGTCGCGGCTACGAGCACGTCGACGGTGGATGGCGCAGTCGCAGACACTGGAGGAGATGTACGACGCGGCGGCGTCAAGGGCAGCGACGATTCCCGTGCCGCCGTGCTCCCCGACAAGCCGGTGTGGAGCAAGTCGGCACTCTTCCTCGAGCTATATTGGAGAGGCCAACTGTGGAACCACGTGCTGGCTTAGTCTGGCAACTGCCTCCGACGGGCTAGGCGAGTTAGGTGGAGAAGCGAGTTGCGTCGCTCGTAACTGCCGGGATCGGCGTGCCACCCAGACGGCTTTTATGCTAGAGAACTGCTCTTCCTGCTCGTCGGATGCCGCCGAAAGAGTGGACAAAATGGTGGAAGGAGGAGCTTGCCCGGTGTCCTGCTCCTGAACGGAAGTGTGTGGCCGGAGTTGGTTTCTCGCATTCCACGCGGTTTTAAATGTAGGTTTTTGAATGCGGCGAGGAGGCGGGTACTGCTTGGAGTGCAGCTGGCGGCGCCCTGGGCCGGTGCGCCGCTTCAAATGGCGGACGCAGTGAGAGGTCGCGTCCGCCCTGACCCCCTTGACCGTGGACCTTGACCATGTACGTCACCTTGTGTCCAGATCTGAGATGCCACGTGTACCAGATGAATGACTCCAAGCTCGACCACCGTGATGCAAGAGGTGCGAGCCGAGGAACACTATTGGAGACACCCTCATAATTTTCCTCGTCATCATCTGAGTCCTAGAAGATCTCACCCACATCAACATTAGGCATGCAGCCGCCTTCATAGACAACGTGCGCAGAAGGAGTAGAGGCGACTGGGGACGCACCACGTCGTGGGCACTCCGTACGTGCTCGTGTGCGTGCAGCGTGCGTGCTTTTCCATCGGTGCTAGCTCTAAGGCCGAGGCTGCAGTCGTCTTCGTCTCTGGCTAGTCGTTGAGCAACGACGACAAAGAGGTGCTGCAAGAGATGCCTAGGCGCTGTTGTGTACGAGCTTCGCCATAGCATGATGAACCAGACGTCGCCGCAGATGGCGCACGCCTCCATGCAGCCGAGTGTGTGCGCATGCATGTGTTATTCACGTGCATTCTGCGGCCGAGTGTGTGTGCATGCATGTGTTGTGTACATGCGTTGTGTGCTCCATGCTGTGTGCGTATGTGCATGCGTTGAATCGGCATGAGTTAGTGCGTTGGCGTGTGTACATGCGCGGCTTCTTGCGTGGTTATCAATATAAACTATAAAATATCTTCAACTTAGCATCCTGATGTATCGTCTCTATTGGTTAGCGAAGAGTTCATGTTCTTTTATTTGTTTATAGGTGGGCAGGCGGCAAAAAACACGGGAAAACGCGCAAGGTTCCTTGCTGACGCTCCACCGCGAGGTTCCTTGCTCCTTCTCGGTCGTCGGGAATCTATGTTCTTCCACTCTTTTTTTACGTGAGCTTTGTTCATCCTTTTGCCAACACACGGGACATCTAGCATTAAGCTGCACGTGTCATGCAAGAAAATGGAGATAATCAGATAAGCAGTGCGTAAGTGAGTCGTGCACTTCGATGGCACCTACTACACAATATTTTTTCTCCTCGATGGCACGTGAATAGTGCACGTACTCAACGACGGAGCACGGGATGGTAGCCATGACATGGTCAGCCCTTTTTTGAGAGAGTACATACTAAATAACTTGGATGTGACCCGTCAACTCGTAGAACGATGAGAAGCTTGCTTACTACTCCTTGTCCCTCGCAAACGCGTGCGCGGTGGCTCGCAGCACGAGGAGAAACTTTTTGCTTACAAGCGGTGGACGTGCAACAGTTCATAGTGGGGGTAACATAGGTAAAAATATTGCGTAGTACTAGGTGCCCTCGAAGTGCACGACTCACTTACGCACTGCTTATCTGATTATCTCCATTTTCTTGCATGACACGTGCACCTTGATGCTAGATGTCCCGCGTGTTGGCAAAAGGATGAACAAAGCTCACATAAAAAAAAGAGTGGAAGAACATAGATTCCCGACGACCGAGAAGGAGCAAGGAACCTCGTGGTGGAGCGTCTGCACTCATAATATTTTATATTATTTAGCGATATAAAATCAACCCATCATCTCCACAGTAGACCGGAAGAGTATGAAACACGGCAGCCCAGTGTAGTACTACATGGATGACCTACGCTATCACCATATTTCTTGGCCTCCGTGCGACACCTAGCTCTAGTAATCCAGCAGCCTGTATCGCTTCTTGCTCCTTGTCTCTCTCAAAGTGCGGCGGGCTAGCGTTTTTGCATCTATTGAGGTCGGTTAACTCATCACATGTTACTGACTCTTGGGCGGGATAGTTTTTTTGGTGGGTTTGGGGCAACTTGCTCTAATTTAACCCTCATGTTTGGATACTTTAGGGCTAGCTCAAACTAACTCTAACCCATGGATCCAAGCAGGTCCAAAGTTAGTCTCAGAAAACACATTAAGCCCTATATACATGGACAGACGGAGTACATGATACGTAGTACTAGCAAACGCTCACCAGTAGTAGTAGTTCATTTGTTGGTTTTGATTTTTGATTCAGTTGTTGTGTTGCTACCGTCCAATATTCGCGTGTGGTTTGTTTCTAGGATAAAAAAGGAGGTACCCCTACTTATGTTACTCCCACTATGCCTAGCCTAAGGTTAGTAGGTGACCTTGCGCTTGGCTCTTCGCCTCTTCCGGAAATCAAACACTAATGATGGTACTACAGTAGTACTTCTGGCAATCTGACACCAAATGATCTGCTGCACGTCCACCGCTAGTAAGCAAAAGTTTCTCCTCGTGCTGCGAGCCACCGCGCATGGGTTTGCGAGGGAGAAGGCGTAGTAAGCAAGCTTCTCGTTGTTCTGCGAGTTGACGGGACACATCAAGGTTATTTAGTATGTACTCTCTCCAAAAAAGGGCTGACCATGTCATGGCTACCATCCCGTGCTCCGTCGTTGAGTACGTGCACTATTCATGTGCCATCGAGGAGAAAAAATATTGCGTAGTAGGTGCCATCAAAGTGCATGACTCACTTACACACTGCTTATCTGATTATCTCCGTTTTCTTGCATGACACGTGCACCTTGATGCTAGATGTCACGCGTGTTGGCAAAAGTATGAACAAAGCTCACGTAAAAAAGAGTGGAAGAACATAGATTCCCGACGACCGAGAAGGAGCAAGGAACCTCGTGGTGGAGCGTCTGCAGTCATAATATTTTATATTATTCAGCGATATAAAATCAACCAATCATCTCCACAGTAGACCGGAAGAGTATGAAACACGGCAGCCCAGTTAGTACTACATGGCTAACCTACGCTATCACCATATTTCTTGGCCTCCGTGCGACACCTAGCTCTAGTAATCTAGCAGCCTGTATCGCTTCTCGCTCCTCGTCTCTCTCAAAGTGCGGGGGGCTGGTGTTTTTGCCGTCTATTGAGGTCAGTTAACTCATCACATGTTAGCAACATGCCAAGAGCATTTTGAAAAAATACTGTACTCTATTGTTATGCCAAGAAGAGGAAGCGCTTCGACCGGCGAACCAAACGAGATAGGCGTGCCGTGCCGTGAGTGGGTCCGGTTTCTCGTTTTGAACTCGTTTAGAACACTTGGTTTTGACTATTGATAAGATTTTATATAGGGCCTAATGTATTCTTCAAGGATGCCTTTTACTATTGATAAGATTTTATATAATTTAAAAATTATATCATTCGAAGATCCTTTCACGTTCTATTAAAAAAAGATCCTTTCATGTACGAATTTGACTGTATGCTTTGAGCAACTTGCATGTCCTATACTGCTCCTGTTTGGATACTCTAACTTAGCTAGAGGTTAAACTAACTCATGACTAACCCTGAACTAACTGTAGCCAAAGAGGTGTTTGGGTGACAGGGTTAGATTGACAATAAATGCACTTGATGGAGAGAGAAAAGTGATTTTCCAGTGGGCCCAATGAGAACTATCTCCAATTAGGACCTCTTGGGTGGGATAGTTTTTTCTTGGTGGGTTCGGTGCAACTTGCTCCAATTTAACCCTCATGCTTGGATACTTTAGGGCTATTTGAGCCCCAACTAGCTCAAACTTACTCTAACCCATGGATCCAAACAGGGCCAAAGTTAGTCTCAGAAAACGCATTAAGCCCTATATACATAGACAGACGGAGTACATGATACTAGCAAACGCTCACCATTAGTAGTAGTTCATTGGTTGGTTTCGATTTTTGATTCAGTTGCTGTGCTGCTACCGCCAATATTCGCGTGTGGTTGTTTCTAGAGTAAAAAAAGGAGGTACTAGTACTTACTGTGGGAAAGGTGAAGTGATGGTTGCTTCGCCCGACCAACTTATTACTCTGGGAATATGGGAGTACCAGCGGATTCAAGGAACAGAGAAATGATGGTTGCTTCGTCCGAGCAGCTTACTGTGGCGAAGGTGGGGCTCTGTGATTTGACTGCTCACTAGTCATTACTACTGCAGTGCAACGACCGGGGTGACTCTTTCCCTGCAGTTGGACACTCAATATTGCTGCATGGCAAGTGGAGCCGGATGAAGGATGTCCCACATGTCGGCGAAACGAAGTTGAATTGTTTCTGGCAATGCTATCAATCTTTCAGGATTTGTTTATATGTATGCATAATTTTAATGAAATTGTACTGTGATGCTATGAAGGTTTAAACTTTGGTTCCCGCAGGAAAAAAAGGTTTCAACTTAGGATTCATGTGTCCTCTTGCCTCAAGATTATCTTGTTACAACATTTCATCAAATACAAATGAAACTACCATAGCTGCTAATGCATCTCAATGGTTCACAGAGCAGCGCCTGTATTCACATCACAACTGAAGACAAAGTTGTGAGAAGGTGTACAAATAAAGAAAAATATATAATTGATCGATGATGTTCGTAGGCATGGCTCCATTTCCTGGGCACAGTGTTCATTGCTTGGCAGCTAGTTTCACCCAACTCTGTTGCCAAAAAAGAGGTGTATGGAGGACGCCACAATCCGATCATTTTGTGCAGCTCCACTAAAATCGAGCGGATCATCCCTGATTGCAAAGATTTCTAGTCAGTGTGATTACAACAATAGTGGAACTAGATGATGAAACATAACACACACAAATAGAAGCCGATCACCTCTGCGATCTCACTTTAGGACTAACTACTTGTTGGAGAAGATTAGGCACAGAGTTGGATGAGGAGGATAGCAAAACTAATCTCCCTTTCTGCAGTCCCACATAAATGTAAAAACGTTGCCCGTGTGACATTTTGGCGGAACTGCACAAAACACTCTTAAGAAAAAAGTGATTTGTGCAGTTCACCAAAAGGTCGCAATAGCAACGAGGTGAAAATGGATAGCCATGTTTGCAAAAGGAGGTAGAAAGGAAACAATTACGTCCCAATAACACGAGTTGAAGACACATACGCCGACAAAAAGAAGCATATTCCATGTAATAAGGGAAATATAGTAGCATGGTGGTTTATCAAAAATAGTTTGAGGACGAGATTGCAAGATGGAAATTACGCCGGCCGAGATACGTTTTAAGCAAACAACTAAAGAAGATCCACATGCAGCAACGTGGGAAGATGGGCAGTGGAGCAAGGCCGGAGGAAGCTGTACCTGAGGGTCGTCGGGATGATACTAGGAGGGCGTCGGCGGCCGGGATCTGCCCATACTGTGGCAGCGAGTAAGTGGCAAAGGCCCTACCACGTCGGAGCTTGGTCAGAGAGAACGGCGGGTACCGCAGATTGGGACGTGCTGCCTCATCGCCGTCGAATGGAGAAATGATGCACATCCTCCCTTTCCACCGGCGGACGGGATGCGGCCAGATCACTGACCAACGGCGAGAGAGAGAGGCCACTGCCACCTTGTCTGAGATGGTGTGACGAGAGACAAACCACGGCAGGCAGGCTCCGTTCTATGTAGTGGAGCGGATTTTTCCATTTTCCCCACGACAATCGTTTTATATTCTGTACGTGCCATTAAGGAATATATAACTTTATTTAATACTAACGCGTCAAGTCGAACTTTGTTTCGTATAGGCGTGGTACCCGACCCTCCTTCGACTATACAACCGCTACATGCGTCAAATTATCACGCGGGCTGCCTTTTCGTACAGAAACGAACTCCACCATGTACCTGTGCGAGTGTGGCCGGGAACGAGACGTGAGTACGTGCGTCCTGCGTGCACCTCTTCTTTAGGTGCAGGTATGTACGTGGGTGGGTGTGAGAGAGATGGTTTGTGCGAAACAGGGGCAATGTGTCGATGATATCTCAATTAAAACAAGTAACATATGCAATGTGTGTGAAATGGAGTCATGGACGTGAGATATCGATATAATCGAAAACAGGGATGAAGTGTGTGGCTGCACATTCGATAAAGAGTGCCATCAAATTTGTGTTTGCCCACGTCAATGATACAGGGCGGCTGGCCTACTGGAATTTGAGAGGGCAGAGGTGCAGTTTTTCTCTGTGGCATGGATACCTACCAACAACGTTCGAGTATGGGTATGTGTGTGGGGGGGGGGGGGAGGGGGCAGAGACCGATCGACTAGTATATGTGTGGGGAAGGAAAGAGACCTAGCTATGTATCGAGGGAGATCGATCGACATCCATGGATATGTGTAGCAGAGGAATAAGGTTGGGAGAAAGACAAAGGTAGAGTGTCGAAGGGTTGGTGGTGGAGTGGCGTCTCACAAATGGTGGGAGAGGCCTGCTAGACAAATAGAGGGTACAAGTGCAATATCAATATTAGAGGGTGGGGGATGTCTGTCTGTCTATGCACGTGCGTGTGAGAGACGGGTCGGGAGGTATGCAAGGATGATGAGGGGAGACGATATGGTTGTGGTAAGCATACGTAACTACATAGGAAGATCAACCGTCATGTGTCCGAGAAAGGGAGAGACATAACTAGTGAGGTAAGTGTATCGGTGCATGGGGAAAACGAATTATAGTCGACCTGGCTATATGTAGGGAGATCGGTACGTATACATGCAGGCACGAGTTAGAAGCAAATATGGTCCGGAGAGACAGACAGGGGGAGAGGAGTGCGGCTAGGAGGTGGTGCGAGAGGCCTACAATGTCAAGGGGGGAGGAGTGTGCGAGTATGAGATCAATGAAAAGAGGGGCGGGAGTGTGCACCTGCGTGGAACCGTATTGGACATAGGGGGGCATGGACGGTGAGAAGAGAAGAGGGGAAGTATGTGTTTGTGGTAGGCACACTTGGCTATAGAGGTATATCGACCAGTGTGTGCCGGAAAGAATGAGCCGGGGGGCCTACACACACAGTGGGTGAACGACCAAAAGAGAAATAATGAATGTGCGCGATGGAGGGGACGCTGAGGGAGGGTGAGAGGGGGGCGGGCGTGTGCATGCACAATAGAAAGTTAGCGCTAGCTAGCTAGAAAGAGAAGAGGATCACGAAGGTGTAAAAGATGAACAAAGATCATAATTCATTAAAAAAAGTGGATACGAATACGTGAAGAAGATATCATAATGTAGAACATTGATTATAATTTAGGCTAATGTGTGGCTTTTGCAACTCAAGGCTAAATACTTGTCATAATGTAGGGGGCGGGGCACTATACATTGTGTGATAAACACGGTGTACGTATGGAACATGGTTTAGATTATGAATATATAGTTAGTACATCAAATGTACTATTATTTGGAATCAACATCAAGTGTATTCAAAAAATTGAATTCGAGTTCATATAGTACACATATTTCATATCTATCTCTATAGTAATCATGTGGTGTGTTGTTAAGGTAATACACAAATGATGGTTGAAGTTGGCAATAATCATGATTGTAGATTCTTATTGAAATAGAGAAACAAATTCAAATTCAGTTCGAATTGCAGCGGTAGTATAAACATTTGGAATGCACTAAAATGTTGGTATGAGTAGGTTACGTGCATTATACATCCAGCGAAAAAATTTAATTGGACATAACATGGATTCATACTCCCTCCTTCCATCTATATAGGGCCTAATGCGTTTTTTAAGACCGTCTTTGACTATTGACAAGATTAATAGTACATGACATGCACAATGTGAAAATTATATCATTGAAAGCCCCTTTCACACATGAATTTAACGGTGTGCTTTGTGTAAGTTGCGTCATATATTATTGCTCTAATATTTGGTCAAAGTTAGCCTCGAAAAACGCATTAGGCCCTATATAGATGGAAGGAGGGAGTAGCCTTGAATAGCATTTGTATGGTAAAACGGGACAAGACCCGCTCTTTGTGTGGTGTGAATAGTTTTATTGTTTTCGTTTTTTTTCGTTGAGGGAAGTGTGAATTGATTTGGTACGTACAAGTACAATATTACACGTTAGGCTTGTCCCTAAAATTAAACCCGCACCTTGTTATATCCCGAAAATTCAGATATCGTGCTCCCAAAACTGGCTCCCAAAACTTGCTATCCCGAAATTACAACGCGGGCGAAAACTCCCTCGAGCTGCCAAATCCCGACACGCGAAATACCCCTTCTAACCCTGAGCTGAAAGGGCGGCTAGTTCAAATCGGTGGGGGTAATTTTGTAACACACCCTACATTTTGGACAAGCGTGTCCCTAAGTCATGGTTCCCCCCTCCCATCGCCTCCTTTTCGCCATTTGAAATCCCAGGCCGCCATAACCTCTCCGCTCCAGCCACGAAACCCCACCCTCCTCCGTCCACCACCTCACCGCTGCCCAGCCGGAGCCTCTTCCCTGACGACGTCATCGAACGCAACAGCTCGACGTCCCTCATCCACCTCCCCGGATGAGGATACGTCGTCCATCTCGTCGTCTCTCCGATTCAGCCGCCCCGTCCTCTACCTCCAAGGATCTGCTCCGACGATTGCCTCTTCTATCGCGGGTGCTCCATCACCACAACGCAGCCTTAACCTGCTCCACCGGAACCGCAACATCCTCACCGACTCCTAGGACGAAGCCGAGGCCTACTCGGCGCCACCAAAGAGGTTGTACACTCATCGCATCGCACCTTCTCCTTAACTCGACCTCTCGGCGCCGACGGTGCTCCATCCCGCAACCCCAGTGTGAGGCCCCTTCGGCGGCGGCGTCCATACCAGCCCGATCTGCTGCTCCGGCTCGCGCTCGCTCGCGCTGCTGCTACTGCTCTGGCTCTCGCTCGCTCGCGCTGCTACTGCTGCTCCGGCTCTCGCTCGCTCGCTCGCGCTGCTGCTGCTGCTCTCCCCCTCACTCGCTCGCGCTGCTGCTGCTCCGGCTCTCGCTCGTGCTGCTGCTGCTGCTCCCCCTTGCTCGTGCTGCTGCTCTGCTCCAATTTAGCTACACTTCAGTCGACTGAATCAACTTTTGCCTCAGTCGATTTTCAGGGGGTAGGGGGCCTCGCCGGAGTTAAGTAAGAACCACCTGCAGCGGGGAGGGGGGCTCGCCGGAGAGGTACCCAACTATCTATCATAGGGTTCAGGGTGGGGGCGGTGGTCGCCGGCGATGGGGGGGCTCAGTGGTGGGGCGGTGGCGATGGGAGCGCTGGAGAAAAACCTCGGCGCGGGGGGGGGGGGGGGGGGGGTAGAGGGCTGGCAGGGGCGGCCGCGGACCGCCGGTGGGGAGTTGTTTCGGGGCGGCGAGGCGGCGGTGGACCGGCAATGGGGAGTTGTTTCGGGCTAGCGAGGCGGCGCGGGGGCCGGCGGTTTGGCCGGTGGTGGCTGGCGGCTCAGGGGGGGTGCAAGTTGAAGATGAACTGCAGGCCCGCCCTAAACTACATGTGAAGTGCCTCTCTGCTACCATTGCGTTCAGTTTCCACAGTAACATTCAGATTGCACAGTAAATTTTAGTTTCGACAATTAGTTGTGGGGCACATATCGAGGCAGCAAGGAATAGTATCTCTGTCTAATATCTGGTTCACCTAGGGTATGTCGTATGCCTATGTTGTTCATCTTGGGTGGGAAACAAATAGTAAAGTAATCATCATCTATTTTTATTAAATTAAAGCAATCATCAGCCTGCTATCATTATTTTTGGATCCATCCACTGGTTGTTACCATTACTCTAGATTTCTGCATGCTCTCCTTACATAATCTCACTATATTTTTTTGTATGCATGTCAGATATTGTACACCGTCATGCTGAACATGTAGAGAAAAAGAGAAGAGTTTTGCGCGGCAATACAATGTCATGCAGACATCGCTCCATGGTGGGTTCAATGGCAAACCCTCCTCCCCCCTCTCCAGATTGTAATCCAGAGGAAGATATATGTTCTGAGGCGGATTCAGACGCAGCTGACCACTCCTATTTACCCCCAATTTTGCTCTAACTTGGCATGATGATGTTAGTCATATCATCCATATGTTGCCTTGCAGTGCCTACTTTCGACATCATATATGTCATCTGCTTAGTTTAGACATGTTCTGTAATGCCACTTGTTTAGTTTCAATATCATATATGGGAATTATGCAGTCTCATGTTTTTTAGCCTGCCATAATATATGTGAAATGTGCAATGCCATCCTGTTTAACCAGGCATCATATATGTGAATGATATCTTGCCCATCCTTTTCTTCATTACATTTCCATTTGTCGACAATGTTTGTACATTAAACTACTCTTCCTGTGAATCAGCCATTTGAGCGGGTGATGGAAAAATCTGGAGTGAAAACAAGGCCTTCAGAGCAGACAGTGCTACCTGTCGAAGCAAATCTCTTGTTGGGTCTCGATAGCTCCTTAGAGATATATTCAGAGATAGATGACCAGTCCTATTCCCCCACCGAGGTGTATGCTTTAACTAGGCACGGTTATACTACTCATATCATGCATATGGTGTCTTGCATTGCATAGTTTAGACATCATATACACAATATTGAACAACATGTTCTTAGTTCAGACATCATATATGTGAATGCCCTCTACTTAGCATATAAATCACATATGTGAATTAAATCATGCGATCCTGATTACTTAGATAACATGTATGTGAATTATGTCACGCGATCCTGTTTAGTTAGTCATCATATCTTTGAATTATGTTATGCTATGCTATCCAGTTTAGATAGACATCATATATGTGAAATTATGTCATGCTATCCGTTTTAGTTAAACAATATACATGTCAACTATTTCATGCCCTCTTTTTCCACACTATCTATTGCATCTGTCTCTCATACAATGTCTGCGCATTCAACTATGTTTCCTGTTTAACAGCCATTTGAATTGAAGCGGGTGATGACAGTATCTAGCAGAGTAAAAACACGGTCTTCAAATAAAACACTACTACCTCTTGGTTGAGATAGCACCCCAGTTGTACATGCACGAGAACCAGCCCTACCACACATAACCCAGACTCTCGCAGATTTTACCCCTACTGCGATGGACAGAGAACCAGCTTAACCCAATCTAACCCCAAGCCCAGCAGATAGTAACCTAGTTCCTGTTGACAACACCATCTCCACCACATAGCTCCCAAACAAGAGTAGTTACTAAGGCAGCTGTAGTGCCCAAAGCGCTAGTACTACCATGGCGAACCCAACTCCACCAGTTAGTACACCTATTCCTGTGGAGGAAGCACAACCAGCCATTCATAGTTTAGCATCTATCGCATTTGATGTTTTAAATCCTATGTGCGTATCTTCCCATCATGGAAATATTATACTAAAGATGAAGGAAAATGCCAGTTGCAGGTGTTTGTCCAGGAGTTATGTGTAAGTAATGTTATTCATGGAAATTACTTTGCTTTGTGCCATACATTCTACCTCCATGATGGTTATAATATATCAAATTTTCCCAATTTTCTCTATAGAGAAGGACCGATTTGGAAACTCAGGATGAGGTAACCTGTGCTAATACCTCTGCTATCTTCAAGAATGCTTGGTGGACGTATCGGAATTACCTGAAGAAAACATACTTCACTGGCAAAGAAACTCATCAAATTCCCTGACGTTCTCCTGAGACACATTTACTGGACGATGACTGGGAACACCTTGTTCTGTACTGGTCCCGAACCAAGAATGTGGTAAGGTCTATGAGCTCATTTTATTTTAAGTACTATATGCTTGCGTCTTATTGTACTGTGTTCATGCAGAACAAGTGCTTAAAACTGAAGAACAACTGTTCTCATTTAAGATTCCATTGCTATCGTGCATACTGCTTTGCTCTTGTATCACTGTATTTACTCATCTAACTTATTTTTAAATCGAACGATCCAATGGAAACTCCAATGGCACAACAAGTATGTTTACGCATGTTTTTTTAACGGGTTTGCTCTTATAAATAGCTCTATTGATTTCAATTTCAATTGTGTATACAGTTGACTTCTCATATCATGCACATTACTAGCATCACAACAGGGCCAATAGTGTTGTTGTACATGTAGACCCGTGGTACCCATCTGAAATCTTGTTGTGCCGTGTAGTTTCCCACACTTTGTATTCTTTGAGTGCTGCTTTGTCGTGAACTGATATGATTTGAACCGTTTCTCTATTTTGATTTGGCAAGACAATGCAGTGACCATAGGACATAGATATATGTTTGTTTGATGCTTTCATAATGTACAACTTCGAAATAGAAGAATTGGTAGTTTTATCTTGTCCACCTTACTAATGAACTGGTTCACCGAAATGAGTTTCATATACTAGTGCATGCTAAACCTATTATGTGTCTGCTTGTTTCTTCTTTTAGAATGCTGACAGAATGTTGGGGAACAGTGCCTTATTAAGCAACGGTAAAGGAAGTAATGCAGATAAGGTTCAGGATAGTGAGACATCCTTGTTGGTCTCCAACAAAGCTGATAAAACAGCTACGGAAAACTATCTTGAAGACAGTGAGACAATGATACGTCTCCGTCGTATCTACTTTTCCAAACACTTTTGCCCTTGTTTTGGACTCTAACTTGCATGATTTGAATGGAACTACCCCGGACTGACGCTGTTTTCAGCAGAATTGCCATGGTGTTATTTATGTGCAAAAACAAAAGTTCTCGGAATGACCTGAAACTCCACGGAGCTTATTTTTTGAAAATATTAAAAATATTGGCGAAAGAATCAAGGCCAGGGGCCCACCACCTGTCCACGAGGGTGGGGGCGTGCCTGCCCCCTGGGCGCACCCCCTGCCTCGTGGGCCCCCTGGTGCTCCACCGGCCTCAACTCCAACTCCATATATTCGTGTTCGGGGAGAAAAAATCAGAGAGAAAGATTCATCGCGTTTTAAGATACGGAGCCGCCGCCAAACCCTAAACTCTCTCGGGAGGGCTGATCTGGAGTCCGTTCGGGGCTTCGAAGAGGGGAATCCGTCGTCGTCGTCATCATCAACCATCCTCCATCACCAATTTCATGATGCTCACCGCCGTGCGTGAGTGATTCCATCGTAGGCTTGCTGGACGGTGATGGGTTGTGAAAGGGCATGTAGCCCCTAAGTGTGGTTTTGGTAATTGAATGTCAATCTCTATGGACTAATGTTTTCAGTGAGAGATATTTGAAGGTTTTGTCCATAGATGGTGCCTCAGTGATATTGGATGGAATCAAGGATGAAGTCCATATATATGAAGTTATATTTGCTCTAAGCTTTGGTATTAAATGACAATTCCTATGGAGCATCAAGTGCATTGGATCTTATATGAAGATATGTTCCATAGTGATGCTTGAAGTTCTTTGGGTTGTTATGTGAAGATTGCCATCAAAGCATCCGAAGAAGTCCTCATGGTATCCCTCTCTGGATACCCATGCACACGGGCTTATACCGTGCGCACGGGGTCGAGTGTCAACTCTCTGGATACCCCGTGCGCACGGGGCCTAGGTGTTGGCTCTCGAGATTCCATATCCAGCGAGGTTTCAAGTTGGTCTTTTGAGGATCAAGGCTTGAGAGAATAATCAAAGAGAAGAATTCGAGTTATGGTTTCAAGACAAGATCATGGTGAGCTCATGTGTTGGGTTTCGGTTGATCAAGCCTTGAAGCAAGCAACTAGAGTGAAGAATTCATTATGCCTCTCAAGACAAGATCATGTTGATCAAGTCTTGAAGCAAGCAACTAGAGTGACGAATTCATTATGCCTCTCAAGAGTTTGGGATGGAGTTTTTAGAAGGGCAAGTGGTGACCAAGATGATATTCATAGTGGAACTTGATATGGTCATGAAAGAGTCTTTGGTGATATTGTCTTGAAGCAATGAAGTGAAATGAAGAGTTCATTGTGGCTTGCAAGAAACCAAGATGGATCTTGAAGTAAAGATGTTGGTTGACCAAGATGAAGCTCGAAGAGTATATCTAAGTGGTCAACTCACAAAGCACAAACAATGTACCACGTGAGATCAAGTGATCTAGTGGTATGGTAAGTAATTGTGAATTGTGCTTTGTTACCTAACCCATGCTATATGTTTGTTATGTCTATGTGGGTTAGGTGTTTCTCATAGGCTTGCATCAAAAGGAAAGATCTCGTGTAGCCTATGTGTGGATGACATCAAGTGGTGATGGTCATCGGATTCGAGGAGTCCAAGTGCAAGATGAGATGACATCAAGTGGTGATGGTCATCGAGTTCGGGGAGTCCAGGTGCAAGATGAGAAGCCGGAGGTTATATGCTTTGAAGCTTGCGGTCCACATCATGATAATGTGCATAGGAAGATGGACTTGAGATAAGGCTTCCCTCATTGCATCATAAGGAAGCAATTCGAGTATCTTCACCAAGTGGTCGTGGACAAGAAAGGGATTCCAACTTGAGGCAAGCATTAAATTCATCATCAAGATCAAGTTGAATGTGCAAGGCAAATGTATACCTTAGCTAGGTTTTCCTAGTTTTGCCGGTCTCATAGTGCTTGGTGGGAGACCGGATTATAGGTTTGATAGCCGTACTATCAAGAGGGACTCTCGGGCAAGTAGCTTGATCACGTTGCATGTAGAGAGCTCAAACCTTTGCATTACTTGCATCATTCTTTCTTGTTGATCTTGGGTGGTTCTCTATGTGAGGACCTTGGGCTTTTCCATAGCTTCAAAACGATCCCAAGATCATCGAATTCGGAGTCCGTATGCCCAAGTTATCGATGTTTTAGTGGGCTGCTGCTGGCTGTCCTGGGGACCCCGTGTGCACGGGGTCTTTGACCCCCGTGCGCACGGGGTGTCCAGAATTCTGGGTACTCCGTGCACACGGGATCGTACCGTGCACACGGGACCCCGTGCACACGGGGTCTCAACCCCCGTGCGCACGGGGTGCCCAGGAAATGCCCGTTGGAGCCCCAACGGCTAGTTTCTGGGTTTGGCTATTTAAGGGCCCTTTCCTCCAACCGGTTGGGGTTTGGTTCACACACATTCTAAACACCATTTTGAGCCTCTCTCCACCTCTCCCAAACCCCTATCTCCCCTCTATGTGAAGGGGGATTTGTGGATTGATTAGTGAGCCATTTGTTGATCATATCCAAAGCATCCCCTCTCTTCAATCTCCTACTTTCAAGAGTGCATCTTATGAGATTGAGAGAGTGAGTTGAGCATTTGTTGCTTGACCTTGCATTGCATTTGTTGCATTGGTTTGAGCTCCCTGCATTGATTTGTTCGAGTGTGAGCCCGTGGGTTTATTACTCTTGGAGGCCTCCGCCTCCTAGACGGTTTGGTGATACATTGAGAAGATTGTGAAAGAGGCCTATGTGGCCAAGGTTCCCCCGGAAGCTTCCTCTTGTGGTGTGCTCTGGGGAAGGGTGTTGAAGTGGCCTAGGTGGTCAAGTTCCTCCGGAAGCTTCCTTGTTTGTGGTGTGCTCAGGAGAAGTTTGTAAAGGTGTGGTGGTCGCCTTCAAGACCAACCCCGAGTGAATCGAGGCTCATCCGTTGGGGGTGACTCGAAAAGGAGAATACGGTGAGTCACTTGGTGACGCCCCGGAGCTTTGGCTTCGGCACCACTCTAACGGAGATTAGCACTCTCACGAGTGTGAACTTTGGGATAAATCCGCGTCTCCGACTCACTTGTGGTTATCTCTTACCCACACCCTTTACTTACCGCAATTCATACTTGCTCATATTGATATGTCTTGTGCTAGTTGTATTGCTTAGTTGTTCCTACATTTCCATATCTTGTGATATAGTTTGTGCTTGCTAGTTTCCTTAAGTGCCTATCTTGTTTAGCATAGGTTGTTGGTGCACTTAGTTGAGCCTAGCATATTTAGGATTTGTGCTTGAAAGGTATCCGTTTAGTTTAATTCCGCATTAGGATAAAGCCAAATCCGTAACAGTTTTAAAACGCCTATTCACCCCCCCTCTAGTCGTCATCTAGATCCTTTCAATTGGTATCAGAGCTTTGGTCTCTCCTTGCTAGGCTTCACCACCTAGAGAGTAAAGATGTCGACTAGTGGTATAGTGCACGATGACACTTTCTGTTTTAGTGGCACAAACTATCACTTGTGGAAAATTCACATGCTTTGTCATTTCTGGGCCATGGGTCGATATTTTGTGAGAATTGTTCTTGTAGGGGCTTCTCCATGGAAGGATGAACTTTTTCCATCTATTAAGGAAAATGATGATATGCTTTGTGGGTATGGTGCAAAGAATGACTTAATCCGGTCTATATCCCTCGAAGTGTTTGAGTCAATTATGACGTGTGCGTCGGCTCATGAGATGTGGACAAAACTTGAATAAATATATGGTGGGTCCAATCTTGATGAGGTCAATCATATTTCGGAGGTGTCTCTTGAGGAGTTCTCCACATCTTCATATCATGAAGAACTCCATATTGCTTCGTCCTCCGTGTGCTTGGACATTTCAACTTCTTCCACCTCACCATCATATGACATGTCCCAAGGTAATGACATGGTGAGTGGAAATATAATTTGTGATGATGATGTTGTGCTCAACATTGATGATCTTTCATGCATAAATGCTAATTTTGTAGCTTCTTTGGACTTGAACACATCTAGCAAAAATGACATACATTCTTGTGTTGATAGTCCTTACATATCATATAGAGATTCCTTGAATACTTGTTGTGATGATATGCTTGATTCTCCTTGTTGCCATGATATCTATGCTTCTATTTCCTCTAGTTGTTGTTTGACTAACCATGTAGAGGAAATAAGAGAAAATGGTGCACACACCACTAATGGAGAATTTGCTAGAAGAGCAAAGAAGGAAATCACTATGTTGGAGAGGAAATGCTATGAGTGTCAAGAGGATGGACATGGATATCCTACTCTTGATGATGAAGAATCTCGCTCTCCAAAAGAATCATCATCAACCTCCGATGTTCACATGTGCCTCATGGAAAGAGGTACTACCGAGGTATCATCTACTCTTAGTAATGATAATGATGAGAGTGATGATGAATGTTATAGGGATATGAGTCAAGAAATATATGAAATTGATAATTATCTTCGTGGAGTAAATAAGAACACTTATGAGATATTTAAAGATCTTATTACTCATTTTGGAAAGTGTAATGATTTACTTCACGAAGAGCAAGAACAAAATGATAAACTTGATTGTAACCTTCTTGATGCTCTAGAAACTCTTAGAGACTTAGAATATTCCAAAGAAGAGATTGAAGTTGCTCATGATAAACTTAAAGAGGATTTTGAGCACCTTGACCTTGGCTACAAGAATGTCAAAGGAGAGCTCGCCAAACTCTCTAAGTCTTATGAGGAACTTCAAGCTACTCATGTGAAGTCTCTAGTTTCTTCTAGCTCCTCTCATATTGTCAATGATGCTTGTGCTACTAACTCTACTTCTTGTGAAGCATCTATCTTGAAGGAGAATGTTGAGCTACGGGCTCAACTTGTTTTGCTAACTAGCAATTATGGGAAATTAGAAGAAAGTCATGAAAAGCTCTCGGGCTCTCATGGTGACCTTCTAATCTCCCATGAAAGGCTAAAGTTAGCTCATGAGGCTATTGTGACTAAGGTAACATCTTGTGAGCCTCATGTGGACATTAGCACTATTTCTACTCAAAATGCTTTATTGACATGTGCTAGTCCTAGTGATTCATCTAGACATATTATTCCCAATTCTTGTGATGAATTGCTCTCCTTGCCTTGTTGCTCTAACAATGAAGTTTCTACTTCCTCTAGTACTTTTGTTGATACTAACCTTGTAGAGGAAAACAAAGAGCTCAAGGCCCAAGTCACTAATTTGAAGAAAGACTTGGAAATGTGTCATGAAGGAAATTCCACTCTCAACACTATGACAAGGGTGGACTTGGTTTCATCTCCAACAACAAGAAGTCCAAGAAAAAGAAGAAGGGACAAGACGAAGTCAAGAATGATGCCAACATTACATGCTTCAAGTGCAAGAATGTTGGACACCATGTGAGATATTGTCCATTGAAGAAGAAGGATTCAAATGTGAAGCAACAAGGGAAGCGGCCTCAAGTTCAATCTCAAGGTCAACCTCAACTTGAAGAAAGGCCACTACCAATGATGAACCAAGATAATGCTCCCCAAGTTGAGAAAATAAAGAAGAAGAGAAGGGGGAGCACATGTTGCTATAATTGTCGTGAGAAGGGACACATATCCTCATCTTGTCCCAACGGTAACATCCCTAAGCCTCCTCTAGTCAATGATCATTATTCGCTTAGGAAGGATGTTGTTGGCAATTTGTTTGCCAAGTTTGTTGGCGCCCAAAGTGGCTTGGAAATGGAAAAGGACATTTGGGTTGCCAAGCCTATTGTGACTAACTTCTTAGGACCCAACTTGGTTGGGTACCATCAAGCTCAAAGTTGATCAATAGGTGTGTGGAGGACATTGGAGATTTGGCTAGTTCATAAAGAAAAGGATATCCACCATTTATTTGTTCGAGCCAAGTCATGTGGATTATCTTCATATTATCTATCCCATGTTCCTCTCTGCGGTAACTTGTATTTATATTGCTTACATTGAAAGTTGCTCGCCCCTTGCATTCTTAGGTTTTGTATCTAGCATGTGCATCTATATGTTGTGTTTCTTAGTATGCTTGATTTGTGTTATCTAGCATGTGTAGGTTGCATTGCACATTTTATAGTGGTGTTTGCTGTTTTGAGCCTGTATTGTATCATGATTGGCTCTTGCAAGATATTAGTGGATCATCACATTATGGGGGAGTGTTTTGTTGTGTGCACATCACAAACCCAAAATGTGAATATGAGAAATGCCACATAGTATTGATATTCAATCTTATCTAGTCACTATGTGGTATGTCAAGCTCATTTGAAATTCAAATTCTCAGAGTATCCACTAATTATCTCTTGTTGGTTGTTATTTACCTTTGTTGCGTGCTTCGTCGCGGTGTCCTGTGAGGTTCTTCAGTAAGTTTCTGGACACCCCGTGTGCACGGGGTCTCTGACCCCCGTGCGCACGGGGTACCACGAAACTTACTGGACACCCCGTGCGCACAGGGTCCTGGACCCCCGTGCGCACAGGGTGGGTGAAAATCACTGGACACCCCGTGCACACGGGGTCCTAGACCCCCGTGCGCACGGGGTGGTGTTTTTTCTCTGGACACACCGTGCGCACGGGGCTGACCTAGCCCGTGCGCACGGGGTCCTATGGGCAGAAATGTCCACCCGGCCAAGTACGCTTTATTTATCTTTCTTTGCTTTGGAGTTGTTGATGATCCTGTGCATCCTCGTAATCTACCCCCGAGTGTTAATTCCAAATACCATTTGTATTCTCTTACAATTGGTATTTCCTCATGTGGTAGAACCTTATGATCATCTTCTTCTCGGCTTGTGCTTCAACTTGCCTTATCTCACTGCTTGTGCTAGCTATTATCTACTTGAGTAAGATAAGCCTTTGAGCATGTGTGTATTGTATATCCTATATGCTCTTTGGTTTTTGCTTAGTTCATATGTTGTACTTTTTGTG
Organism: Aegilops tauschii subsp. strangulata; assembly: GCF_002575655.3. NCBI lineage: Eukaryota > Viridiplantae > Streptophyta > Magnoliopsida > Poales > Poaceae > Aegilops > Aegilops tauschii. The sequence continues at coordinate 74,756,867 of NC_053036.3, read as the reverse complement.
CGGTCCTGTGTGGATTCGTCACTTTGATATAATTTGGACAACTTGAATACTTTGTGATATTATTGGAGTATTCTTCGGTTAAGTGTTCTTCTGTCCAAATTGTATCTCTCTGAATCTTGGTAGGCATGAGCATGCATATTTATTTATATTCTTCTTCATGCCTTGCTTGCTACTTGATCCTCTATGTAGGGTAAACTCTATAAAATCATTAATGGTTAAAAGTGTGCATGAACTTGAAGTTCATATCCTTTTGCACATATTTAATGTGGAGTTTGCCCTATATATTGTGGTTGTCCTAACTACTTCGGACCCAATATGTTTGGGGACCAAATTGTACCTTAATGTGTTTTAGGTACTGTGGAGAAGCATTGGATGCTTGGCTTATTCACAAGGAAGGTGGAGACACCATGGAAAATTATTAGAGCCAAGCTTGGTTGATTCTTTGATTTGAGGGAGAAGATAAATGAAAACCCGATTCGGTTGTAAGTGTTTCATTCTCATCAATTCAACCCGGTTAGCATAATTTGGGTCTTTTTGTTGGATATGCATCAAACTCCCACACTTACTGTATTCTCAATAAATCCACGGGATGTATTGAGGAAATGGTGAATGTGGAGTGTGATGAGAATAACAGCTTCCATGCAGAGCAATTTGTTTCAAGTGTTGTAGGTGATGAGGCTCCTTCCCAAGCTACAAGTACAATGGGTATTGGTCATATTCTTCCACAAGAAACACCCCTTGTCCATGTAGAAGAAGAAGGAGTAAGAGCCCCTCTTGTGGATCCACCACAAGGGAAGTCGTCACCCCCAACACAAGAGCAAGATGCTATGGGAGATCATTTACCTATCCAAGAACAAGATCAAGTCCCTCATGTTCATGGGCTAGATCAAGGGCCCCTTGAACCGATGCTCTCTCGGTAACAAGTACTTACTTCATGCGTTTGTTTAAATTAGAGTCAACATTGTGTATGTTGCATCATGGCATGTTTAGTACTTGTTGAGTTTGTGTTTCTTGCAACAGCTTAAACCTCCTTATTGCATCTATGAGACTTTTGAGAAGAAGCATATCATGGGGATCTATAAAACCATGCTCATGGTTCACTTATCCCAAATATGCCAATTAAGCAATTCATTGCATACCAATTCCTCAAAGTGCTCTTATGTGCAATATTGATAAAATTGCAAGAAACAATCTTTTTGGTTGTGGTATTTGCTCTCATGCTTAGTAATTCATTTTTATGCAAATGAGATCAGTTTGCGCCATGTTCCTTGTGCCATGTGCCATCTGACAAAGCCCTATGCTAAGATCAAGTTTGTATAAATAATGGATTCATTCTTGGATATCATGTTCTTATCTTTTGTATCTTTTTGTGTGTGCAAGTTTCTTTGTGGATGCTCATCTTGATGATTATTGGCCACGTAAGAAACTTATACACATGAGAAAGTGCATATCCCTCTTTGATATCCTTTCGTTTCCTTGCCGGTCCTTGGAATTGTCTCTTTTTATTTTTTGGTGGATCCGGTAAGAGGTTGAGTAGTGAGTGCTTGTATGTATTGCATATATCATTGCACTCATGAGTTGTTGGATATATTTTGGACCCTTGCTTAGTCAAGTGATGATCCTATTTTGTGCACGTTGTATCCAAGTACAAAACTAAATAATGCACAAATCATGGGGAGCTTCTCTATGTTCTTTAGAACACTCCTATGCTCATATCATAATATCTTTTTGGTGCATTTTATGGATCCTCAATATAGTGTGAATTTCTTCATTTGTTCGTAACTGGATATGTGCATTTGATTCCACTCACAATATGAGAAATGCACAAATTAAGGAGGAACTCATAATATATTGGTCTTCTAGATTTTTTCTCCATTTTGGCACTTGTTGCCAATGGGGGAGAAGTTTAGAGGGTTTAGGTGAAGTAGGTTGGTTCATGCATATCTACATTTGTTGTGGTTGTTGCATGGATGTGTATATAGAGGAAACTCCACCAAGTTCTTCCATGCATATATTGTGGGGGAGTTTGCTCTATATAGTGTGGTTCTACTAGCATCAAATTCTTGTGTAGTATTTCGATGCTAGTACAACCGGTTTTGATAACATCAACTATCTTTGTGATATTTGAGGCTATCAAAACCACCTCAAGTGTTCAATTTATTCTCGGATAGATTGCATACTTGTTTTAAATTCATTATATAAACCCTCTTGTTGAGATTGTCATCAATTACCAAAATGGGGGAGATTGAAAGGGCATGTAGCCCCTAAGTGTGGTTTTGGTAATTGAATGTCAATCTCTATGGACTAATGTTTTCACTGAGATATATTTGAAGGTTTTGTCCATAGAAGGTGCCTCAAGGATATTGGATGGAATCAAGGATGAAGTCCATATATATGAAGTTATATTTGCTCTAAGCTTTGGTATTAAATGACAATTCCTATGGAGCATCAAGTGCATTGGATCTTATATGAAGATATGTTCCATAATGATGCTTGAAGTTCTTTGGGTTGTTATGTGAAGATTGCCATCAAAGCATCCGAAGAAGTCCTCATGGTATCCCTCTCTGGATACCCCATGCACACGGGCTTATACCGTGCGCACGGGGTCGAGTGTCAACTCTCTGGATACCCCGTGCTCACGGGGCCTAGGTGTTGGCTCTCGAGATTCCATATCCAGTGAGGTTTCAAGTTGGTCTTCTGAGGATCAAGGCTTGAGAGAATAATCAAAGAGAAGAATTCGAGTTATGGTTTCAAGACAAGATCATGGTGAGCTCATGTGTTGGGTTTCGGTTGATCAAGCCTTGAAGCAAGCAACTAGAGTGAAGAATTCATTATGCCTCTCAAGACAAGATCATGTTGATCAAGTCTTGAAGCAAGCAACTAGAGTGACGAATTCATTATGCCTCTCAAGAGTTTGGGATGGAGTTTTTAGAAGGGCAAGTGGTGACCAAGATGATATTCATAGTGGAACTTGATATGGTCATGAAAGAGTCTTTGGTGATATTGTCTTGAAGCAATGAAGTGAAATGAAGAGTTCATTGTGGCTTTCAAGAAACCAAGATGGAGCTTGAAGTAAAGATGTTGGTTGACCAAGATGAAGCTCGAAGAGTATATCTAAGTGGTCAACTCACAAAGCACAAACAATGTACCACGTGAGATCAAGTGATCTAGTGGTATGGTAAGTAATTGTGAATTGTGCTTTGTTACCTAACCCATGCTATATGTTTGTTATGTCTATGTGGGTTAGGTGTTTCTCATAGGCTTGCATCAAAAGGAAAGATCTCGTGTAGCCTATGTGTGGATGACATCAAGTGGTGATGGTCATCGGATTCGAGGAGTCCAAGTGCAAGATGAGATGACATCAAGTGGTGATGGTCATCGAGTTCGGGGAGTCCAGGTGCAAGATGAGAAGCCGGAGGTTATATGCTTTGAAGCTTGCGGTCCACATCATGATAATGTGCATAGGAAGATGGGCTTGAGATAAGGCTTCCCTCATTGCATCATGAGGAAGCAATTCGAGTATCTTCACCAAGTGGTCGTGGACAAGAAAGGGATTCCAACATGAGGCAAGCATTAAAGTCATCATCAAGCTCAAGTTGAATATGCAAGGCAAAGGTATAACTTAGCTAGGTTTTCCTAGTTTTGCCGGTCTCATAGTGCTTGGTGGGAGACCGGATTATAGGTTTGATAGCCGTACTATCAAGAGGGACTCTCGGGCAAGTAGCTTGATCACGTCGCATGTAGAGAGCTCAAACCTTTGCATTACTTGCATCATTCTTTCTTGTTGATCTTGGGTGGTTCTCTATGTGAGGACCTTGGGCTTTTCCATAGCTTCAAAATGAGCCCAAGATCATCGAATTCGGAGTCCGTATGCCCAAGTTATCGATGTTTTAGTGGGCTACTGCTGGCTGTCCTGGGGACCCCGTGTGCACGGGGTCTTTGACCCCCGTGCGCACGGGGTGTCCAGAATTCTGGGTACTCCGTGCACACGGGATCGTACCGTGCACACAGGACCCCGTGCACACGGGGTCTCAACCCCCGTGTGCACGGGGTGCCCAGGAAATGCCCGTTGGAGCCGCAACGGCTAGTTTCTGGGTTTGGCTATTTAAGGGCCCTTTCCTCCCGCCGGTTGGGGGTTGGTTCACACACATTCTAAACACCATTTTGAGCCTCTCTCCACCTCTCCCAAACCCCTATCTCCCCTCTATGTGAAGGGGGATTTGTGGATTGATTAGTGAGCCATTTGTTGATCATATCCAAAGCATCCCCTCTCTTCAATCTCCTACTTTCAAGAGTGCATCTTATGAGATTGAGAGAGTGAGTTGAGCATTTGTTGCTTGACCTTGCATTGTATTTGTTGCATTGGTTTGAGCTCCCTGCATCGATTTGTTCGAGTGTGAGCCCGTGAGTTTATTACTCTTGGAGGCCTCCGCCTCCTAGACGGTTTGGTGATACATTGAGAAGATTGTGAAAGAGGCCTATGTGGCCAAGGTTCCCCCGGAAGCTTCCTCTTGTGGTGTGCTCCGGGGAAGGGTGTTGAAGTGGCCTAGGTGGTCAAGTTCCTCCGGAAGCTTCCTTGTTTGTGGTGTGCTCAGGAGAAGTTTGTAAAGGTGTGGTGGTCGCCTTCAAGACCAACCCCGAGTGAATCGAGGCTCATCCGTTGGGGGTGACTCGAAAAGGAGAATACGGTGAGTCACTTGGTGACGCCCCGGAGCTTTGGCTTCGGCACCGCTCTAACGGAGATTAGCACTCTCACGAGTGTGAACTTGGGGATAAATCCGCGTCTCCGACTCACTTGTGGTTATCTCTTACCCACACCCTTTACTTACCGCAATTCATACTTGCTCATATTGATATATCTTGTGCTAGTTGTATTGCTTAGTTGTTCCTACATTTCCATATCTTGTGATATAGTTTGTGCTTGCTAGTTTCCTTAAGTGCCTATCTTGTTTAGCATAGGTTGTTGGTGCACTTAGTTGAGCCTAGCATATTTAGGATTTGTGCTTGAAAGGTATCCGTTTAGTTTAATTCCGCATTAGGATAAAGCCAAATCCGTAACAGTTTTAAAACGCCTATTCACCCCCCCTCTAGTCGTCATCTAGATCCTTTCAGGTTGGATGAGATTTATCATGTAATCGAGTTAGATTTGTTAGGGTTTGATCCCTAGTATCCACTATGTTCTGAGATTGATGTTGCTATGATTTTGCTATGCTTAATGCTTGTCACTAGGGCCCGAGTGCCATGATTTCAGATCTGAACCTATTATGCTTTCATAAATATATGTGAGTTCTTGATCCTATCTTGCAAGTCTATAGTCACCTACTATGTGTTATGATCCGGCAACCCCGAAGTGACAATAATCAGGACCACTCCAGGTGATGACCGTAGTTTGAGGAGTTCATGTATTCACTATGTGTTAATGCTTTGGTCCGGTACTCTATTAAAAGGAGGCCTTAATATCCCTTAGTTTCCACTAGGACCCCGCTGCCACGGGAGGGTAGGACAAAAGATGTCATGCAAGTTCTTTTCCATAAGCACGTATGACTATATTTGGAATACATGCCTACATTACATTGATGAATTGGAGCTAGTTCTGTGTCACCCTATGTTATGACTGTTACATGATGAACCATATCCGGCATAATTCTCCATCACCAATCCAATGCCTACGAGCTTTTCACATATTGTTCTTCGCTTATTTACTTTTCTGTTGCTACTGTTACAATCACTACAAACCCAAAAATATTACTTTTGCTACCGTTACTATCATACTACTTTGCTACTAAATACTTTGCTGCAGATATTAAGTTATCCAGGTGTGGTTGAATTGACAACTCAACTGCTAATACTTGAGAATATTCTTTGGCTCCCCTTGTGTCGAATCAATAAATTTGGGTTGAATACTCTACCCTCAAAAACTATTGCGATCCCCTATACTTGTGGGTTATCAAGACTATTTTCTGGCACTGTTGCCGGGGAGCATAGCTCTATTCTTTGAGTCACTTGGGATTTATATCAGCTGTTCACTATGAAGAACTTGAAAGACGCGAAAAAAAAATTTATCCCTCAACTACGAGGGGAGGTAAGGAACTGCCATCTAGCTCTACACTTGATTCACCTTCTGTTTTGAGTAAGCTTGCAACACCTAAACCTGCTTCTGCTATTAATTCTGATATGTCGCATGTTATTGATGATGCCACTTCTGCTATACATGATACTTATGATGAAACTACTTCTATGCCTGATACTACTGTGCCATTTCGTGAATTTCTTGACGAACAAATTGCTAGGGCTAGAGAGAATGAAATTATTGAAACTGATAATATTGATGAAAGTGATGATGAAGATTCTCCCCTAGATATGAATTGCCTGTTGTGCCTGAGGGCTATGTTATGGATGAAGAAACTGCTAAAGACTTTCTTGCTTGCAATGATAGAAGTGATCTTAAGAAATTATTAGCTAAGCTGAAACAAAAAAACACTGAATGCTAGAATGAAATATGATCCTGCTTATGCTACTTCACCTATCTTTGTTACCGATAAGGATTATGAATTCTCTGTCGACCCTGATATAATTACTTTGGTTGAATCTGATCCTTTTTATGGCTATGAATCTGAAACTGTTGTGGCACATCTTACTAAATTAAATGATATAGCCACCCTATTCACTAATGATGAGAAAACTCGCTACTATTATATCCTTAAAATATTTCCGTTCTCATTAAAGGGTGATGCTAAGATATGGTTTAATTCTCTTGATCCTGGTTGTGTGCGTAGTCCCCAGTATGATTTATTACTTCTCTGCTAAATATTTCCCTGCTCATAAGAAACAAGCTGCTTTAAGGGAAATATATAATTTTGTGCAAATTGAAGAAGAGAGTCTCCCACAAGCTTGGGGGAGGCTTCTCCAATTACTTAACGCTTTGCCTGATCATCCTCTCAAGAAAAATGAAATACTTGATATCTTTTATAATGGACTAAGCGATGCTTCCAGAGACCACCTGGATAGTTGTGCTGGTTGTGTTTTCAGGGAAAGAACACCAGATGAAGCTGAAATTTTATTGAATAATACGTTGACCAATGAAAATAATTGGACACTTCCTGAACCAACTCCTAAGCCAACTCCGAAGAAAAGGGGTGTTCTATTCCTCAGTCCTGAAGATATGCAAGAGGCAAAGAAATCTATGAAAGAAAAAGGTATAAAAGCTTAAGATGTTAAGAGTTTACCTCCTGTTGAAGAAATACATGGTCTTAATTTACCGAATGTTGAAGAAACACATGGTCTTGATAACCCGACATAGGTAGTAAAGGTAAATTCTCTTAATAGATTTGATGAAGGTGATATTCCTCGTTATAAGTCTGCTAGCCAATGCTTAGATGAGGTTGACAATTTTATTGCCAAACAACAAAACTTCAATGCTTATGTTGGTAGACAATTAAAACACAATGCTTATATGATTGAACATTGGGGTGATTATATGTCTAGAGTTAAAGGTGAACTTAAACTCATTAGTAAACATGCTTCTATGGTTACCACTCAAGTAGAACAAGTACTTAAAGCTCAGAATGATTTGCTCAGTGAATTAAATAGTAAGAATAATGATTTTTCGGTTAGAGTGGCTACTAGAACTGGTAGAATGACTCAGGAACCTTTGTATCCTAAAGGCCATCCTAAGAGAATTGAGCAGGATTCTCAGACAAATAATATTGATACACCTAGTCCTTCTAAAAAGAAGAAAAAGAAAAATAATAGGACTTTGCATGCTTCTAGCGAACCTGTTGCTGAAATACCTGAGAATCCAAATGATATTTCTATCTCTGATGCTGAAACACAATCTGGTAATGAACATGAACCTAGTGATAATGTTAATGATGATGCTCATGTTGATGCTCAACCTAGCAATGATAATGATGTAGAAATTGAACCTGCTGTTGATCTTGATAACCCACAATCAAAGAATCAACGTTATGATAAGAGAGACTTTGTTGCTAGGAAACACAGTAAAGAAAGAGAACCATGGGTTCAGAAACCCTTGCCTTTTCCTCCCAAACCATCCAAGAAAAAGGATGATGAGGATTTTGTGCGCTTTGCTGAAATGATTAGACCTATCTTCTTGTGTATGCGATTAACTGATACTCTCAAAATGAATCCTTATGCTTAGTATATGATAGAAATTGTTACAAATAAAAGAAAGATACCGGAAGCTGAAATTTCCACCATGCTTGCCAATTATACTTTTAAGGGTGGAATACAAAAGAAACTTGGAGATCCAGGAGTACCTACTATACCATGCTCCATTAAAAGAATTATGTTAGAACTGCTTTATGTGAACTTGGAGCCGGTGTTAGTGTTATGCCTCTCTCTTTATATCGTAGACTTGTTTTGAATAAGTTGACACCTACTGAAATATCTTTGCAAATGGCTGATAAATCAACTGCCATACCTGTCGGTATTTGTGAGGATGTGCCTGTTGTGGTTGCAAACGTTACTATTTTAACGGACTTTGTTATTCTTGATATTCCCGAGGATGATAGTATGTCTATTATTCTTGGAAGACCCTTTTTGAATACTGCAGGGGCTGTTATTGATTGCAACAAAGGCAATGTCACTTTTCATGTTAATGGTAATGAGCATACGGTACACTTTCCGAGGAAATAACCTCAAGTCCACAGTATCAATTCTATTGGAAAAATTCCATCGATTATTATTGGAGGTTTTGAATTTCCTCTACCTACTGTCAAGAAGAAATATGATATTCTTATTATTGGGGGTGTGCATATCCCCGTTGGGGTAACTAGTGTTATTCGAAATTTCTTCGGTTCCATGTTATTCGGAATGAGTTCGTTAACAAGACTTGATCAACCTTGTTAGTGGATTCCTTTTGATGAGCATGAGATGGATGAAATTAGAAGGCACAACCTTCTGTACCCTCTCTTTACTTTCTGTTATTTAGTTGAAATAAAGTAAAAAATAAAGTAAAAGTTCTCCAAATGCCCTGCCAATTTAATATGATTTTTTCTGGAATATTTGAGAATATTTGGCACTGAGAACACAGCAAGGGGAGCTGGCACCTGGCCACGAGGGTCCAGGGTGCACCCCCCTGCCTCGTGGGCCCATGGTGGCTCCCCTCCACTTATTCCTGCACCCACACACTTCTTCTTCCTCCCAAAAAAATCACCATCCAGCTCAAGCACGAGTTCTAGCTCATTTTGCTGCAATTTTCGATCTCCTTGCTCAAAGCACCTCTCACAAAACTGATTTGGGGGATTGTTCCTTGGTATGTGACTTCTCCATTGGTCCAATTAGTTTTTGTTCTAGTGCTTTATTCATTGCAAATTTGTGCTGCCTAGGTGACCACGTTCTTGAGGTGCATGTCAAATTTATATGGTTCCAAGTAGTTCTAATGCATGATATAGGCTCTAGGCAGTTGTAGGAGTAGTTGCTATCAATTTTGTCGAGCTTGGTTCACTTTTGTTTGAAGTTACTAAAAATTTCAGAAATTTTGCAGAGGAAGAAATATGTTTAGGAAAATGTACCAAGGTGGTCCTTCAAGGAAGCAAGGACCCAGGCTTGCAATGCGTGATGCTGATGATGAACCACCAAGGGACGCCCCAGTGCGGCCTTGTGAATGGCCTTCAGAGGACTTCATGGATCGAGCAGGAATTAAGGAAGAATTTAACGCATATTTGCGTAACACCGATCTTGTGAGCTTCGAGGCAGAAAAATGCCGTCACTACCACTATCTCACTAGTTCCTTTGTGAGGAGGTTTGAATTTTCATCTTCACGCAATTCTCAAACTGTCCTGTTTGATCTTTATGAAAATTCTTATACTATGGACTTAGAGGATTTTACCACTGCTTGCAAACTTCCACAATGGGGTAGTACTAGTGAACCCCGCAAATCTGAATTTAGAGATTTTCTTGCTAGTATAACTATGGGTGAATCTAGAGACATAGCACAAGCTACCATAGGGAGCATTCATTTTCCTGCTATACATTCTCTTCATAGGTAGGTGCTTAAATGGTAAGGATGAAGCATGTCACATGTGTGTCCCTGACCTCAGTGTTCTCAGGAGTGTTGTGTTAGGAGATAAACATTATAATTTGGGAGCCATTGTTGCACGTAGGTTGCATCATAATAGATTTAATGGATATTTCTTTGGTGGAATTTATGCAACCCGTTTAGCTAATTTTCTTGGTATAACTATACGTGAGGATGATATTGAGTTGCCTCCTGCTTATTTAGATTATGAGGCTATGGTGCGTCATCGTTTTGTTGAGAGGAACGATCAGTTCCTCCAGTACCGACTAATCTTTGACAGACGACGGACCTATCATGTTGCTCACCCTGCTTCTACTTTCTTTGACTTTCAGGCAAAGGGGAGATATTACTTAACTAGAGAGGAGGCGGAAGAATATAAGAGGAGGGCTGAGATCGCTCGCCTCCAAGCCGCAGCCTACGGTGCAATGACTGCTGCGTCTCAGTACTACCCCAGCTACAACTATGGATATCCGCCAGGCCATCCGTGGCAATAAACCAACTTAGGCCAAAAGCCTAAGCTTGGGGGAGTACGTATTTCTCACCGACATTACATTTATGTTCACACACTCATTGCTAGATGTCGGTGCTCATACTTTTTCATTGTAATATCCATGCTAGTTTATTTTCTTTTTCTTGCTTTCTTCTTGTGTGTTTGAAAAACTTTAAGAAAAACTAAAAAAATTAGTAGTAGCTTTTAGTTAGTTTACCTTTCTTGTTGTAGTAGTAATAATTAAAAGAAAACCCAAAAAGATTTCCTGTTCTTCTTTTGCTTGTTGGGAGCTTTCCCGTGTAAATAGTTTTATTTCTTTTCTTTTCTTTGGGGGTCGATAGGAGAAGACCATGATAAAATTGTTAAAGTGGCTCTTATATGCATTATTGTTGATTTAACCAAGAGCCCATATTACCTTGTCTTCTCCTGATTATTGAATGCTCGCAGATTCCAGCTTAGTCCAATGCACGTGCACTATTATTATTATTCACATCGTTCGGTCGTGCAAGTGAAAGGCAATAATGACGATTTATGATGGACTGATTGAGATGAGAGAAGCTAGTATGAACTCGACCTCGCTTGTTTTTGTAAATATGATTAGTTCATCGTTCCTGATTCAGCTTATTATGAATAAACATGTTTGCAATGACAATTAGATATTATAGTTGCTTATGCCATGCTTAGTTAGCTAGGAGTTTATAATGGTTTACCTTGCGTGCCAACATGCTATTAAAATGGTTGTGATGTGGTTTGATGGGGTGGTATCCTCCTTTGAATGATTCAAGTGACTTGACTTGGCACATGTTCACACATGTAGTTGAAACAAAATCAACATAGCCTTCACGATATTTATGTTCATGGTGGATTATATCCTACTCATGCTTGAACTCAATGTTTATTAATTTTAATGCATGTTCATGACTGTTGTCGCTCTCTAGTTGGTCGCTTCCCAGTCTTTTGCTAGCCTTCACTTGTACTAAGCGGGAATACTGCTTGTGCATCCAATCCCTTAAACCCCAAAGTTATTCCATATGAGTCCACTATACCTTCCTATATGCGGTATCTACCTGTCGTTCCAAGTAAATTTGTATGTGCCAAACTCTAAACCTTCAAATGAAATTCTGTTTTGTATGCTTGAATAACTCATGTATCAACTAGGGTTGTCCGTACCTTCCATGTTAGCCGGGTTATTCTCAAGAGGATTGGACTCCGCTCCTCACTCACGAGAAAATGGCTTGTCACCGGGATGCCCAGTCCCATGCTTTATGCAAATCAAATCAAAATAATTGCAAACAAAACTCCTCCGGGACTGTTGTTAGTTGGAGGCACTCGTTGTTTCGAGCAAGCCATGGATTGATGCTTGTTGGTGGAGGGGGAGTAAAAACTTTACCATTCTGTTTGGGAACCGCCTATAATGTGTGTAGCATGGAAGATATCGTCATCTCTTGGTTGTTATGTTGACAATGAAAGTATACCGCTCAAAATATTATTTATCTCTATTTCTAAATCGAGCTCTGGCACCTCTACAAATCCCTGCTTCCCTCTGCGAAGGGTCTATCTATTTACTTTCATGTTGAGTCATCACCCTCTTATTAAAAAGCACCAGCTGGAGAGCACTGCTGTCATTTGCATTCATTATTGTTAATTTATATTGGGTATGACTATGACTGGATCTCTTTTACCATGAATTACAATGTCTAGTCAGTCCTTGATCTTTAAAGGTGCTCTGCATTTATGTTTTGCGGTCTCAGAAAGGGCTAGCGAGATACCATCTTGTTATATCATATTATGATTGTTTTGAGAAAGTGTTGTCATCCGAGATTTATTATTATTGCTCGCTAGTTGATTATGCCATTGATATGAGTAAACATGAGAACTAAGTGTTATTGTGAATATGGTTAGTTCATAATCTTTGCCGAAAACTTGAATGCTGGCTTTACATATTTACAACAACAAGAGCAAACAGAGTTTGTAAAAGTTTCTCTTTATCACTTTCAGTTTATCAACTGAATTGCTTGAGGAGAAGCAAAGGTTTAAGCTTGGGGGAGTTGATACGTCTCTGTCGTATCTACTTTTCCAAACACTTTTGCCCTTGTTTTGGACTCTAACTTGCATGATTTGAATGGAACTAACCCGGACTGACGCTGTTTTCAGCAGAATTGCCATGGTGTTATTTATGTGCAGAAACAAAAGTTCTCGGAATGACCTGAAACTCCACGGAGCTTATTTTTGGAAAATATTAAAAATATTGGCGAAATAATCAAGCTAGGGGCCCACCACCTGTCCACGAGGGTGGGGGTGCGCCTGCCCCCTTGGGCGCGCCCCTGCCTCGTGGGCCCCCTGGTGCTCCACCGACCTCAACTCCAACTTTATATATTCATGTTCGGGGAGAAAAAAATCAGAGAGAAAGATTCATCGCGTTTTACGATACGGAGCCGCCGCCAAGCCCTAAACTCTCTCGGGAGGGCTAATTTGGAGTCCGTTCGGGGCTCCGGAGAGGGGAATTCGTCGCCGTCGTCATCATCAACCATCCTGCATCACCAATTTCATGATGCTCACCGCCGTGCGTGAGTAATTATATCGTAGGCTTGCTAGAAGGTGATGGGTTGGATGAGATTTATCATGTAATCGAGTTAGATTTGTTAGGGTTTGATCCCTAGTATCCACTATGTTCTGAGATTGATGTTGCTATGACTTTGCTATGCTTAATGCTTGTCACTAGGGCCCGAGTGCCATGATTTCAGATCTGAACCTATTATGTTTTCATTAATATATGTGAGTTCTTGATCCTATCTTGCAAGTCTATAGTCACCTACTATGTGTTATGATCCGGCAACCCCGAAGTGACAATAATCGGGACCACTCCAGGTGATGACCGTAGTTTGAGGAGTTCATGTATTCACTATGTGTTAATGCTTTGGTCCGGTACTCTATTAAAAGGAGGCCTTAATATCCCATAGTTTCCATTAGGACCCCGCTGGCACGGGAGGGTAGGACAAAAGATGTCATGCAAGTTCTTTTCCATAAGCACGTATGACTATATTCGGAATACATGCCTACATTACATTGATGAATTGGAGCTAGTTCTATATCACCCTATGTTATGACTGTTACATGATGAATCACATCCGTCATAATTCTCCATCACCGATCCAATGCCTACGAGCTTTTCACATATTGTTCTTCGCTTATTTACTTTTCCGTTGCTACCGTTACAATCACTACAAAGCCCAAAAATATTACTTTTGCTACCATTACCGTTACTATCATACTACTTTGCTACTAAATACTTTGTTGCAGATATTAAGTTATCCAGGTGTGGTTGAATTGACAACTCAATTGCTAATACTTGAGAATATTCTTTGGCTCCCCTTGTGTCGAATCAATAAATTTGGGTTGAATACTCTACCCTCAAAAACTGTTGCGATCCCCTATACTTGTGGGTTATCAGACAACCCCAAAGTCCTGTCTTGGTTTAGTGTTCGAGTTACTGGCCACTACCGCTGACACAAGCTATTCAAACTCACTGTCTGAATCAGTTTGGTTTCTTGAGTCTCAACTACAAGCTGAAAGACATCGATCAATTGTGCTGCGACAAAAAGTGGAAGGACCGCAGAAGTCCCTAGAGCATTCAGATGCAAACTTTCTGGTGCAACAGCAAGCTTTGGAGGATTTTGGCGCCACACAGGACAAAGCTAATAAGTGCTAAGCTTATTGCCAGCATGGTGGATACCCAGGATAACGTTTCTTGAGCTCTTCTGAAGTTGTTTCAGTTATGGACTTGTTTTGCTGTCGCGTTTATTTGCACTGGTGGCCAATTTTGACGGCCAGTGTATGTAATATGCAACTTTGTTCCTTATATTTGCACTGGTGGAGAACTTTGATGCCCAGTGGATGTAATATGTGTAATAGTTGTAATAGGCTAGTGTTAGTTGCTTGCTTATTTATTTCCTTATTGTCTTGTTTAGTTGTTTGCTTGTAGTCACTGCAGTTCTTTTTCCGCGTTTTTCTAGTTGCCACATTAACCTATTTTTGGTAACTAGGCCAGAATAATCATGGCAACACACGGGCCGTACGATCCGTGGGCCTTCTACGGGCCGTACGATCCATGGGCCATGTACGGGCCGTGTGATCCATGGGCCTCGTACGGGCCGTATGATCCATGGGCCTTGTACGGGTCGTATGATCGATGGGCCTTCTACGGGCCGTATGATCTAGGCCTTCTATGGGCCGTAGGATCCATGGGCCTTCTACGGGGCGTATAATCATTTCGTCGAACATGGGCCTTACTATTCGTGGACCATAATGGGTCGTTAATAGGCCGTATTTGATAACGCTATGAAAACAGCCCAACGTGTTAACGGGCCACAAACGGGTCGAATGTAACCACGGGCTGAATTTGGCCCACAAACGGAATAGACCAGTAATGGACCGTAACTAATCGAATTCTAGAAATGAGCCAAAGAATAAATGGGCCCTTAGAAGGCCGAAAGTTAACACGGGCTGGAAACGGCCGACGGAATAATGGGCCGTTAATGGGTATAAAGCGATACACTATTCATTATGGGCCAGTTTCATCTTGGGCCTTTAATGGGCCCAGAGTTACAAAGGGTCTCATATGGGCCTAAAGACATCATGGGCCATACATGGGCCGGAAGTTACGATGGGCTGGAATCATATTGGACGGCCCAGATGAAGCTACTGGGCTTAATTCCGATAGGCCGTAATGGGCCGGGAGTTAGCTGGTCGTAAATGGGCTATATACGAACAGACCGTTAATAGGCTTTCCGTGGGCCGGCCCGTTACCATTTGACCAAGTCAAACGGGCCGGCCTTTTCAATAGAATGGGCCTCTGTTGGGCTGTGTCACGTGTCGACGTATCATAGGCGCTTCCTGTCCAATGAGTGGATGACATCTATCCCAACGGTGAGCCAACACGTGTTTCCTTTGGCCAATGAGAATTTTACACGTGGAAAATCCCCATTGGTCTGGGCTGTTAACGGGTTATCGGATCCAAAACCGGACCTGATAGCTTAACGGCGTCCCGTTACGGTGGCTGCCACGTGTCGGTCACCGTTGACGAAAACACTTCCATGACGCGCGATTTATCGGCATGGAAGTGGACACTTCCGTGATGATAATTTTGGTAATGTCATGGAAAACTTCTACGATAGCACAAGTATGACTATCTTGATTCTATCATAAAATTGTCATGGATGTACATGCATGACAGAAAATGTGACCTACTGTGACAAACACATATCATCACGGAAGTGTCTTTTTTTGTAGTGGAAAAAGGTATTAAAGCTGAGGATGTTAAAAATTTACCTCCTATTGAAGAAATACATGGTCTTAATACACCACCACTGCCTAAGGTGGTAGAGGTAAATTCTCTTATGAAGTTCAATGATAATGATAATTCTCACAATATGCATCCTAGTCAATGCCTTTATGAGTTTGAAAATTACATTAGAAAACAAGATCACTTCAATGCCAATGTTATGAAACAATTGAAATATTATTCTGATATGATTGCTCGCTTGAGTGACTTGTTATTTAGAATTTCAAATGATTTAGAGGTGTGGGAAAACATGCTTCTATGGTTCAAACTTAGTTAGGACAAGTTGCTAAATCACAAAGAGAATTACTTGATGAAATGAATCATAATATGCATAACTTTGCTGTTAGAGTTGCAACTAGAGGAGGTAAAATGACCCAGGAACCACTTTATCCTGAGGGACACCCAAAAAGAATTGAACAAGATTCACGAAGAAATAACACTAGTGCACCTAGTCCTTCTAAAAAGAAAAAGAAAAATGATAGGACTTTGCACACTTCTAGTGAACCTGAGATAGAAAAACCTCCTTGTAATGAAAATGAAACTTCTATCTCTAATGCTGAAACTCAATCTGGTAAAGAACACTTACCTAGTGATAATGGAAAAGATAATGATGAGGTTCATGAAGACTCTCAACCCAATGAAAAAGAACCAGACAATGATGTTGAGATAGAACCACCTGTTGATCTTGATAACCCACAACCTAAAAATAAAAGATATGACAAAAGAGACTTTGTTGCTAGAAAACACGGTAAAGAAAGAGAACTATGGGTTCAAAAACTATGCCTTTTCCACCCAAGTCTTTTTGCGTACTCGCTTGACTGATATCTTGAAAATGCCTCATTATGCAAAGTATATGAAAGACATCATCACAAATAAGAGAAAAATACCGGAAGATGAAATCTCCACTTTGCTTGCTAATTATACTTTCAAAGATGGAGTACCTAAAAGACTTGGAGATCCGGGAATACCAACTATACCTTGCTCCATCAAAAAGAATTATGTGAAAACTGCTTTGTGTGATTAGGAGGTGGTGTTACTGTTATGCCTTTCTCTTTATATAAAAGACTTGACTTGAATAAACTCAAACCTACTGAAATATATTTGCAAATGGCTGATAAATCAACTCCCATACCTATCGGTATCTGTCAGGATGTGCCCTTTGTTGTTGTTGTTGCTAATATTACTATTTTGACTGACTTTGTTATACTTGAGATGCCCGAGGATGACAACATGTCGGTTATCCTTGGTAGACCCTTCTTGAATACTGCAGGGGCTATTGTTGATTGCAATAAAAGCAAGGTCACTTTTCATATTAATGGCAATGAGCATATGGTGCACTTTCCGAAGAAACAATTCCAAGTGAATGGTATTAATGTTATTGAAAAATCTCCGACAATCACTATTGGAAGTTTTCAAATACCTCTAACTACTGTCAAAAAGAAATATGAAATACTTATTGTTGGGGAAATGCATATCCCCATTGAGGTAAATTAGTGATTTACGAAAGTTCTTCGGTTTCATGCTAATCGAAAGTGGTTGTTAATAAGACCTGATCAACCTTATTAATGGATCATTTTTGAACGGTATGAAGTTGATGAATTTAGTAAGCACTACCTTCCGTCCTTACCATTTATTTTCTGTTTTTATTAGTTAAATAAAATAAAATGCCATGTTTTGTCTGTTTTCTGAAAAATGACCCAAAAATAAAATTTCTCATAATGCCCTGAAAATTTTATATGATTTTTCCTGAATATTTAAGAATTTTTGGTGCAAATAATACCAGAGGGAGGTCCACCAGGTGGGCACAACCCACCTGGGTGCGCCCTGGTGGGTTGTGGTCCCCACGTGGGCCCCCTCACTTATCTCTATAGCCCACATCATCACTCACCTCCAGAAAAAAAATCCCCATTGCACTCTTTCCCGTGTTCTTGAGCTCAAACCCGCGGATTTCGATCTATTTGCTCGAAGCTCCGTTTCTGAAACTGTTTTGGGGGATTGTTGCTTGGTATGTGACTCAATCATTTGTCCAATTAGTTATTGTTTTAGTGGTTTATACTTTGAATTAGCTCCTCTTGGTGCTGCTGTAGATGTGTTTGCATGTTGAATTCTTAGTGTTCTAAGTAGTTTAAATGCTTGCTATGGCCCCTATGCATCCCTATGAGTAGTTGCTATCAATCTTGTAAAGTTTTGTTGAAATTTTTTTGCCACTCCAAAAAATTTATTTTCAGGAAATTGTACGCGGACATGAATATCTTCAGAAAGTTTGGTTCTAAGAAGAACTCCAAGGGTGTTATTGGGGAGTCTTCTGACAATGATCTCCACCCTCGAAGGTTGGCGGAGGTACGGCCGTGCGAATGGCCGCACACCCCGTTCCTGCAAGAGACTGGAATTCATGGGGAGTTCATGTAATTCATTGCCAATGCCGGCCTCACTGACTTCATCGCAGATGAGTGTGACCAGCACCAAATCCTCACGAACATCTTTGTTCAAAGCTTTACTTTCTTGCCTAGAAATAATCCTCCTGAAGTGAGCTTTGACTTATATGCTGAAAACCATCAGATATCACTTCCTGAATTTTGTGACATATGCTTGATCCCTTCTGATGGGAGCTTGGCTGAGCCTAGGCCAGCCAAGTTTGTGGATTTCTGTCGCACTTTGACAGTGGGTGATGAGAGAAGAGTGTCAGCCATCACTGTCCCTGGCTTACATTTTCCTGCTGTTCGTTACTTTGCACTTTTTATTACCAAATGCTTGCTTGCTAGGGAGAAGGTGGGTGCACTTAGTACACCGGACCTTGCTGTTTTACGTCGTGCGCTTGAGGGCGACAACATGTATAGATTGGGAGCTATCGTGGCTCGTCGCCTGCACCTTAATAAATCCCAGGGCAAAATACATGGTGGGATTTTTGCTACTCAGTTGGCAGCTCACTTCGAGGTTGAGATACGCCCCCATGATTTCCCTCTTACCGCAGTTTACCTAGACCGAGCAGCCATGGATCACCATCACTTTCTTGCACATGATCGTCCTGATATTGCCATTCCTTATAACCTCACTACTGGAATTTTCTTATTTGCCGTCTGCCTATTCTTTGCCGTCTGCTGGCGGACGACAAAGAAGGTCTTTGCCGTCAGCTTGCAAAAAATGGACGGCAAAGAACTGGCTGATGGCAAAGAATGTCTTTGCCATCAGCCAATTCTTTGCCGTCTCCTAGCGGACAGCAAAGAATCTTTGCCGTCAGCTGGCGGACGGCAAAGAGAGAGGTGGGCTCCACTAACGAGCTGTTTAGAAAAAAACCTAACGGCCGCCTCTTTGCCGTCTGCTAGCAGAGGGCAAAGAGCAAAAAAGCGGACGACAAAGGGGGGCAGACGGCAAAGAGATAACATAACTAACGGCCGTCCCCCCACCCCGCTCCCTCTCTCTCTCTCTCTCTCTCTCTCTCTCTCTCTCTCTCTCTCTCTCTCTCTCTCTCTCTTTCTGTGCTCCCCACCCCGACGATCACCGCCACCCGCCGCCGCCCCCGCCACCAGCCACCCGCCGCCGCCACCCGCCCACCCACCGCCTCTCGCCACGTCGCCCCGGCCACCCGCCGCCCCCTTGCCCCGTCGCCCCACCACCCGCCGCCGCCCCCTCGCCTCGTCGCCTCGCACCCCTCCCCTGCAGCGCCCCTTCCACGTCGGCCAGCCGCCCCCTCCCCTCCCCTGCGTGGCCGTCCCCGCCCCGTCTCGCCGCAGCCTCCCCCACCACCGGGCCGCTGCCACCCCCACCCGCAGCGGCCTCCCCCTGCACCAGGCCGCCGCTGCCCCCACCCGCCGCGGACTCCCCTCCACAGGGCCGCCGCGGCCTTCCCCTCCACCGGGCCGCCGCCTCCACCTCCACCGGCGATCCCCTGCGCAGGTGAGTGATCTTCCCCCTCTTTTAGTTTAGTTTGTTTTAGTTTAGTTTCTTTTAGTTTCTTTTAGTTAATTTAGTTTCTGTTTTAGTTATAGGTTTACTTTAGTTTTAGTTTCAGTTTAGTTTTAGTTTTATTTTTAGTTTAGTTTATTTTAGATTAGGTTTAGTTTTAGTTTAGAAGAATAAGAAGAGTAGAAGGAGGACGAGGAGGGAGGAAGAGGTGGAGGGAGAAGAAGAAAGAAAAGAAGAAGATGATGATGAAGAAGAAGAAGAAGAAGAAGAAGAAGAAGAAGAAGAGGAAGAAAGAAGAGGAAGAGGAAGAGGAGGAGGGAGGAAGAGGAGGAGAAGAAGAAGAAGAAGAAAAGAAGAAGAAGAAGAAGAAGAAGAGGAAAAAGGAGAAGAGGAAGAAGAAGAAGAAGAAGAAGAAGAAGAAGAAGAAGAAGAAGAAGAAGAAGAAGAAGAAGAAGAAGAAAAGAAGAAGAGAAGAAGAAGAAAAGGAAAAAATAGGAAAGAAGAAGAAGAAGAAGAAGAAGAAGAAGAAGAAGAAGAAGAAGAAGAAGAAGAAGAAGAAGAAGAAGAAGAAGAAGAAGAAAAGAAGAAGAGAAGAAGAAGAAAAGGAAAAAATAGGAAAAAAAGAAGAAGAAGAAGAAGAAGAAGAAGAAGAAGAAGAAGAAGAAGAAGAAGAAGAAGAAGAAGAAGAAGAAGAAGAAGAAGAAGAAAAAGATACCCTGACACCCCGACACCCCGACCCCGACACCCCGACACACTGACACCCCAACCCCGACACCCTGACAGCCTGACACCACACCCCGACCCACACCCCGACCCCGACCCCGACACCCTGACCCCGACACGCCACCCCGACTCCCCGGCACGACACCCCGACCCGCGACCCCCGACACCCTGACACCACACCCCGACCCCGACCCCGACCACCCCGACACCCCGACCCCGAAACAGCACCCCGACCCCAACACGGCACCCCGACCCCGACACGACACCCACGACACCAGAGGCCGACGGGGTCATATATTTGTGAATTATGAGTTAGGTCATATATTTTTCGATTTTTTTATGAAAAACATCATATATAATTGTGTTGATCGGGTAGATTTAAATGTGTAGTTGTTTCATCGCTGTGAGGTTTGGTGTTCGACGACCTCCCCGTGCGTTTGACGAGCTCTGCCCCTTCGTTCGTGGGTGAGCACAAATGACATGTCCTCCTCCCCCCTTAATTATTTGCTCTGTTTCGGTGTTCATGCCGATGAAACTTGATAGCTAGCTATATATCTGTCTTGAATCATCAGTATGCGTAACCAATATGTGTCTCCCGTTCTAAAGCCTTATAGTTATAAATATGCATGCATTTGCATATTTATAACCGTGATTCTTTCGAATTGTCCAACGCTATCCGTGGACAGCCTAAGTATGTGTAGATTGGGTTCGTTTTCCCATATGCTTTGCTCCGGATCCGACGCATAAATTTCGTCAGTGCCTCCCCTGTTGTTCTCCGGGTACACATCCTCTCTGTTTATTGCAGAGACGTGTATCAGGAGAACAGCGGGGAGGTGCTGCCGAAATTCTGCGTCGTATCCGGAGTATAGCATGGGAAAATGAACCCAATCTACACATACTCGGGTGGGATTAGGACCTATCATTACCTATTAGAGTGTAGGTTGCATGGACGTAATAAAATTGACAAAGTAGATCAACTAATGAATATATACGTGGTGAATTATATATATATATATATATATATATATATATATATATATATATATATATATATTTGTTGTGTGTCCAGTAGCTCTGAAAGTCAAGACGAGTGATCGTGCGTGGATGTACACCGGTCACACTGGTCAGAACAAATGGAGCACTGAATGGTTCACAAAAACCAAGGGGTTTGTGCAAGCCGCATTTGCAAATGGCCAGAGGAAAACCTGATGCCCCTATTTACGGTGCGGCAATTGGGAAAAGAGGACAGAGGCTGAAATGAGCAAACACCTGCAGAAGAGTGGTTTTACGCCCGATTATACGGTGTGGACATATCATGGTGAGTCTGCCCAACGTGACCGAGCTGAGGTGGATCATCGTCGCACCGATGAGCATGGTACCGGGATGGAAAACATGGTCCAAGACTTCGATGATGCTCGGGATTCGGACGAGGAGATGGAGGAATCTGCAAAGGCCTTCAATGAAATGTTGGAGTCTTCAAAACGTCCGCTCCACGAGCACACTGAGCTTTGTCAGTTGGATGCCATCTCACAAGTATTGGCTCTGAAGGCTCAGTTCAACTTGGGCAGAGAATGCTACGACGCAATGATGACAGTATTTGGATGCTTTCTACCCAAAGGCCAAGTAATGCCTCCAAACCTGTACCAGTCGGAGAAAATCCTCCATGCACTGAAGATGCCCTATGAGAAGATACATGCCTGTGAGAAAGGATGTGTCTTATTTAGGCTTGACTATGCGGACTTGAACTATTGTCCCATTTGCACGTCTTCCAGGTATGTTGTGGTAGACAACGGTATGGGTGAGAAGACACAGACCAAAATCCCCGTTAGTGTTTCGGTATATGCCAATCGTACCAAGACTTCAACGTCTTTTCAAGGTCGAAGAGACGGCCAGACAGATGACATGGCACAAAACGGGCAAAAGAACCGAACTAGATGCAGATGGGAATCTGATGATCGTACACACATCAGATGGTGTTGCGTGGAAAAAGTTTGATGAAATACATGCTGACAAAGCGGCAGATCCGAGGCATCCTCGAGTCGGCATCAACACGGATGGGTTCAGTGTGTTAGGTCTGATGGCAGCCCAATACAGTTGTTGGCCCGTATTTGTCTTTCCACTCAATCTCCCCCCCCGGACAGATTATGCAAAGAAAGAACATTTTCCTGACGTTGATAATTCCAGGGCCCAACTATCCGGGGAAAAATATGAATGTGTACATGCAGCCGCTTAAGGACGAATTGCAAGAAGCCTGGGATAATGGGTTCAAGACATACGACGCCTATAGCAAACGAAACTTCATAATGCGTGTTTGGTACATGTAGTCGACGCATGACTTGCCAGCGTATGCGCTATTCGTTGGCTGGTGTGTGCATGGAAGGTTCCCGTGCCCCACATGCAAGGGATCTCTTGAGTTTCGTTGGCTTCAGGCCGGTCGCAAGTTTTCTTGCTTCGACATGCATAGACAGTTCCTGGATCCTCGCCATAAGTTCAGGAAAGACAAGAAGAACTTCATCAGAGGTAGAGTTGTCAAAAACTCTGCACCACCTGCGTTGACAGGCCAACATACCCTGGATCAGTTAAACGCTCCCGAGCCAGATCCAGAGCGTCCAGGGTACTTCAAGGGGTATAATTCTAAGCACGCCTGGACTCACAAGACATGCTTATGGGATCTGCCTTACTTCAAAGACCTCCTTTGCCCACACAACATCGACGTGATGCACACTCAGAAGAATATCGCCGAGGCACTTTTTGGTACATTGTTCGGCATAGATGGGAAGTCAAAGGATAATATTAAGGCTAGAGTCGATCTGGAGGCGCTATGTGATAGGCCGTTACAAAACATGAAAGAACCGAAAGGAAAGCAGAACTGGACAAAGCCAAAGGCATGGTTCAATCTTGGAAGGCCAGCTATGAGGGAAATTATCTTGTGGGTGAAAATGCAGTTGATGTTCCCCGATGGGTATGCAGGGAATCTAAAGAGGGGAGCAAGTCTTGATAAATTGAAGATATTTGGTCTCAAGAGTCATGATTGGCACATATGGATTGAGCGGGTTGGCGTGGCTTCATCCCTGAGGATGAATGGCTAGTACTGGCAGAACTCAGCTATTTCTTTCGTGTTCTTTGTGCGAAAGAACTATCGCCTGGCGTGCTAAAAGAAATGGAAGAGTTGGCGCCAGAGTTAATCTGCAAGTTAGAGAAGATATTTCCACCGGGCTTCTTTAATCCAATGCAGCATTTGATTTTGCATCTCCCGACCGAGGCAAGATTGGGGGGGCCGTGCAAAATCATTGGTGCTACCCAACTGAGAGGATGCAGAAGACGCTTCGACAAAAATGTAAAAATAAACGTAGAATTGAAGCATCGATGGCTGAGGCATTCATCACTGAGGAGGCGGCAAACTTCATGAAAGCACACTACGAAGCCAAAAATCGTCATTTGCATAATCCGAAGCCTCGGTACAATGCTGATGAACCTCAAAAGGGTGGATCCAACCTCAGCCTATTCAAAGGGAATCTCGCACCAACAAGTGGTTCGAAAGCAGTATCTTTGGATAACGAAGAATGGCGGACCATTACGTTGTATATCTTCAACAACCTGATAGAAGTGCGGCCGTACATCGAGTAAGTTCTCGGTACATTGTTTCGCAACTTCTATTTCATTTGAACCGCTCTTATTCCTGGATATTTCATACAGTCGATATGTCGCCATATTCTCGTATGGAGCGGTGATCCAAAAGGATTCCGTCGAAGAGTATGAGCTTCTTGCAAAGCAAGGAGGCGGCTATCCCGGTTTCATCTCTTGGTTCAAACAAACGGTAATATCTATTAGACCATTTCATTTCATTCGCTAATTTCTGCCTAATGCAACAATCCTTTCGTATTAAACTTGTAGGCTAATTCAGAGTCTATGGATGCCGAATTGAGACAAGTCGCTAATGGTTTTGACTATAAGGTCCGTTCATTTGACAAATACAACATCAACGGGTATTGTTTTCATACCTATGGCAAAGAGCTATCTATGGCCGACCGACAGTCTACAAATTGTTGTGTATCTGCTATCGGCGAAGGAGGTATCGAGTATTATGGGAGAGTTGAAGCAATTTATGAACTTCTATTCTATGGTGACAACCCACCGAATGTCGTACTCTTCAAATGTTATTGGTTTCAGCCGAAGGAGACTAGAAGGACTCATGAACATATAGGGCTAGTTGAAATCAAACAAAGCACCCATTTAGATGTTCCTGATGTCTATACTACGGCTCAACAGGCGACCCAAGTATTCTATCTACCGTGGGCCTGCCAAACTAATCCAAATCTGAAAGGTTGGGATGTCGTTTATGAAGTGCCGACACGTGCTAGACTATCTCCCCCAAAGGAAGAGGATTATGAACCTCACATTAACCCAGACACATATGAAGGAGAATTCTTCCAAGAGACACGTCTTTCCAAAAAGCGTTTCAAGAACCGCTATACTTCACCCCAAAACATTGAAGTAGACAGCGATAGTGAATCCGACATCAACCCAGAGGAGGAACAAGAAGAGGTTACTGTTGCGGATGACCTGTCAATGCTTGACCGATTACGTCAAGGTGGCCTTCCACATGTTGATGCCAGTGAACCCTATGAGCCCGTCATTGATTATAGTGATGATGATGATTATGCATTTATTGATGATAGTGATCGAGATTATTAGTAGTGTCAGGTATTCAATTTTTTTATGTTGTACTTGATGATGATACACTTAAGTGATATAAATATTATTATTCATGTTGGTATTTTTTTATGTTGTACTAATTTCGTTTACTCTTTAATTTGTCATGGCAGGTGTTGAAAGATGGTGGGCGCTGGTAAGTTTCTTCTAGTGTTTTGCTTAACAAATGCATAAAGACCTAGACTTAGCCTTATTTCCTCCAATATGCTTACCACAATGACCTAGAGTTAGCTTCTTTTCCTCCAAAATGACTTAATAAGCTTACTGACCTCCAAAACCATCCATTTTACCTAAGTTAGCTCTAAAACGATCTATACTTAGCTTTGTTTCCTCCAAAATGACATAAGTTAGCTCTAGTATGCTTAGTTAACTAGGTTTGCTCAATAATGACATGTACTTAGCTTACTTATGTCAAAAATGGCATAATTAGCTTAGTTAGCTCATAAACAATCCATTTTACCTAAGTTAGCTCTAAAATGACCCATTATACCTTAGTTAGCTCATAAATGATCCATTTTACCCAAGTTAGCTCTAAATGACCCATTTTTACCTAGACTAACTCCAAAATGATCCATTTTACCTATGTTAGCTCTAAAATGACCCATTTTACCTAGGTTAGCTCCAAAATGACCCATCTTACCTAGGTTAGCTCCAAAATGATGCATTTTACCCAAGTTAGCTCTAAAATGACCCATTTTACCTAGATTAGCTCATAAACGATCCATTTCACCTAGGTTAGCTCACAAACGATCCATTTTACCTAGTTTAGCTCCAAAATGACCCATCACACCTAGGTTAGCTCTAAAATGATGCATTTTACCAAAGTTAGCTCATAAACGATCTATTTCACCTAGGTTAGCTCATAAACGATCCATTTCACCTAACTTAGCTAAAAAACGATCCATTTCACCTAGGTTAGCTCCAAAATGACCCATCTTACCTAGGTTAGCTCTAAAATGAAGCATTATACCTAAGTTAGCTCATAAACGATCTATTTCACCTAGGTTAGCTCATAAATGATCCATTTCAACTAAGTTAGCTCATAAATGATCCATTTCACCTAAGTTAGCTCATAAATGGCATATACTTCTTCTTCTAATCACCTTTTTCTAAATTTCTTATTTGCGTTTTTGCAGATTTCATTCACTTCACGGAAGCTAGCTTGCTATGATGGAGTGCTTGTTTTTTCTTTCATTCTCCTCTAGTATTCTTCTAGCTTGCTATGATGGAACTTGCTATCTTGATGAAACTTTGCATTGTAATATGTATGGATGGAACAATGTGTATGTGCAACTTGCTATGTATGAATGGATGGAACTATATATGTATGCACGATGAAACTTATGTGCTGGATATGTCATATGTTTGCTGTTAAATAGCCCTGTGAAATATATATATATATATATTTCATATATTTGCTGTGAAAATTAATGGATTAAAAAAATACAGAAAAAAGAGGCACCTTTGCCGTCAACCGCTGATGGCAAAGGCGGCTTTGCCGTCTGCCGCGGACGGCAAAGAAGCCACGCGACGGCCACCTGTGCTCCCTGGGAGCTGACCCATTTGGTCAGTTTGCCTACAACGGAGGACAGCAAAGGCTTTGCCTACAGTGGCAGACGGCAAAGGCTTGTCCCGCAGTGACGTCCAGCTGACGTCATTCGGCGGACGGCAAAGGCCGGATGCTCTTTGCCGTCAGCGGCGGACGGCAAAGGCTGCCGCTACCCGCCTAACGGACTAGCAGCACATTTATTGTCGTCGGATTTCTTTGCCGTCAGCCGCTGATGGCAAAGGCCCCTTTGCCGTCCGCTTCAGAAAGCAGACGGCAAAGAAGCTCTTTACCGTAGCCTACTTTGCCGGAGCCTTTTGCCGTCCGCGGCAGACGGCAAAGTAGTTGATTCCTGTAGTGCCTGGTCTATAGCATTAGAACTTGTGATGTTATCCCCTTGCCTGCAACTGCTTTGTTTGATTATGTTGCCACGGGTGGATATAGGATTATGCCTGCAGACATCATCGCCCATTGGAATGCTCACGCTGCTGCAGAAGCTGCACAAGTACCTCCACAGTGGGATGAGTGGACGGCCGCTCCTCAGGATCCCTACTACCCTCCAGGCTACTGATCGATTACCAACTTAGGCCAAAAGCCTAAGCTTGGGGGAGTACGCGTTCTCACCGACTTTACATTCATGTTCATTCATACCACTTGTCGGTGTTCACACTTTTTCATTGTATAATCCATGCTTAGATTTATTTTCTTGCTTTCTTCTCGTGTGTTTGAAAAACCTTAGAAAAACCAAAAAAATTAGTTGTAGTAATTTACTTTCTATGCATGCTTAGTAGTAGCACTAAGTAGAAAATCCAAAAAGATTTTCTTGTTCTTCTTTTGCGTGTTGGGAGCTTTCCCGTGTAAATAGTTTTTCTCCGTTTTGCTTTTTTATTTTGCTTATTGAAGAAAACCAAAAACTCCAAAATATTTCAGTGTGTTTCTCTGAATTTCTTTTCTTTTAATTTGAGTTGTACCGAGGAGAATACCATGATGAAAATGTTGAGTGGCTCTCATATGAATAATTTTTGAACTAATAAAGAGCCCAGTTTACTTTGTCTTCTCATGTTGAATAAAATGTTTGGAGATTCCAGCTTAGTCCATGGCGCTCTTGCACTTATTATTATTTTCATATCATTCGGTCGTGCAAGTGAAAGGAAATAATGACGACATTCGATGATTTGGCCATGGCAAAGAGAAACTGGTATGAACTCGACTTGTTCTGTCTGT
Source organism: Aegilops tauschii subsp. strangulata (assembly GCF_002575655.3). NCBI lineage: Eukaryota > Viridiplantae > Streptophyta > Magnoliopsida > Poales > Poaceae > Aegilops > Aegilops tauschii. The sequence goes on along the minus strand of NC_053036.3, from coordinate 74,728,885 downwards.
GTAAATATGTTTAACCTAGTATACAGGCTTCAGCCCATTATGATTAAACATGTTTGCAATGAAAATTAGAGATTTTAGTTTCTCATGCCATGCATAAGTAGCTGGGAGTTGATAATGATTTATCTTGGATATCAACATAGCGTTAAAATGATTGTGATGTAGTATGATGATATGGTATCCTCCTCTGAATGTTCGAGTGGCTTGACTTGGTACATGTTCATGCATGTAGTTGAATCAAAACCAACATAGCATCTATGATATTTATGTTCATGGTGTTCATATCCTACTCATGCTAGTGTCCAATGTTACTTATGCATAATGCATGGTTATGATCGTTGTTGCTCTCTAGCTGGCCGCTTCTCAATCTAAATTGCTAGCCTTCGCCTATACTAAGTGGGAATTATGCTTGTACATCAAAAACCTTGAACCCAAAGTTATTCCACATGAGTCCACCATACCTACCTATATACAGTATTGCCCTGCCGTCCTAAGTAAATTTGCATGTGCCACCTCTAAAAACTTCTAAAAAAATATCTGTTTTGTGTGCCTGGATCGTTCATGGAACGACAGGAGGTGGCGGTATATTCCATGCTAAGCGGGTTATTCTCAGGTCGAGTGTTTATTCACTCACCATCACACGAGGAAATCGGCGGTAATAGGGATGCCCAATCCCAAACTGAAACATGAAAAAGAGTTCATCTCTGAAATAATCAAACAAAAACTCCCAATGGAGTCAAAACCTTTACTTTTATCGCTTGGGAACCGCCACTAGAGTGCTTAGCATGAAAGATGTTGATAACTAATAGTTGTGAAGTGAATAAGAAGGGTGCATGTCACAAAATATCATTTATCTCTGTTTTAAAAATTAAGCACTGGCACCTCTGCAAATCACTGCTTCGCTCTGTGAAGGGACTATCTATTTACTTTTATGTTGTGTCACCACCTCCTAAACACAAGCGCCAGAAACTACGTAGAGCACAGTTGTCGTGATTTATGCATTGTGTGTAGCTAACATTGGGTGCATCATGACTGGATCTTTTCTACCATGAATTACAATGTTTAGTCGCTGCTTGAACTTTGGAGGTGCTCTGCATTTATGTTTTGTGATCTCAGAAAGGGCTAGCGAGATACCACTATTGTCATATTATATCATGGTTGTTTTGCCAACGTGTTGCCGTTTCAGATATCTTATTATTGCTCGATGAGTCATTATAATCTTTAAGAGTTATTGTTGACATGGTTAGTTATAATGTTGGCTGAAAACCTAGGTGTTGTTTAAGCTTATTTATGCAAACAAGAGAAAAAGAGTTCGTAAAAGTTTTTCTTTCTCACTTTCAGTTTATCAACTGAATTGCTTGAGGACAAGCAAAGGTTTAAGCTTGGGGAAGTTGATACGTCTCCAACGTATCTACTTTTTCTCATGCTTTTCCTCTTGTTTTGGACTCTAATTTGCATGATTTGAATGAAACTAACCCCGGACTGACGTTGTTTTCAGCAGAACTACCATGGTGTTGTTTTTGTGTGCAGAAATAAAACTTCTCGGAATGGAATGAAACTTTGCGAGGATTTTTTTATGGAATAAAAGAGAAGACCCACCAGAGAGGGGCCCCTGGATGGGCACAACCCACCAGGGCGCGCCCCCCTCTCCTGGCGCGCCCAGGTGGGTTGTACCCACCTGGTGACCCCGCTGACGACCCCCTGATACTATAAAATCACATATTTCCAGAAAAAATCAGGGAGAATGAATTATCATGATCCATGAGACGAAGCCACCGCCAAGCCCTGTTCTTCCTCGGGAGGGCAGATCTGGAGTCCGTTTGGGGCTCCGGAGAGGGGATCTTCGTTCTTCGTCATCACCAACCCATCTCCATCGCCAATTCCATGATGCTCCCCACCGGGAGTGAGTAATTCCTTCGTAGGCTCGCTAGTCGGTGAGGAGTTGGATGAGATTCATCATGTAATCAAGTTAGTTTTGTTAGGGCCTGATCCGTAGTATCCACTATGTTCTTAGATTGATGTTGCTATGACTTTGCTATGCTTAATGCTTGTCACTTTGGGACCAGGTGCCATGAACTCAGATCTGAACCGTTTATGAATTCATCATTATATCCATGTTTTAGATCCGATCTTGCAAGTCATAGTCACCTATTACGGTTATGATCCGACAACCCCCGAGTGACAACTACCGGGCCCACTCTCGGTGATGACCGTAGTTTGAGGAGTTCAGGTATTCACTATGTGTTAATGCTTTGTTCCGGTTCTCTATTAAAAGGAGGCCTTAATATCCCTTAGTTTCCAATATGGACCCCGCTGCCACGTATGACTATTTACGGAATACATGCCTACATTATATCGATGAACTGGAGCTAGTGCCGTATCGCCCTAGGTTATAACTGTCTCATGATGAATATCATCCAACAAGCCACCGATCCAATGCCTACAAATTTATTTATATTGATCTTGCTACAAAATTACTGCTATCACTGTTACTGTTACCATTGCTGCTGTCACTACTATCAAAACTATCATATTGTTGTGCTACCGATTAATTGCTGCAGATAATTAATCTCCAGGTGTGGTTGAATTGACAACTCAGCTGCTAATACCTTCAAATATTCTTTGGCTCCCCTTGTGTCGAATCTATAAATTTGGGTTAAATACTTTACCCTCGAAAACTGTTGCGATCCCCTATACTTGTGGGTTATCACACATCCATCCAATCGAGGTGAACCCTGAATGTTGTATCAAGTGATGTAGATAAGCTTCCGATAGCAATGGACAGAACCCTTGATACTTCCTTGGTTTCTTCCACCCGGAAGCCTCCCCAACCATAGGGGCCAACCCCCTCAATGGTATGTTATGATCAATGTTGGGGATATCGCTTATCGGGAACTTATCAATTGACCCATGATGAGGGATAAATCAGCCAGTTTATCGGCATATTGTCCAATTTTTCGGCATATTGGCTGATTTATCTTATCGGCTAGACAACGGCAAACAATAAATCAGCGATCGGAAGACATCTTCAACAATGGTTATGATGACCTTTTAATTAACTTCATAAAAAATGACGTAGACTACATTTGAGTGAAGAGTGTTTACTAAATTAAGATTTATTGTTGGTTTTGAACTCATTGAGGAAATGCTATACTTTCATTAACTAGAAGTTTGGTTATCAAACTACCCATTTGGAAGGGGTGTGTCATGGTTTTTTCACGACATATGTCCTCGTGAAAGTACTTAGTCGTGAGGCCATCACCGCTTAGTAGTAGCTTGAATGGGGTTGGTCGGGGTCGAGAGACAAGAGTTTACCCAGGTTCGGCCCGTCATGGTGGACGTAAAAGCCTACTCCTCCTTGATTGCTATTGATGATGGTGCAACTTGGCTAACCTAGTACTCGATAGTGTGTCACCTAGTCTTTCTGCCTCAGGGGCTCCCCTTTATATACAGGTGGAGGCCCCGGGCTTACAACAGAGTCCGGGTCGTAGTACAAGATGTGCCCTAGTCAGTTTCCTTATGTCTTGTTTCCTAAGTAAAAGAACTATGGCGTCCTTATGACGATGAGCCGCCTCCTCAGGTGTTGGGCTGTGAACTGGCCCACTCTATGAGTCACCCTGCAGGCCTTGTGGTATTGATCGCCACAGCCCATCTCAAGTCTTGTTCTTCAGGCCAGCATTTGTATAACCCGACCCTAAACGGGCAGGTCATACTGTGGGGTTATATCCCCAACATTAGCCCCCAAATTTGACTTGAATTCATTCATGTCAATCGAGATTGATAATATTTCCGGGTCATCTCCTCCTTTGAATCTGCATCGTGGCCGTGTCATAGGTTCCGGCTAATGATACTTCACACTTGTCAGTATTTATCTTTTGAAGTATGAAGTCATCTTCTGGAATTTCAAGAGATCAAGCATGACATCACAGCGAATATTTTGTGAATATCTGTCAAGCCCGAAAATTGAGGCATCCCTTACTCAAAAAGTTATTGTGTCACCTCTATTCTCGCGCTTGCCCTGTCTCCTTCTCCTTTTCCTTATATACCCGAGGTGTCTACCCCTTCACTTTTACCACTTTGTCCTCTTGCTTCTTCTTCCTCGCACCTCAGCCTTCCGTGACCAGAGCTCCACCAACGTGCAACCATGATCTCTTCGGCGACGTTGACTGCTTCTTCTTCCTCACGCTAGCCACCGCCAAGGCTGCTGAAGATCATCCCGGGGTCGTCCACTGCATGCAGGTATGACTCATTTCCCCCTTTAGATCCGTAGCAATACCTCAACGTTCTTTGTGGCTCATCAATGTTCTTCAGTTCACATCACCATTACCTGCTATTTAGATTTAGATTCAAATGAAACATCCATAGAAATACTCCATTAAAGATAGCAACACCATTTTTGCATCTGGAAATTTCGTATCTTTGTTAGACTCCGTAAATAAGCTCGCCAATGCTTCCACTGTCCACCTTAGGTTTAGTGAATTCCTTTTTGTAACCGTTTTGTAGATCTGTAGTAGCAATCGTTTCAACAGAAACCTATTTCTGTCTAGCACTTAGCTGAAACCAAAACCAAAATAGGTCTTCAAGTAGGATGAGTCTCCCTATGCTTTGTCGGCTCATTATTGCATATCATAACTCACCTAGCTTGAATACCATAGTTGTCCCTTCATCTGACCGGCTCAATGTTTTGAATGACCGACCGCTCAATAATAGAATCGATATGTTGAACCGCCCTCTATAATCATAGTGACCTCATTATTTTGTCAGCTCATCATATAAACAAACTGGCGACTTATCACTCATAAGAAATGACCCGCCATTCATACTTTGTCTGCAGTTCTAGTCTTTAGGCGACTCATCATGGCAAGAACTGTGACGTGCAACTAGGCGAGGTCCCAAGTATCCACCCTCATTCTCAATGACCTCGTATCCCAAGGTATATTGCCGGCTCAAGATGTTGTTAGCTGGCAAGCATCAGAAGGAGAAAACCCCCCTCATCCTGATCAGGGAGAGGTTGTTATCTTTGTCGATCATCTTCAGAGGGGCTTCTCACCACCCGGCTCAAAATTCTTTAGGTATTTCCTTAACTTCTTTAACCTCCGTCCCCAAGATGTTGGTCCGAACTTGATGACCAACTTATGTCAGCGTCAAGTATTTTGTGAAGTCTATCTTCAGACGGAGCCAACTGTGATTCTCTTCTCGGAGTTTTTCTACATCAATCATCAAACCGAGTGCGCAAATTATTGGGGAACGTAGTAATTTCAAAAAAATTCCTACGCACATGCAGGATCATGGTGATGCATAGCAACGAGAGGGGAGAGTGTGTCCACGTACCCTCGTAGACCGAAAGCGGAAGCGTTGTGACAACGCGGTTGATGTAGTCGTACGTCTTCAGGATCCGACCGATCCAAGTACAGAATGTACGGCACCTCCGAGTTCAGCACACGTTCAGCTCGATGATGTCCCACGAACTCTTATCCATCAGAGCTTTGCGGGTGAGTTTCGTCAGCACGACGGCGTCATGGCGATGATGATGATGCTACCGATGCAGGGCTTCGCCTAAGCACCGCTACGATATGATCGAGGTGGATTATGGTGGAGGGGGGCACCGCACACGGCTAAGAGAGATCAATGATCAACTTGTGTGTCTATGGGGTGCCCCCTGGCCACGTATATAAAGGAGTGGAGGAGGGGGAGAGGGCCGGCCCCTATGGCGCGCACTGGAGGAGTCCTACTCCCACCGGGAGTAGGATTCCTCCCCTTCCAAGTAATAGGAGTACGAGACAAGGAAGGGGAAGAGAGAAGAGAAGGAAGGAGGGGGCGCCGCCCCTCCCCCTGGTCCAATTCGGACTAAGCCTTGGGGGAGCGCGCAGCCTCCTCTCTCTCTTTCCCCTAAAGCCCAATAAGGCCCATCTACTCCCCGGCGAATTCCCGTAACTCTCCGGTACTCCGAAAAATACCCGAATCACTCGGAACCTTTCCGATGTCCGAATATAGTCGTCCAATATATCGATCTTTACGTCTCGGCCATGTCGAGACTCCTCATCATGTCCCCGATCTCATCCGGGACTCCGAACTACCGTCGGTACATCAAAACACACAAACTCATATTACCGATCGTCACCGAACGTTAAGCGTGCGGACCCTACGGGTTCGAGAAATATGTAGACATGACTGAGACACGTCTCCGGTCAATAACCAATAGCGGAACCTGGATGCTCATATTGGCTCCTACATATTCTACGAAGATCTTTATCGGTCAAACCGCGTAACAACATATGTTGTTCCCTTTGTCATCGGTATGTTACTTGCCCGTTATTCGATCGTCGGTATCTTAATACCTAGTTCAATCTCGTTACCGGCAAGTCTCTTTACTCGTTCTGTAATACACCATCCCGTAACTAACTCATTAGTTGCATTGCTTGCAAGGCTTATAGTGATGTGTATTACCGAGTGGGCCCAGAGATACCTCTCCGACAATCGGAGTGACAAATCTAAATCTCGAAATATGCCAACTCAACAAGTACCTTCGGAGACACCTGTAAAGCACCTTTATAATCACCCAGTTACGTTGTGACGTTTGGTAGCACAGAAAGTGTTCCTCCGGTAAACGGGAGTTGCATAATCTCATAGTCATAGGAACATGTATAAGTCATGAAGAAAGCAATAGCAACATACTAAATGATCAAGTGCTAAGCTAACGGAATGGGTCAAGTCAATCACATCATTCTCCTAATGATGTGATCCCATTTATCAAATGACAACTCATGTCTATGGTTAGGAAACTTAACCATCTTTGATCAACGAGCTAGTCAAGTAGAGGCATACTAGTGACACTCTGTTTGTCTATGTATTCACACATGTATTATGTTTCCAGTTAATACAATTCTAGCATGAATAATAAACATTTATCATGAAATAAGGGAATAAATAATAAATTTATTATTGCCTCTAGGGCATATTTCCTTCAGTCTCCCACTTGCACTAGAGTCAATAATCTAGTTCACATCGCCATGTGATTTAACACCAATAGTTCACATCACCATGTGATTAACACCCATAGTTCACATCGTCATGTGACCAACACCCAAAGGGTTTACTAGAGTCAATAATCTAGTTCACATCGCTATGTGATTAACACCCGAAGAGTACTAAGGTGTGGTCATGTTTTGCTTGTGAGAGAAGTTTAGTCAACGGGTCTGCCACATTCAGTTCCGTATGTATTTTACAAATTTCTATGTCAACAATGCTCTGCACGGAGCTACTCTAGCTAATTGCTCCCACTTTAATATGCATCCAGATTGAGACTTAGAGTCATCTGGATCAGTGTCAAATTTTGCATCGACGTAACCCTTTACGACGAACCTTTTGTCATCTCCATAATCGAGAAATATATCCTTATTCCACTAAGGATAATTTTGACCGCTGTCCAGTGATCTACTCCTAGATCACTATTGTACTCCCTTTGCCAAACTCAGTGTAGGGTATACAATAGGTCTGGTACACAGCATGGCATACTTTATAGAACCTATGGCTGAGGCATAGGGAATGACTTTCATTCTCTCTCTATTTTCTGCCGTGGTCAGGCTTTGAGTCTTACTCAATTTCACACCTTGTAACACAGGCAAGAACTATTTCTTTGACTGTTGCATTTTGAACCACTTCAAAATCTTGTCAAGGTATGTACTCATTGAAAAAACTTATCAAGCGTCTTGATCTATCTCTATAGATCTTGATGTTCAAAATGTAAGCAGCTTCACCGAAGTCTTTCTTTGAAAAATTCCTTTCAAATACTCCTTTATGCTTTCCAGAAAATTCTACATTATTTCCGATCAACAATATGTCATTCACATATATTTATCAGAAATGTTGTAGTGCTCCCACTCACTTTCTTGTAAATACAAGCTTCACCGCAAGTCTATATAAAATTATATGCTTTGATCAACTCATCAAAGCGTATATTCCAACTCTGAGATGCTTGCACCAGTCCATAGATGGATCGCCGGAACTTGCACATTTTGCTTAGCACCTTTAGGATCGACAAAACCTTCTGGTTGCATCATATACAACTCTTCTTTAAGAAATCCATTAAGGAATGTAGTTTTGCCATCCATTTGCCAGATTTCATAAAATATGGTAATTTGCTAACATGATTCAGCAGACTTAAGCATCGCCTACGAGTGGGAAAATCTCATTGTAGTCAACATCTTGAACTTTGTCAAAAACCATTTTTGACAAGTTTAGCTTTGTAGATAGTAACACTACTATCAGCGTCCCTCTTCCTCTTGAAGATCCATTTATTTTCTATGACTTGCCGATCATCGAGCAAGTCAACCAAAGTCCACACTTTGTTCTCATACATGGATCCCATCTCAGATTTCATGGCCTCAAGCCATTTCATGAAATCTGGGCTCATCATCGCTTCCTCATAGTTCGTAGGTTCGTCATGGTCAAGTAACATGAACTCCAGAATAGGATTACCGTACCACTTTGGTGCGGAAAGTACTCTAGTTGACCTACGAGGTTCGGTAGTAACTTGGTCCGAAGTTACATGATCATCATCATTAGCTTCCTCACTAATTGGTGTAGGAGTCACAGGAACAGATTTCTGTGATGAACTCCTTTCCAATAAGGGAGCAGGTACAGTTACCTCATCAAGTTCTACTTTCCTCCCACTCACTTCTTTCGAGAGAAACTCCTTCTCTAGAAAGGATCCATTCTTAGCAACGAATGTCTTGCCTTCAGATCTATGATAGAAGGTGTACCCAACTGTCTCCTTTGGGTATCCTATGAAGACACATTTCTCCAATTTGGGTTTGAGTTTATCAGGATGAAACCTTTTCACATAAGCATCGCAACCCCAAACTTTAAGAAACGACAGCTTAGGTATCTTACTAAACCACAGTTCATACGGTGTCATCTCAACGGATTTAGATGGTGCCCTTTTTATCGTGAATGATGTTGTCTCTAATGCATAACCCCAAAACGATAGTGGTAGATCGGTAAGAGACATCATAGATCCCACCATATCTAATAAAGTACGGTTACGATGTTCGGACACACCGTTACGCAGTGGTGTTCCAGGTGGCGTGAGTTGCGAAACTATTCCGCATTCTTTCAAATGAAGACCAAACTCGTAACTCAAATATTCTCCTCCACGATCAGATCGTAGAAACTTTATTTTCTTGTTACGATGATTTTCCACTTCACTCTGAAATTCTTTGAACTTTTCAAATGTTTCAGACTTATGTTTCATCAAGTACATATATCCATATCTGCTCAAATCATCTGTGAAGGTCAGAAAATAACGATGCCCGCCGCGAGCCTCAACACTCATCGGATCGCATACATCAGTATGTATTATTTCCAATAAGTCAGTTGCTCGCTCCATTGTTCCGGAGAACGGAGTTTTAGTCATCTGGCCCATAAGGCATTGTTCGCAAGCATCAAGTGATTCATAATCAAGTGATTCCAAAATCCCATCAGCATGGAGTTTCTTCATGCGCTTTACACCAATATGACCTAAACGGCAGTGCCACAAATAAGTTGCACTATCATTATTAACTTTGCATCTTTTGGCTTCAATATTATGAATATGTGTATCACTACGATCGAGATCCAACAAACTATTTTCATTGGGTGTATGACCATCGAAGGTTTTATTCATGTAAACAGAACAACAATTATTCTTTGACTTTAAATGAATAACCGTATTGCAATAAACATGATCAACTCATATTCATGCTCAACGCAAACGCCAAATAACATTTATTTAGGTTTAACACTAATCCCGAAAGTATAGAGAGTGTGCGATGATGATCATATCAATCTTGGAACCACTTCCAACACACATCGTCACCTCGCCCTTAACTAGTTTATGTTCATTCTGCAACTCCTGTTCCGAGTTACTTCTCTTAGCAACTGAACCAGTATCAAATACCGAGGGATTGCTATAAACACTAGTAAAGTACACATCAATAACATGTATATCAAATATAACTTGTTCACTTTTCCATCCTTCTCATCCGCCAAATACTTGGGGTAGTTCCGCTTCCAGTGACCAGTCCCTTTGCAGTAGAAGCACTTTGTCTCAGGCTTAGGTCCAGACGTGGGCTTCTTCACATGAGCAGCAACTTTCTTGCCATTCTTCTTGAAGTTCCCCTTCTTCCCTTTGCCCTTTTTCTTGAAACTAGTGGTCTTGTCAATCAACACTTGATGTTTTTCTTGATTTCTACCTTCGCCGATTTTAGCATCGTGAAGAGCTTGGGAATTGTTTTCGTCATCCCTTGCATATTACAGTTCATCATGAAGTTCTAGTAACTTGGTGATAGTGACTAGAGAACTTTGTCAATTACTATCTTATCTGTAAGATTAACTCCCACTTGATTCAAGCAATTGTAGTACCCAGGCAATCTAAGTAAATGCTCACTGGTTGAGCTATTCTCCTCCATCTTGTAGGCAAAGTACTGTCAGAGGTCTCATACCTCTCGACACGGGCATGAGTATGAAATACCAATTTCAACTCTTGGAACATCTTACATGCTCCGTGGCGTTCAAAACATTTTTGAAGTCCCAGTTCTAAGCCGTAAAGCATGGTGTACTAAACTATCAAGTAGTGATCATACCGAGCTTTGTCAAACATTCATAACGTCTGCATCTGCTCCTGCAATTGGTCTGTCACCTAGCAGTGCATCAAGGACATAATTCTTCTGTGCAGCAATGAGGATAATCCTCAGATCACGGACCAAGTCTGCAACTTTGCTACTATCATCTTTCAACTTAGTTTTCTCTAGGAACATATCAAAAATAAACGGGGAGCTATATCGCGAGCTATTGATCTACAACATAGTTATGCAAATACTATCAGGACTAAGTTCATGATAAATTAAAGTTCAATTAATCATATTACTTAAGAACTCTCACTTAGATAGACATCCCTCTAATCATCTAAGTGATCACGTGATCCATATCAACTAAACCATGTCCGATCATCACGTGAGATGGAGTAGTTTTCAATGGTGAACATCACTATGTTGATCATATCTTCTATATGATTCACGCTCGGCCTTTCGGTCTCCAGTGTTCCGAGGCCATATCTGCATATGCTTGGCTCTTCAAGTTTAACCCGAGTATTCCGCATGTGCAAAACTGTCTTGCACCCGTTGTATTTGAACGTAGAGCTTATCACACCCGATCATCACGTGGTGTCTCAGCACGAAGAACTTTCGCAACGGTGCATACTCAGGGAGAACACCTATACCTCGAAATTTAGTGAGAGATCATCTTATAATGCTACCATCAATCTAAGCAAAATAAGATGCATAAAATATAAACATCACAAGCAATCAAAATATGTGACATGATATGGCCATGATCATCTTGCGCCTTTGATCTTCATCTCCAAAGTACCATCATGATCTCTATCGTCACCGGCATGACACCATGATATCCATCATCTTGATCTCTATCAACGTGTCATCACATGGTCGTCTCGCCAACTATTGCTCTTGCAACTATTGCTATCGCATAGCGATCAAGTAAAGCAATTATTTGGCGCTTGCATCTTATGCAATAAAGAGACAACCATAAGGCTTCTGCCAGTTGCCGATAACTTCAATAAAACATGATCATCTCATACAACAACTTATATCTCATCATGTCTTGACCACATCACATCACAACATGCCCTGCAAAAACAAGTTAGATGTCCTCTACTTTGTTGTTGCAAGTTTTACGTGGCTGCTACGGGCTGACCAAGACCCGTTCTTACCTACGCATCAAAACCACAACGATAGTTCGTCAAGTTAGTGATGTTTTAACCTTCTCAAGGACCGGGCGTAGCCACACTCGGTTCAACTAAAGTTGGAGAAACTGACACCCACCAGCCACCTGTGTGCGAAGCACGTCAGTAGAACCAGTCGCGTGTAAGCGTACGCGTAATGTCAGTCCGGGCCGCTTCATCCAACAATACCGCCGAACCAACGTATGACCTGCCGCTAAGCAGTATGACTTGTATCACCCACAACTCACTTGTGTTCTACGCATAAAACCAGGCTCGGATACCACTGTTGGGGAACGTAGTAATTTCAAAAAAATTCCTACGCACATGCAGGATCATGGTGATGCATAGCAACGAGAGGGGAGAGTGTGTCCATGTACCCTCGTAGATCGAAAGCGGAGGCGTTATGACAACGCGGTTGATGTAGTCGTACATCTTCAGGATCCGACCGTTCCAAGTACCGAACGTACGGCACCTCTGAGTTCAGCACACGTTCAGCTCGATGACGTCCCACGAACTCTGATCCAGCAGAGCTTTGCGGGTGAGTTTTGTCAGCACGACGGCATGATGACGATGATGATGATGCTACCGACGCAGGGCTTCGCCTAAGCACCGCTACGATATGATCGAGCTGGATTATGGTAGAGGGGGGCACCGCACACGGCTAAGAGAGATCAATGATCAACTTGTGTGTCTATGGGGTGCCCCCTGGCCACGTATATAAAGGAGTGGAGGAGGGGGAGAGGGCCGACCCCTATGGCGCGCCCTGGAGGAGTCCTACTCCCACCGGGAGTAGGATTCCTCCCCTTCCAAGTAGTACGAGTAGGAGGCAAGGAAGGGGAAGAGAGAAGAGAAGGAAGGAGGGGTCGCCGCCCCTCCCCCTAGTCCAATTCGGACTAAGCCTTGGGGGGGGGGCAGCCACCTCTCTCTCTTTCCCCTAAAGCCCAATAAGGCCCATATACTCCCCGGCGAATTCCCGTAACTCTCCGGTACTCCGAAAAATACCTGAATCACTCGGAACCTTTCCGATGTCCGAATATAGTCGTCCAATATATCAATTTTTACGTCTCGACCATTGCGAGAATCCTCGTCATGTCCCCGATCTCATATGGGACTCCGAACTACCTTCGGTACATCAAAACACATAAACTCATATTACCGATCGTCACCGAACGTTAAGCGTGCGGACCCTACGGGTTCGAGAACTATGTAGACATGACCGAGACACGTCTCCGGTCAATAACCAATAGCGGAACCTGGATGCTCATATTGGCTCCTACATATTCTACAAAGATCTTTATCGGTCAAACCGCATAACAACATACGTTGTTCCCTTTGTCATCGGTATGTTACTTGCCCGTAATTCGATCGTCGGTATCTTAATACCTAGTTCAATCTCGTTACTGGCAAGTCTCTTTACTCGTTCTGTAATACACCATCCCGTAACTAACTCATTAGTTGCATTGCTTGCAAGGCTTATAGTGATGCGTATTACCGAGTGGGCCCAGAGATACCTCTCCGACAATCGGAGTGACAAATCTAAATCTCGAAATATGCCAACTCAACAAGTACCTTCGGAGACACCTGTAGAGCACCTTTATAATCACCCAGTTACGTTGTGACGTTTGGTAGCACACAAAGTGTTCCTCCGGTAAACGGGAGTTGCATAATCTCATAGTCATAGGAACATGTATAGGTCATGAAGAAAACAATAGCAACATACTAAACGATTAAGTGCTAAGCTAACGGAATGGGTCAAGTCAATCACATGATTCTCCTAATGATGTGATCCCATTTATCAAATGACAACTCATGTCTATGGTTAGGAAACTTAACCATCTTTGATCAACGAGCTAATGAAGTAGAGGCATACTAGTGACACTCTGTTTGTCTATGTATTCACACATGTATTATGTTTCCGGTTAATACAATTCTAGCATGAATAATAAACATCTATCATGAAATAAGGAAATAAATAATAACTTTATTATTGCCTCTAGGGCATATTTCGTTCACAAATGGCCCTAGCATCAAACTTGGTGGGGTGTCAGTCCAGAGACGGAAAAACTGTCCTTTTCCAGAGGCCAAGTTGGCAAGCCATCCAAAAGGATGCAATAAAACATGGTTCTACTGCAAGAACATTGCTCCCGCCAATGAGAACCCCCTGTCGGGTTATAGATCGGACCGTCTTAATGCAACCATTGCTTTTCCAGGTTGGGCTACTGATGAAGAGCGACATCAACTCGCTCCACTCTATCCCAAATTAAGAGCCTCGACAGCAAATGGCCTCACTGGAGTTGACTTGACCCGGTGCTGGATCAGTTGGCGGATTCAACCATTAATTCGAAGGACCGACTAAATGTGCAATTACTCTAGCGAGTCAAACGACGTGCAACACTTCAGTCAAGTCGATTTGACTGTTGTTAAAGCTAACAAAGCTGCCAAAAATCTACTAGCCGAGTCCCAGGAAAAATGCAACAAGACTGGGCTTTCTACCTTCTGTCTGAAGAATCTTGTGCCTCTAGTAAGTATCTTTGCATTTTTCATACTTATTCTGCGTTTGACTTGATCATTGTATATTGATTTCCGGATTATCACAAACACAGGAGACTGACATATTCTGGAGGAGAAAGAAACCACGCAAGTCTACTCCCGCTCCAGCTCCAAAAGAAAATTAGTCGGTCGATGTAGATGAGCCGACAGCTGGAAATGAGTCGGAGGTAGAACTTGACTCTCTTCGCCGTCTTTTTATTGAACTTGCTGACGCTTCCACTTTTCAGGGGCACACCAAGGGTAGTCAAGTCGGCGATACTGAGGTAATTTCCATCTCCGTCTCGGGTACTTTTTTCCCTAAGAGATCAAGAAGAGTCGTCAGGAAGGCACCGTTTTCTCATCCACACGCTTACTTAGACCCAAATTTTCTTTTGAAGAAAATGTAGCAAGCCGGCAAGCGCAATCTGTGAAGCAATTCTGGCAAGTTGACCGTCGGGTTATCACATGAGCAGGCGGCTCTAAAACGGCGGGTTGAGGTGCCTCACGGTCCTAATTCATTCATCTCTTCCATGAGCTGGACTTATTAGGAAAGCCCTTAACCCTTCTAACTCAAATTATCAGGAGTTGGATCCATCCTCTGGAGAATCAACTTCCTCCAAACCACCGGCTTTCACTATCAAGCACGGGTGAGGACTTGTAATATCTTTCTTTGCTCATTGCAATATCTTACTAACTGATAAATGTTTGTATTTGGATCAGGGCCAAAGCCAAGAAGAAGGCCGGCGAGTCATCCGCTACCCCAACTACCACTGATGCTCAAGACCTGCCGCAAGATAACTCGGAGGATCAGGTCCCTCATGCGAGTGTAGAAAACCCAGTTCATGAACCAGAGACAGTTCATGATCTGGTATTCACTCACAAGCCGTCGGCGGGTGAAACAGACGTCGTGGATGAGCAAGCCAGGCCAGATGAGCCGGTCGAGAATATCCACCCGCCAAGTCCCACTCATGCTCCCAACCCTCATTCGGAAGCTAAAGATGTCAATCAAAGGGAGGTTGACACGGAAGTAATTGTTACTCGAAGGGGAGAGAGTGCTCCTGACGCCTCGGGAACATTGGCCAAAGATGTGCCGGTCCCTTTGGATAAAGGGAAAACTAACTGGTACTCCCTAGCTGCGAGAACATGAGTGTTGAAGAGCTGCATCAGGGATTCTTGACCCGGCTGTCTGAGAACTGGGAGGCGGAGATAAGCATGGTCCACATGCTGAAGCAAAAATATGAGGTAAGACCTGACCTTTAATACCATATACATATATGCTTATGTAGCCCCCAAGTCTTACACATAGGACAGTATGAGTATGAGTAAGACTTGCATAGAATTAACAAGAGTGATGTAGCCCCCAAAGGCCGGGTTATTATGAAAATAACAAGCCGTTTCTTTTAAAATTGCCAATGTAAATTTGATGAATGATATGTAGCCCCCAAGGGCCGACTCATCTCTATGAGAGAGCCGGGTCTTCAATTTGATGACCATAGTTAGTGAACTAGATGAGTAGGGTGATCTCTTTATATTTTTGAGAAAAAATGACTTGCATTATGCCCCAAGTGCCATGTAGGTTGCTTGCAACTGCTTGCGACTTAAATATATAAGTTTTGCCTCTTGTAGCCCCCAAGTGCCGGGTCGTGTGGCCTCGTCGGCTCAGTATTAATGACCCAATGACATATGGTCGATATCCATCATAAAAAATGAGCCGGTGTAGAAATGACCCGGTGACTCGTGGTCGACATTCATCTTTCTTTCATCAGGAATAACCCGGTGTATTAATGACCCGATGGCTCATTGCCAATATCAATCGTGATCAAAGATGATAGTCCTGTAAAAAAAAGTTTAACAGCTACAGATAAATATAAATGCTAAGTCGGCTTTCGAGGCGCGATAAAAAGACTGGCTTTCGAGGCTCAAGTCTTGCTTCAGTGAAGCTGGCTTGATAGCCTATGATTTATCCTAGCTTTCTGTAGGCCAGCTCTCACATGACATAAGCCGGCGTTTTAACCTTGACAAGTTCAGGTTCATAATAGATTGATTGTCAAGAGTATGCCGGGTCATTGATAACCCACAAGTATAGGGGATCATTTTTAGCCTTCTTAGATAAATAAGAGTGTCGAACCCAACAACGAGCTAAAGGTAGAACAAATATTCCCTCAAGTTCTATCAACCACCGATACAACTCTACGCACACTTGACGTTTGCTTTACCGGAAACAAGTATGAAACTATTTTGCAAGGATAAAACTACGAGTACTTTGCGAGAATAAAACTACAAATAAATTGCAAGGTAATAAAAGTGAATAGTTTTTGTCAACAAGATAGACTTTTTTCCCTAGGTAGTCGATAACAAGTACCGGTAATCATTCTTGCAATTTCATATGAGGGAGAGGCATGATCTAACATACTTTCTCTACTTGGATCATACGCAGTTATGATTGGACCCCTAGCAAGCATCCGCAACTACTAAAGACCATTAAGGTTGTGAAACCCAACCATAGCATTAAGTATCAAGTCCTCTTTACTCCCATATGCCATAACCCACTTATCCACGTCTAGGCTGTTCTCACCCCTACAACACTGACAATTAGCAAACCATGAACATATTGCAACACCCTAGACTGGGGGCCCCTCATGTTTGCGCGAGAGGGAGGGCACCGTAGGATAGCACCATAAATAAAATATATAATCATACCAACCAAGATCACGATTAACCCACAGTACAAAACGGATCTACTCAAACATCATAGGATAGCCAAATATCATTGGGAAATAATATATGGAGTTGAGCACCATGTTTAAGTAGAGATTACAGCGGGGAGAAGAGGTGTTACACCGCTGCATAGAGGGGGAGAAAGTTGGTGTAGACGGTAGCAAGATTGTTGATGTAGATCGCCGTCACGATCCTAGCCCCGGCGGCGTTCCGCCGCCACTGGGAGAGTGGGGGAGAGAGAGCCCCCCTCCTTCTTCTTCTTCCTTGGCCTCCCCCTAGATGGGAGGAGAGTTCCGTGTGATGCCCAGATAATTAAGCTACAGTAACCTCTTGTTAATGATGCCAGGTCATCACTCTTACTGTTGCTAATCCTCACTTGGTCCAAGTCACTGTTCAATTTCATATTCAAATCTAAAGTCAAAAATTCAAATTTGTCAAACTTCAAAACTAAAATGTTCAAAGTGTTGCCCATATCCCATAACAAATTATGGTGGTGACCCAACACTTTTGTGAAGTGTCTAAATCCCTTTTTTATTATAACAGTGGCTTAAACAATCATTTAAATGCCTTTTCATTTATGAAAAATTTCAAAGAAACTCGAAAGCCTCCCAAACTTTTTGTGGTAGTGCTAGTAAGTGCAAGGTATTTATCTGGCCCAGTCCCACTTTGGACAAAATACTTTGGCTAGCTAAAAGAAAATGGAAAAAGAAAAGAAGCAAAAGAAAAGGAGACCCCCTGACTCCCACTGGGCCTAGCCCAGCAGACCAACCCAATCAGCCCACCTTGCCCTCTCAGTCGCTCCCCCCTCCCTTCCTATTCCTCTGTTTCGGTCGCTACAGGGGCATGGCTGCCCCCGACCACCTCGCCGGCGACGCCGGAGAGGATAAGGCCTCCACCGAGGCCTCCCCCAGATATTTCTCCCGCATCTGCTCTCGCCCCTCCCCCAGATCCGCCTCCTTTCCCTGGAGACTGAGGCCACTCCCTCATCTCGCCGGACCCCCCCTCCCGGGTCCGCCCTGTCGACCTCATCCACGAGCTCGAGCTAGCCCTGACGCCCGGCGCCGCGCTCGTCCCGGTCTCCACTGCCTCGCCCCGACGCCGTTCGTCCTCGCCGTGGCCGCCTCGTCGTCCCTGGCCTCCTCCCCGGCGAGCTCCGTCCGCTACGACCCTCCTACTGCTACTAAACTCCCGCCGGCCATCATGTGCCCCACGGTGAGGCTCCCATCCCGCCTCCTCTCACGTTACCTCTCTAGGACGCCCGCCATCATTCGCGTCAACGACCGCAGCCGCGGGCTCCGCTCGCCGCGTCCCCGCACACCCCGTACCGCGCCTGAGCTTTCACGAGCTCATGGGAGACACATCTTGGCCGTGCTCCCCGCGCCTCACCGCGTCTGCCTCGCGCTCTGGCCGCGTTCGGCGTGCGCGCACGCCCACGCCCATGGCCTCTGCCGCTCGCCCCCTTCTATCTGCTGCTGCTACTTGACCGCGTTGACACCCCACAGCGCCGACCGCTGCAGCGCTGCTCTGCTGCCAATGATCTACGCTGCCGCCGCCTGCAGCCTCTCCCCGCTCGCGACCCCCCTGCTGCTCCCCGGTCACCGCCCGTCGCCGCGCCCTGGCTTCTACTGTTGCGTGCTACCGCTCGCCCCGCCCTTGTAGCCCCGCCCGTCCGCCGGCAGCCTCGGCCACCACCGGACCTGGCCTAGCCCCCCGCTTCCCCCTTGCCGGGGCCCCGCCGCCGCCCCGGTCACCATCGTCGGCCACGGCCTCGCCCGTCCCCATTCAGGCGGGCGCCCGCACCCGCTCGCCCAGCGCCTGTTAGTCCTTACGGGCCACTGCCATAGGGGGGCCGCCCCTGTAAAACTAAAAACAAAAGTTATTAATATATATATAATAAATAAATAAATAAATTAGTTAATTAATTAACTTAACTAGTCTTGTTTAATTAAACTAAACCTAATTAGTTTAGTTAGTTAATTAGTTAGAAGTCAATGACAGGGGGGCCCACAGCTATTGACCAATCAACAATTCACCTGGTCAACTGGGCCCACTGTCAGCCTCTAGTGGCCCTGCTGTGTGCATTCTGCTGGGTGCACATAGCAATTTCACCTTTTATTTCGGATTAATAATAATTTTAGAATATTGCTAAAACTTTGAAAATCATAGGAAATTAACCGTAAGTCAGATGAAAAAGATTTATACATGAAAGTTACTCAGAACGACGAGGCGGATCCGGATACGCAGTCCTTTCGTCCGCCACACGTCCCTAGCATAGTGAACTTGCAACCTTTCCTCTCCGGTTCGTGTGTCCGAAAATGCCTAACTCCGGGAAAACTTTCCCGGATGTTTCCCCCTTCACCTGTATTGTGTAGCATCGTGTTAGAACACGCCTAGTGTTGCTTTTTGTCTTGTCATGCATCTGTTTGCTCTGTATTTATTGTTTCTTCCCCCTCTTTTCTCCGGTAGACCCCGAGACTGCTGCTGATGCCCCTGTGATCGACTACGTCGACGACGACCCTTCTTCCCTTTCAGCGGAGCTTCCAGGCAAACCCCCCTTTGATCATCCCGATATCGCCCATTTTATTCTCTCATGCTTGCATTAGATTTTGCTACTGTTATTGTTTGCTCCTATTCTAATGCATAGCCTGCTTTTGCACCTGCTGTTGTACCTTACCTGCTTATCCTAAACTGCCTAGTATAGGTTGGTTAGAGATCCATCAGTGACCCGCACCTTGTCCTTGTTGCCCCTGCTTCATCATCGACGACTCGATCAACGTGATCGACGACCAGAACCCGACACCTCACATCACATCACGCCCCTTTTGTTGCTCGACTCTGTAGAGCTACTATCGAGTGCCGAGGGTGATCCCTCATAACGCACTCCTGATGATAATTCTGTAGTGTAGCTATTCGGTCATGGTCATCGAGGGTGATTTCCTCTTTCACCATTCCCAATACGGCTCTGTCGTTCAACACCTCAAGTGTGAACCTCGAGGGTGGTCCCTCTTACGTTCACCTTGATGATTACATTGAGTGGAATCCACTCGGGGTGATTACTCGGGTTTTCCCCTTGATGTCTGGACACACGGTTACCTTGACATTACTTGAGACCCTTGGGAAAGTCGGGCGGGCCCGGAGAGCACCCGCAAGATGGTTATGAGGCACGGCCGGGAAGTCAGGCAGCCCTCGAGTGGGCTGGGCTTGCCCTTGCCGTATTTCATCGAGTCGGGGCGACGGGGTCACATTATCGTGAGTCTCTGCTCGTCTACGCAAGGTAATAATACACTATGGTTTGGGTATTTGTTCTGAGTTGGCCTTTGGTCTTTACGCACTAACCACCACGCGAGAATAGTTATGGGCCTCGGCGTCGCAGTATCAGCCGAAGCTTTGTCAGATGTCCAGTTCAGCATTGTGGGCCTGTCGGGCCAGTGCCATCCAGTAGAGGTGGTGCTCGTCCCGGCTCGTCGCATAATGACCCGGAGTGCAAAGGGCGATGGGCCCAAACCCCGGAGTGCTTAGGAGGTAGACCGGCGGGGACCTCTCTGCTGAGCCTAGGTAGGGCTGCGCCGTGTTGATCTTCCGAGGCTGGGCATTGACCTAGAAAAGAGTGTCCGGCCAGAGTGATCGAGCGTGTTGGAAAACGTGGTGCACCCCTGCAGGGAAGATCTTTATTCGAATACCGTGTCCACGGTAATGGACGTTCAGACTTATATCTTGATCTAATACAACTAGAAATGGATACTTAAGATATGTGGCTCCGGGATTGCTTTCTCGCAGGGAGTCGAGGAAGGATGTCTGGGCTTTATTGCTACAACATGTTTGTTAAAGATAAACTGCTATTCTTTACTCTTCTACATGCTGCAAGATGCTTGGAGCTGCTTGAAGATGCTAGTCTTCGATAGGCTAGGCCTTCCCCTCTATTCTGGCATTCTGTAGTTCAGTCCACAGATACAGCCCTTCCATTTGATACCAATGCATACTTAGTTTAGATCTGATGCTTGCGAGTACTTTGGATGAGTACTCACGGTTGCTTTGCTCCCCCTTCCCCCCTTCTTTCTTCTTTCTGGTTGTTGCAACCAGATGGTGGATCCTTGGCGCCAGATGCCACCGCCGGCGGATACTACTACATGGAGGACACCAAAGATCAGGAGTAGTTAGGAGGTCCCAGGCAGGAGGCCTTGCCTCTTCGATCGTGTTGCTTTTGTGCTAGCCTTCTTAAGCCATCCTTGTTTAACTTATGTCTGTACTCAGATATTGTTGCTTCCACTGACTCTTGTGTATCGAGCTTGTATTCGAGCCCTCGAGGCCCCTGGCTTGTAATATGAAGCTTGTATTATTTTGATTTGTGTCTAGAGTTGTGTTGTGATATCTTCCCGTGAGTCCCTGATCTTGATCGTACACATTCGCGTGCATGATTAGTGTACGGTTGAATCGGGGGCGTCACAAGTTGGTATCAGAGCCGACTGTCCATAGGATCCCCCTTCCCAACTCCTTGGCTGAAGTTTAGTCTAGTGTTTGAAAAACTGTTTTACTAACATGGTTGTGTGGCTTACGGACCAACGTCGCCATTGGGTGGTATTAGGATATTTTACTTCTCGTCTATGCTCTGGGATTCTGATCTCTCTTCTATTCGGGTTAAAATGTTTTGGTAACTCTAACTCTAGGTTCTCGTAAATACTTTCTTACGGAGACCCCCTTCACTCCAGATGATTGCTTGGTGCACTAGAAGATTCTGAAGATACTCTCTGATGTTTTCCCGAGACCCATGTGCCCGTCGCCGTTGCGATCCCTACCACCGATAAATCCTTATGCGCAACTACCAACATTGTCGTTCATACCTTCATCCCCAGTTGCTCTTGTTATTACAAAATGCCCCGAATTACTCTCTGTTGCCCTGAGAATCCGTTGAGCCTACTGCCTTGCAGTTCTTTGCCACATGAATACGACTACGGATAATTACTCGCGCTTGCTGAGTATCCGTTCATCCACAGTTGTTCATGTGTTTCAAAAAATTCTTTGGAATGCTATTCGATATTTCAAAAATCCTCAGTAGCCTTTTACTCTTGTTCATCCTTACCTGCTTACATTATGGTTACTTCCATATGTCTAGCAATGTTCTTGAGCAACCTTTGTCATCATAATTTTGAGCATTTGATTCGATGTGTTTGTGAATGCTCGCAATCTACCATCACAATTAGAATTCTTCCCTTCGACTCAGACGTCACCCCGGACATGAGCTGGTGTTGGACAAATCAAACCTTGATTGATTGTCGATCTATGTCTATTGAACTTACTTGTCTTTGATCAGAGCCTCTGCTTCTGATCCCTCGCTTTGGATTTCGTAATTCCGTTATATTTGAGCTTTGAATTAGTCAGTTGTTTCTATAATCGGATCTCCTTGCATTCTTTCTTCTTCTGGGTGAGTATCGATACTCAGATCAGATCCCTTGTGGACCACAAGGTCCTTTGTTGGATTTTATCCGACAACGTCCTTCATATTCAATCACCTTGTGAGCCTTTTCTTGGATACATAATGCACTTGGTAAATTGTATCCTCTGCTTCCTCAACCATGCTCTACTTTCGAGCTTGAGTTACTTATTCCTAAAAGTTTGGGGTATATGTTCCAAAGATGCCTCGATGGGTTGAATCTATGTCTTCCCTAAATCCGCGTGAACTCGGAAGTTATGCGGGTTATACTCTACCGACTTTTCGTCGGGTAAAATTTCAACGCTACAACTTCTTCGAATGCGAGATGTGAATGGAAAGTTGTGCATTAGAGAAGTGGGAGCCGACCTTGAACCTTTGTGTTCATGCCCATGGACCCGATGTGGAACTTATCATGGAAGCTTATGCTAATAATAATTCCTTTATGTGTTCATCTTGTATCAATGTTTGGTCCTTTGCAACCATGGTTCCGACCATGATTGTTCTCCTGTGATTCCATTTCTCGGACAAGTTAGAGTACTTGTCCTCTTCAGCTCATTTCACCTATTCAACCTCTATCCTGTTCTACCTTCGAGTATTACCCTCTGGTATCTCGAGAATATCACGGAACTACATAACTTCTTATGAGTTCTTCATCAACTATTATTTCTCGCCGATTCAAAGTTTCCACGGGTTTTGAGTTGTTAGACACTCGAGAACGCCGATAGCTGATTCGATGTCTACACTTTCCATTGTTTTGTTTAACCTTTCTCGTAACTTAACATATCTGAGCAGTGATAATTCCCTGCTTATGTAAACACCTCGGCGTACAAACTCTGTCAGTAAGGACTTGTTACAATTGTTGATGACATTTCGGTAGCTGCCGATGGACGAGAACTTTGCCTATTGGTCCACCTCGTCTTAACGAGCAGGAAAATGGTCCTCTTCGTCCCTCGCCCTTGGTACCAACGTTGTTGCTAACATAACTAACAAGCTATCCTCTGACCTGCCTTGCTATCATGACCGTACAAAATGTTAGCACCCTTCCTGCTTTTAACCCACATGGTGGGCCCATAACCCACAGTTCCAGAGGATCGAAACCTAACTCCTGTACATCCCTGTTTTCCAAAGTTGTCCCTTGCTCTTGGCTTCATATGTAAGTCACGAGCGACCTACCTAGTGATCTATTCTGGTATCAGACGCAATACTTATTCCCATTGCTCTGAACCCCATTCACCCTCTAATTCAGGCAACGAGCGATTGCCTACCCGGTTGAAGCTTATTATTGCACCTCCTTACCTTGCTCACGACGACTTTCTTGAATTTCAACTCGAGGGGTGCCTCTATGCCACGTTCACCGAGATATCCCCAGGTACCTATCTTGTGTCGAGCTCCGTCCTTCCCGAATCTTTCCCCCTTGCTCCCCATTAAATCTCGGGACAAGATTTCTTGTAGTGGAGGAGAATTGTGACGCCCAGATAATTAAGCTACAATAACCTCCTGTTAATGATGCCAGGTCATCACTCTTACTGTTGCTAATCCTCACTTGATCCAAGTCACTGTTCAATTTCATATTCAAATCTAAAGTCAAAAATTCAAATTTGTCAAACTTCAAAACTAAAATGTTCAAAGTGTTGCCGATATCCCATAACAAATTGTGGTGGTGACCCAACACTTTTGTGAAGTGTCTAAATCCCTTTTTTCTATTATAATAGTGGCTTAAACAATCATTTAAATTCCTTTTCATTTATGAAAAATTTCAAAGAAACTCGAAAGCCTCCCAAACTTTTTGTGGCAGTGCTAGTAAGTGCAAGGTATTTATCTGGCCCAGTCCCACTTTGGACAAAATACTTTGGCTAGCTAAAAGAAAATGGAAAAAGAAAAGAAGCAAAAGAAAAGGAGACCCCCCTGACTCCCACTGGGCCTAGCCCAGCAGACCAACCCAATGGGCCAACCTTGCCCTCTCGGTCGCTCCCCCTCCCTTCCTATTCCTCTGTTTCGGTCGCTACAGGGGCATGGCTTCCCCCGACCACCTCGCCGGCGATGCCCGGAGAGGATAAGGCCCCCACCGGGGCCCCCTAGATATTTCTCCCGCATCTGCTCTCGCCCCTCCCCCAGATCCGCCTCCGTTCCCTGGCGCCTGAGGCCACTGCCTCATCTCGCCGGACCCCCCTCCTGGGTCCGCCCCGTCGACCTCATCCACGAGCTCGAGCTCGCCCCGACGTCCGGCGCCGCGCTCGTCCCCATCTCCACTACCTCGCCCCGATGCCCGGCACCGCGCTCGTCCCCGTCTCCACTGCCTCGCCCCGACACCGTTCGTCCTCGCCGTGGCCGCCTCGTCGTCCTTGGCCTCCTCCCCGGCGAGCTCCGTCCGCTGCGACCCTCCTGCTACTACTAAACTCCCGCCAGCCATCGTGTGCCCCACGGTGAGTCTCCCATCCCGCCTCCTCTCACGTTACCTCTCTAGGACGCCCCCCATCATTCGCATCGACGACCGCAGCCGCGGGCTCCGCTCGCCGCGTCCCCGTACACCCCGTACCGCGCCCGAGCTTTCACGAGCTCGCGGGAGACACATCGTGGCCGTGCTCCCCGCGCCTCACCGCGTCTGCCTCGCGCTCTGGCCGCGTTCGGCGTGCGCGCACGCCCGCGCCCATGGCCTCTGCCGCTCGCCCCCTTCTATCTGCTGCTGCTACTTGACCGCGTCGCCACCCCACAGCGCCGACCGCTGCAGCGTTGCTCTGCTGCCGATGATCTACGCTGCCGCCGCCTGCTGCCTCTCCCCGCTCGCGACCCCCCTGCTTCTCCCCGGTCACCGCCCGTCGCCGCCGCACCTGGCTTCTGCTGCTGGGCGCCACCGCTCGCCCCGCCCTTGCAGCCCCGCCCCTCCGCCGGCCGCCTCGGCCACCACCGCACCTGGCCTAGCCCCCCCCGCTTCCCCCTTGCCGGCGCCCCGCCGCCGCCCCGGTGACCATCGCCGGCCACGGCCTCGCCCGTCCCCATTCAGGCGGGTGCCCGCACACGCTCGCCCAGCGCCTGTTAGGCCTTATGGGCCACTGCCATAGGGGGCCCGCCCCTGTAAAACTAAAAAGAAAAGTTTTAAAAATATATATATAATAAATAAATAAATTAGTTAATTAATTAACTTAACTAATCTTGTTTAATTAAACTAAACCTAATCAGCTTAATTAGTTCAGTTAGTTAAATAGTTAGAAGTCAATGATAGGGGGGCCCACAGCTGTTGACCAGTCAATAGTTGACCAGGTCAACTGGGCCTACTGTCAGCCTCTAGTGGCCCTGCTGTGTGCATTCTGCTGGGTGCACATAGCAATTTCACCTTTTATTTCGAATTAATAATAATTTCACAATATTGCTAAAACTTTGAAAAATCATAGGAAATTAACCGTAAGTCAGATGAAAAAGTTTTATACATGAAAGTTACTCAAAGCGACGAGGCGGATCCGTATACGCAGTCCTTTCGTCCGCCACACGTCCCTAGCATAGTGAACTTGCAACCTTTCCCCTCCGGTTCGTCTGTCCGAACATGCCTAACTCCGAGAAAACTTTCCCGGATGTTCCCCCTTCACTTGTATTGTGTAGCATCGCGTTAGAACACGCCTAGTGCTGCTTTTTGTCTTGTCATGCATCTGCTTGCTCTGTATTTATTGTTTCTTCTCCCTCTTTTCTCCGGTAGACCCCGAGACCGCTGTTGATGCCCCTGTGATCGACTACGTCGACGACGACCCTTCTTCCCTTTCAGCGGAGCTTCCAGGCAAGCCCCCCCTTTGATCATCCCGATATCACCCATTCCATTCTCTCATGCTTGCATTAGATTTTGCTACTGTTATTGATTGCTCCTATTCTGATGCATAGCCTGCTTTTGTACCTACTGTTGTACCTTACCTGCTTATCCTAAACTGCTTAGTATAGGTTGGTTAGAGATCCATCAGTGACCCGCACCTTGTCCTTGTTGCCCCTGCTTCATCATCGACGACTCAATCAACATGATCGACGACCAGAGCCCGACACCTCACATCACATCACTCCCCTTTTGTTGCTCGACTCTGCAGAGCTACTATCGAGTGTCGAGGGTGATCCCTATGATAATTCTGTAGTGTTGCTATTCGGTCGTGGTCATCGAGGGTGATTTCCTCTTTCACCATTCCCGATACGGCTCTCTCGTTCAACACCTCAAGTGTGAACCTCGAGGGTGGTCCCTCTTACGTTCACCTTGATGATTACATTGAGTGGAATCCACCGGGGGTGATTCCTCGGGTTTTCCCCTTGATGTCTGGACACACGGTTACCTTGACATTACTTGAGACCCTTGCGAAAGTCGGGCGGGCCCGGAGAGCACCCGCAAGATGCTTACGAGGCACGGCCGAGAAGTCAGGCAGCCCTCGAGTGGGCTGGGCTTTACCTTACTGTATTTCCTCGAGACGGGGCAACGAGGTCACATTATCGTGAGTGTCTGCTCGTCTCCGCAAGCTAATAATACACTATGGTTTGGGTATTTGTTCTGAGTTGGCCTTTGGCCTTTACGCACTAACCACCACGCGAGAATAGTCATGGGCCTCGACGTCGCAGTATTAGCCGAAGCTTTGTCAGACGTCCATTTCAGCATTGTGGGCCTGTCGGGCCAGTGCCATCCAGTAGAGGTGGTGCTCGTCCCGGCTCGTCGCATAACGACCCAGAGTGCAACGGGCGATGGGCCCAGACCCCGGAGTGCTTAGGAGGTAGACCGGCGGGGACCTCTCTGCTGAGCCTAGGTAGGGCTGCGACGTGTTGATCTTCCGAGGCCGGGCATTGACCCAGAAAAGTGTGTCTGGCCAGAGTGATCGAGCGTGTTGGAAAACGTGGTGCACCCCTGTAGGGAAGATCTTTATTCGAATATCGTGTCCACGGTAATGGACGTTCAGACTTATATCTTGATCTAATACAACTAGAAATGGATACTTAAGATATGTGGCTCCGGGATTGCTTTCTCGCAGGGAGTCGAGGAAGGATCTCTGGCTTTATTGCTACAACATGTTTGTTAAATATACACAGCTATTGTTTACTCTTCTACATGCTGCAAGATGCTTGGAGCTGCTTGAAGATGCTAGTCTTCGATAGGCTAGGCCTTCCCCTCTATTCTGGCATTCTGTAGTTCAGTCCACAGATACAGCCCTTCCATTTGATACCAATGCATACTTAGTTTAGATCTGATGCTTGCGTGTACTTTGGATGAGTACTCAGGGTTGCTTTGCTCCCCCTTTCCCCCCCTTCTTTCTTCTTTCTGGTTGCTGCAACCAGATGGTGGATCCTTGGAGCCAGATGCCACCGCCGACGGATACTACTACATGGAGGCCACCGAAGACCAGGAGTAGTTAGGAGGTCCCAGGCAGGAGGCCTTGCCTCTTCGATCGTGTTGCTTTTGTGCTAGCCTTCTTAAGCCATCCTTGTTTAACTTATGTCTGTACTCAGATATTGTTGCTTCCGCTGACTCTTGTGTATCGAGCTTGTATTCGAGCCCTCGAGGCCCCTGGCTTGTAATATGAAGCTTGTAATATTTTGATTTGTGTCTAGAGTTGTGTTGTGATATCTTCCCGTGAGTCCCTGATCTTGATCGTACACATTTGCGTGCATGATTAGTGTACGATTGAATCGGGGGTGTCACATTCCCCCTCTGGTCCATGGCCTCCATGGCGGCGGAGGGGTGGGAGCCCTCCGATATTGGATCTCCCCCGCTGTTCTCTTCCGTTTCGCGTTCCTTGATCTGGCTGAAAACCATTTCTTATATTCCGGGAGATCTGTAAGTCTAGTTGTGCTGAGATTTTAACACGATTTTTTTTCCAGATATAAGCTTCCTTGCGCCCGAAGTAGAGCTCCAACCGATGTACGGGGTGAGCACAACCCACCACCACACGCCTGGCTTCTGGGGCGCGCCCTGGTGTCTTGTGGGCTGTGTGGGCCTCCATTTGCGCTGATTCCAAGTCCCAAAAATCATATATATTCCAAATTAATTCTTTGTAAAATTTTGTTGCATTTGGCCTTCGTTTGATATGGATTTTCTGTGATACAAAAAACATGCAAAAACTGGAACTGACACTGGGCACTGGATCAATAGGTTAGTCCAAATAAATCGTATAAAATATTGCCAAAAGTATGTAAAAGTTGTATAATATTGGCATGAAACAATCAAAAATTATAGATACAACGGAGATGTATCAGCATCCCCAAGCTTAATTCCTGCTCGTCCTCGAGTAGGTAAATGATAAAAAGATAATTTTTGATGTGGAATGCTACCTAGCATAAACTTGATCATATATCTAATCATGGCATGAATATTAAGACATAAGTGATTCAAAGCAATAGTCTATAATTTGACATAAAGACTTCAATACTCAGGCATCCCAACAAACAATCATGTCTTTCAATATATCAGCGCTAAAGAAAGCTATCCCTACAAAATCATATAGTCTTGTCATGCTCTGTCTTCTTAACACAAAGTATTTATCATGCACAACCTCGATGACAAGCCGAGCAATTGGTTCATACTTTTTAACGCACTTCAGCTTTTTCAACCCTCACGCAATACATGAGTGCAAGCCATGGATATAGGACTACGGGTGGAATAGAGTATGATGATAGGGGTAAATATAGATAAGATAAAAAGTAAGAAAGTCTCACATCGACGCGGCTAACCAACGGGCTATGGAGATGCCCATCAATTGATATCAACGTGAGGAGTAGGGATTGCCATGCAATGAATGCACTAAGAGCTATAAGTGTATGAAAGCTCAATATGAAAACTAAGTGGGTGTGCATCTAATCCTGTAATGAAAAATTCCCACTAGTATATGAAGGTGACTTAATAGGAGACTCTCTATATGAAAAACATGGTGCTACTTTGAAGCACAAGTGTGGTAAAGAATACTAACAATGCCCCTTCTCTCTTGGTTTATTTTTTTATTTTATTTTTCTTTTTTCTTCTTTTTTTCTTTCTTTCTTTTTCTTTCTTTTTTTTTTCTTTCCCTTGTTTTCTCTCATTGTCCGGAGTCTCATCCCGACTTGTGGGGGAATCATAGTCTCCTTCATCCTTTCCTCACTGGGCCACTGCTCTAAAAATGAATAATGATGATCATCACACTTCTATTTACATATAACTCAGAAGAAATAAAAATTACAACTTGATGCCTATGACAAAGTATGACTCTATATGAATGCCTCTGGCATGTACCAGGATGTGCAATGATCTAGCGTAACATGTATGAAAAATGATGAACGATGGCTGAGCAACAACTACTATGTCAGCTATATGATCATGCAAAGCAGTATGGCAATGAATGCGCAAGTCATCAAACGGAAGCGGTGGAAGTTGTATGGAAATATATCTCGGGATGGCCATGGAAAAGACATAATAGGTAGGTATGGTGGCTGTTTTGAGGAGATATAATAAGGCTTATGTGTGATAGAGCGTATCATATCACGGGGTTTGGGTGCACCTGCGAAGTTTGCACCACGTCTCGATGTGAGAAAGGGCAATGCACGGTACCGTAGAGGCTAGAAAATTGCGGAAAGGTAAGAGTGCGTATAATCCATGGACTCACATAAGTCACAAAGAACTCATATACTTATTGCAAAATTTTATTAGCCCTTGAAGCAAAGTACTACTATGCATGGCCTTCGGGGGATAGATTGGTAGGAAAAGCACATCGCTCGTCCCCGACCGCCACTCATAAGGAAGACAATCAGTAATAAATCACGCTCCAACATCATAGCATAACGAGAGACTATACGTGCATGCTTCGGGAATCACAAACCTTAACACCAATATTCTTACTGACCACAACCGCTCACTACTACCTCCCACATATTTCATCTCTACATCGCAAAACTATTGCAAGGAATCAAACATATCATATTCAGTGATTCACAAGTTTTATGTAGGATTTGATGACTAACCATGCAATTGGCCAATTCCTATTGACTCTTTAAATAGATATAAGTGAAGCATGAGAGTTTAATTCTTTCTAGAAAATACTGTGCCCTATTAAATATAAGTGAGGCAAGAGAGCATTCTTTAAACAACGGTTTTCTATGTGAAGAGAAACAGGCAATCCAAACTTCAAATGATATAAGTGAAGCACATGAAGCAATCTATAAAGCCATACTCAAAAGATATAAGTGAAGTGCAATGAGCATTCTATAAATCAACCATGGACTATCTCATAATAGCATGGTGCATAAAAGAAAAGTGAAAAATAAACACAAAAGATGCTCCAAGATTCACACATATCACATGAACGAAACGAAGACGAAAACATACCGATACTTGTTGAAGAAAGATGGGATGCCTTCCGTGGCATCCCCAAGCTTAGACGCTTGAGTCTCCTTGAATATTTACTTGGGGTGACTTGGGCATCCCCAATCCTAAGCTCTTGCCTCTCCTCCTTCTCCTCATATCGAGACCTCCTCGATCTTTGATCACTTCATCCACACAAAACTCAATAGAAAGTTTGGTAAGATACGTTAGTATAATAAAGAAAATCACTACTCTAAGTACTGTTGCAAACCAAATCATATTTTTTTTTTGCATTGTAGGTACTGTAATATAACTTTTCCATGGCTTATACCACCGATATATTTCATCAAAACAAGCAAAACAATGCATCAAAAACAGAATCTGTCTTAAACTGGATAGTCTGTAGTAATTTGAAGATTCACCATACTTCTGTTCCTCCAAAAATTCTGAAACAATTAGGAAAAAATAAACAATTTGTATAGCAAGACTGTGCAACAAGCTTATGACATTCCAGTAAAAAATGTAAAATTGCGCACTACAGCCAAAGTTTATGTTTCTACACCGCACATACCAACAAGCAATCTAAACATCCTAAAGGAAAATATTGGCACATTAGTTTTATAATACAATGGAATTGTACAAGGGGATAATTATTTTTGTTGAA
The DNA here is from genome assembly GCF_002575655.3 of Aegilops tauschii subsp. strangulata. Lineage (NCBI taxonomy): Eukaryota > Viridiplantae > Streptophyta > Magnoliopsida > Poales > Poaceae > Aegilops > Aegilops tauschii. The sequence continues at coordinate 74,697,489 of NC_053036.3, read as the reverse complement.
AAGTTTCTGCAATTCAAGATTCACAAAGTTTCCATGGGCATGAACAAAGTTCAAGGCATGCTCCCGCTTCCACGGTGCTTGTCTATCTCACTTCACTTTTCTTTTTGTGAAGTTTTAAGTTTCCCTATATTTTTTTTGTTTTTAAACTTTATAAAAGCACTCAACAGAAATAAATGACTCTCTAAAACTTCCGGGTTGTCTCCCTGGCAGCACTTTCTTTAAAGCCATTAAGCTAGGCATAAAGTGCTCAAGTAATGAATCCACCCGGATCCCAAGGTATATCAAAGCCAATTTTAATTAGCAAAGATTTGGAATTTAGTAGTGAGCACAAAGCAACATATATCAAGCAATGACGAAGTCTAACTCTCTTACTATGCATCGGCATGTCATACAAGAACAATTCATGCACATCAAGTAAAGGCCAATACATAGCATAAGCGGTTTCTTGCAATTTTATCATGTTGGAAACATAAAGAGGCGGAGATGTAGTTCCTCTCTCATAATAATTGCAAGTAGGAGAAGCAAGCACATGCATATTATATTCATCAAAATTATCATGTGTAGTGGTAGAACGCAACCCATCAATGTAATCCTTAATAAGTGCAAACTTCTCCAACATAGTCTAGTTTGGAGAATTCAAAAAGATAATAGGACTATCATGTGTGGGTGCAATAGCAACAATTTGATTCTTAACATAAGGAACTATAGCAAGTTCATCTCCATAAGCACAATTCATATTGGCATCATGGCCATAAGCATAGAAAGCATCATCAAAAAGGGATATTTCAAACGAATCAACGGGATCATAGCAATTATCATGGCATTCATCCTTCGGTAAGGACGAAGGAAAATTAAACAATGTATGAGTTGAAGAGTTACTCTCATTAGAAGGTGGGCACGGGTGATCAATCCGCTCTTCCTCCTTTTGTTCTTCACTCTCCTCCTCATCTTTTTCATCCAATGAGCTCATAGTTTCATCAATTTCTTCTTCCATAGACTCCTGCAAAATATTAGTCTCTTCTTGGACAGTGGAGACTTTCTCAATAAACACATCAAATATTGTAATTAAATTTATAATTATCATAGCAATATTTAAGGATAGAAAAATTTTCAGGTCTATAAACTGAATCATCAAAATCTTCAAACTTTTCAAGCAAAGATTCAATTTCATAAGCACCCTTAAAAGCAACAAATTCTTCTATTCGTTCCACATAATAATAATCATATCTACCATTAGCATAAGAAGCCAGCCTTTCATTATCATTAGATTCACATGAAAAGGGAAGATGTGGAACGTTCATCCTAGAGAAAGAAGTATAATCATATCTCAAGCATAGCTCCCGAGCATACCAATGCAACATATGAATTTGATCCCAAAACAATTTCCCTTTATGAGTCAAGCGATAATCCATAAAGTATTCACATTGATCCAACGTTACTCCCATTATATAGTTGAATGGGGTTTTCTCAAGATTATCAAACTAGTGCATAATATCTTTTACATAACGAGCATCGAGGGTTTTAGGAGGTTCCCCATCTCCATGAGTAGCAAGTACCACTAAATTTTTTGGTGTTTCATGCTCCATATCCATAACTAAAGATAGAGAGCAACTTAGAACAGGAAATTAAAACTACTTAGTGATAAAGCAAACAAGCACACACGAGAATATTCACCCCATGCTATTGCTCCCCGGCAACGGTGCCATAAAAAGGTCTTGATAACCCACAAGTATAGGGGATCCTTTGTAGCCTTCTTTGATAAATAAGAGTGTCGAACCCAACGAGGAGCTAAAGGTAGAACAAATATTCCCTCAAGTTCTATCGACCACCGATACAACTCTACGCACACTTGACTTTTGCTTTACTGGAAACAAGTATGAAACTATTTTGCAAGGATAAAACAGTGACTACTTTGCGAGAATAAAACTATGAATAAATTGCAAGGTAATAAAAGTGGATAGCTTTTGTCAACAAGAAAGTCATTTGTCCCTAGGCAGTCGATAACAAGTACCTGTATTCATTCTTGCAATTTTACATGAGGGAGAGGCATGAGCTAACATACTTTCTCTACTTGGATCATATGCACTAATGATTAGACCCCTAGCAAGCATCCGCAACTACTAAAGATCATTAAGGTCATGAAAACCAACCATAGCATTAAGTATCAAGTCCTCTTTACTCCCATACGCCATAACCCACTTACCGCGTTTATGTTGCTGTCACCCCCGCAACACTAACAATAAGCAAACCATGAACATATTGCAACACCCTACAGCGGGGGCTCCTCATGTTTGCACGAGACGGAGTGCACCGTAGGACAACACCATAAATAAATATACAATCATACCAACTAAGATCACGATTAACCCACAGGACAAAACAGATCTACTCAAACATCATAGGATAGCCAAATATCATTGGGAAATAATATATGGAGTTGAGCACCATGTTTAAGTAAAGATTACAACTGGGAGAAGAGGTGTTACACCGCTGCATAGAGGGGGAGAAAGTTGGTGTAGACGGTAGCCAGATTGTTGATGTAGATCACCGTCACGATCCTAGCCCGGCGGCGTTCCGGTGCCACCGGGAGAGAGGGGGAGAGCATCCCCATCCTTCTTCTTCTTCCTTGGCCTCCCCCTAGACGGGAGGAGAGTTCCCCCTCTGGTCTATGGCCTCCATGGCAGTGGAGGGGCAGGAGCCCCTCCGAGATTGGATCTCCCCCTCCGTTCTCTTCTGTTTCGCGTTCCTTGATCTGGCCGAAAACCGTTTCTTATATCCAAGAGATCCGTACTTGCGCTGAGATTTTAAGACGATTTTTTTCCGGATAGAAGCTTTCTTGCGCCAGAAGTAGAGGTCCAACCGACGTACCAGGTGAGCACAACCCACCACCACGCGCCTGGCTCCTGGGGCACACCCTGGTGTCTTGTGGGCTGTGTGGGCCTCCGTTTGCGTTGATTCCAAGTCCCAAAAATCACATATATTCCAAAATAATTCTCTGTAAAAAATTTATTGCATTTGGACTTCGTTTGATATGGATTTTCTGCAATACAAAAAACATGCAAAAAACAGGAACTGGCACTGGGCACTGGATCAATAGGTTAGTCCAAATAAATCATATAAAATGTTGCGAAAAGTATGTAAAAGTTGTATAATATTGGCATGAAACAATCAAAAATTATAGATACGACGGAGACGTATCAGTCATCTTGGAGGATGGGCATCAAGCCAACAGGCAAGTTTAACCCTGATATATATTGGCATATGCCGGGTCAAGATGGATGTTAATAGCTAAACTTGATGATTTGGAAGCCCCCAAGTGACTTATGATAAAAAAATAAAGGCTCATGCACAATATATGGGATGAAACGATAGAAGGCCCGAGTTTCAGGGATGCCGGCTTTATTAATATTGATCATAAAAGATATATACACAAAAAGGTATGTACAAAAAACTAGAGCCAGTGGCTCTAGGTGTTATAAGGGCGGAGATGACCAATATTCCAAGGCTTGTTGGTCTCCTCCTCATATGTTCGTGACTTGTTAGGTTCACGTATGTCAATCAGATAATATGACCCATTGTTGAGGTTCTGCTAATGACAAAAGTCCATTCCCAAGGAGGTGAAGGCTTATGCATACCAGCGTGTTCTTGAATCAACCGGAGCACTAAATCACCCTCCTGTAAAGTACGTGTGCAAACTCTACGGCTATGATAGCGATGTAGGTCTTGTTCATATATAGCAGATCATGCTGCAGCAAAGTCACGTTCCTCCTCCAGGGCATCAAGAGAGTCTTGTCGAGCTTGCTCATTATCTGCTTCAACATAAGCGACCACTCTGGGGGAGTCATGACGAATATCACTTGGTAATACAGCTTCTACACCATAAACCATGAAGAAAGGCGTATAACCTGTTGATCTGTTGGGAGTAGTCCGTGTGCTCCAAAGGACTGAGGGCAGCTCCCCGACCCAACAACCCGGAGTGCGCCGCAGAGGAACCATGAGCCTTGGTTTGATACCTCGTAAAATCTCCTGATTAGCACGTTCTACTTGCCCATTGGACTGAGGATGAGCCAATGAGGCTACATCGAGTCAGATATGCTCTCGTTGACAAAATTGCTTCATAGCTCCCTTGGACAAGTTAGTTCCATTACCAGTGATGATGCTGTGCGGATAACCAAAGCGAAAAAACAACTTTTCCATGAACTGAACTGTTGTGGCTGCAACACAATTGCTTATTGGTTCTTCTTCAACCCACTTGGTAAACTTATCAATAGCAACCACAAGGTGTGTCTTCTTGTCTTGGATCGTTTGAACGGTCTAACCATATCAAGCCACCAGACAGCGAATGAGCAAGTGAATGGAATCATCTGAAGTTCTTAAGCAGGAACATGAGCTTGACGTGCAAACTGCTAGCATCCATCACACTTACGCACAATAACCTCAGCATCGGCATGAGCCATGAGCCGGTAAAAACCATGCTGAAACGCCTTTGCCACCATAGATCTTCAACTAGCATGATGACTACAATCACCAGAGTGAATCTCATTGAGGATCTCTCGTCCTTCATCAGGGGAAACACATCGTTGAAAACACCAGTGATGCTTCTTTTGTGCAACTTGTTGTTGACAATAGTCATGGACTTGGAACGTCGAGCAATTTGACGAACAATGAGTTCATCATCAGGGAGCTCGCTGTTAGTCAAATAAGCCAAATAAGGGGTCGTCCAATCTGGTATGGCACAAAGAGCCGGCACCAACTGTGCCTCTTGGTCAGGTAAAGCAAGATCTTCTTCGGACGGCAGTTTAACCCAAGGATTAGGGAGAACATCAAGGAACACATTGGGAGGCACCGGCTTACGCTGAGAGCCGAGTCGTGAAAGAGCATCAGTCGCCTCATTGAGCTGCCGATCAATATGGTCCACTTGATATCCTTTGAAATTTCCTGCGATATTAGTCACTGCCTGTCGATGAGCTGCCATGAAGGGGTCCTTGGAATCCCACTTTCCAAAAACTTGCCGAGCAACTAGATCAGAGTCGCCAAGGCACCTGACCCGGCTAAGATTCATTTCTTTAGCCATACAGAGGCCATGAAGCAGGGCCTAATATTCAGATGCATTGTTAGTACAAGGAAACATAATCCTTAGAACATAACAAAAATTGTCACGAGGGGAAGCTAAGATAACCCCAACCCCCGAGCCTTCCAATTGCTTGGATCCGTCAAAGTGAATTGTCTAGTACGTGTTGTCAGGCTTCTCTTATGAAATCTGAACTTCAGTCCAATTGTTGATGAAATCCACTAGTGCTTGAGACTTGATGGCTTTTCGGGGGAAGTATTTCAGATGATGTGCCCAAGATCAATTGTCCACTTAGCAACCCAACCTGTGGCTACCGTATTCTGGATGATATCTCCTAAAGGGGCGGTGATACGTCTCCAACGTATCTATAATTTATGATTGTTCCATGCTGTTATATTATCAATCTTGGATGTTTTACATTCATTTACTAGCAACTTTATATCATTTTTTGGGACTAACCTATTGACATAGTGCCCAGGGCCAGTTGCTGGTTTTGCTTGTTTTTTACTTCGCAGAATATCCATATCAAACGAAGTCCAAATGCCACAAAACTTTTTGGAGATTTATTTCTGCCCAGAAGAGACCCAGGGAGCCCAAAAGACACCAGGGCGCGCAAGAGGCACCATGGTGTTCTTTTCCGTCACCTCTCAGTTCTATAAATACTCAAATATTCTAGAAACCCTAGAGGAGTCAACGAAAGACAATTCTAGCGGCCGCAAGTTCCAGAACCACGATATCCAATCTAGAGCCCTTTTCCGGCAACTTGCTGGAGGGGGAAACGATCACGGAGGGCTTCATCATCCTCATTGGTGCTCCTCCATGATGCGTTAGTAGTTTATCACAGACCTACGGATCCTTAGGCAGTTGCTAGATGGCTTCCTCTCTCTCTTTGATCTTCAATACAATATTCTCCTCGATGTTCTTGGAGATCTATTTGATGTAATGACTTTTTGCGGTGTGTTCGTTGGGATCAAAGTAATTGCGAGTTTATGCTCAGTCCTATCTATGAATATTATCTCTTTTATGCATGATCTTTATAGCCTTGTATACCTTCTCCAAAACTTTGGTTTGGTTTGGCCAACTAGAATGATTTTTCTTGCAATGGGAAGAAGTACTTTATGATGGGTTCGATCTTGCGGTGCTTATTCTCAGTGAAAGAAGGAGACATGACACGCATGTATCGTTGCCATTAAGGATAAATAGATGGGGTCTATTCCTACATGAATAGATATTGTCTACATCATGTCATCGTTCTTATTGCATTACTTCATTTTTCCATGAACTTAATACACCAGATGCATGCTGGATAGCGGTCGATGTGTGGAGTAATAGTAGTAGATGCAGGCAGGAGTCTATCTGCTAATCTTGGACGTGATGCCTTATGACGCCTCCGTTTCGACCGTACACTAATCATACACGCAAACATGTACGATCAAGATCAGGGACTCACGGGAAGATATCACAACACAACTCTAAACAGAAATGAAAAAAATACAAGCTTCATATTACAAGCGAGGGGCCTCGAGGGCTCGAATACAGAAGCTCGATACACAAGCAAGTCAGCGGAAGCAACAATATCTGAGTACAGACATGGTAGCGTGGGCGCTCGGGCGAGGTAGAGCGTGCAAGGCGGAGAGGGAGAGAGAGAGCGAGTGGGGCGGGAGGAGATGAGTGGAGCAGGGGGAGGACGCGAGGCGCCGGGGAGGCTTATCCCCTCGCCGGCGACATGGTAACGTGGAGCGCCGAGCCGGGTGCGGCGGGGACGAGCGGGACGCGCCCGGTCGGATGAACAGAGAGAGGAGGGGGTGACCAGGGAGAAGGAGTGGGCCGGCCAGCTGGGCCATGGCCTAGTTGGGCCAGGGTCCAGGGGGTGGGGCTGTTTTCTTCTTTCTCCTTTTCTTTTACTTTTCTTTTTATAGATTCATAAATAAAGCATCTAACCCCTATTTTATTCATTTCAGAGCATTTAAACACATTACAAAAATGTCGTTTCAACATGAAAAATATCCAGAGATTATTTGCCACACTGTGAACATTTTAGTTTTCTTGTTTGACAAATTTGAAATTTGACTTTAAGTCGGTTTAGAATTTGAATTACGATTTGGATCAAGCAAAGATGAGCAACAGTAACATGATGACATGGCACCATTAACAGGGGTTTATTGTAGCATAATTATCCGGGCGTTACATGCCTATATACATGATCACTGCCTTGGATATCGTCATGATTTTTTGGTTTTCTATAAATTGCCCAACAGTAATTTGTTTACCCACCGTATGCTATTTTCTCGAGAGAAGCCACTAGTGAAATCTACGGCCCCAGGGTCTATTTCCTATCATATTATTTTCAGATCTATTATTTGAAAAACCCAAAAATACCTTGCTGCACTTTTTTGTGTGTGTCTTTGTCAGATCTATTTATCAAATCTCATACAATTTTATATATCTCAATACCATGGAGGGATTCACAACCCCTCTTACACGTTGGGTTGCAAGTATTTGTTATTTGTGAGCAGGTGCTGTTTACATAGTGTTGCTTGGTTCTCCTACTGGATTGATAACCTCAGTTTCATAAATGAGGGAAATATTTACCATTGTTGTGCCGCATCATCCTCTCCTCTTCGAGGAAATACCAACGCAGATGCAAGGAATCAGGAAGAATTTCTGGCGTCGTTGCCGGGGAGACATCATCAACATCTCTGCGGTACCGAATCAAAAATCTCATCTCCTTGCAATTACTTTATTTTCCATTTGCCTCTTGTTTTTATCTCCCCCACTTCTATTTTTTTACAAAAACACAAAAATAATTTTCTTTTTATTTTTCCTTCTTTTCGTTTGCGTTTTTCTCGTTCTATCTTTTGTTTGCGTGTGATCTTGTTTGCGTCATCATGATATCTCAAGATAATACGAAGTTGTGTGATTTTTCCAACACCAATAATAATGATTTATTAGTACTCCGATTGCTCCGCCCGCTACTAGTGTGGAGTCTTATGATATTAATGCTGCTTTGTTGAATCTTTTTATGAAAGAGCAATTTTCCGTTACTCCTAATGAGGATGTCGAGTTCCATCTAAACACTTTCATAGAATGATGTCATATGCAAAAGAAAAAAAGATTGCTCCTCCCGCAGCTAGTGTGGAGTCTTATGATATTAATGACGCTTTGTTGAATCTTTTTATGAAAGAGCAATTTTCCGTTACTCCTAACGAGGATGTCAAGTTCCATCTAAACACTTTCGTAGATTTATGTGATATGCAAAGGAAAAAAGATGTGGACAATGATCTTGTGAAATTAAAATTGTTTCCTTTCTCTTGACGGGATCGTGCAAAATTTTGGTTTGCATCTTTGCCTCGTAATAGTATTGATTCTTGGGATAAGTGCAAAGATGATTTTATTACTAAGTATGTTCTACCCGTTAAAATTATTGCCCTTGGAAATCAAATCATGAATTTTAAGCAACTTGAGCATGAACATGTTGGGCAATCTTGGGAAAGAATGAAATTAATGCTAAGAAATTAGTACAAATCTATGGATGAATATACAAAAAATTATGCGGGATTGAATTTTGTTTCTAGAAATCTTTTAGATTCCGCCGCGGGTGGTACTTTTATGGAAATTACTTTGGGTGAAGCCACTAAATTTCTTGATAATATTATGGAAAATTATTCACAATGGCATACTAAAAGAGCTCCTACTAGTAAAAAGGTTAATTCTATTGAAGAAATTAGTACTTTGAGTGAAAAAGTCGATGCTCTTATGAAATTGGTTGCTAGTAAAAATTATCCTATTGATCTTAATGATGTGCCTTTGTCTACTTTGATTGACCAAAATAGTCATTCTGTAGATGTGAATTTTGTCTCGCGAAACAATTTTAATAACAATGCTTATAGAGGTAATTTTAATCCTAGGCCTTTTCCCGGAAAATCCTCTAATAATTATGGCAATTCCTATGGTAATTCTTCGTATAATAATAATAGGATGCCCTCTGATCTTGATAGTAATATTAAATAATTTATCATTGCTCAAAAAGTTTTCAACACTACGATAGAAGAAAAATTAAATAAGATTGATGATATGTCTAGAAGCATTGGTAGAGTTTCACATGATGTAGAAAATCTCAAGATGAAAATATTTCCACCCAAAGTTGATACTAATGAATCAATTAAAGCTTTATATGTTTCCATGGGTGAAAGCAAGAAAAGAACCGCTATGCTTAGAGCTAAAAAAGAATTTTTAGAAAGAGCGTTTTCTACCGACTGCTTTCACCATAATGATGAAGATGTTAAGATGATTGGTGTTTATTATATTGACTCCTTGCTTAGTAATATTGAAATTGATGATAAAGGGACTGAAGAAGAGTCAACTTTAGCTAGAAGGCATCCCCATAATTCGGCGAGTGAAAATCTTATTGAAAAATTGATAAAAGTGGGTTTGGAGAGGTCAAAATTTTAACTAGTGAAGCGCCCACTCTTTTGGATTGCAGAGACTATAATCATGATAGTTGTTCTTTGATTGAATCTATTTCTTTGTTGCAATCCATGATAATTCACCCAATGCCCATGAACAAAATAAAGCTTTTACTAAACATATTATGGATGCCATGCTAAAAGCTTTAGAAGAAAACTTGGAGTTAGAGATTTCAATTCCTAGAAAATTATATGATGAATGGGAACCCACCATTAAAGTCAAGATTAAAAATTACGAGTGCAATGCTTTATGTGATTTAGGTGCTAGTGTTTCCACAATTCCGAAATCTCTATGTGATGTGCTTGATTTTACCAATATTGAAGAATGTTCTCTTAATTTGCACTTGGCGGATTCTACTATTAAAAAGCCTATGGGAAGAATTAATGATGTTCTTATTCTCGTAAATATAAATTATGTGTCCATAGACTTTATTGTGCTTGATATTAATTGCAATCTATCTTGTCCTATAATACTTGGTAGACCATTTTTGTGAACTATTGGTGTCGTGATTGATATGAAAGAAGGGAATATTAAATTTCAGTTTCCTCTAAAGAAGGGTATGGAACACTTCCCTAGAAATAAAATTAATCCACCATATGAATCAATCATGAGGGAAACCTATGGAGCAAAAACCAAAGATGACAATACTTGAAACTATGCATTATGCCTAGCTAGGGGCATAAAACGATAACGCTTGTTGGGAGGCAACCCAATGAATATAATATTTTTTTCTTTTTCTTTCTGTTTTTGTGTGTTCACACAATTATGCCTTTGTTATGATTGTGTTTTTTATGTTTTAGTTAGTTTTTGTGCCAAGTAATACCTTTAAGATGGCCTTGGGTGATAGTTGATTTGATCTTGTTGGAAAACAGAAACTTTTACATCCAGTAGAAGAATTGTTAAAATTCACTGGAGCGACAAAAAACTCTGAATTTTTTACACAAGATTGATATATGAATTGCCTTGGTTTTTCTAATTTTTCATAATTTTTGGATTATATAAGTGTGAGTAAAATTCGAGTCTTTACAGACTGTTCTCCTTTTGACAGATTGTGTTTTCGTTGCATTGTGTGCATATTTTGATGAATCTATGGACTATACCGGGGGGTTTAGCCATGGTAAAAAGTTATAATATAGTAGGTATAATGCGATAACAAAATATGAATGTGTTTTCACTAGTACTTTAAGTAAAGGTTGATTTCTTATACTAACGGATCTCATGAAGATTTTTTTTAGTTTTGTGTGATTTAAGTTTTCAAGTTTTGGGTGAGATCACGACGGATGAAAGAATAAGGAGTAAAAAGAGCCTAAGATTGGGGATGACCATGGCACCCCAAGGTAATATTCAAGGATAACCAAGCAACTAAGCCTAGGGATGCCCCGGAAGGCGTCGCCTCTTTCTTCTAACGCCAATCGGTAGTTTTACTTGGAGCTATATTTTTATTCGTTACATATCATGAGTTTTGCTTGGAGCGTCTTGTATTATATGAGTATTTTTTTTTGCTTTTTAGTTTGTCATAATCATCCTTGTTGGACACACCTATTTGAGAGAGTCATAATGATGCTATGATTTGTTAGAATTGCTCTATGTGCTTCTCTTAAAAAATTTCAGCTATGGAATTGCTCTAGTACTTCACTTATATCTTTTTTAGCACGGTGGTGTTTTAGTTTTGAAGAAATATACTCTCATGCTTCACTTATATTATTTTGAGAGATGAGAAAATTATTTATGCTCATGTTCTTCACTTAAATTTGTTTGAGAGCTTGTTATAAGCAATGGAAATATATGAAACTAGTCCCAAAGTGATAGATATCTAAGAGGGATATAATCAAAATTCAATCATTGGATATTATAAACTTGATTGCTTGTAATAGTTTTGAGATATGGAGATAATAATATGTGAGTCATGTTGGTGAGTAATTATGCTTTAGTAAGAATACTGGTGTTAAGGTTTGTGATTTCCTATGCAAGCATGAAAGTCAATAATTATCAATGAAGTTACATCCTACTTTAGTGCATTATTCGGTGTTAGTTATGTTTAATGCTCATTTAGAATCATTTTTTTCGGTTGGTTGCTTCTCAATATATTTGCTAGCCTTTCATTGTACTAAGTGGGAATACTACTTGTGTATCCAAACTCCTTAAACCAAGTTGTGCCAATGAGTCCTCCATACCTACCTATATGCAGTATTTCCATGTCATTCCAAGTAAATTTGCATGTGCCAACTCTAAATTTCAAAATGAATTTCCTTTTTGTGTGACCGTACCGCTCATGAAGCGGCTGGGGGTGGCCAATATTTTTCCATGCTAGATAAGTTATTCTGAAGATGCAGGTTTGTTCACTAGTCATTGCACGAGAGTGTGGCAAGGTAATAGGGATGCCCAGTCCTGAAATGAATTTTTTTTATTTATGTTGTCAAATAATAAATTCCTTGGAAAGTGTTGGTATGGTAGGCACCTGTGGATACGGCTAGCCATCGATTGTGAAAGAATGGTGGACAAAGGAATAAACTTTATTTTATGTTTGGGAACCACCTATGATGTATCTAGCATGGAAAGTATTGGGAATTCTCGATCGTTTTCGTTGACGGGAAAAGCATGCCTCTTAAAATATTTTATCTCTCAATTTAAGTTTTGAGCTATGACACCTCTACAAATCCCTTCTTCCCTATACGAAGGTCCTATCTATTCACTTTATGCAATTTTTATTTTTCACTTTTGAGTCTCCATCTTCTCTTATAAAGCACCAACTAGGGAGCACTATGATCATACTTGTGCATTGGATGTAGCTAATATTCGAGTGTGTTTCATGAATGGATCAATGATTGAGCATGATGGGCCAGTGATAGCTTTCTTTAGTGTTGATATTTTGAAAGACAAGGTTGCTTGTTGATATGCTTGAGTATTGATGTCTTCATGTCAATTATAGACTATTCCTTTGAATCATCTAAAAGTCCAAATGTCCATGCTACAAAAGAAAAGAATATGTGATGAACATGTTAGGCAGCATTCCACGTCCAGAAATTTTGTTTTTATCATTTACCTCGAGGACGAGGAGGAATTAAGATTAGGGATGCTGATACTTCTCCAACGTATCTATAATTTTTTATTGTTCCAGGCTGTTATATTATCAATCTTGGATGTTTTACATTCATTTACTAGCAACTTTATATCATTTTTTGGGACTAACCTATTGACATAGTGCCCAGTGCCCGTTGCTGTTTTTTGCTTGTTTTTTACTTCATAGAATATCCATATCAAACAAAGTCCAAATGCCATTAAACTTTTTGGAGATTTTTTCTGCCCAAAAGAGACCCAGGGAGCCTAGGATGTGTACCAGAGGAGGCCCATGGGGCCCATAAGACACCAGGGCACGCCAGAAGCCCCTGGCGCGCCCTGGTGCCTTGTGGGGCCCACGATGATCTTTTCCACAGCCTCTCAGCTCTATAAATACTCAGATATTCCAGAAACCCTAGAGGAGTCGACAAAAAACAATTGCAGCCACCGCAAGTTCCAGAACTAGAAGTATGAATCTAGAGCCCTTTTCCGGCACCTCGCGGGAGGGGGAAACAATCACGGAGGGGTTCATCATCCTCATTGGTGCTCCTCCGATGATGCGTTTGTAGTTTATCACAGACCTACGGGTCCGTTGGCAGTAGCTAGATGGCTTCTTCTCTCTCTTTGATCTTCAATAGAATGTTCTCCTCGATGTTCTTGGAGATCTATTTGATGTAATGACTTTTTGCAGTGTGTTTGTTGGGATCCGATGAATTGTGAGTTTATGATCAGTTCTATGTTCAAATATCATTTGGGTCTTCTCTGAACTCTTTTATGCAGGATCTTCATAGCCTCGTATTTCTTCTCCAAAACTTTGGTTTGGTTTGGCCAACTAGAATGATTTTTCTTGCAATGGGAAGAGGTGCTTTGTGATGGGTTTGATCTTGCGGTGCTTATTCTCAGTGACAGGAGGAGACATGACACGCATGCACCGTTGCCATTAAGGATAAATAGATGGGGTCTATTCCTACATGAATAGATCTTGTCTACATCATGTCATCGTTCTTATTGCATTACTCAGTTTTCCATGAACTTGATACACTAGATGCATGCTGGATAGCGGTCGATGTGTGGAGTAACAGTAGTAGATGCGGGCAGGAGTCGGTCTACTAATCTTGGATGTGATGCCTATATACATGACCATTGCCTTGGATAACACCATGATTATTTCCTTTTCTATCAATTGCCCAACAGTAATTTGTTTACCCACCGTATGCTATTTTCTCGACAGAAGCCACTAGTGAAATATACGGGCCCCGGGTCTATTTCCTATCATATTATTTTTAGATATATTAATCTAAAAACCCAAAAATACCTTGCTGCACTTTTTTTTATTTTGTGTTTTTGTTAGATCCATTTATCAAATCTCGTACAATTTTATATATCTCAATACCGAGGAGGGATTGACAACCCCTCTTACGCTTTGGGTTGCAAGTATTTGTTATTTGTGTGCAGGTGCTGTTTACATAGTGTTGCTTGGTTCTCCTATTGGATTGATACCCTTGGTTCATAACTGAGGGAAATAATTACCGTTGTTGTGCTGCATCATCCTCTCCTCTTCAGGGAAATACCAACACAGATACAAGCAATTAGGTGGAGCTGACCATAGTGATGGGCTGTTCCTGGAATAATGCTTCAATTTGCGACTAGCCATGGAGATACCAAATACCAGTTTCTTCCAATGTGGATATCTCTGCTTGGATTATGTCAAAACTTCATTGATACAATAGACTGGCCTCTGGATGGGATATTGTTTGCCTGCCTCCTTTGTATCAGATGCTGAGAAAGACTGACCATTTTGTTTGGAGCGACGCTGGGATATTGTTTGGAGCAACACTTATCACCTATGCTCCTAATATATGGGATATTGTTTGTCTCCCTCCTTGCGCTCAGCCAACTATTTTTTGAGAGCTTCAAAAGCTTTATCCTCAACGTCGCTCCAAACAAAATGGTCAGTCTTTCTCAGCATCTGATACAAAGGGATTGCCTTCTCACAAAAGGCGGCTTATGAACCGGCTCAAAGAAGCAATGTGAAATGCCATACGCTAAACATCGTTGATGTTGGCCGGCCTGGGACGGGAGGTCACTGATACGTCTCCAACGTATCTATAATTTTTGATTGCTCCATGCTATATTATCTTCTGTTTTGGACATTATTGGGCTTTATTATTCACTTTTATATTATTTTTGGGACTAACCTATTAACCGGAGGCCCAGCCCAGAATTGTTGTTTTTGCCTATTTCAGAGTTTCGCAGAAAAAGAATATCAAATGGAGTCCAAACGGAATGAAACCTTCGGGAACGTGATTTTTGGAATGAACATGATCCAGGAGACTTGGACCCTACGTCAAGCAACCAACAGGGAAGCCACGAGGTAGGGGGCGCGCCTACCCCCCCAGGGCGCACCCTCCACCCTCGTGGGCCCCCTGTTGCTCCACCGACGTACTTCTTCCTCCTATATATACCTACGTACCCCCAAACGATCAGAGATGGAGGCAAAAACCTAATTCCACCGCCACAACCTTCTGTACCCACGAGATCCCATCTTGGGGCCTGTTCCGGAGCTCCGCCGGAGGGGGCATCCATCACGAAGGGCTTCTACATCAACACCATAGCCTCTCTGATGAAGTGTGAGTAGTTTACCTCAGACCTTCGAGTCCATAGTTATTAGCTAGATGGCTTCTTCTCTCTTTTTGGATCTCAATACAATGTTCTCCCCCTCTCTCGTGGAGATCTATTCGATGTAATCTTCTTTTGCGGTGTGTTTGTTGAGACCGATGAATTGTAGGTTTATGATCAAGTTTATCTGTGAACAATATTTGAATCTTCTCTGAATTCTTTTATGTATGATTGATTATCTTTGCAAGTCTCTTCGAATTATCAGTTTGGTTTGGCCTACTAGATTGATCTTTCTTGCAATGGGAGAAGTGCTTAGCTTTGGGTTCAATCTTGCAGTGTCCTTTCCAAGTGACAGTAGGGGCAGCAAGGCACGTATTGTATTGTTGCCATCAAGGATAACAAGATGGGGTTTTTATCATATTGCATGAATTTATCCCTCTACATCATGTCATCTTGCTTAAGGCGTTACTCTGTTCTTATGAACTTAATACTCTAGATGCATGCTGGATAGCGGTCGATGTGTGGAGTAATAGTAGTAGATGCAAGCAGGAGTCGGTCTACTTGTCTCGGACGTGATGCCTATATACATGATCGTACCTAGATATTCTCATAACTATGCTCAATTCTGTCAATTGCTCAACAGTAATTCGTTCACCCACCGTAAAATACTTATGCCCTTGAGAGAAGCCACTAGTGAAACCTATGGCCCCCGGGTCTATCTTCATCATATTAATCATCCAACA
Organism: Aegilops tauschii subsp. strangulata; assembly: GCF_002575655.3. Taxonomy (NCBI): domain Eukaryota; kingdom Viridiplantae; phylum Streptophyta; class Magnoliopsida; order Poales; family Poaceae; genus Aegilops; species Aegilops tauschii. The sequence goes on along the minus strand of NC_053036.3, from coordinate 74,681,532 downwards.
CTTAGTTATTTCCGTTGCTTTTTACTTTGCTTTTATTTTACTTTGCATCTTTATCATAAAAATACCAAAAATATTATCCTATCATATCTATCAGATCTCACTCTCGTAAGTGACCGTGTAGGGGTTGACAACCCCTTATCGCGTTGGTTGCGAGGATTTATTTGTTTTGTGTAGGTGCGAGGGACTCGCGCATAGCCTCCTACTGGATTGATACCTTGGTTCTCAAAAACTGAGGGAAATACTTACGCTACTTTGCTGCATCACCCTTTGCTCTTCAAGGGAAAACCAACGCAGTGCTCAAGAGGTAGCAGTCACCGCCTTGATCTTCTCCGGATTAGCTTTAGTGCCTTGCTCAGATACCAGAAAATTGAGAAATTTTCCTGCAGGAACACCAAAAACACACTTGGTCGGGTTAAGCATCATATTATCAACCCGAAGATTGTCAAAGGTTGCCTTGAGATCGTCCAGCAATGTTTCCTTCTTCCGGGACTTGACCATAATATCATCAATATAAGCATGAATGTTGCGGCCAATCTAATTGTGAAAGCAATTCTGCACGCAGCGCTGATAAGTCGCCCCCGCACTTTTAAGCCCAAAAGGCATAGAGACATAGCAGAGAGCCCAAAAGGGTGTGATGAAGGTCGTCTTCTCCTGGTCCTCAACAGCCATGTTTATCTGAAGATAGCTAGAGTAAGCATCCAGGAAACACAAACTCTCACAGCAAGTGGTAGAATTGATGATCTGATCAATGCGGGGGAGGGCAAACAGGTCTTGGGATAAGCCTTGTTGAGGTCTATGTAATCAACGCACATACTCCAAATGTTGTTATTCTTTAGGACAAGCACTGGATTGGCCAGCCACTCAGGATGAAATACTTCCACAATTAACCCGGCAGCTAGGAGCCGGGCCACTTCCTCCCAATAGCTTTGTGTCTCTCCTTGTTAAAATGACGGAGGTATTGCTAGACTGGTTTCATCTTAGGTTCAACATTCAGGTAGTGCTCAGCGAAATCTCTCGGTACACTAGGCATGTCAGAAGGTTTCCATGCAAAGACGTCCCGACTCTCATGGATGAACTCGATGAGCGTGCTTTCCTATTTAGGATCCATGCCAGTCCCAATAGTGAATGATAACCCACAAGTATAGGGGATCGCAATAGTTTTTGAGGGTAGAGTATTCAACCCAAATTTATTGATTCGACACAAGAGGAGCCAAAGAATATTGTCAAGTATTAGCAGCTGAGTTGCAATTCAACCACACCTGAAAGACTATCTGTAGTAATGTATTTAGTAGCAAAGTAGTATGGAAGTAATGGTAACAGTGGCAAAAGTAATAGTAGTAGTATTGTAGCAATCGTAACTGTGGCAATGGAAAGTAACGAGGCAAAGATCAATATGTGACGAGCTCGTAGGCAATGGATCAATGATGGATACTTATGTCGGATGGCATTCATCATGCAACTATTATAACATAGGGTGACACAGAACTAGCTCCAGTTCATCAATATAATGTAGGCATGTATTCTGAATATAGTCAGACGTGCTTATGTAAGAGAACTTGCATGACATCTTTGTCCTACCCTCCCATGGTAGCGGGGTCCTATTGGAAAGTAAGGGATATTAAGGCCTCCTTTTAATAGAGTACCAGACCAAAGCATTAGCACTTAGTGAATACATGAACTCCTCAAACTACGGTCATCACCGGGAGTGGTCCCGACTATTGTCACTCCGGGGTTGCCGGATCATAACACGTAGTAGGTGACTATTGACTTGCAAGATAGGATCAAGAACACAAATATATTCATTAAAACATAAAGGGTTCACATCTGAAATCATGGTAGTCGGGCCCTAGTGACAAGCATTAAGCATGGCAAAGTCATAGCAACATCAATCTTAGAAAATAGTGGATACTAGGGATCGAACCCTAACAAAACTAAATCGATTACATGGTAAATCTCATCCAACCCATAACGGTCCAGCAAGCCTACTATGGGATTACTCATGCACGGTAGTGAGCATCATGAAAATGGTGATGGAGGATGGTTGATGATGACGATGGCGATGGATTCCCCTCTCCGAAGCCTAAAACGGACTCCAGATCTGCCCTCCCGAGGAAGAACAGGGCTTGGCGGTGGCTCCGTATCGTAAAATGCGATGAATCCTTCTCTCTGATTTTTTCTCCCCGAAAGAGAATATATGGAGTTGGAGTTGAGGTCGGTGGAGGTCCAGGGAGCCCACAAGGTTGGGTGGCGCGCCCCCACCCTTGTGGCCAGGGTGTGGGCCCCCTTCACTTGATTCTTTCGCCAATATTTTTTATTAATTCCAAAACTTATCTCCGTGAAGTTTCAGGTCATTCCGAGAACTTTTTATTCTCCACAAAAATAACACCATGGCAATTCTGCTGAAAACAACGTCATTCCGGGTTAGTTCCGTTCAAATCATGCAAGTTAGAGTCCAAAACAAGGGCAAAAGAATTTGCAAAAGTAGATACGATGGAGACTTATCAACTCCCCCAAGCTTAACCCATTGCTTGTCCTCAAGCAATTCAGTTGACAAACTGGAAGTGATAAAGAAAAACTTTTACAAACTCTGTTTGATCTTGTTGTTGCAAATATGTAAAGCCAGCATTCAAGTTTTCAGCATAGATCACTAACTAACCATATTCACAATAACATTTAGTCTCACATTTACTCATATCAATGGCGTAATCAACTATCAAGCAATAATAATAAATCTCGGATGACAACACTTTCTCAAAACAATCATGATATAATATAACAAGATAGTATCTCGCTAGCCCTTTCTGAGACCGCAAAACATAAATGCAGAGCACCCCTAAAGATCCAGGACTGACTAGTGCTACCTCTGGAGCTTGCATTGGTTTTTTCCTTGAATAGGAAAGGGTGATGCAGCAAAGTAGCGTAAGTATTTCCCTCAGTTTTTGAGAACCAAGGTATCAATCCAGTAGGAGACTACACGCAAGTAGCCTCGTAGCTACACAACCAAATAAGAACCTTGCAACCAACGCGATAAAGGGGTTGTCAATCCCTTCACGGCCACTTGCAAAAGTGCGATCTGATAGAGATAATAAGATAAATATTTTTGGTATTTTTATAATATAAACTGAAAGTAAAGGATGCAAAATAAAATAGATTGAAAACTTATATGATGGAGAATAGACCCGGGGGCCATAGGTTTCACTAGTGGCTTCGCTCAATATAGCATAAGTATTACGGTGGGTGAACAAATTACTATCGAGCAATTGATAGAAAAGTGCATAATTATGAGAATATCTAGGCATGATCATGTATATAGGCATCACGTCCGCGACAAGTAGACCGAAACGATTCTGCATCTACTACTATTACTCCACACATCGACCGCTATCTAGCATGCATCTAGAGTATTATGTTCATAAGAACGGAGTAACACATTAGGCAAGATGACATGATGTATAGGGATAAACTCAAGCAATATGATATAAACCCCATCTTTTTATCCTCAATGGCAACAATACAATACATGCCTTGCTGCCCCTGCTATCACATGGAAAGGACACCGCAAGATTGAACCCAAAGCTAAGCACTTCTCCCATTGCAAGAAAGATCAATCTAGTAGGCCAAACCAAACTGATAATTCGAAAAGACTTGCAAAGATAACAATCATACATAAAAGAATTCAGAGGAGATTCAAATATTGTTTATAGATAATCTTGATCATAAACCCACAATTCATCGGATCTCGACAAATACACCACAAAAAGAGTTACATCGAATAAATCTCCAAGAAGATCGAGGAGAACTTTGTATTGAGATCCAAAGAGAGAGAAGAAGCCATCTAGCTAATAACTATGGACCCGAAGGTCTGTGGTAAACTACTCACACATCATTGGAGAGGCTATGGTGTTGATGTAGAAGCCCTCTGTGATCGATTCCCCCTCCGGCGGAGCTCCGGAAAAGGCCCCAAGATAGGATCTCACGGGTACAGAAGGTTGCGGGGTTTCGTGGTGCTCCTCGATGTTTTTGGGGTATATGGGTATATATAGGAGGAAGTAGGTCAGTGGAGCTGCGAGGGGCCCACGAGGGTGGGGGCGCACCCAGGGGGCAGGCGCGCCTCCCTGCCTCGTGGCCTCCTCGCTTCTTTCTTGACGTCCACTCCAAGTCCTCTGGATCACGTTTGTTCCAAAAATAACTCTCCCGAAGGTTTCATTCTGTTTGGACTCTGTTTGATATTCCTTTCTGCGAAACACTGAAATAGGCAAAAACAGCAATTTTCACTAGGCGTTCGGTTAATAGGTTAGTCCCAAAAATAATATGAAAGTGCTTAGTAAAGCCCATTAAACATCCAAAACAGATAATATAATAGCATGGAACAATCAAAAGTTATAGATACGTTGGAGACGTATCAAGCATCCCCAAGCTTAATTCCTTCTCGTCCTCGAGTAGGTAAATGATAAAGACAATTTTTTTGATGTGGAATGCTACCTAGCATATTTCTCTAAGTAATTCTCTTTTATTATGGCACGAATGTTCAGATCCGAAAGATTCAAGACAAAAGTTTAATGTTGACATAAAAATAATAATACTTCAAGCATACTAACAAAGCAATCATGTCTTCTCAAAATAACATGGCCAAAGAAAGTTATCCCTACAAAATCATATAGTCTGGCTATGCTCTATCTTCACCACACAAAGTATTTAATCATGCACAACCCCGATGACAAGCCAAGCAATTGTTTCATACTTTTCATGTTCTCAAACTTTTTCAATCTGCACGCAATACATGAGCGTGAGCCATGGACATAGCACTATATGTGGAATACAATGGTGGTTGTGGAGAAGACAAAGAGGAGAAGATAGTCTCACATCAACTAGGCGTATCAACAGGCTATGGAGATGCCCATCAATAGATATCAATGTGAGTGAGTAGGGATTGCCATGCAACGGATGCACTAGAGCTATAAGTGTATGAAAGCTCAACAAAAGAAACTAAGTGGGTGTGCATCCAACTCGCTTGCTCACGAATACCTAGGGCATTTTGAGGAAGCCCATCATTGGAATATACAAGCCAAGTTCTATAATGTAAAAATTCCCACTAGTATATGAAAGTGACAACATAGGAGACTCTCTATCATGAAGATCATGGTGCTACTTTGAAGCACAAGTGTGGTAGAAGGATAGTAACATTGTCCCTTCTCTCTTTTGTCTCATTTTTTATACTTTTTATTTGGGACTTTTTTATGGCCTCTTTTTTCTTTCTTTTTTTCTTTTCGTCCGGAGTCTCATCCCGACTTGTGGGGGAACTTGGGACAATGCTCTGATAATGATGATCATCACACTTTTATTTTCTTACAACTCAAAAATTACAACTCAATACTTGGAACAAAATATGACTCTATGTGAATGCCTCCGGCGATGTACCGGGATATGCAATGAATCAAGAGTGACATGTATGAAAGAATTATGAAAGTGGATTTGCCACAAATACGATGTCCACTACATGATCATGCAAAGCAATATGACAATGATGAAGCGTGTCATAAACTGAACGGTGGTAAGTTGCATGGCAATATATCTGGGAATGGCTATGGAAATGCCATAGTAGGTAGGTATGGTGGCTGTTTTGAGGAAGGTATATGGTGGGTGTAGATACCGGTAGAAGGTGCGCGATATTAGAGAGGCTAGCAATGGTGGAAGGGTGAGAGTGCGTATAATCCATGGACTCAACATTAGTCATAAAGAAATCACATACTTATTGCAAAAATCTATTAGTTATCGAAACAAAGTACTACGCGCATGCTCCTAGGGGGATAGTTTGGTAGGAAAAGACAAAGTAATACGCTTGTCCCCGACCACCACTCATAAGGAAGAAAATCAATAAATAAATCATGCTCCGACTTCATCACATAACGGTTCACCATACGTGCATGCTACGGGAATCACGAACTTTAGAACAAGTATTTCTCAAATTCACAACTACTCAACTAGCATGACTCTAATATCACCATCTTCATATCTCAAAACAATTATCAAGTATGAAACTTCTCATAGTATTCAATGCACTCTATATGATAGTTTTTATTATACCCATCTTGGATGTTCATCATATTAGGACTAATTTTATAGCCAAAGCAAACTACCATGCTGTTCTAAAAGACTCTCAAAATAATATAAGTGAAGCATGAGAGATCAATAATTTCTATAAAATAAAACCACCACCGTGCTCTAAAAAGGTATAAGTGAAGCACTAGAGCAAAATTATCTAACTCAAAAGATATAAGTGAAGCACATAGAGTATTCTAATAAATTAAGATTCATGTGTATCTCTCCCAAAAGGTGTGTACAGCAAGGATGATTGTGGTAAACTAAAAATCAAAGACTCAAATCATACAAGACGCTCCAAGCAAAACACATATCATGTGGTGAATAAAAATATAGCCTCAAGTAAAGTTACCGATAAACGAAGACAAAAGAGGGGATGCCTTCCAGGGCATGCCCAAGCTTAGGCTTTTGGTTGTCCTTGAATTTTACCTTGGGGTGCCTTGGGCATCCCCAAGCTAAGGCTCTTTCCACTCCTTCTTCCATAATCCATCAAATCTTTACCCAAAACTTGAAAACTTCACAACACAAAACTCAACAGAAAATCTCATGAGCTCCGTTAGTATAAGAAAGCAAATCACCATCACAAGGTACTGTAATAAAATCATTCTTTATTTATATTGGTGTTAAACCTACTGTATTCCAACGTCTCTATGGTTCATACCCTCCGATACTACTCATAGATTCATCAAAATAAGCAAACAACACACGAAAAACAGAATCTGTCAAAAACAAAACAGTCTGTAGTAATCTGGATCAAACGTATACTTCTGTAACTCCAACAATTCTGAAATAAATTTCTGGACGTGAGGAATTTGTCTATTAATCATCTGCAGAAAGAATCAACCTAATAGCGCTCTCCAGTAAAAAAATGGCAACTAATCTCGTGAGCGCCAAAGTTTCTGTTTTTTACAGCAAGATCATAAAGACTTCTCCCAAGTCTTCCAAAAGGTTCTACTTGGCACGAACACTAATTAAAACATAAAACCACATCTAAACAGAAGCTAGATGAATTATTTATCAGAAAACAGAACCATAAAGCAAGAAACAAAAATAAAATTGGGTTGCCTCCCAACAAGCGCTATCGTTTAACGCCCCTAGCTAGGCATAACACTACTAGAAAAACAGCTATAGCCAATATGGACACTAATGGCGAACTATACATGTGGTGCGCCATTACTAAATAGTCATGGCGCACCATGTGTAGGTGCACCATTAGTAACCAAAACAGTAATGGCGCACCAGGTGAAAAGTGCGCCATTACTAAGTTTGACCAAGGTTTAACCCAGTCATACACATAGTAATGGCGCACTTTGTATAGGTGCGCCATTACTAAGTTGACATAGTATTAAGATAAACCTAACCACTTATGATTAACCCCTCTTGCAAGTATCCGCAACTACAAAACAAGTATTAAGGTAAACCTAACCATAGCATGAAACATATGGATCCAAATCAGCCCCTTACGAAGCAACGCATAAACTAGGGTTTAAGCTTCTGTCACTCTAGCAACCCATCATCTACTTATTACTTCCCAATGCCTTCCCCTAGGCCCAAATAATGGTCAAGTGTCATGTACTCGATGTTCACATAACACCACTAGAGGAAAGACAACATACATCTCATCAAAATATCGAACAAATACCAAATTCACATGACTACTTATAGCAAGACTTCTCCCATGTCCTCAAGAACAAACGTAACTACTCAAAAATCATATTCATGTTCATAATCAGAGGGGTATTAATATGCATAAAGGATCTAAACATATGATCTTCCACCAAATAAACCAACTAGCATCAACTACAAGCAGTAATCAACACTACTAGCAACCCACAGGTACCAATCTGAGGTTTTGAGACAAAGATTGGATACAAGAGATGAACTAGGGTTTGAGATGAGATGGTGCTGGTGAAGATGTTGATGGAGATTGACCCCCTCCTGATGAGAGGATCGATGGTGATGATTTCCCCCTCCCGGAGAGATGTTTCCCCGACAGAACAGCTCCGCCGGAGCCCTAGATTGGTTTCGCCAGGTTCCGCCTCGAGACGGCGGCGCTTCGTCCCGAAAGCTTCCTTCTCATTTTTTCCAGGGCGAAAGACTTCATATAGTAAAAGATGGGCACCGAAGGCCTGCCAGGGGGCCCACGAGGCAGGGGGCGCGCCCCCACCCTCGTTGATAGGGTGTGGCCCCCCTCTGGTGCTTTCTTCGCACAATATTTTTAATATATTCCAAAACTGACTTTCGTAGAGTTTCAGGACTTTTGGAGTTGTGCAGAATAGGTCTCTAATATTTGCTCCTTTTCCAACCCAGAATTCCAGCTGCCGGCATTCTCCCTCTTCGTGTAAACCTTGTAAAATAAGAGAGAATAGGCATAAGTATTGTGACATATGTGTAATGACAGCCCATAATGCAATAAATATTGATATAAAAGCATGATGCAAAATGGACGTATCAACTCCCCCAAGCTTAGACCTCGCTTGTCCACAAGCGGAAGCCGGTAACGAAAAATATGTCCACATGTTTAGAGATAGAGGTGTTGATAAAATAAAATACGGACATGAGGGCATCATGATCACTCTTATGACAGCAACATATATATATATTGTCATATTATTTCTTACGCTAAAGTAACAATCTATTCACAATATAAATTATGAATCAGAAACTTCATTGAAAACTAACAAACTATAATCTCAGTCATTGAAGCAATTGCAATTTATCATAACATCGGAAAGAGTCAATATAAGAGCTTTTCAGCAAGTCCAGATACTCAACTATCATTTAGTCTTTCACAATTGCTAACACTCACTCAATACTTATGGGTATGGAGTTTTAATCGGACACAGAGAAAGATAGGGGCTTATAGTGTTGTCTCCCAACCTTTTACCTCAAGGGTAATGTCAACAATAATAGTTTATGATAACTTACATCCAATTGGATATGTAGATCAGGATCTTTCCAACACAATGTGCTTGCCAAAGGATAAAGTGTAAAAAGGAAAGGTGAAGATAACCGCCACTCGTGCATAAGACATAAGACAAAAATAGAAGATAGGCCCTTCGCAGAGGAAAGCAGAGGTTGTCATGTGCTTTTATAGTTGGATGCACAAAATCTGAATGCAAAAGAACGTCACTTTATATTGCCACTTGTGATAGGGACATTTATTATGCAGTCCGTCGCTTTTATTTCTTCCATATCACAAGATCGTATAAAGCTTATTTTCTCCACACGAATAGATCATACATATTTAGAGAGCAATTTTTATTGCATGCAACAGTGACAACTTACTTGAACGATCTTACTCAATCCATAGGTAGGTATGGTGGAAACTCATGGCAAAACTGGGTTTAAGGATATTCGGAAGCACAAGTAGTATCTCTACTTGGTGTAGAGAATTTGGCTAGCATGATGGGGAAAGGCAAGCTCAACATGTTGGATGATCCATGACAATATACTTTATTTCGGATATAAGAAAACATAACCCATTACGTTGTCTTCCTTGTCCAACATCAACTTTTTAGCATGTCATATTTTGATGAGTGATCACAATCATAAAAGATGTCCAACATAGTATATTTATATTTGAAAACCTCTCTTTCTTTATTACTTCCTATTAATTGCAATGATGACCAAAACTATGTTTGTCAACTTTCAACAACTTTTATTCATCATACTCTTTATATGTGAAGTCATTACTCTCCATAAGATCAATATGATCTGTTTATTTCTTTTTATTCTTTCCTTTTACTATTATTCCCTCAAGATCATAGCAAGGTAATAACCAAGCCCTCGGCTCAAAACTAATCTTTATTATATATAGCTCACGGACTCGATTACATAGAAGGATCATAAAGCAAAACTCAAAAACTAAATCATACTAAAATTTTATTCTACTAGATCAAGATATTACCAAAAGGATCAAACTAAGGAAAACGGTAAAGATAGAAGTGTGTTGGTGATACGATACCGGGGCACCTCCCCCAAGCTTGGCAGTTGCCAACGGGAGTGCCCATACCCATGTGTTTATGTCTCCTTCTTCGGAGGTGGTGATGATGGAGTTGTTGATGATCTAGGCTTGTCGTCCAACAACGAGCATATGAGGTCCAACTTACGAATAATGCACTTGAGTGCGGTGATATGCTCTTGCAACAGAATATTTTCACGAGTTAGATACTTGTTCTGCACCCGAACTATTTCAATCATCTTGAAAGCTTCAATTTCAGTAGGGGTAAGAAGATTGTAATGAGGTTGAAGGATGTCTTCTTCTTCTGCTACCGGAGCTTGATCCTCTTTGGCCTTCTTGATCCTATCAGCCTTGTTGATCTCCTCGGGTTCTTCTCTCTTCAGCTCTATCTTCATTAGCCAAGCATCGTCGCCCTCATTGCTGGAGGAGGGGGACGACATGATGCCTGGCCTTGACAAGTCTGGAAGAAAACAGCTAGAAACAAAAGCAGAGGATATTTGCGTGGTCCTGTGGTCAAAACCTTCGGGAGATTATATAATGAATTTTTACCGACCAAAAGAAGTATCGTGCAAGAAAACGGAGTCCGAAGTGCACACGAGGTGCCCACGAGGCAGGGGGCGCGCCCAGGGGGGTAGGGCGCGCCCTCCACCCTCGTGGATGCCTCGTGTCCTTTTCGGACTACTTCTTATTTTCCTATTTTCTTAAATATTCCAAAACGGAGAAAATTTGCTATTATAACTGTTTTGGAGTCGGTTTATTTACCGTACCACATACCTATTCCTTTTCGGAGTCTGAAACGTTCTGGAAAGTGTCCCTTATGTACTCCTCCGGGGTTACGGTATCAATAACATTGGTTTCAACATTTATGGGATTACCTGAGATATAATGTTTGGTTCTTTGACCGTTCACCACCTTCGGATTTGTGCCTTCGAAGTTGTTGATTTTTATGGCACCGGAACGATAGACCTCCTAGATAACGTAAGGACCTTCCCATTTAGAGAGGAGTTTTCCTGCAAAAAATCTTAAACGAGAGTTGTATAGCAAAACATAATCACCTACGTTAAACTCACGCTTTTGTATCCTTTTGTCATGCCATCTTTTAAATTTTTGTTTAAACAGTTTGGCATTCTCATAGGCCTGGGTTCTCCACTCATCAGGCGAGCTGATGTCAAATAGTCTCTTCTCACTGGCAAGTTTGAAATCATAATTGTGCTCATTAATGGCCCAATATGCCTTATGTTATAGTTTGAGAGGTAAGTGACATGCTTTTCCACAAACCATTTTATACGGAGACATATCCATAGGATTTTTATATGCAGTTCTATAGGCCCATAATGCATCATCAAGTTTCTTGGACCAATTCTTTCTAGATCTATTAACAGTCTTTTGCAAAATTAATTTAATCTCTCTATTACTTAGTTCTACTTGACAACTAGACTATGGGTGGTATGGAGATGCAATTCTATGATTAACATCATACTTAGCAAGCATTTTACGAAAAGCACCATGAATAAAATGTGAACCACCATCAGTCATTAAGTATCTAGGGACTCCAAACCTCGGAAAAATAACTTCTTTAAGCATCTTAACAGAGGTGTTATGATCAGCAGTACTAGATGGATTAGCTTCTACCCACTTAGTAACGTAATCAACACCAACTAAAATATGTGTATACCCATTAGAGGAAGGAAACGGTCCCATATAATCAAAACCCCAAACATCAAATGGTTCAATAACAAGTGAATAGTTCATAGGCATTTCTTGATGTCTACTAATATTACCAATTCTTTGACATTCATCACAAGACAAGACAAACTTACACTAGTAGAAAAAGGGTCAAATGTGAAGCACATTAGTGCCGGTTTGATTTTGAGCCGGCACTAATGTGTCCATTAGTGCCGGTTCCAACGGCTAGGCGGGCAGAGATCATTAGTACCAGTTCGTGAGCAACCTTTTGTACCGGTTCGTGTCACGAACCGGTACTAATGATGCTACGTCAGGCTGTGGTCAGGCTGTGGCCCCACGGGCACCTTTAGTACCGGTTCGTGCCATGAACCGGTACTATAGTTTCTTAGTAAGCTATTTTTTAGTCCCACCTCGCGAAGATAGAGGCACTAGGAGCGGTTTATAAGCCCTGAGTGCAGAGACAATGAAGGAGAGGCGCAATGCTCATCTGCACGTTGCTTAGCTTTAAGCCTTGAGGAATAGTGTAGACTGCACGAAGCTATGTGCAGTGCAGTTTGCACTATTCCGAAAGGCTTGAAGCTAATTAACGAGCATTGTGCCTCTTTTTTATCTTTAGTAACTTATTACAACTCCGGACTTCTTGTGTTACGGCAAAAACTGGACGCACTTCATGTACAAACTAGACAATCTCTGTCGAAGTATCAGGGTTTCTGACGAGAACTCATCTGTTACATGGGCACTTCATTTTTTTAAACTTATTACAACTCCAGACTTTTTTGCGTTCCATACACACCATTCAAAGCGACGTCATCAATTTCCAACACGTTCTGACATCATTTGCTGTTTTTCAGTCATTTGAACTCCAGCCTATTTTTGCATTCAGTATGCATCATTCAAAGCGACGTCATCAATTTCCAACACGTTCTGACATCATTTGCTGTTTTTCAGTCATTTATCGATTTGTTTAGAGAGCTAAATGACGGTGAAATTGAAAATCACTACAAAATGAACTCTGAAAATGTTGGAACTTGGCATGGTATCATCATTTCGCCCGCATAGCATGTGCAAAAGAGTAGAGAGGGTCACGGCGAAAACTGGACGCACCTCGTGTACAAACTGGACAATCTCTTTCGGAGTATCAGGGTTTCGGACGAGAACTCATCTGTTATACGGGCACTTCAATGTTTTTTAAACTTATTTGAACTCCATTCTACTTTTGCGTTCAGTATGCATCATTCAAAGTGACGTCATCAATTTCCAACACGTTCTGACATCATTTGCTGTTTTTCAGTCATTTACCGATTTGTTTAGAGAGCTAAATGACGGTGAAATTGAAAATCACTACAAAATGAATAGCAGAAAATAAATAATGCAGAAAAGAAAAAACTATATAATTTTTTTTATATTCACAAAGAAACTAAATACAGCAAAAAAAATTACTCGGAAATAAATAGAAGAAAATTATATAAAAATTGTTGGGGCGCTGCCCGCTGGGCCTGCCAACCCTAGGGTTTGCAAATACAGGCCCAGAAGGGCTAGGAGGCTCAACGGGCAGCGCGCCAAAGTTAGGCCCAGAAGCCTGCTATAGAGAGGAGTTCGAGACAGTAGCCGCGCTGGGGCTTTTAAATTGGTGCGGGCGACCCTCGGCTAGCGAGGTGGGACTAAACTTGCCCGCACCGCTCCTGCGCCGGCGCACACCTTTAGTACCGGGTCGTGGCTCCTACCGGTACTAAAGGGGGGCCTTTAGTACCGGTTGGAGCCACGAACCGGTACTAAAGGGGCAGTTTCCCACCGCTTGACCTGGCCAAAATTGGCCTTTAGTACCGGTTGGTGGCTCCAACCGGTACTAAAGGCCCCTCCTATATATATGGCACTTACGAAAAATTCAGTTTCATCGACCACCACTTCTTCTCCAACTACTTCGTGTGACATCGCCGCCGCCCTCGCCGCCCCCGCCGCCCGTCGTCGCCGTCACCGCCGTCGCCCTCACCTCCCGTCGTCGCCCACACCGCCGTCGCCCTCACCGCCCGTCATCGCCGTCACCACCGTCGCCCCCGCCGTCCGTCGCCGCCGCCCCGTACCACGTCGCCGTCTCGATCGCGCCGTCGCCCCCGGCCTGCCGCTCGTCGTCGCGCCGTCCCCGTCGCATCGCCGTCTCGCGCCGCCGCCCGTATGCCGCCGCCCCCCGCTCGTACACACACACACACATACGAACACACACACAGACACACACACACACATATTGTTTTTTACTTATTTTCTGTTTTCTGTTGTTTAGATTAATGTTAGATAAATTACGTAGATAAGAATGTTAGAATGTTAATGTTAGATGAATTATATGGAAAAGATGTTAAATATTAATGTCAATTTTAGATGAATTATCTAGATATTAATTAGGTATATATATGAGATTTGAACTAGTTGAATTAATATAACTAGTTTATTTTTAGTATGAAAATTAATAGAACAAGTTTAGTTTTAGTAAGAAAATTTAGGTATATGAGATTATTTAAACTAGTTGAATTAATATAACTAGTTTATTTTTAGTAAATGCTTAGTTGAACTAGTTGAATTAGTAGAACTAGATTATTTTTAGTAAGAAAATTTAGGTATATGAGATTTGATGATCTAATTAAAATATTACTATATATATAGCTACTTTATATATTTTAGTAAGAAAATTAATAGAACTAGTTTATTTTTAGTAAATTCTTAGTTGAATTAGTTTCATTAATAGAACTAGTTTATTTTTAGTAAGAAAATTTAGATATCTGAGATTTGATGATCTAATTAAAATATTACTATATGGAACTAGCTACTTTATTTTAGTAAGAAAATTAATAGAACACGTTTATTTTTATTAAATGCTTAGTTGAATTAGTTGAATTAATTGAACTAGTTGAACAAATAGAACAGTTGAATTAGTTGAATTAGTTGAATTAATAGAACTAGTAAGTGTTTAATGTTTCACATATATGAACATAGGAAATGTCGTCTCACGACGAAAAAGATTTCATTAAGTGCGAATTCTGTGAAGACCAGCGCAGCCTGTGCGACAGAAATTTCCTTGTTGATGATAGGCGCTTCAGCATCAAGCTGGATGAGACCTTCGAAGTGGATACAGTAAGTCAGAACGACAAGTCTTTTTTCGTAATTAAGCATGACTTATATATGCTTCATTTGCTTCAACTTATAATTTTAAATTTTCACTATTCTACTAGCGCATCCGCTGCCATGCAAGAATTTTTGTCTTGGATAAGATAGGTTTCAGTGCTATGGAAACTATGGAGGTAAAGAGAGTTTACCTGAAGACCGAGCATGCTGGTTATACTTTCAACGTCAAATTATACAATGCAGACACGTACACCTATTTTGAATGCAAAACTTGGCAAGCACTATGCAAGGCTTTTGCATTTGAGCCTGATATGGTTATCACCTTTGATATTCGTCTGGAAGATGATATTGAAGGTAATAGGGACATCTGGGTCGATGTGCAGACGCCTCCAGTTCTACCATTATGTGAGTTTCTCAACCATATTTATGTCTTTGGTATTGTTTATTCAAAAATAGTTGACAACTAATTTCTATTGACGGCTTATTTCCATTCAAGCAAACATGTCCGGCGCTTGGTAGACATGACCTACTACTGTCCCGGAGCTGAACTAAACTGCGAGGAGATAAGTCATTATGTTTCATGGCTTGAGGATCTTGATGCTGTTAAGAGAAATCATTTTCCTTAATTTGAAAATCTTAGTACTCAAAACGTGCGACCAATAGTGATCGTATTGAACTACGGTCACATGTATTTAGGAAAGATGGTAAGATTTTTACTATTAGTCCTCAGTGCATCTTTTGCATACATTATTTTTCAAGCTAAACTTTCATTGCTAAGTATATTAATTACTATACGATGTTCTTCAACAGGGACTCCTGATGACAGTTGTGCCTCAGTGGATCGAGACTAAAGGTCGCATGTCAATTGTTAGCTTACGGCCAAGATATCCTACAGTGCACATGAGTGCATTCAGGATTTCTGAAAGCGATGAATGCTTAATAGTGAAAGATTGGAGCAAAATTGTTAACGATCGCACAGAAGTACTAGGGGGCAGCAATCAGAAGCGCATCCCACGATTAGGAGACAGGTTCATCTGCATGCTCCAATATGATGAATCGGGAGAGCTATACATGTTCTATGCTATTTTACCTGAGAGAGAGCAGCAGGAGTGATTTAGCTAGTTATGATGCTCTTAGTACTTGTTGTCCTCTCATGCGTGTCCGTGTTCTTCGTCCTGAACTTAATCTCAAAGAGTGATTTGCTTTTGTGGTGTTATGAACGCTTATAATATCATGACCATGTTGAACTCGATGATATCTTTGCTAGCTAGTATATACTGTTGTTGGTGATGATATGATGCAAGAGTTTTTATATTAATATGATGATGATGATGATGATGAGTTATTATATCATTTATGAAAGAAACCGCATATTAGTTTCAACTGGATGGATCCTAGCTAAGTGTTACCAACCGGTACTAATTCCTACACACACCCGGGCCTGGCTCGTGCCACGTGGTGGCACGTTAGCGTCGGTTCGTGCCAAACCGGTACTAAAGGGGGGGCCTTTAGTCTCCACTCCATAGTGCCGGTTGCAGAACCGGCACTAAAGGCCCTTACGAACCGGTGATAAAGGTCGGTTCTGCACTAGTCTTACGGGCATCCTTGAAGAGAGCAGGCCAATAAAAACCGGATTGCAATATCTTATGTGCAGTTCTATCTCCAGCGTGGTGTCCTCCATAAGCCTCGGAGTGACACTTGTGTAGGATCTGTTCCTGTTCATGCTCAGGTACACAACGTCTAATAACACCATCTACTCCTTCTTTATAAAGGTGTGGTTCATCCCAGAAGTATTGTCTTAAATCATAGAAAAACTTTTTCTTTTTCTTGTATGTGAAACTAGGTGGTATAAATTTAGCAACAATGTATATACCATGGAGCAGTACGAGAAGCATTTATGACAGCTAATTGTTCATGAGGTAAGCTATCATCAATAGGCAGTGGGTCATCAAGAACATTCTCTAGCCTAGACAAGTTGTCTGCAACAGGGTTCTCAGCTCCCTTTCTATCAATAATATGCAAATCAAATTCTTGTAGCAAGAGAACCCATCTAATAAGTCCTGGTTTAGCATCTTTCTTTTCCATAAGATATTTAATAGCAGCATGATCAGTGTGAACAGTTACTTTAGAATCAACAATATAAGGTCTAAACTTATCACAAGCAAATACAACAACTAAAAATTCTTTTTCAGTAGTAGCATACTTTCTCTGGGCACTATCTAGAGTTTTACTAGCATATTGGATAACATTTAATTTCTTATCAACTCTTTGTCCTAGAACAGCACCTACAGCATAATCACTAGCATCACACATAATTTCAAAGGGTAAATTCCAATCATTTGGCTGAACAATAGGTGCAGAAATCAAGGCTTTCTTAAGTATTTCAAATGCTTCTACACAATCATCATCAAAGACAAAAGGAACATCTTTTTGTAAGAGATTAGTCAGAGGCCTAGGAATTTTTTAGAAGTCTTTAATGAACCTCCTATAAAAACCGACATGACCAAGGAAACTTCTTATACCTTTAATGTCCTTCGGACACGGTGATGTCTACTACACAACCTTCTTCTTGTAGACGTTGTTGGGCCTCCAAGTGCAGAGGTTTGTAGGACAGTAGCAAATTTCCCTCAAGTGGATGACCTAAGGTTTATCAATCCGTGGGAGGTGTAGGATGAAGATGGTCTCTCTCAAGCAACCCTGCAACCAAATAAGAAAGAGTCTCTTGTGTCCCCAACACACCCAATACAATGGTAACTTGTATAGGTGCACTAGTTCGGTGAAGATATGGTGACACAAGTGCAATATGGATGGTAGATATAGGTTTTTGTAAATGAAAATATAAAAACAGCAAGGTGAAAAGTAATAAAAGTGAGCGTAAACGGTATTGTAATGCTAGGAAACAAGGCCTAGGGTTCATGCTTTCACTAGTGCAAGTTCTCTCAACAATAATAACATAACTGTCATATAACTATCCCTCAACATGCAACAAAGAGTCACTCCAAAGTCATTAATATCGGAGAACAAACGAAGAGATTATTGTAGGGTATGAAACCACCTCAAAGTTATTCTTTCGGATCGATCTATTCAAGAGTTTGTACTAGAATAACACCTTAAGACACATATCAACCAAAACCATAATGTCACCTAGATACTCCAATGTCACCTCAAGTATCCGTGGGTATGATTATACGATATGCATCACACAATCTCAGATTCATCTATTCAAACCAAAACAAAGTACTTCAAAGAGTGCCCCAAAGTTTCTACCGGAGAGTCAAGATGAAAACGTGTGCCAACCCCTATGCATAAGTTCACAATGTTATGGAACCCGCAAGTTGATCACCGAAACATACATCAAGTGTTCTCAAATCCTTAAAGACTCAATCCGATAAGATAACTTCAAAGGGAAAACTCAATCCATTACAAGAGAGTAGAGGGGGAGAAACATCATAAGATCCAACTATAATAGCAAAGCTCGCGATACATCAAGATTGTGCCGAATCAGGAACACGAGAGAGAGAGAGAGATCGAACACATAGCTACTGGGACATACCCTCAGCCCCGAGGGTGAACTACTCCCTCCTCGCAATGGAGAGCGCCGAGATGATGAAGATGGCCACCGGAGAGGGATTCCCCCCTCCGGTAGAGTGCCGGAACAGGTCTAGATTGGTTTTTGGTGGCTACAGAGGCTTGCGGCGACGGAACTCCCGATCTAGGTTATGTTATGCGGGTTTCTGTATATATAAGAGGTTTTGGCATCGGGAACAAGTTAGGGGGGGCTCCAGGCTGTCCATGAGGTAGGGGGGCGCGCCCAGGGCGTGGGCGCCCCTCCCACCCTCGTGGGCAGCCCGGGACTCTTCTGGCCCAACTCTTTTACTCCATGGCCTTCTTCTGGTCCAAGAATAAGCTCCGTCAAGTTTCAGGTCAATTGGATTCCGTTTGGTTTTCCTTTTCTGCGATACTCAAAAACAAGGAAAAAACAAAAACTGGCACTGGGCTCTAGGTTAATAGGTTAGTCCCAAAAATCATATAAAATAGCATATAAATGCATATAAAACATCCTAGAACGATAATATAATAGCATGAATACTTCATAAATTATAGATACGTTGGAGACGTATCAGCATCCCCAAGCTTAATTCCTGCTCGTCCTCGAGTAGGTAAATGATAAAATAAATAATTTTCGAAGTGTGAATGCTAGGAAGTGCATAAGATTGATCAATGATAATTTAAATCACCTTTTCTAGCATCATTATATGTCATAACAGTAGCTCATATCATAAATCTTCTCATGATCAAGTAACAAGCTATTCACATGTTAAAGTATAGATCATAATCTTTCTTGAAAACTAACAAACAGTTCTCAGTCATCAAACAATTGCAATTCACCTTATTTTCAGGAAGGGTCTATGTAAGAGTTTTGATTTAGCAAATCCCACATACTCGACTATCATATAGTCTTCCATGATTGCTACCACTCAAAGCATATTTTTAGAACAAATAGCATCCATCGAACACAAAGAAAGATAGGGGCTTAATGTTTCACCTCCCAACTTATTTATCATATAGATAATTGTCAACAATAATAATTCATGATCAAATATATTTGAATGGCCATATATGCTTAGATCTTTCCCCATCACATGATGCTTGCTAACTAAAGAGTAGGTTGGAATGAGAAGGAATACTACTAACTCTTGCATAAAAGTAAAAGATAGGCCCTTTGCAGAGGGAAGCAGGGATTTGCAGAGGTGCCAGAGCTCGACGCTAAAACAGAGATGAAAATAATTTTGAGAGGTATGCTTTCATTGTCAACATAACGACCAAGAGTTCCCAATATCTTCCATACTAGATACATTATAGGCGGTTCCCAAACAGAAAGGTAAAGATTTTACCCCCCCTCCACCAACAATCACACTCCACGGCTTGTCTGAAACAACGGGTGCCGTCCAACTATCAACAATCCTGGGGGAGTTTGTTTAAATTATTTGCGAATTTGTTTTTCATCTTTTGATCATAGGACTGGGCATCCCAGTTACCAGCCATTTTCTCGTGAATGATGAGCGGAGTCCACTCATCGTGAGAATAACCCACCTAGCATGGAAGATACTGATAGCCCCTAATCGCTACCTGAGCAATTCGGGCATACAAAACAGATAATTATTTGAAGGTTTAGAGTTTGGCACATGCAAATTTACATAGAACGGCAAGTAAATACCGCATATAGGTAGATATGATGGACACTCATGGAAGAAACTTGGTTCAAGGAATTTGGATGCACAAGCAGTATCCCCGCTTAGTACAGATATTTTGGCTAGCAAAGGATTCTAAATAGCAAGAACCACATGTTAGAGGATCCATAACAATATAACTTCTATACAAATATACCCAAGCATAACTTATTATGTTGTCTTCCTTGTCCAACTTCAACTAATTTGCTCAGGTTTGAAAATAATTAATGGGGCTCACAATCATAGAAGATGTCCAAGATAGTATATTTATATGTGAAATCTCTCTTCCTTCAATATTCTTTCATGAATTTTTCAAGTGACCGATACAATGTTTGCTAACCTTCAATAAATTTACCACCTCTACTTCTTATATGTGAAGTCATTACTCCCCATGGGATAAGCATATGAAACATATATAATTTCAGATTTATGATATTCAAATCATTCAACCATTTACTAATAGGATATAAGTGAAGCACATGAGTAAATGACAAACTACTCCAAAAAGATATAAGTGAAGATCAATGGGTAATTAAATAATCATGTAGCTTTGTGAAGACTCTCTCTCATTTAAGAATTTCAGATCTTGGGATATTATTCAAACAACAAGCAAAACAAAATAAAACGACATTCCAAGGATAGCACTCATCATGTGAAGAAGCAAAAATTTAGGCTCAACCGATACTAACCGATAATTGTTGAAGAACAAAGGTGGGATGCCTACCGGGGCATCCCCAAGCTTAGATGCTTGAGACTTCTTGAAATATTATCTTGGGGTGCCTTGGGCATCCCCAAGCTTGAGCTTTTGTGTCTCCTTAATTCCTCTCATATCACGGTTTCCTAAATCTCGAGAGCTCATCCACACCAAACTCAACAAGAACTCGTGAGATAAGTTAGTATAAACCAATGCAAAAACCTTATCATTTTCTACTATAACAAATCACTAAAATTATTATTCAAAATTGCATACTAAATGCCTCTGCATATTTAATACTCCTATCCTCAAATAGAATCATTAAACAAGCAAACATATGCAAACAATGCAAACATAACAGCAATCTGCCAAAACAGTACAGTCTGTAAAGAATGCAAAATTCATCATACTTCCCTAACTCCAAACATTATGAAATTATACCACACTGTAGAAAATTTATCAGAGCTCAATATGCAAAAAGTTTCAACATTTTATCATATTCTGACTTTTCCTAGGGAATTTTTGCAACAGCGGTAAACTTTCTGTTTTGAAATAGCAACATGTATACTTGCAAAATAAGCATGGTAAAGGCTATCATTGACATTTTTATTGAAAATAGAGATTCAAAACATTATTCTAAATAACAGCAAGAAAATACTAACGAAATAAAATTAGGCGCCAAGCAAAACACATATCATGTGGTGAATAAAAATATAGCTCCAAGTAAAGTTACCGATGAACGAAGATGAAAGAGGGGATGCCATCCGGGGCATCCCCAAGCTTAGGCTCTTGGTTGTCCTTGAATTTTACCTTGGGGTGCCTTGGTCATCCCTAAGCTTAGGCTCTTGCCACTCCTTATTCCATAGTCCATCGAGTCTTTCACCAAAACTTGAAAACTTCACAACACAAAACTCAACAGAAAATCTTATGAGCTCCGTTAGTATAAGAAAATAAATCACCACTTAGGTACTGTTGTGAACTCAATCTAAATTCATATTGGTGTAATATATACTGTATTACAACTCCTCTATGGTTCATACCCTCCGATACTACTCATAGATTCATCAAAATAAGCAAACAACACATAGAAAACAGAATCTGTCAAAAACAGAACAGTCTGTAGTAATCTGTATCAAACGTATACTTCTGGAACTCCAAAAATTCTGACATAAATTGGTGGACCTGAGGAATTTTTCTATTAATCTTCTGAAAAAAGAATCAACTTAAAAGAACTCTTCTGTAAAAAAATGACAGCTAAACTCGTGAGCGCAAAGTTTCTGTTTTTTACAGCAAGATCACATTAACTTCCACCCAAGTCTTCCCAAAGGTTCTACTTGGCACTTTATTGAAACAAAAGCTATAAAACATGATTACTACAGTAGCTTAATCATGTGAACACAAAAAAATAGTAGGGGTAAATATTGGGTTGTCTCCCAACAAGCACTTTTCTTTAATGCCTTTCTAGCTAGGCATGATGATTTCAATGATGCTCGTATAAAAGGTAAGAATTGAAATATGAAGAGAGCATCATGAAACACATGGAAAGCACATTTAATTCTAACCCACTTCCTATGCATAGGGATTTTGTGAGAAGACAACTTATGGGAACAATAATCAACTAGCATAGGAAGGCAAAACAGGCATAACTTCAAAACTTTAAGCACATAGAGAGGAAACTCGATATTATTGCAATTCCTACAAGCATATGTTCCTCCCTCATAATAATTTTCAGTAGAATCATGAATGAATTCAACAGTATAACCATCACATAAAGCATTCTTTTCATGATCTACAAGCATAGAAATTTTATTACTCTCCACATAAGCAAAATTCTTCTCATTCAGAATAGTGGGAGTATCATAAGAGACTCGAATACTATAAATTGTTTCCACATTAAAAGAATAATGTTCAGACAAGGGGTAATCATAATCATGACAAGTTTTATAAATATAATCATCACTAATTTTTATAGCATAAGTGTCATCACAATAATCATCATAAATAGGGGGCATGCTATAATCAAAATAAATGTGCTCATCAAAACTTGGGAGGCTAAAAATATCATCTTCATTAAACATAGCATCCCCAAGCTTGGGACAAACATTAGTTGCAGCAAATATATTCTCAAGCATGCCATTCTCATCAAACATAGCATCCCCAAGCTTGGGCCTTTTCATATCATAAGCATAATCACTCTCATCATTAATAGTATGGATAGCACCAATAGTATAGCAATTATCATCATGACAATGAGTAATTGGAGCAACATCATTTGGGAGGGATACCTTTCTACCTTTGTTTCTCCGTCTTTTCTTTTCCTTCTTCACATCATGTGGGGGGTTTAATCCTCTTTTTGTGCTCCTTATTAATGAGATTGGTTGAATAGAAGGCTCCTCCTCATTACCTGATTCATCATAAGAAATAATAGGAGGATATTGGGAAGTCTCTTACCTTTCATTAGTATTCTCTTAATCTTCTATTTGTTTTCTTTTCTTTATGTAATTGGCAATATAAGGATTTTCAATGCAATTCACCGCACAATACATAACAATTTCTTCTAGATCAAAATCAAGAACTTTATCACGGACAAATTCTGGCATATCCTTAGTTATACGTTTCATTTCTTCATAACCAAAAGCAAACTAAGTTAATTATGATGTGCAAGGGAAATCAAGTCATCACAATTTTTGGAAACGATGCGATCATGAAACAATTTGCATTGGTATTTAGATGATCACGTTCATTGCAAAATTTACAAGGATGGCAAAGAAATTTTAAATTCTCAGCACAAGCATCTAGCCTCTCTTGTAGACATTTAGTTTCTAAATACTTATGCCTCTTGCTAAATGTATCTTCCCTATTTGGTGTGTACTTGCAAACTCTATGCACTCCACAAAAGTTGACATGCTTATAAGAGACATTTTCATCATGACTAGTGCAATCATCATTAGTACTATGGATATTCTAAGAGTTCATACTAACAACAATGCAATCATGCTTATCATTCAAAGATTTAGTGCCAAACATTTTAATGCATTCTTCTTCTAACGTTTTGGCACAATTATCGGAATCCTTATTTTCATGAAATATATTAAAAAGATGAAGCATATGAGGCACCCTCAATTCCATTTTTTTGTAGTTTTCTTTTATAAACTAAACTAGTGATAAAACAAGAAACTAAAAGATTCGATTGCAAGATCTAAAGATATACCTTCAAGCACTCACCTCCCCGGCAACAGCGCCAGAAAAGAGCTTGATGTCTACTACACAACCTTCTTCTTGTAGACGTTGTTGGGCCTCCATGTGCAGAGGTTTGTAGGACAGTAGAAAATTTCCCTCAAGTGGATGACCTAAGGTTTATCAATCCGTGGGAGGCGCAGGATGAAGATGGTCTCTCTCAAGCAACCCTGCAACCAAATAACAAAGAGACTATTGTGTCCCCAACACACCCAATACAATGGTAATTTGTATAGGTGCACTAGTTTGGCGAAGAGATGGTGATACAAGTGCAATATGGATGGTATATATAGGTTTTTGTAATCTGAAAATATAAAAAACAGCAAGGTAACAAGTAATAAAAGTGAGCGTAAGCGGTATTGCAATGCTAGGAAACAAGGCCTAGGGTTCATACTTTCACTAGTGCAAGTTCTCTCAACAATAATAACATAACTGGATCATATAACTATCCCTCAACATGCAACAAAGAGTCACTCCAAAGTCACTAATAGCGGAGAACAAACGAAGAGATTATTGTAGGGTACGAAACCACCTCAAAGTTATTCTTTCGGATTGATCTATTCAAGAGTTCGTATTAGAATAACACCTTAAGACACATATCAACCAAAACCCTAATGTCACCTAGATAGTCCAATGTCACCTCAAGTATTCGTGGGTATGATTATATGATATGCATCACACAATTTCAGATTCATCTATTCAAACCAACACAAAGTACTTCAAAGAGTGCCCCAATGTTTCTACCGGAGAGTCAAGACGAAAACGTGTGCCAACCCCTATGCATAAGTTCACAATGTTATGGAACCCGCAAGTTGATCACCGAAACATACATCCAGTGTTCTCAAATCCTTAAAGACTCAATCCGATAAGATAACTTCAAAGGGAAAATTCAATCCATTACAAGAGAGTAGAGGGGGAGAAACATCATAAGATCCAACTATAATAGCAAAGCTCGCGATACATCAAGATCGTGCCGAATCAAGAACACGCGAGAGAGAGATCGAACACATAGCTACTGGTACATACCCTCAGCCCTGAGGGTGAACTACTCCCTCCTCGCCATGGAGAGCACCGGGATGATGAAGATGGCCACTGCAGAGGGATTCCCCCTCCGGCAAGGTGCCGGAACGGGTCTAGATTGCTTTTCGGTGGCTACAGATGCTTGCGGCGGCGGAACTCCCGATCTAGGTTATGTTCTGGGGGTTTCTGTACATATAAGAGGTTTTGGCGTCGGGAACAAGTCAGGGGGGTCTCCGGGCTGTCCGCGAGGTAGGGGGCGCGCCACCCACCCTCGTGGGCAGCCCAGGACTCTTCTGGCCGAACTCTTTTACTCCTTGGCCTTCTTCTGGTCCAAAGATAAGCTCCGTCAAGTTTCAGGTCAATTGGAATCCGTTTGGTTTTCCTTTTGTGTGATACTCAAAAACAAGGAAAAAATAGAAACTGGCACTGGGCTCTAGGTTAATTGGTTAGTCCCAAAAATCATATAAAATAGGATATAAATGCATATAAAACATCCTAGAAGGATAATATAATAGCATGAATACTTCTTAAATTATAGATACGTTGGAGACGTATCGGCATCCCCAAGCTTAATTCCTGCTCGTCCTCGAGTAGGTAAATGATAAAATAAATAATTTATGAAGTATGAATGCTAGCAAGTGCATAAGTTTTATCAATGATAATTTCAATCACCTTCTCCCAATTCAAGACAAGATTAGTTTCTTCACACTCTGCAAAACTCGATCAAGGTTGCTTAAGCAATCATCAAAAGAAGTTCCATACACGGAGAAATCATCCATGAAAACCTCAACAATCTTTTCACGAAAGTCAGAGAATATAGCAGTCATACATCTTTGAAAGGTAGCAGGTGCATTGCATAAACAAAAAGGCATACATCTATAAGCAAAGGTACCGAAAGGGCAAGTAAAAGTGGTCGTTTCTTGATCCTCTTTTGACACAGGTATTTGAGAGAAACCAGAATAACCGTCTAGAAAGCAAAAATGTGTATGTTTGGATAATCTTTCTAGCATTTGATCAATAAAAGGTAAAGGGTAATGATCCTTTTTAGTAGCTTTATTTAGTTTGCGGAAATCAATTACCATTCTATAACCTGTAACAATTCTTTGTGGAATCTCATCTTTATCATTAGGAACAACAGTAATACCTCCCTTCCTAGGGACACAATGGACAGGACTTACCCACTGACTATCAACAACAGGATAAATTATACCTGCCTCCAGAAGCTTTAGTATTTCTTTTCTTGCCATTCTTTCATCTTAGGATTTAACCGTCGTTGGTGATCAACAACCGGTTTAGCGTCTTTCTCCAATTTTATTTTGTGCTGGCGTAGAGTGAGACTAATGCCCTTAAGATCATCAAGAGTATATCCAATAGCAGGACGGTGCTTCTTCAGAGTTTTCAGTAATTTCTCTTCTTCCTGCTCTGAAAGGTTAGCACTAATAATAACAGGATAAGCATATTTTAGAGTATCAGGTAATGGCTTAAGCTCAAACACGGGATCACCCTTGGGTGGAGGAGGATCCCCTAGAATTTCAACAGGAAAATTGTGTTCCAAAATTGGTCCCTGTTTAAAGAATACTTCATCTATTTCCCTTCTCTCATTCATAAACATATCATTTTCATGGTCTAGCAAATATTTTTCTAAAGGATCGTTAGGAGGCACGGCAATAGAAGCAAGACCAATAATTTCATCTTTACTAGGCAATTCTTTATCATGGCGTTGTCTACGAAATTTTGCGAAATTAAAATCATGAGACATATCCCCTAAACCAATAGTAACAACATCCTTTTTGCAATCTATCTTAGCATTAACAGTATTGAAGAAGGGTCTGCGAAATATAATGGGACAAAAGTCATCTTGTGGGGAATCAAGAACAAGAAAATCAGTAGGATATTAACTTTCCCACACAAGACTTCAACATCTCTAATAATCCCAACTGGTGAAATAGTATCTCTATTGGCAAGCTTAATTGTAACATCAATACCTCCTAACTCAGCAGGTGCAATATCATGCATAATTTCTTCGTATAAAGAATGAGGTATTGCACTCGCACTAGCACCCATATCACATAAGCCATGATAGCAATGATCTCCTAGTTTAACAGAAATAACAGGCATGCCTACAACAGGTCTATGTTTATTTTTAGTATCGGGTCTAGCAATTCTAGCAGCTTCATCACAGAAGTAAATAACATGCCCATCAATATTATCAGCCAAGAGATCTTTAACCATAGCAATACTAGGTTCAACTTTAATTTGCTCAGGGGGTGTAGGTGTTCTAGTATTACTCTTACGAACCATAGTTGAAGCTTTAGCATGATCCTTTATTCTAAGCGGTAGGAACCATATGATCAACATTATAAGTGATAGTCTTTTCTTTAACTTTAATAGGTTCAACTACTTTTACTTCAATGGGAGGATCATATTTAAACCACTTCTCCTTAGGGATATCTGAAGGAAATATGCCATAGAGGCAATAATAAAGTTGTTATTTATATTTCCTTATATCATGATAAATGTTTATTATTCATGCTAGAATTGTATTAACCGAAAACTTAGTACATGTGTGAATATATAGACAAACTAAGTGTCACTAGTATGCCTCTACTTGGACTAGCTCCTTGGATCAAAGATGGGGTTAAGTTTCCTAGCCATAGACATGAGTTGTCATTTGATTAACAGGATCACATCATTAGAGAATGATGTGATTCACTTGACCCATTCTGTTAGCTTAGCATTTGATCATTTAGTATATTGCTATTGCCTTCTTCATGGCTTATACATGTTCCTATGACTATGAGATTATGCAACTCCCGAATACCGGAGGAACACTTTGTGTGCTACCAAACGTCACAACGTAACTGGGTGATTATAAAGGGGCTCTACAGGTGTCTCCGAAGGTTCTTGTTGGGTTGGCATGGATCGAGATTAGGATTTGTCACTCCGATTGTCGGAGAGGAATCTCTGGGCCCTCTCGGTAATGCACATCACTATAAGCATTGCAAGCAATGCAACTAATGAGTTAGTTGCGGGATGATGCATTACGGAACGAGTAAAGAGACTTGCCAGTAACGAGATTGAACTAGGTATTGATATACCGACGATCAAATCTCGGGTAAGTAACATACCGATGACAAAGGGAACAACGTATGTTGTTATGCGGTTTGACCGATAAAGATCTTCGTAGATTATGTAGGAGCCAATATGAGCATCCAGGTTCCGCTATTGGTTATTGGCCAGAGACGAGTCTCGGTCATGTCTACATAGTTCTCGAGCCCGTAGGGTCTGCACGCTTAACGTTCGGTGACGATCGGTATTATGAGTTTATGTGTTTTGATGTACCGAAGGTAGTTCGGAGTCCCGGATGTGATCACGGACATGACGAGGAGTCTCGAAATGGTCAAGACGTAAAGATTGATATATTGGACGGCTATATTCGGACACCGGAAGTGTTCCGGATGGTATCGGAGAAAATCGGAGTGCCGGAGGGGTTACCGGAACCCCCCAGGGAAGTATTGGGCCTTAGTGGGCCTGAGGGGAGAGAGAGGGCAGCAGCCCAGGAGGTGGCACGCCCCCTCCCATGAGGAGTCCGAATTGGACTAGGGGAGGGGGGCACGACCCCTCTTTCCCTCTCCCTCTCCCTCTCTTTCCTTCCCCCTTCCCCCTTCCTAGTAGGACTAGGAAAGGATGAATCCTACTCCTACTAGGAGGAGGATTCCTCCTCTCCTTGGGGCGCACCAAGGCCGGCCGGCCTCCCCTTGCTCCTTTATATACAGGGCGGGGGGCACCCAATGACACACAAGTTGATTGTTCCAAGCCGCGTGTGGTGCCCCCTCCACCATAATCCACCTCGATCATATCGTAGCGGTGCTTAGGCGAAGCCCTGCGTCTATAGCAACATCATCACTATCATCACGCCATCGTGCTGATGGAACTCTCCTGCGAAGCTCTGCTGGATCGGATTTCATGGGACGTCATCGAGCTGAACGTGTGCTGAACTCGGAGGTGCCGTGCGTTCGGTACTTGGATTAGTCAGATCGTGAAGACGTATGACTACATCAACCGCGTTATTATAAAGCTTCCGCTTACGGTCTATGAGGGTACGTGGACGACACTCTCCCCTCTTGTTGTTATGCATCACCATGATCTTGCGTGTGTGTAGGATTTTTTTTTTGAAATTACTACGTTCCCCAACAGTGGTATCAGAGCCAGGTTTATGCGTAGATGTTATATGCACGAGTAGAACACAAGTGAGTTATGGGCGATACAAGTCATACTGCTTACCAGCATGTCATACTTTGATTCAGCGGTATTGTTGGATGAAGCGGCCCGGATCGACATTACGCGTTCGCTTACGAGAGACTGGTTCTACCGATGTGCTTTGCACACAGGTGGCTGGCGGGTGTCAGTTTCTCCAACTTTGGTTGAATCGAGTGTGGCTACGCCCGGTCCTTGAGAAGGTTAAAACAGCACATACTTGACAAAACATCGTTGTGGTTTTGATGCGTAGGTAAGAACAGTTCTTGCTCAGCCCGTAGCAGCCACGTAAAACTTGCAACAACAAAGTAGAGGACGTCTAACTTGTTTTTGCAGGGCATGCTGTGATGTGATATGGTCAAGACATGATGCTAAATTTTATTGTATGAGATGATCATGTTTTGTAACCGAGTTATCGGCAACTGGCAGGAGCCATATGGTTGTCGCTTTATCGTATGAAATGCAATTGCCATGTAATTGCTTTACTTTATCACTAAGCGGTAGCGATAGTCGTAGAAGCAATAGTTGGCGAGACGACAACGATGCTACGATGGAGATCAAGGTGTCACGCCGGTGACGATGGTGATCATGACGGTGCTTTGGAGATGGAGATCAAAGGCACAAGATGATGATGGCCATATCATACCACTTATATTGATTGCATGTGATGTTTATCTTTTATGCATCTTATTTTTCTCAGATCGACAGTAGCATTATAAGATGATCTCTCACTAAATTTCAAGGTATAAGTGTTCTCCCTGAGTATGCACCATTGCGAAAGTTCGTCATGCCGAGACACCAAGTGATGATCGGGTGTGATAAGCTCTACGTTCACATACAACGGGTGCAAGCCAGTTTTGCACACGCAGAATACTCGGGTTAAACTTGACGAGCCTAGCATATGCAGATATGGCCTCGGAACACTGAGACCGAAAGGTCGAGCGTGAATCATATAGTAGATATGATCAACATAGTGATGTTCACCATTGAAAACTACTCCATCTCACGTGATGATCGGACATGGTTTAGTTGATATGGATCACGTGATCACTTAGATGATTAGAGGGATGTCTGTCTAAGTGGGAGTTCTTAAGTAATATGATTAATTGAACATTAATTTATCATGAACTTAGTACCTGATAATATTTTGCATGACTATGTTGTTGTAGATAGATGGCCCGTGCTGTTGTTCCGTTGAATTTTAATGCGTTCCTTGAGAAAGCAAAGTTGAAAGATGATGGTAGCAATTACACGGACTGGGTCCGTAACTTGAGGATTATCCTCATTGCTGCATAGAAGAATTACATCCTGGAAGCACCAATAGGTGCCAAGCCCGCTGCAGGAGCAACGCCAGATGTTATGAACGTCTGGCAGAGCAAAGCTGATGACTACTCGATAGTTCACTGTGCCATGCTTTACGGCTTAGAACTGGGACTTCAACGAAATTTCGAACGTCATTGAGCATATGAGATGTTCCAGGAGTTGAAGTTAATATTTCAAGCAAATGCCCGGATTGAGAGATATGAAGTCTCCAATAAGTTCTACAGCTGCAAGATGGAGGAGAATAGTTCTATCAGTGGGCATATACTCAAAATGTTTTGGTATAACAATCACTTGATTCAACTGGGAGTTAATCTTCCGGATGATAGTGTCATTGACAGAATTCTTCAATCAGTGCCACCAAGCTACAAGAGCTTCGTGATGAACTATAATATGCAAGGGATGGATAAGATGATTCCCGAGCTCTTCGCGATGCTAAAGGCTGCAGAGGTAGAAATCAACAAGGAGCATCAAGTGTTGATGGTCAATAAGACCACCAGTTTTAAGAAAAAGGGTAAAGGGAAGAAGGGGAACTTCAAGAAGAATGGCAAGCAAGTTGCTGCTCAAGTGAAGAAGCACAAGTCTGGACCGAAGCCTGAGACTGAGTGCTTCTACTGCAAAGGGACTGGACACTAGAAGCGGAACTGCCCCAAGTATTTGGCGGATAAGAAGGATGGCAAGGTGAACAAAGGTATATGTGATATACATGTTATTGATGTGTACCTTACAAATGCTCGCAGTAGCACCTGGGTATTTCATACTGGTTCTGTTGCTAATATTTGCAACTCGAAACAGGGACTACGGATTAAGCGAAGATCGGCTAAGGATGAGGTGACGATGCGCGTGGGAAATGGTTCCAAAGTCGATGTGATCACGGTCGTCGCGCTACCTCTACATCTACCTTCGGGATTAGTTTTAGACCTGAATAATTGTTATTTGGTTCCAGCGTTGAGCATGAACATTATATCTGGATCTTGTTTGATGCGAGACGGTTATTCATTTAAATCTGAGAATAATGGTTGTTCTATTTATATGAGTAATATCTTTTATGGTCATGCACCCTTGAAGAGTGGTCTATTTTTGATGAATCTCGATAGTAGTGATACACATATTCATAATATTGAAGCTAAAAGATGCAGAGTTGATAATGATAGTGCAACTTATTTGTGGCACTGTCGTTTAGGTCATATTGGTGTAAAGCGCATGAAGAAACTCCATTCTGATGGACTTTTGGAATCACTTGATTATGAATCACTTGGTACTTGCGAACAATGCCTCATGGGCAAGATGACTAAAACGCCGTTCTCCGGAACAATGGAGCAAGCAACAGATTTGTTGGAAATCATACATACTGATGTATGTGGTCAAATGAATGTTGAGGCTCGCGGCGGGTATCGTTATTTTCTCACCTTCACAGATGATTTGAGCAGATATGGGTATATCTACTTGATGAAACATAAGTCTGAAACATTTGAAAAGTTCAAAGAATTTCAGAGTGAAGTGGAAAATCATCGTAACAAGAAAATAAAGTTTCTACGATCTGATCGTGGACGAGAATATTTGAGTTACGAGTTTTGTCTTCATTTGAAACAATGCGGAATAGTTTCGCAACTCACGCCACCCGGAACACCACAGTGTAATGGTGTGTCCGAACGTCGTAATCATACTTTACAAGATATGGTGCGATCTATGATGTCTCTTACTGATTTACCGCTATCATTTTGGGGTTATGCTTTAAAGATGGTTGCATTCACGTTAAATAGGGCACCATCTAAATCCGTTGAGACGACGCCTTATGAACTATGGTTTGGCAAGAAACCAAAGTTATCGTTTATTAAAGTTTGGGGCTGCGATGCTTATATGAAAAAGCTTCAACCTTATAAGCTCGAACCCAAATCGGAGAAATGTGTCTTCATAGGATACCCAAAGGAGACTGTTGGGTACACCTTCTATCACAGATCCGAAGGCAAGACATTCGTTGCTAAGAATGGATCCTTTCTAGAGAAGGAGTTTCTCTCAAAAGAAGTGAGTGGGAGGAAAGTAGAACTTGATGAGGTAACTGTACATGCTCCCTTATTGGAAAGTAGTTCATCACAGAAATTTGTTCCTGTGACTTCTACACCAATTAGTGAGGAAGCTAATGATGATGATCATGTAACTTCAGATCAAGTTACTATTGAACCTCGTAGGTCAACCAGAGTAAGATCCGCACCAGAGTGGTACGGTAATCCTGTTCTG
This sequence comes from Aegilops tauschii subsp. strangulata, assembly GCF_002575655.3. Taxonomy (NCBI): domain Eukaryota; kingdom Viridiplantae; phylum Streptophyta; class Magnoliopsida; order Poales; family Poaceae; genus Aegilops; species Aegilops tauschii. The sequence continues at coordinate 74,648,672 of NC_053036.3, read as the reverse complement.
GAGGTCATGTTACTAGACCATGACGAACCTACGAACTATGAGGAAGCGATGATGAGCCCAGATTCCGCAAAATGGCTTGAGGCCATGAAATCTGAGATGGGATCCATGTATGAGAACAAAGTGTGGACTTTGGTCGACTTGCCCAATGATCGGCAAGCCATCGAGAATAAATGGATCTTCAAGAAGAAGACTGACGCTGATGGTAATATTACTGTCTAGAAAGCTCGACTTGTTGCGAAAGGTTTTCGATAAGTTCAAGGGGTTGACTACGATGAGACTTTCTCACCTGTAGCGATGCTTAAGTCCGTCCGAATCATGTTAGCAATTGCCGCATTTTATGATTACGAAATTTGGCAAATGGATGTAAAGACTGCGTTCCTGAATGGATTTCTGGAAGAAGAGTTGTATATGATGCAACCTGAAGGTTTTATCGATCCAAAGGATACTAACAAAGTGTGCAAGCTCCAGCGATCCATCTATGGACTGGTGCAAGCATCCCGGAGTTGGAATAAACGTTTTGATAGTTTGATCAAAGCATATGGTTTTATACAGACTATTGGAGAAGCCTGTATTTACAAGAAAGTGAGTGAGAGCTCTGTAGCATTTCTAATATTATATGTGGATGACATATTGTTGATTGGAAATGATATAGAATTTCTAGATAGCATAAAAGGATACTTGAATAAGAGTTTTTCAATGAAAGACCTCGGTGAAGCTACTTATATATTGGGCATCAAGATCTATAGAGATAGATCAAGACGCCTAACTGGACATTCACAAAGCACATACCTTGATAAAGTTTTGAAGAAGTTCAAAATGGATCAAGCAAAGAAAGGGTTTTTGCCTGTGTTACAAGGTGTGAAGTTGAGTCAGACTCAATGCCCGACCACTGTAGAAGATAGAGAGAAAATGAAAGATGTTCCCTATGCTTCAGCCATGGGCTCTATCATGTATGCAATGTTGTGTACCAGACCTGATGTGTGCCTTGCTATTAGCTTAGTAGGGAGGTACCAAAGTAATCCAGGAGTGGATCACTGGACAGCGGTCAAGAACATCCTGAAATACCTGAAAAGGACTAAGGATATGTTTCTCGTTTATGGAGGTGACAAAGAGCTCGTCGTAAATGGTTACATCGATGCAAGATTTGACACTGATCCGGATGACTCTAAGTCACAAACCGGATATGTATTTATATTGAACGGTGGAGCTGTCAGTTGGTGCAGTTCTAAGCAAAGCGTCGTGGCGGGATCTACATGTGAAGTGGAGTACATAGGTGCTTCAGAAGCAATAAATGAAGGAGTTCATATCCGATCTAGGTGTCATACCTAGTGCATCGGGTCCAATGAAAATCTTTTGTGACTATACTGGTGCAATTGCCTTGGCAAAGGAATCTAGATTTCACAAGAGAACCAAGCACATTAAGAGAGGCTTCAATTCCATCCGCGACCAAGTCAAGAAGGGAGACATAGAGATTTGCAAGATACATATAGATCTGAATGTTGCAGACCCGTTGACTAAGCCTCTCTCACGAGCAAAACATGATCAACACCAAGACTCCATGGGTGTTATAAACATTACAGTGTAATCTAGATTATTGACTCTAGTGTAAGTGGGAGACTGAAGGAAATATGCCCTAGAGGCAATAATAAAGTTGTTATTTATATTTCCTTATATCATGATAAATGTTTATTATTCATGCTAGAATTGTATTAACTGGAAAGTTAGTACATGTGTGAATATATAGACAAACTAAGTGTCACTAGTATGCCTCTACTTGACTAGCTCGTTGGATCAAAGATGGTTAAGTTTCCTAGCCATAGACATGAGTTGTCATTTGATTAACGGGATCACATCATTGGAGAATGATGTGATTGTATTGACCCATTCCGTTATCTTAGCATTTGATCGTTTAGTATATTGATATTGCTTTCTTCATGACTTATACATGTTCCTATGACTATGAGATTATGCAACTCCCGAATACCGGAGGAACACTTTGTGTGCTACTAAACTTCAGAACGTAACTGGGTGATTATAAAGGTGCTCTACATGTGTCTCCGAAGGTACTTGTTGGGTTGGCATAGATCGAGATTAGGATTTGTCACTCCGATTGTCGGAGAGGTATCTCTGGGCCTCTCGGTAATGCACATCACTATAAGCCTTGCAAGCAATGCAACTAATGAGTTAGTTGCGGGATGATGCATTACGGAACGAGTAAAGAAACTTGCCGGTAACGAGATTGAACTAGGTATTGAGATACCGACAATCGAATCTCGGGCAAGTAACATACCGATGACAAAGGGAACAACGTATGTTGTTATGCGGTTTGACCGATAAAGATCTTCGTAGAATATGTAGGAGCCAATATGAGCATCTAGGTTCCGCTATTGGTTATTGACCGGAGACGAGTCTCGGTCATGTCTACATAGTTCTCAAACCCGTAGGGTCCGCACGCTTAACGTTCGGTGACGCTCGGTATTATGAGTTTATGTGTTTTGATGTACCGAAGGTATTTGGAGTCATGGATGTGATCACGGACATGATGAGGAGTCTCGAAATGGTCGAGACGTAAAGATTGATATATTGGACGGCTATATTCGGACACCGGAAGTGTTCCGGATGGTTTCTGAGAAAATCGGAGTGCCGGAGGGGTTATCGGAACCCCCCGGGGAAGTATTGGGCCTTAGTGGGTCTGACGGGAGAGAGAGAGAGAGAGGGCAACAGCCCAGGAGGAGGCGCCCCCCCTCCCATGAGGAGTCCGAATTGGACTTGGGGAGGGGGCGCGGCCCCTCTTTCCCTCTCCCTCTCCCTCTCTTTCCTTCCCCCTTCCCCCTTCCTAGTAGGACTAGGAAAGGATGAATCCTACTCCTACCAGGAGGAGGATTCCTCCTCTCCTTGGGGCGCACCAAGGCCGGCCGGCCTCCCCCCTTGGTCCTTTATATATGGGGGCGGGGGGGCACCCAATGACACACAAGTTGATTGTTCCAAGCCGTGTGCGGTGCCCCCCTCCACCATAATCCACCTCGATCATATCGTAGCGGTGCTTAGGCGATGCCCTGCGTCGGTAGCAACATCATCACCGTCATCACGCCGTCGTGCTGACGGAACTCTCCCGCGAAGCTCTGCTGGATCGGATTTCATGGGACGTCATCGAGCTGAACGTGTGCTGAACTCGGAGGTGCCGTGCGTTCGGTACTTGGATCGGTCGGATCGTGAAGACGTACGACTACATCAACCGCGTTCTTATAACACTTCCGCTTACGGTCTACGAGGGTACGTGGACGACACTCTCCCCTCTCGTTGCTATGCATCAGCATGATCTTGCGTGTGCGTAGGAATTTTTTTGAAATTACTACGTTCCCCAACAATATCAACATGAGTTCCAAAGGATTCACAGAAAGAAGCTACTATCTCAGAGTCAAGTCCATATTTAGTGCTAAATTCATGAAAAGCATCGGTATCCATAAAAGATTTAACACAATCAAACTTAGGTGTTATACCTGACTCCTTACCTTCGTCGAGTTCCCAATCTTCAGAGGTGCATTTAATTCTTTCCAAGAAATCCCATTTGAATTCAATAGTCTTCATCATAGAAGAACCAGTACAAGATGTATCGAGCACAGAGCGATTATTCAGAGAAAGCCGACAATAAATTTTTTGAATAATAATTTCTCTTGAGAGCTCATGATTGGGCCATGAATATAACATTGACTTAAGCCTCCCCAAAGCTTGAGCGATGCTTTCTCCTTCGCGAGGCCAAAAATTATATATATAATTACGATCACGATGAACCACATGCATAGGATAAAACTTCTGATGAAATTCCAATTTCAATCGGTTTTAGTTCCATGATCCAATATCATCGCATAGCCTAAACCATGTCAATGCCTTTCCCTTCAAAGATAAATGGAAGACCTTCTTCTTGATAACATCCTTGGGCATACCTGCAAGCTTAAATAATCCACAAACTTCATCCACATAGATTAGGTTCAAATCGGGATGTAATGTTCCATCTCCTGTAAAAGGATTAGCTAGCAGTTTCTCTATCATACCCGAAGGAATTTAAAAGTAAACATTTTCAGTAGGTTCAGTAGGTTGAGGAGAAACTCTTTGCTCTACTAGTCGGGGTGAAGATACCCCGAACAAGCCCCTCAAAGGATTACTTTCCATAGTAACAAGTGATAGTAAATTTCAGCACACTATATAAATTTTTCCTTACCAAAGGCGCTTCACTCCCCGGCAACGGTGCCAGAAAAGAGTCTTGATGACCCACAAGTATAGGGGATCTATCATAGCCCTTCCGATAAGTAAGAGTGTCGAACCCAACGAGGAGCAAAAGGAAATGGCAAGCGGTTTTCAGTAAGGTATTCTCTGCAAGCACTGAAATTATCGGTAACAAATAGTTTTGTGATAAGGTAATTTGTAACAGGTAACAAGTAACAAAAGTAAACAAGGTGCACCAAGGTGTCCCAATCCTTTTTTTAGCAAAGGACAAGCCTGGACAAACTCTTACATAAAGGAAAATGCTCCCGAGGACACATGGGAATTATCGTCAAGCTAGTTTTCATCATGCTCATATGATTCGCGTTCATTACTTTGATAATTTGATATGTGGGTGGACCGGTGCTTGGGTACTGTCCTTCCTTGGACAAGCATCCCACTTATGATTAACCCCTCTTGCAAGCATCCGCAACTACAAAAGAAGTATTAAGGTAGACCTAACCATAGCATGAAACATATGGATCTAAATCAGCCCCTTACGAAGCAACGCATAAACTAGGATTTAAGCTTCTGTCACTCTAGCAACCCATCATCTACTTATTACTTCCCAATGCCTTCCCCTATGTCCAAATAATGGTGAAGTGTCATGTAGTCGACGTTCACATAACACCACTAGAGGAAAGACAACATACATCTCATCAAAATATCGAACAAATACCAAATTCACATGACTACTTATAGCAAGACTTCTCCCATGTCCTCAGGAACAAACGTAACTACTCACAAATCATATTCATATTCATAATCAGAGGGGTATTAATATGCATAAAGGATCTGAACATATGATCTTCCACCAAATAAACCAACTAGCATCAACTAAAAGGAGTAATCAACACTACTAGCAACCCACAGGTACCAATCTGAGGTTTTGAGACAAAGATTGGATACAAGAGATGAACTAGGGTTTGAGATGAGATGGTGCTGGTGAAGATGTTGATGGAGATTGAGACCCTCCCGATGAGAGGATCGATGGTGATGACGATGGTGACGATTCCCCCTCCCGGAGGGATGTTACCCCGACAGAATAGCTCCGCCGAAGCCTAGATTGGTTTCGCCAGGTTCCGCCTCGAGACGGCGGCGCTTCGTCCCGAAAGCTTCCTTCTCATTTTTTCCAGGGTGAAAGACTTCATATAGCAAAAGATGGGCACCGGAGGCCTGCCAGGGGGCCCACGAGGCAGGGGGGCGCCCCCACCCTCGTGGACAGGGTGTGGCCCCCCTCTGGTGCTTTCTTCGCCCAATATTTTTAATATATTCCAAAACTGACTTTCATGGAGTTTCAGGACTTTTGGAGTTGTGCAGAATAGGTCTCTAATATTTGCTCCTTTTCCAGCCCAAAATTCCAGCTCCCGGCATTCTCCCTCTTCGTGTAAACCTTGTAAAATAAGAGAGAATAGGCATAAGTATTGTGACATAATGTGTAATAACAGCCCATAATGCAATAAATATCGATATAAAAGCATGACGCAAAATTGACATATCAGTGCTCTCTAATTGGTGCTTTTTATAAGAGGACGATGACTCAGTAATAAAAGTAAATAAATAGGCCCTTCGTAGAGGGAAGTAGGGATTGTAGAGGTGCCAGAGCTCGAGTTTTGAAATAGAGAATAAATAATATCTTGAGCGGTATGCTTTCATTGCCAACATAACAACTAAGAGAACTCGGTATCTTCCATGCTACATACATTATAGGCGGTTCCCAAACAGAATGGTAAAGTTTATACTCCCCCACCACCAACAAGCACACTCCACGGCTGGTCCAAAACAACGGGTACCGTCCAACTAACAACAGTCCTGGGGGAGTTTTGTTTGCAACTATTTTCATTTGATTTGAGCATGGGACTGGGCATCCCGGTTACCAGCCATTTTCTCGTGAATAATGAGCGGAGTCCACTGGTACGTCTCCAACATATCTATAATTTTTATTGTTCCATGCTATTATATATTCTGTTTTGGATGTTTAATGGGCTTTATACACTTTTATATTATTTTTGGGACTAACCTATTAACCAGAGGCCCAGCCCAAATTGCTATTTTTTTTGCCTATTTCAGTGTTTCGCAGAAAAAGAATATCAAACGGAGTCCAAACGGATTGAAACCTTCGGGAATGTGATTTTTGGAACAAACGTGATCCAGAGGACTCGGAGTGGACGTCAAGCAACCAACGAGGAAGCCACGAGCCAAGGGGGCGCGCCTACCACCCTGGGCGTGCCCTCCACCCTTGTGGGCCCCTCGTGGCACCACCGACCTACTTCTTCCTCCTATATATACGTACGTACCCCCAAACGATCACCAGAGGAGCCAAAACCCTATTTCCACCGCCGCAACCTTTTGTATCCGTGAGATCCCATCTTGGGGCCTTTTCCGGCGCTCCGCCAGAGGGGGCATTGATCACGGAGGGCTTCAACATCAACACCCTAGCCTCTCCGATGATGTGTGAGTAGTTTACCTCAGACATTCGGGTCCATAGTTATTAGCTAGATGGCTTCTTCTCTCTCTTTGGATCTCAATACAAAGTTCTCCTCGATTCTCTTGGAGATCTATTCGATGTAACTCTTTTTGCGGTGTGTTTGTCGAGATCCGATGAATTGTGGGTTTATGATCAAGATTATCTATGAACAATATTTGAATCTTCTCTGAATTCTTTTATGTATGATTGGTTATCTTTGCAAGTCTCTTCGAATTATCAGTTTGGTTTGGCCTACTAGATTGATCTTTCTTGCAATGGGAGAAGTGCTTAGCTTTGGGTTCAATCATGCGGTGCTCGATCCCAGTGACACTAGGGGAAACAACGCGTATTGTATTGTTTCCATCGAGGATAAAACGACGGGGTTTATATCATATTGCATGAGTTTATCCCTCTACATCATGTCATCTTGCTTAAAGAGTTACTCCGTTCTTATGAACTTAATACTCTAGATGCATGCTGGATAGCGGTCGATGTGTGGAGTAATAGTAGTAGATGCAGGCAGGAGTCAGTCTACTTGTCACGGACGTGATGCCTATATACATGATCATACCTAGATATTCTCATAACTATGCTCAATGCTATCAATTGCTCGACAGTAATTTGTTCACCCACCGTAATACTATGCTATCTTGAGAGAAGCCACTAGTGAAACCTATGGCCCCCGGGTCTATTTTCCATCATATTAACCTTTCATCTACAAGCTATTTTTATTACCGTTTATTTTGCAATTTTTACTTTTTCTCTTTATTATAAAAATACCAAAAATATTATCTTACCATCTCTATCAGATCTAACTTTTGCAAGTGGCCGTGAAGGGATTGACAACCCCTTTATCGCGTTGGTTGCAAGGTTCTTATTTGTTTGTGTAGGTGCGTGCGACTTGAGCGTGGCCTCCTACTGGATTGATACCTTGGTTCTCAAAAACTGAGGGAAATACTTACGCTACTTTACTACATCACCCTTTCCTCTTCAAGGGAAAAACCAACGCAGTGCTCAAGAGGTAGCAAGAAGGATTTCTGCCGTCCTTGTCGGGGAGTCTACGCACAAGTCAAGACATACCAAGTACCCATCACAAACTCTTATCCCCCGCATTACATTATTTGCCATTTGCCTCTCGTTTTCCTCTCCCCCACTTCACCCTTTCCGTTTTATTCGCCCTTCCTCCATTCAATCTTGTGTTACCATGTGCCTTCTTTTTGCTTGTATCTTCGCTTGCTAAGAGTTTATGGATCCTCATCCACTTGCTAATCTCTTTAAGAGATCCAATTATGATGAACCTATTGCTAGTGAGTTGAGTGCACTAGATTATCTTTATGAGGTTTTGCTTGAAATTCGTGAATCTGAAAATTCTGATGAAGTACTTTCTGAAGCGATTCACGATAGATCTTTGAATAGAAAGCATGATTGCAATGATTTTATTATAAATTCTATTGATGTAAATTGTGCTAATAATATGCAAAACCCTAAGCTTGGGGATGCTAGTTTTGTTATGTCCTCTACTTGTTGCAATGATCATGATTGGGGTGATTCTTCTCATGATCTTGAAAATTTACTTACTCCCCATAATGAATATGAGATTGATAATAATGTTTGCAATAATATTGAAAGTGGGTTTGGAAGAGTGTCAACTTTAGATCCCACATATTTGAAGAATGTTCAATCTTGTGAATTTTTTGATGAAAGTGGGTTTGGAGAGGTCATGACTTTATTTAATGGTAATCCCACTATTTTGGAAGAGTGTCAACTTTGCATGCATGTGGATCATGTTGAGAAAATTTTATGTGATATCCATATTGTTGAATTTGATTATGATCCCACATGTAATTATTATGAGAGAGGAAAATATGGTTGTAGAAATTTTCATGTTACTAAAGTACCTCTCCTTATGTTGAGATTGTCTAGGTTTTATTCTTCTTCCTTGCATATGCTAGGATTTGCTTGCCTTGATAATTTGTTTCCCTATAAGATGCCTATACATAGGAAGTATGTTAGACTTAGATGTGTTTTTCACATGCTATATGATGCTCTCTTTATGTTTCAATTGCTATATTTCTTGTGAGCATCATTGAAATCTCAATGCCTAGCTAGGGGCGTTAAACGATAGCGCTTGTTGGGAGGCAACCCAATTTTATTTTAGTTTTTTGCTTTTTGGTTATGTTTAGGAATAAATAATCCATCTAGCTTATGTTTAGATGTGGTTTTTTGTTTTAATTAGTGTTTGTGCCAAGTAGAACCTTTGGGAAGACTTGGGGAAAGTCTTTGCGATCTTGCTGTAAAAAACAGAAACTTTAGCGCTCACGAGATTAGCTACAACTTTTTACTTGAGAGTGTTATTTAGTTGATTATTTTTGAAGATGATTAATAGATAAATTCCTCACGTCCATAAATTCATTTTAGAATTTTTGGAGTTCCAAAAGTTTGCGTTTGTTACAGATTACTACAAACTGTTCTGTTTTTGACAGATTCTGTTTTTCGTGTGTTGTTTGCTTATTTTGATGAATCTATGGCTAGTAATGGAGTATATGAACCATAGAGAAGTTGTAATACATTAGGTTTAACACCAATATAAATAAATAATGAGTTTATTACAGTACCTTGAAGTGGTGTTTTGTTTTCTTTTGCTAACGGAGCTCACGAGATTTTCTGTTAAGTTTTGTGTTGTGAAGTTTTCAAGTTTTGGGTAAAGATTTGATGGATTATGGAACAAGTATTGGCAAGAGCCTAATCTTGGGGATGCCCAAGGCACCCCAAGGAAAAATTCAAGGACAACCAAAAGCCTAAGCTTGGGGATGCCCCGGAAGGCATCCCCTCTTTTGTCTTCGTCCATCGGTAACTTTACTTGGAGCTATATTTTTATTCACCACATTATATGTGTTTTGCTTGGAGCGTCTTGTATGATTTGAGCCTTTTCTTTTTAGTTTAACACAATCATCCTTGTTGTACACAACTTTTGAGAGAGAGACACATGATTCGGAATTTATTAGAATACTCTATGTGCCTCACTTATATCTTTTGAGCTATATAGTTTTTGCTCTAATGCTTCACTTATATCTTTTAGAGCACGGCGGTGGTTTTATTTTATAGAAATTATTGATCTCTCATGCTTCACTTATATTATTTTGAGAGTCTTAAATAGCATGGTAATTTGTTTTAATTGTGAAATTAGTCCTAATATGATAGGCATCCAAGATGAGCATAATAAAAACTTCCATATAAGTGCATTGAACACTAGGAGAAGTTTGATACTTGATGATTGTTTTGAGATATGCAGATAGTGATATTAAAGTTGTGCTAGTTGAGTAATTGTGAATTTGAGAAATACTTGTGTTGAAGTTTGCAAGTCCTGTAGCATGCACGTATGGTAAACATTGTGTAACAAATTTGAAACATGAGGTGTTCTTTGATTGTCATCCTTATGAGTGGCGGTCGGGGACGAGCGATGGTCTTTTCCTACCAATCTATCCCCCTAGGAGCATGCGCGTAGTGCTTGGTTTTTGATGAATTGTAGATTTTTGCAATAAGTATGTGAGTTCTTTATGACTAATGTTGAGTCCATGGATTATACGCACTCTCAACCTTCCATCATTGCTAGCCTCTTCGGTACCGTGCATTGCCCTTTCTCACCATGAGAGTTGGTGCAAACTTCGCCGGTGCATCCAAACCCCGTGATACGATACGCTCTATCACACATAAACCTCCTTATATCTTCCGCAAAACAGCCACCATACCTACCTATTATGGCATTTCCATAGCCATTCCGAGATATATTGCCATGCAACTTTCCACCGTTCCGTTTATTATGACACGATCCATCATAGTCATATTGCTTTGCATGATCATGTAGTTGACATCGTATTTGTGGCAAAGCCACCATGCATATTATTTCATACATGTCACTCTTGATTCATTGCCCATCCCGGTACACCGCCGGGGGCATTCATATAGAGTCATATTTTGTTCTAGTATCGAGTTGTAATCATTGAGTTGTAAATAAATAGAAGTGTGATGATCATCATTAATAGAGCATTGTCCCAAAAAAAGAGAAAGGCCAAATGAAAAAAGGAAGGCCCAAAAAAAAGAAAAAAGAAAAAAAGGGAGAAATAAAAAGGGACAATTCTACTATCCTTTTTACACACTTGTGCTTCAAAGTAGCAGCATGATCTTTATGATAGAGAGTCTGTTGTTTTGTCACTTTCATATACTAGTGGGAATTTTGATTATAGAACTTGGCTTGTATATTTCAACAATGGGCTTCCTCAAATGCCCTAGGTCTTCATGAGCAAGCAAGTTGGATGCACACCCACTTTGTTTCTTTTGTTGAGCTTTCATACATTTATAGCTCTAGTGCATCCGTTGCATGGCAATCCCTACTCCTTGCATTGACATTAATTGATGGGCATCTCCCTAGCCTGTTGATTAGCCGTGTCAATGTGAGACTCTCTACTTTTTTGTCTTCTCCACACAACCCTCATTATCATATTCTATTCCACCCAAAGTGCTATATCTATGGCTCACGCTCATTTATTGCGTGAATCTTGAAAAAAGTTTGAGATTACTGAAGTATAAAAATATTACTTGGCTTGTCATCGGGGTTGTGCAAGATGAGAGCATCTTGTGTGATGAAAATGAAGCATGGCCAACTATATGATTTTGTAGGGATGAGCTTTCTTTGGCTATGTTATTTTGAGAAGACATAATTGCTTGATTAGTATGCTTGAAGTATTATTATTTTTATGTCAATATTAAACTTTTATCTTGAATCTTTCGGATCTGAACATTCATGCCACAATAAAGAAAATTACATTGAGAAATATGCTAGGTAGCATTCCACATTAAAAAAATCTGTTTTTATCATTTACCTACTCGAGGACGAGCATGAATTACGCTTGGGGATGCTTGATACGTCTCCAATGTATCTATAATTTTTTATTGTTCCATGCTATTATATATTCTGTTTTGGATGTTTAATGGGCTTTATTTTACACTTTTATATTATTTTTGGGACTAACCTATTAACCGGAGGCCCATCCCAAATTGCTGTTTTTTGCCTATTTCAGTGTTCCGTGGAAAAAGAATATCAAACGGAGTCCAAACGGAATGAAACCTTCGGGAACGTGATTTTCGGAACAAACGTGATCCAGAGGACTTGGAGTGGACGTCAAGCAACCAACAAGGAAGCTATGAGGCAGGGAGGCGCGCCTACCCCCCTGGGCGTGCCCTCCAACCTCATGGGCCCCTCGTGGCTCCACCGACCTACTTCTTCCTCCTATATATACCTATGAACTTGAGGTTGTTTCTTCGGAAAGTGTACCGTATGCTCATTACCATTAACATGTAAAGTGACATTGCCTTTGTTGCAATTAATAACATCCTCTGTAGTATTAAAAAGGGTCTACCAAGGATGATCGACATATTGTCGTCCTCGGGAATATCAAAAATAACAAAGTCCGTTAAGATAGTAACGTTTGCAACCACAATAGGCACAACCTCACAAATATTGATGGGTATAGCAGTTGATTTATCATCCATTTGCAAAGAGATTTCAGTAGGTGTCAACTTATTCAATCCAAGTCTACGATATAAGGAGAAAGGCATAACACTAACACCGGCTCCAAGATCACATAAAGCAGTTTTAACATAGTTTCTTTTAATGGAGCATGGTATAGTTGGTACTCCTGGATCTCCAAATTTCTTTGGTATTCCACCCTTAAAATTATAATTAGCAAGCATGGTCGAATTTCAGCTTCCGGTATCTTTCTTTTATTAGTAGCAATATCTTTCATATAGTTAGCATAAGGAGGCATTTTAAGCATATCAGTCAAATGCATACGCAAAAAGATAGGTCTAATCATTTCAGCAAAGCGCTCAGAATCCTCTTCATCCTTTTTCTTGGATGGCTTAGGAGGAAAGGGCATGGGTTTCTAAACCCATGGTTCTCTTTCTTTACCATGTTTCCTAGCAAGAAAGTCTCTCTCATCATAACGTTGGTTCTTTGATTGTGGGTTATCAAGATCAACAGCAGGTTCAATCTCTACTTCATTATCATTACTAGGTTGAGCATCAACATGAACATCATCATTAACATTAGTACTAGGTTCATGTTCATCACCAGATTGTGTCTCAACATCAGAAATAGAAATATCATTGGGATTCTCATGTGTATCTATAGCAGGTTCACTAGCATGCAAAGTCCTATCGGTTTTCTTTTTCTTTTCAGTACGAGGACTAGGTGCATTAGTATTAGTTCCCTAAGAATCATGTTCAACTCTCTTAGGATGACCTTCAGGATACAAAGGTTCCTGGGTCATTTTACCACCTCTAGTCATAACCCTAACATCATTATCATTATTTTACTATTCAATTCATTAAGCAAATCATCTTGTGCCTTAAGTACTTGTTCTACTAGAGTTGTAACTATGGAAGCATGTTTACTAATAAGCTTAAGATCATTAACAGTTCTATTCATAAAGTAACTCAAGTGGTCAAGCATGTAAGCATTATGTTTCAATTGTCTACTAACATAAGCATTGAAGTTTTCTTGTTTAATAATAAAATTATCAAACTCATCCAAGCACTGACTAGCAGACTTATTATGAGGAATATCACCTTCATCAAATCTATGGAGAGAGTTTACCTCTACTACCTGTGGCGGCTTATCAAGACCATATATTTCTTCGATGGGTGGTAAATTCTTAACATCTTCAGCTTTAAAACCTTTTTGTTTCATGGATTTCTTTGCCTCTTGCATATCTTCAGGATTGAGAAATAGAATACCCCTTCTCTTCAGAGTTGGCTTAGGAGTTGGTTCAGGAAGTGTCCAATCATTATCATTACTCAATAAATTATTCAATAGCAATTCAGCTTGCTCAAAAGTTCTTTCCCTGAAAACACAACCAGCACAACTATCTAGGTGGTCCCTAGAAGCATCGGTAAGTCCATTATAAAAGATATCAAGTATTTCATTTTTCTTGAGAGGATGATCAGGCAAAGCATTAAGTAATTGGAGAAGCCTCCCCAAGCTTGTGGGAGACTCTTTTCTTCAATTTGCGCAAAGTTAAATATTTTCTTTAAAGCAGCTTGTTTCTTATGAGCAGGGAAATATTTTGCAAAGAAATTATAAATCATATCCCGGGGACTACGCACACAACTAGGAGCAAGGGAATTAAACCATAACTTAGCATCACCCTTTAATGAGAAAGGAACAATTTGAGAGTATAATAATAGCAAATTTTTTCCTCATGAGCAAATAGGGTGGCTATATCATTCAGTTTAGTAAGATGTGCAACAACAGTTTCAGATTCATAGCCATAGAAAGGATCAGATTCAACCAAAGTAATTAACTCAGGATCGACAGAGAATTCATAATCCTTATCAGTAACAAAGATAGGTGAAGTAGCAAAAGTGGGATCATATTTCATTCTAGCATTCAAAGATTTTTCTTTCAGCTTAACTAACAGTTTTTTAAGATCTTCTCTATCATTGCAAGCAAAGAAGTCTAGCAGTTTCTTCATCCATAACATAACCCTCAGGTACAACAGGCAATTCATATCTAGGGGGAGAATCATAATCTTCAGTTTCAATAATATCATCAGTTTCAGTAATTTCATTCTCTCTAACCCTAGCAAGTTGTTCATCAAGAAATTCACCTAGTGGCACAGTATTATCAAGCAGAGAAGTAGTTTCATCATAAGCATCATGCATAACAGAAGTGGCCTCATCAATAAGACGCGACATATCAGAATCAATAGCATGTGTAGGTGTCGCAAGTTTACTCAAAACAGAAGGAGAATCAAGTGCAGAGCTAGATGGCAGTTCCTTACCTCCCCTCGTAGTTGAGGGAAAATCTTAGTTCTTTGATCTTTCAGATTCCTCATAGTGATCAACAGATATAAATCCCAAGTGACTCAGAGAATACAGCTATGCTCCCCGGCAATGGCGCCAGAAAAAGGTCTTGATAACCCACAAGTATAGGGGATCGTAACAGTTTTCGAGGGTAGAGTATTCAACCCAAATTTATTGATTCGACATAAGGGGAGCCAAAGAATATTCTCAAGTATTAGCAGCTAAGTTTTCAATTCAACCGCACATGAAAGACTTAATATCTGCAGCAAAGTATTTAGTAGAAAAGTAGTATGGAAGTAATGGTAACATTGGCAAAAGTAATAGTAGCAGTATTGTAGCAAATCGTAACAGTGGCAACGAAAAAGTAACGAGGCAAAGATCAATATGTGATGAGCTCGTAGGCAATAGATCAATGATGGATAATTATGTTGGATGGCATTCATCATGCAACGGTTATAACATAGGGTGACACAGAACTAGCTCCAGTTCATCAATATAATGTAGGAATGTATTCCGAATATAGTCATACGTGCTTATGGAAAAGAACTTGCATGACATCTTTTGTCCTACCCTCCCGTGGCAATGGGGTCCTATTGGAAACTAAGGGATATTAAGGCCTCCTTTTAATAGAGTACCGGACCAAAGCATTAGCACTTAGTGAATACATGAACTCCTCAAACTACGGTCATCACCAGAAGTGGTCCCGACTATTATCACTCCGGGGATGCCAGATCATAACACGTAGTAGGTGACTATTGACATGCAAGATAGGATCAAGAACACAAATATATTCATTAAAAATAAAGGGTTCATATCTGAAATCATGGCACTCGAGCTCTAGTGACAAGCACTAAGCATAGCAAAGTCATAGCAACATCAATCTTAGAACATAGTGGATACTAGGGATCAAACCCTAACAAAACTAACTCGATTACATGTTAAATCTCATCCAACCCATCACGGTCCAGCAAGCCTACGATGGGATTACTCACGCACGACAGTGAGCATCATGAAATTGGTGATGGAGGATGGTTGATGATGGCGATGGCGACGGATTCCCCTCTCCGGAACCCAAAACAGACTCCAGATCTGCCCTCCCGAGGAAGAACAGGGCTTGGCGGCGGCTCCGTATCGTAGAACGCAATGAATCCTTCTCTCTGATTTTTTTCTCCCCGAAAGAGAATATATGGAGTTGGAGTTGAGGTCGGTGGAGGTCCAGGGGGCCCACAAGGTCGGGTGGCGCGCCCCAGGGTGGTGTGGGCCCCCTTCACTTGATTCTTTCGCCAATATTTTTTATTAATTCCAAAACTTATCTCCGCGAAGTTTCAGGTCATTTCGAGAACTTTTTATTCTGCACAAAAATAACACAACGGCAATTCTGTTGAAAACAACGTCAGTCCGGGTTAGTTCCATTCAAATCATGCAAGTTAGAGTCCAAAACAAGGGCAAAAAGAGTTTGGAAAAGTATATACGACGGAGACGTATCAATGAACTATTGGGATGACTTGCCAGGGGTGAAGTCAACCTATTTTGTGTCCTCAACAGACTTAAACTTGAGCGGGGGTCAGTTTCTGTGGTGGGTTTCTTTAGGGGCGTCATATCAGCCGGGTCAACATTGGATGTGTAAAATTTGAACTCCTCCGTTGCGTAGGCTGACTCAGCATAAGCTGCCTCCCCTTCTTCGCACTCACGAGAAATGTTTCTGTCGCCATCGATCCTGATAGTGCCCCTTGGCCTAGGCATGTTGAGCTTGAGATACACATAATAGGGCCGAGCCATGAAACGATCATAAGCCGGCCGTCCAAACAAAGCATGATATGGGCTCTTGATCTTGACCACTTCGAACGTCAGAAATTCTGTTATGTAATTGTACTCATCTCCAAATGCAACCTCCAGTTTAATCCGCCCGATGGGGTATGCAGATTTTCCGGGGATGATCCCATGGAAAATAGTTGAGGAAGGTGAGAGTAGCTTTTCTAACAAGTTCATACGCCTGAAGGTATCATAGTACAAGATGTTAATGTTGCTTCCTCCATCCATCAGTACCTTTGTGAGCTTATACCCATCGACTTGAGGTGCCACCACCAAAGCTAGGCCACCGGGATTTTCATCCCGAGGAGGATGATCAACCCTACTCCAAGTGACTGGTTGCTCCGACCAATTCGAATACTTAGGAATAGCCGGCTCAACCAAGTTAACAACATGCTTTTGAATTTGGCTATCCCTCTTGGGGGTGCTAGTTGTAAAGAGATGATACTGCCCACTATTCAACTACTTAGGATTGCTCCGAAAACCTGTCTGGTTGCCCTGATGCTGAGTACCTTCAGAATGCTGATTCCGACCTCCGTGATTGCCAGACCCCTGATATCCAGATCCAGACCCGCCATGACCGTTATATCCACCAGATGAGCCGGCACCAGGAATACCGGATCCTGAGATGCCATCCCCAGGTTGACCTAGGTTTCCACCACCACCATCCTGGTGATTCTGGTATGCTCGATTGCGAGATTGCTGCATAATAAAACAATTCTCCCAGGAGTGGTTCGCCGGCCTATCCTGTGTGTGCTTGGGACATGGACCTTTAAGGGCTTCCTCAAAGTTACGGGCTTTATTTTCATCGAATGGCCTCCCCGAATTATGCTGTCTTTGGCCCTTAAACCAGTATTGGTGTTGGCAACAAAATCTGAGCTGCCCTCCAGATGTTTACACTTGCCACCATTGCCCTGATTGCCATGGTTCCTATTGTACCCCGAGTTGTTCTGTTCATCTCCTTTGCCACCACCGTTCTTCTTGCCCTTGCCGGCTTTTTCATCATCCAACATACGATCCTTTGTGGTATCTGAATCAGCGTATCTGGTAAGGACATCCATTAGACCTCCCATGTCCTGAACCGCCTGCTTGAGACGCCCAAGCTTCTGAACCAAAATATCAAATTGGCACTTTTTCTCCAAAATTAATACAACCTGCGCGGCTGATATGCCATCAGAGGAGTGGATGATATCCACGACCCATCGAGACCAGTGATGAGCCAACTCACCCTCATGTTGGACACAGTGTTGTAGATCGACAATCGTCATCGGGCGCTTGTAGGTTCTTTGAAAGTGTTTGACGAAACGCTCTTTCAACTCTGCCCAAGTGTTGATGGAATTAGGGGGCAAGATTTTCATCCAAGTACGAGTCGGCCCCTCCAACATTATGGTCAAATACTTGGCGCAGACCGAGTCGCTAACGTCCAACATGTCCATGGCGATTTTGTAACTCTCACTCCAAGCCGTCGGCCCGAGGTTAGGCGTGTAATTGGAAAACATACGAGGGCCTTTGAAATCCCTAGGCATGTGCTCGTTTCCTAGAGCTGGCACCAGGCACGGAATCCCTATAGTTCTGGTGCTGGAACCAACATCTTGCAAAGCTAAGGGGGCCATAGGAGGCGACTGATGAACTGCCGCGTTGGCCGCTTCTGCCATCCGCCACGCCCGGGCTGTATCAACAATCTCTTGGGCATCCAAACACTACTAGGAAAAAACTTATACACAGAAACTTAGCAGTAGCGTGGATTAAAACAACACGCTACTAGTAATTAGCAGTAGCGCGTGTCCATGTAGGGCGCTACTACTACAGATATAGCAGTAGCGCGACAAGGACAAAGTGCGCTACTACTAATATTGCCACACCATTGCCACCAGGCAAAGTGTAGTAGTAGCGCGCTCCCCTGAAACGCGTTACTGCTAAACCCATCCCATCTTCTCCACCGGCCGCCCCTCACTCTCCCCTCTCCACTCCCACTCTCACTCTCCCCTCACCATTCCATCGCCGCTGACGTTCGGCCCTCCCCAGCCGCCACATTGTCGCCGCTGCGTCGCTCCTCCCTCCTCGGTATGCGGCACCCCTCCTCCTCCTCCCTCCTCTTGCCGCGCCCTCCCCCTTCTCCTCTGGCCGCGCCTTCCTCCCTCCTCCGGTCGCGCCCTCCTCATCCTCCTCCCTCCTCCCCCTCATCCCACCTCCTTTTCCCTCCTCCTCTCTCCTCCATCCTCCTCCTCCCTCCTCCCACCCCCTCCTCCCTCAGCCTCCCACCCCCTCCTCCTCTCTCCTCCCTCCTCCTTCTCCCTCCTCCCACCCTTCCTCCCTCCTGCCTTCCTCCATCTCTCCTCACTGATAATGTAGTTTGTTTTACCGTTTTTTCAATAGAATAGAATTTAGTAAGTGCTTAATTTAGTTATTTTAGATTTATTAATAGAACTAGTTTCACATAGTTTTTTTACTGTTTTTACAATAGAATTTAGCAAGTGCTTAATTTAGTTATCTTAGGTTTATTAATAGAACTAGTTTCACTAAGGTATTTTTAGTAAATGTTAGGCTTAGAACTAGGATGTTTTAGACATAGGGTTCACTAAGGTATTTTAAGTAAATGTTAGGGCTAAAACTAGGATGTTTTAGACATAGTTTCTAATTTTAGTAATATAAAAATGTGTATTGGAAAATTTTTGTATTATTGTTTTCCAATATAGAAATGTATTAGAAAATTTAATTATTTTGTGTCATTATCACTTTGTCATCAAAGAATGCTATATGAGATTTGATGATCTAAAATTTTCACTCGGTGGAATATGCATGCTTTGTAGAGTCGTATCTCCTTGGAGTGATCGTCATCCGAGCTACCTCTAGCTACTTTCTCTACACCCGAGTCAGTGAGGTAAAAGTCCACCTCCTCCTTCTCTACTCCTCAGTGTGTTGAATAGAGTAGAACTAGGGTATTTAGTAGGTGAGCTCATGTGTGAATGCTTATGATAATTGATCCGGATGGAATTGCAAGTTTAAGCATCATTGTATGTGTATGGACATATTTGTATCGCAGGGAAAATCCGAGTGGCCTATGTTTTGCCGGAGTGTTGATTCATTTCCGTTTCGGCAAATTTCAGGTGCTCGATATGCCCTATTTTAGCAAAGGTCATGCCGGATTTTTCCGTGAATTTAAGCATGACCTGTGCTAGAATATGTAGGAAATATCGAGTGCCCCGGATTTCCTAGAAAGAGAATTAAACGACATTTTGAGTTGACTTTAAGTCTGTCGGGGTTCCATACATGACAGTCAAAAAATCGGTGAGGGAGAGTCTCCACCATATATGAGAGAAGAAGATGCCGACTGTTGTCGTGGGGTCGCTTCTCCTTCTTTTCCTTGTGCTAGATATTTGTAATGCACTAGGGAAAGGACGAGTAGCGACCATCACTGACGGTCGCAATATCAGAGAGGGAGTGCCCACCATATACATGAGATGAGAGTTTAGGAAGGAAGACTCGACAGACCTAAAGTCAACCTGTTGCATATTGAGTAACAGTGATCCATGTGTTGAGTTTCCTGGTAGTTGCCTTCGATCGATTTTCAATTAATGTTTCAACTATGAACATAGGAAATGTCTGATGAAGAAAAGGATTTCGGTATGTGCGAATACTGCGAAGACGCGCGCGGCCTGCACAACATTCATCATTTCATGATCTGTAATAGACCCTACATATTAGTTAATAGCACAACGCTCATCGCAACACATGGACCATCATGGGAGGGATTTGTGTTGGGAATCGTTGCATGGAAAACAAACAATTTCTACGCACACACAAGATCTATCCATGGAGATGCATAGCTACGAGAGGGGGACAGCATCTTCATACCCTTGAAGATCGCTAAGCGGAAGCGTTATCAACGCGGTTGATGTAGTCGTACACCTTCACGATCCGTCCCGATCAAGTACCGAAACGTACGCCACCTCCATGTTCAACATACATTCAGCTCAATGACGTCCTGTCGTCCTCGCCTTCTTGATCCAGCAAGAGGGGCGAAGTAATATATGAGTTTCGGCAGCACGACGGCGTGGTGTGGTGTTGGTGAAGAACAATCTCCACAGGCTTCACTAAACACAATGGAAACTATGACGAGGGATAAACTAGAGGGACGTGGTTGCCAGCACTTCGATTGGTGTATCTTGATGTGTCTTGGGTGGTAGCCCTGCCCCTCTATTTATATGTTCAGCCTTGCGGTCAAAACTTGGAGTAAAAGCCTCCTCAAAGTAGGTTTTGCCCGCAAGGAAGAGTCCTTCTCGGACTTCCAGGACCACGCCATACTCCGTGGCATCTGGCCCAGACACCATGGGCCTCGGCGTCTGGCCCAGGGCCAGACGCCAGGGTCTCCGGCATTTGGCCCACTGGCCTCCGCAAAACTCCTTTTGCACCGACCTAAAGCCCCGTGGGCTTTACCCCTTGGCCTAACCATATCATCCTATATATCAATCTTTACCTCCGGACCACCTCGGAGCTCCTCGTCATGTCTATGATCTCATCCGAGACTCCGAACAACATTCGGTCACCAACATACATAACTCATATAAAACTATCATCAACGAACGTTAAGCGTGCGGACCCTACGGGTTCGAGAACTATGTAGACATGACCGAGACACTTCTCTGGTCAATAACCAATAGCGGAACCTGTATGCCCATATTGGCTCCTACATATTCTACGAAGATCTTTATCGGTCGAACCTTATGACAACATACGTAATTCCCTTTGTCTATCGGTATGTTACTTGCCCGAGATTCGATCGTCGGTATCTTCATACCTAGTTCAATCTTGTTACCGGCAAGTCTCTTTACTCGTTCTGTAATACATCACCTCGTGACTAACTCCTTAGTCATTTGCTTGCAAGCTTATGACATGTATTACCGAGAGGGCCTAGAGATACCTCTTCGATACTCGGAGTGACAAATCCTAATCTCGATCTATGCCAACCCAACAAACACCTTCGGAGATACCTGTAGAGCATCTTTATAATCACCCAGTTACGTTGTGACGTTTGATAGCACACAAGGCATTCCTCCGATATCCGGGAGTTGCATAATCTCATAGTCGAAGGAATATGTATTTGACATGAAGAAAGCAATAGCAACAAAACTGAACGATCATTATGCTAAGCTAACGGATGGGTCTTGTCCATCACATCATTCTCCTAATGATGTGATCCCGTTATCAAATGACAACCCATGTCCATGGTTAGGAAACCTTAACCATCTTTGATCAACGAGCTAGTCAAGTAGAGGCTCACACAACTAGGGAAAACCTTATACACAGAACTTTAGCAGTAGCGCGTGTTAAAAAAGCATGCTGGTGCTAAGTAGCAGTAGCGCGCTGATGTAAACGGCGCTACAGATACAATTGTAGCAGTAGCGCGCCTGAAGATAAAAGCGCTACTACTAAAATTCCCACGGTTTAGCCGATAGGATACACATAGTAGTAGCGATCTACGTCGAACCGCGCTACCGCTACTTGCTTTGTAGCAGCGCGTTTACGCTGAAAGGCGCTACTGCTAAAGGAAATAAAATTAAATGGAAAGCAAATAGAAAAGTAAATGAAAATGAAAGAAATAGAAAAAGGTGAAAGGAAAAAAATAAAATGCAAAGAAAAATAAATGAAAAAGGGGGGAAAGAGAAAGGAATAGCAGTAGCGCGTATCGAGGAACGCGCTGTAGCTAGCTTAGCAGCAGCACACTTCCTGGAACGCGCTACTGCTACTTCTGACTTAACCGTGCGGTTCGTTCTTCCCCACGGCCACTTCCCCCAAATCCAACTCCTACACTGTCGCCGCCGCCGTTGCCCGTCGGCCGCCGCGCGCTCTCCCGTCGCTCTCCGCACACCCTCGACGCCGCCCCCGACCCCGGATTCGACGCCGCCCCCGACCCCGGCCTCAACGCCGCCCCCGACCTCAACGCCGCCCCCGACCCCGACCTCGACGGCGCCCCCGACCCCGACCTCGACGCTGCCCTCCGCCGCGCGCCCGAGCCCGGACCCCGACCTCGACGCCGCCTGCCCCTTCCTCGGCGCAGGCACCCGAGGTGAGCACGCCTGCTCATCTCCTTCCCCTACCTCTGCCTAGGGTTCTTCAAATTTTAGTTCCATCGAATTAGTTTGGGTTCATCTATGGGTGGAAACAAATCCGATGCGGATGTTATCGGATACGGATGCGGCTTGGATGTTTTCTTAGATGATGTTTTCTTAGATGATGAATAAACACTATCTTAATGCATAATAAAATGAGTAAAATTTGACCACTTATTTCACTTTTAAGATGGATAATTTGAATATCCGCTACCACTTTCCACCCCTAGGTTCATCAAAATAGATGGTAATTAGGGCAGTAGTTCCTAGGTACTAATTAGTTAGTAAGAACTAGGTACTAATTAGGTACTAGTTTATTTTTATTTATAATAAGTTTATTTTTAGTAAGAACTAGTTGAATTAATAGAACTAGTTGAACATGTCACATTTGTTGTTATTTTTCTAGTTAAAGCAATTATTCCCGCATCGACGTCGACAATGCCTATCCCGCATCCTCGTCGTCGTCGACTCGGCAGAGGACACCTGCTTGACCAGATGGGCCATGTCCGGGACTGGGCTCCACCGGGCTGGTACTGCGAGGCGCTACCTACCGGGAGGCGCTACCTACCGGGGGGCGCAACTTGGTGAGGAGTCAACCCGTCATTGACCCGAACCTTCTTTGGTAGCGGTCGCGTGGGCCACTGATGGTCCAGAGGCTCGAGGACCCCGCGGAGGTGGTACGTCACCGTGTCAGTGAGGAGGATGCGCACGTCCGTCGCTACTTGTTTGCGTTGGAGCACAGGTTCTCCAATACCTGGCAGGTTCTCCAGGGATCTCACTGGAGCTATGATCTTGTGATGGTTCCTTCTCTTTGGGTGTCCACCGCCCGCGCCGATACCCGTCGTGCGCTAGGGATTTAGTTGTATTAGTGATGTTATATGTATGATACTATTCGGGGTGTATTAGTGATAATATTCGACGATGTACGGACGCATGAGATGATTTACTTTTTCTTATTGAATGCTTGCTAATTTGAATACTTATTTATTTTAAGATTTGGTTTTGCTTATTGAATGCTCATGTCAATATGAGTCCTATAAGATATTTTGAAATGTAAATCTTGTGTTGCTCAAATAGGATATGTGCTTGCCCAAGTGGTCGGTCATGTTTGCGGGTTACACCTCTGAGTGGCCTATGTTTTGTCGGAGTGTTGATTCATTTCCGTTCCAGCAAATTTCAGGCGCTCGATATGTCCTATTTTAGCAAAGGTCATGCCGGATTTTTCCGTGAGTTTTGGCATGACTTGTGCCAGAATATGTAGGAAATATCGAGTGCAACGGATTTGTGTGTTGAGTATCCTGGTAGTTGCCTTCAATTGATTTTCAATTAATGTTTCAACTATGAACATAGAAAATGTCTGACGACGTGTCAGTGTGGAACGACACCTATGGGATCACAAGAATCCCTACTACGGTTGCTGGGGCGCAGGGTTCCAAAAAGAGCAGGATCAGTAGTCAGCACAAGGATCGTTTACCCAGGTTCGGGCCGCGAGGATGCATAAAACCCTAGTCCTGCTTTGGTGGATGTATTGAGTGTTCTTGAGCTCTCGAACTAGCTATGGTAGCTGAGTGGTTCGAAAGAGCAGAATCCTTACCCAGTATGCCATGGGCCTCCTTTTATAGTCGAAAGGGGCTGCCACAGTGGCACACAGGAGGTGGAAAGGCGTACATTGTTACGAGCTTATCGCTCGTATTACAGGACAAGACGCATTTAATGCGTTGCTAAGGTGTCCCCTAGCTTTATCGGGGACTGGAGCGAGGCCCGTCACGTCCGTCGCCGCTCCTCCTCGCTTCGACACGCGCCCTGGCTAGCGATGCATGCGGCGCCATGTAGGCAAGCAGGCAGCTGAGGTGGCATGGTGGTGGAGCCTTCACGAAGATCCGCATGCCGCCACGCAGGCGTGTGCTGAGTTGGCCTGGAAGCTGCATGCTGCCACGCAGGTGCCTGCCCAGCTGGTTGGGCTGGCAGCTGCATGCGAACAGCGGTGGAGACTTGGCTGGTGCAGGCCTGGTAGTAGCCCCGTTGACGCCCTTTGTGAGAGCCTTGTCGTGGTGCGCTGTCGTCCCCGGCAAGGATCTTGCCGGGGGTCTTGTGGCTCTCCTCGGCAAGGATCTTGCCGAGGATCGTTGTCTCTTAATTCGCATCTGATCTTGAATATTCCTTGGTCTTGACAAAGATCTGCATGCCACCACACAGGTGCCTCCCGAGCCCTAGCCCAGCGTGGTTGATGGTGTTGGAGACCGTGGGCTCAAGGGCGGCTTGCTCTGTTGGTGTTTGGGGCGTGCTGCCCCGGCAAGGGTCTTGCCGGGACTGCTGAGGCCGTCCTCGGCAAGGGTCTTGCCGGGGAAAGCTGCTCCGCCCCTCTGCTTCTTTGCGTTCTTGGCTTTGGCGTCGTCTTGATTGTCTTGGGCTTCGGTTTTACCTTGGTTCACCTCCCCTATTCTGCTTGGTGTGGCCGTGGGCGCGGCTCCGACTGCCCGTGCACAAGTAAGGGGTACAAAGATGCGCCCCTTCTTTCGTACACTGACAGGAGCCCCCGGGCCTGGGCCACACATAAGCGTGACACGTTGTTGGGCCAGGCCCAACACGGTGCGCAGACAGATGGGGCGGTTTTTACCGCGGTAAAACTTTTCGCACGCTGCGCTTCCCACGACCCGCGTTGGATGCGCGACGTTGAGGGTTGCACGTGAAGTGGGCGGCATGCGTGGGGCGGTTCCCGCACGCATGCGTCATATCGCAGTAAAGAGGCGGCTCGCGCCTTCCCCGTAAAAAGAGGGAGGCGTGGAGGCGCGGCTCATTTACTGAATGGGGTCGGGTCGCGGTCTTCAAGGCGTCCACACCCCACGATCACAGGGTGGGGAGAGGTGCTTCACCCGTCCCCTCGGTTCTGCACGTTCCCCACGCGTCCTCCATGCGCTTGGGGTGGCAAGCGGTGGAGACGGGAAACCGGGCCGTCGTTGGTTGGGGCAGCGGGTCGGTCCCGATTCCCTGCGCCTCTGGTAGCTGGATTGGCCGAGCGGGGCAGCCGAGCCCCGACCCCGCCCCTTTATAAGGAGAGGGAAGGGGGGATGGCATCCCGCACTCTTCAGTCATCTATATCCTCCTGCTTCTGCTTCTTCCTTTCACCCGCCATGGAGGAGGGGAATCCTGTCCCTCGACGGTGGCGGCGAGGGTCGCCGCTGAACAGCGCGTCCCTCTTCCTCCTGAGCCCGCGGTGGTAGAGCCGGACGCGAGGGGAAGGGGAGGGGGCAAGGCAGAGGTCGTGGTGCTCGGGGAAGAGGAGGACGGGGCGGTTAACCCTCCGGCCACGGGGAGAGGGTGAGTCCTGCGGCGGGCCACTTCTGGCGAGCCGGTGCGGCCCGTCAAGGTGGCGCGGCGGCCAAAGTCCCCAGAGGAGTCCGCGCGTCAGACGAAGGCTGCGGCGGCGAAGAAGAGAGCATCTGCCTCTTCTTCGCCCAAGGATGCCCAGACTCCGCCTTCCTCCCCTCCTCCGGCGGACGCCAACGCGGGGGTCACCTTCGACTTCAGATCCCTCAACCCGAGGAGGAAGAGGAAAACAACAGAGGAGGAGGTGGACGACGAGTGGGTATCTGGGTCTTTCTTGTCATCTCTGTCTCCTCAATCTGTGTCACTTGTCTTGACTCGTTTTCATCTTTGCAGGGACGCGGAGACGCTGGCCCAGAGGGTGAAGAGGGCCAAGACCTCGACGGGCGGCCAGCCCCCGGTTGGTACTTCAAGGGCGCCACTGGTGGTGTTGAGCACCCCGGATAGTAGCCCCCGGCGCAGCCCCCAGCGTAAGTTCCTTACTCCCCCTCGTCGACATGTGTCAGGGGTTCGACACTTTGGTGCTGACCTTGCCAGGTATGCAGGAGGAGAGCAGCAGCAGGAGGAGCCACAGAGGGCTACTCCCAACACGCCGCCCCCATCGACCACGCCGCCCCGAGGGGCGTCCCCGGCAAGGGCGCCAAACGCCGATCCCACGCACATGGAGGTAGAGGAGGAGAACTTGGGCTCTGGTGGCTTCGCCTCGGCGCCAGATGTTGGCGGCACTACTAGGAAAAGGCTAATTAGTGGCGCACCTGTTTTGGCCATTAATGGCGCACTACAGGTGCGCCACTATCATCACGCCACTAGTAACTAATACTAATGGCGCACTAGGGAGTGCGCCATTAGTATGTCAAACGGTGCGCCATTACTATGCCTCCCAGGCGGCCATGTTTACCTTGTGCTCTGGGTTACTAATGGCGCACTACTAGATAGTGCGCCACTAGTGTGTTTATTGCAGTGCGCCACTAAAGTGTAGTGTGGTGCGCCACTAGTATGAATATTAGGATTTTTTTTCTTTTCTGATATTTGCACAGGTTACAAAATATATTACTGCACAGAATATAGACAGCACAACATATAAACAGCAGATTTATCGAATACAATAGAAGATTAGTCTTCAAATACAATTCATCATACTAGTCTTCGAATTCAAAAGACCGAACAAAGTTAGAACATTACAAGTCTCAAGACTGCGAGTAGCGAGTTTGTCTTCACATTACAAGTGGATATCGATCATATAAACTACCATCACATAGAAGAGAGCTGCGGTCATAACGATTAGCATCATCACGATGAAACTGGTCTTCATCCGGTTCCTCCTCCGCTCCCTCCTCTCTCCCACTAGATAGCGCGCGTATCTAGCTTCCGCCTCCGCCCTAGTGTTGTACCATTTGTAACTGTTACCGCTGAAACGGTGAACCTGTCTCCGACACTCCTCCCAGTCGTCGTAGACTCCGGGAACCTTACCCTTGTACACGACATACGACGGCATCTCTATGCACTAGCCAAACAAAACGTTAGTAGCAATTCACAGACAATACATAAGCAATATATAAGTATGCAACAAAAGGATCGGAAGAGAAAAGCAACACATTAATAGCACGATTCATGGTCCTACTAATAAATAGCATCGATTACATATAAGTTGAGCGATTGTCCAAACCAAAGAGACATACAAGTTCATTAGAATTTAATTACAACATGAGCTAATCGATATTTCAGAACTACATAGCATCACTACTTTCGACTCGACTCAGGGACCGGAGCGTGGATGAAGCCGCCGTCTGTCGTGATGGTCATGAAATCGCGGGTGTTGTCAGCCTGCATTTGTAGCGTTGTTTCTATCTCACTGTTGGACGGTTGATATTTGAGGTAGAACTGCCGCGAGGTATGAAGGACATCTTGATGGATGATTTCCGCAAACTCCGACTGGATGCAAAAGAATTTTTGTCTGATGTCCGTGTCCTGGATTGCCGACAAGCGTGCGGCCCAATCTTTGAGATTATTTGGTAGCAGAAGGTGATTATGGTCCCGTACGATCGCCCGCATGTGATGGAGGGCTTAGTAGGCATCCTTCTGACCGCCAGGCGGCTGCTTGACGTAGGGGAACGTCGTATTGTGGGCAAACACGTGCTTGCCGTACCTACGAATTGGCCTACTGAAGGTGCCTCCAGATCTGGCGTAGCCGGGGAGAACATCATCAAGAACTTTCTTGATATTTGTGTAGTCTTTCTTCGACTGACGGTCTGAGTCGAAATACGTGGCCATGGAATATTTCGGGCTTAAGAGGATGAGTGTGCAATGTGTGTCACTGCACAAAACACGGAATGTTAGAAAAAAAAGAACGATCGAAATCTAAGAAATCATATGTTACGGGGCGGTGAGGGGATGACTTACTCGGGAATGTAAGGCACGAGGAAGTTATCCTTATCTGGGTTTGCCTGAATGACGCCTTCGGGGTATAAACTCACGACTTGCCGGTCCCCAGCGCTGCCCAAGATCTTGGCACGCTTGTAGAAGGGGTCGACTATCACGATGTCTGGGGTCTTGTCTCTAATGATCCGCATCTCCATACTCAGCGAAAATAGCCGAACGAAGGTGTAGTGCAGCGGATGAAGGTTAAACGTAGCAAAGATGTCATCAAACCACAGGACGATCGTACCCCCGATGGCGCTATCCACAAAGCCCTTGCCCTCTGGCACCTTGGCCACGAAAACCGGGTATGCCACTTCATTCTCGGAGAGACGCCGCTTCTCCAAAGAAAGAACACTGTCATGCAGACTCCGCATAGCACCGGTTGCAGCATTGAGCAGATTAGTCGGTAGCGTCGGCCTACCCGCCACATGCACCCTCCTCGAGATATCCTTAGGTGAATGTGGCCCGTCCTGAGCACAGATCGTACTCGGTGCCGGCTGGCTCGCACCCTTGTTAGTCTTTCTTTTTCGTCCCTTCTTCTTCTGCTGTAATGGGATCGAGTTCTGCTCAGAGACCGCCTTCTTGAGTGTGTTGGGGCTGATAATATTTCGCACCTCGGCTATCTGAGGCTCGGTGAAGGTGGCAGCTGGAGGCGTCTCCAGAGAACTGAACGCCAGACGATGCCTGTTGCAATTGGGTTTCTCCGTGGTACCAGCTAGATCGTCTTTTGCAGGGTTGGGTTCTTGAGAAGGAGGCCCCAAGAATTCGTCACCGTACCCATCTTCGTTGAAGTACTTATCGACGTTGGTAAATGTACCATCGTCGTCGTGGTCGTCATCCGGATCCTGTTCCATATGCATGTCCGGATCCTATGCCATATGCATGTCCGGCATGTCCGGTAGCGTTGCGGCGATCTTGCCATGGCTTGGCGCCGGCACGACTGGCGGTGTTGTCTGTGGAGTGGTGTCCCCCGACCCCAAACGAATCTGGCTCTTCGGCCAAAGCAGGGGCCAGCTTAAGCAGGCGCTGAGGGTCATCACATCATCTTCGTCGGCCCCAGAGGGTCGAAACGGAGATAACAAGTCGTCACAGCCCCGCAGCACCCGAACCAGTTGAACCCTATACACGTTGGGTGGCATGGGATTACCGTGGAACAGGTGGTTGCCCGGTTGAACGATTCTAGCCTTGGCGACATCGATCAACTCGTTGTCCACGAAGTGCAGGAGAGTGCATGGAACGTCGGCGGCGCCCTGCGAAAACATGTAGGGCGTCAGGGATGCCCAGTCAAAGGCAAGGAGATGAAGTCATCGCCCGAGAGGCTTAATTAGTTACCGTGATGGCATCGAGCCCGACTAATGTCGAGGCACCGCCGCGTGCAATAGATGAAGGGGCCACTTGCTGCCGAGGTGCCGGCCGGCGTATTCTTCCCACACCCGGGTGCATTAAGTTGCAATGCCGCCGCCGCCGCGAGAGACACCAATGACGCGTCCGCTGGAGACACCAATGGCGCCGCCGGCGCGTTGCGCGAGTTGCTGCCCGTGAAGCTGGGAATCGGGGGCGGCCCCTATTGGCCGCCCGCCATCCACGCCTGCAGCCCAAAAACCAAGGTAGTTATAATGGCGGTGATCGTCGCTCCCAGTTGGTCTCGCACTTGCTCTTCGACCATCTCCGGAAACTGTGCCACTTGTGCCTTGAGTTGTTGAACCTCGCGCTCCTGGCTTTCCAAGCTGGTCTTTCTCTCCTTTCGCCCAGCGGTATAGTATTCCGACCATTTCGTGGACAAGCATTTTCCGGCCACACGACCAGCTAACCACGGCTTACTGAGCTTATCCTTGTTTTTCATTACGTTCAATGCCCTATTTAAAGGGGTGTCGAAAGGGGAGCTCTGAGACGACCCCGCGCTACTGCTTTCAGTGTCCTGCGGAAGGAATGTGAACCATTTAGAAATTTGGCTTCATTAATTAGAATGCAACCATATGGAGCTAATTACGCGGGGGTGTATTCCTTACCAGAACACGCTCAAGCGCCTTGGTCTTCGGATCCGTGGTAAGCTCCTTGGTTACCGGGTCAATCTTGTACCGGGCCCTGACATAGTTCCTGGTCTGCTTGTCACGGTATTTCTCAAAGAGGGGCAGTAGGCCTTGCTCGGCACGCTCCGCGTCCTCCTTGTCCCATATAGGTTCCGCCACTCTATAACCGTCGGGACCGAGTTTGTGGACCCCTAAGTTCAAGTCCTGCATATCTTTCTCCCACTGACTTGATTCCATGGTTGCGTTGCTCTCGCACTTGATCTTGAACTCCCGGTAGTCATCTTCGCTGATCGAAGGATTTTCTCCTTGATCTGCTCATAACTATCACCTTTTTCAATCATTCTCTTCACCGCGGCTCTCCAAGTAGCCAGGGCCGTGCTCATCTTCGTGAGGGCGGCACTGTTCACTTTATTCTCTGAGAGGCGTGTGTTTGCGAAGTCACCGGGGAACTTGTATCGTTCGTGCAGCTTCGTGAAGAGGAAGTTGCGCAAATTCCCTCGGTCACGATGCCTTAGGTTCTCGGTGTTGATCAAGACAGTGCTCTGGAGAATGCACCCGAGTTGTCCCGCGTACCCCTTGACTATTTCTTTGGGCGCCGTTGGATGCCCCTCGGAGGACACTTCAGTAAATTCCTCCTTGACGGTGCCGAGCATGTTCGGGCGCCGGTCCTTCCGTTGCCTCTTTGGTTGGCTGCCATCTGTGCATGCGCTGCCATCATCAGTGGTGGCATCCTCGGCGGCACCATCAGTGGTGTCATCCCCGACGCCACTAGGGGTTGTGTAGTTAGGATGGTGTCTTTCGCGGCGTCCTCATAGCGGTGAGGTTCTTCCTCCATCTCCTGGGACAGCTCCCAGAATGCCTTGCCCGAACCACCGGCCTCATCGTTGTGGGCCATGTTTCACTCTAAATAGGAAAAAAGTTTGGTCAAAAAGTTGGTTATTGTCAAGGAACAAGATCTCTAAGTTGACCAAATAACCTAATTCTCGAGGAATGTCGCCAAAAAGTTGGCTTCGGTGTGCGGTACAAAACTAAATTTGGGAAATCTACAGAATGAACAAGCTAAGGGCTGCAAATGCCCGCAAGGTTTCAAGGGTGTGACGGCATAATGGCTCAGTGTTATTTAAGGGTTGGTTTGTGAGGAATTATCATGGTCTCATCATTTAGGGTTTGTCGACACCGAGGCATCCTAAAAGCTAAGGTTTTATCATTTAGGGTTTGTCGACGCTGAGGCACCCTAAATGCTAAGTTAAGTTTTCATCATTTAGGGTTTATCGATGCCGAGGCACCCTAAAAGCTAAGGTTTTATCATTTAGGGTTTGTCGATGCCGAGGCACCCTAAAAGCCAAGGTTTTATCATTTAGGGTTTGTCGACGCCGAGGCACCCCAAAAGCCCATGTTTTCATCATTTAGGGTTTATCGATGACGATGCACCCTAAAAGCCTTCATCATCATATCATCTTGAAAATATTATAACAACTCAGTTCATCCTACTTAATTAAGTAATATTGACATTTTGTTAAATCTTAATTAAGTAATAGAGTTTCATTCACTTCTTGCACTAATAGATTGCATTTCCAAGTTCTTATAAGTTATAACGGAGACCCTACGAGGACCTGGAAGCTTGCATGCGTTCTAGGGAAAATTCTGGTGGAGTTCTTCTAATAAGGAGTTGATTGGTTGATATAACAAGTTCTAGGGAAAATTCTAGTGGAGAAATGGAACTGGTTAAGAGTTGAAAGAAAGGTATCTAATTAGAAACATAGGTGGAGGGTCTTGTAGAGGATAGATAGGTAGCAGAATCCATTCAGATGGAAAGCTTTAATGAGGATGAATCAAGATTTGGATAATTCATGCCTTTAGGTGAATAGGAAGTTACTTCAGCAAATATCTGTTGAGTCCAATAAGATAATCCACTGTGTGGTGAAAGCACGCCCTTCGAACTGGTTTGAGCTATTGGTGAATGGAGATGGTCTAGGATTTTCAGTAGTAAGAAGTGAAGTGGTAATTTTGAGAGCAAATGGTTAGGATGAGTGGTTCCTCTTTCCTGTTTAGCTTTACAATAGAATATTGTTAGTCATGCACACTTGTGCATTTTCAGCCAGGCCCAGTGGAGTTGGCCTAAAAACATTTCATTCTTTAAGCCTGCTACATCCATCTCTAGTATTTATGGTCAAGGGTTAGCAGGCAAAAAGAAGGAACTTAATTTCGATAGTTATTTGACCAAGTTGTGTTATAAATTGTGGACCGAGTATCACAGAGCAAACATGATACTACCACAAAACCTATAGTTCTTGCAAAGTGGAAGAAAAGTATGGGAGGCAAAGCAAGTTGATTGACCTGTAGGTTCAATGCTATGGGAAACCGTGGAATCCAAGAGGTCATAACAAGGAAACCATTCTTTAGTTGATCCAAGGAAACAAAGGTCACAACAATGTTTTATTAACGAGCCAAATAATCAAGTCTTTCTTCTTGTTATAATGAGATAAGGTCATTCCAGTGAGGGAATCGGTAAAAAAAAGATCTCTCGGGCATCAGTCATATATATAGCAGGTCGTCCTCAGAGCACAAGGATTAAAACAGAAAAAACATGAAATAGAGTTTACTTACTTGGGCGAACCGATAATGGTCCCGAGGAGCCGGAACCGCTGAACTGACCTGCTGCACACAAAAAAGTTATAAGTAAGCCATCTGACAGTGATAAAAAGTGTAGGATATTCAGTACATTGTCGTTGTTGTGTGTGAATTTTCTGTAGATGGTCAGATATTTCGCTGTCACTTCTTCGTGAAAATCCCTTTTGGTGGTCAAATTTGCAAGCATTTGGTGCATTGAAAAAGAGGAACACGGAGGACTCCAATCAACCTCATATGTGCGGACGCATCGCCTAATCACCAAGAAACATGTTTGACCAAGCTAGGTTATCTGCACTTTACACCTAATTGCTGTGCACACACTTTGAATTGGATGAGATTGTTCAGTTTAATAAATCTGTAAAGAGAGAGCATAAAAGGGATAAACATTTTCTGGTAAGATTTGCACTTGGATTCTTGGAACAACTGTTTTCACATGTTTGATAGATGTTGGAAGTTGGAACTAAGCAAATCATTATCACAGTGTGTATATCTGATTCAACATTGCAAGACATGTGAGTGAGTTGCTTGCATGTTGCTGCAAGATTCATAAAGGTCTAGGGCAAAATCGATGAAGATTGGTGCAGATGCTGATCATGATATTGGGATTGAGGGGCTACCATTTACAGGTGGGCAAAGAACATTCCTTTTCACAGTTGTCGACGACTCCAAAACTGAGACAGAGATGAGGAAACAAGAAACAGATAACGAAAACAAAAGAAACGCCGGTCAGCTGCCGGCGCCGGGCCGTGTCGTGTCTACACGGCGACCCGCTGCAGGACCCTGGAGGGGACGGCGAAGCGCGCGGAGAAGGAACGCGAGAGGTTGTCGGGCTCCACCCCGCCCGCCCCCGCTAAATCAACAGCTGCAGCCCTAGAAATTCGGCCGGCGCCAGCTAAATCAGCAGCCGCACGGGTGTGGCTGCCTGCCGGCGCATCGGTTCCCCTAGCCACTGAACAATGGCGGACGCTGGCTTCGGCCTTGTCCAGGACGGTGCTACGGCAGAAAATCAAGCGTGGGGAGAGAGGGGATACGAATGGCGGCTCACAGTGAGGTCGGGGTGTGCTTGGAGAGGTCGGGGGGCGCCGGTGTTGCAGGTCGAGGCGGCGGCAGCGGCGATGCCGACGGTGGTGGAGCGAGGCGATCTCGCGGAGGAGAGCTTCCTGGCTCCAGCTGGTGGTCCAGGAGGAAGAAGCAGTGGGCAGTGCACCTCGTCGGAGCGGGCGCAGCGGTCGTCGGAGCGGGCGCGGGGGTCATCGGAGCGGGTGCGGGGGGTCGGCGGCGGCGGTGGAGCGGGTGCGGGGATCTGGCGAGGGAGGGAAGGGGGATCTGGCGAGCGATGGACAGAATGCACATACATAGCTAGAGGGGGGAAGGTTAGTAATGGCGCACCATCTAGGGGTGCACCATAAAAACAGTGATAGCAATGGCGCACCCACCTCCGGTGCGCCATTAGTAACTTTTTTCATTATTTTTTGTTGCATCTAATAATTTTTTAGAAAATGAATATGAATATGAAACAGTAATAATTTTTTATAAAAACAATGATAGCAATGGCGCACCCTCCTCTGGTGCGCCATTAGTAACTTTTTTTATTATTTTTTTGTTGCATCTAATAATTTTTTAGAAAATGAATAATGAAACAGTAATAATTTTTTATAAAAACAGTAATAAGTTTTTAAAAAATATCATCAAATTTTTTATTTGAAAATATTTATGAATATGAAAAAATATCATCAAATTTGTCATTTGAAAATATCATCAAATTTGTTATTTGAAAATATCATCAAATTTGTTTTTTTTTTATTTTTAATTGCATTCATTTGTGAATTGGTAAAACATTTATGAATATGAAAAAATATCATTAAATTTGAAAAAATATTCACGAATTCAAAACGTGCCCATGAAATTAAAAAATATTCATGAGTTCAAAAAATATTAACAAATTCAATACTTTTTGTGAGTTAGAAATTCAATACCATAATAAACATAAATAAATATTCATGCGGACTAGAACAGAAGAAATATCATTTCAATATGTCGAAATACAATCGAGAAATGAAGACTGCGATTTAAATACAATCGATCTTAGCTAGCTATCTTTTCACAATCTTCTTGCCTTCTTTTTCGCAAATGGAGTTCTTCTATTGAACGGACGTCCTTTAGGGAGGGTGGTCCTGCTTCTTCTTGTGGTGTATGGCACTTCATCGTCATCGTCATGTTCCATATTCGGGTCGCCGTACTTGCCGAAGTCTTGCTCATTGGCGACTCCATCCATTCCGATGATCTTCCTTTTGCCTCTCCTCACGATAACACGACTGGGCTTTGACGGGTCGGTAATGAAGAAGCATTGGTCCACTTGGGAAGCCAGTACCCATGGCTCATTTTTCGTGGTGACGTTTGCGCCCGCGGTCTTGGATTTGGCTTCGGGTATAACCATGGTGGTGAAATACCTGTCTTCTTTTAGGACGCTCTTGGCCCATCTGACACGGAACATCGGGACCTTCTCTCCAGCGTAGCTCAGCTCCTAGATCTCCTCGATCCTTCCGTAGTATCTGTCCTTGTCGTTACCGGTGTAGGATTCCATCGTTACCCTGGAATTCTGATAACCATCGCTCTTCATGTCCTTGTCCTCGGTGTAGAATGTGTAGCCATTGATATCGTACGCCTCATAGGTCATCAGGTTGTCCTCGGCGCCCTGTGACAAGGCGAATATGAGTATTTCTTCTGCGGAAGAATCCTCATGTAAAGGGTACGATAGAAGCTTCTCCTTGAACCAACGCGTGAAACATGAGTTGTGCTCTTTGATTATATCTCCGTCCGTCCTCTGTTGGCCTCGGTCATTGTACGTCTTCTCAATAAAGGTTTTGTGCTCTACCACCCAAGGATCGACCACGTCTATGTGTTGTAGCGCGACGAGGTTTGCTCTTTGAAAGTCGGCGAGCCGACCCTCGGAGTCGACATGCATTTCGCGGCGACCATCGCGGTGACCCCATCCAGCAAGCCTGCCGAGGTGCCTGTTGACGGGCAGACCAACGGGGTTCTCGATGCCTATGTAATTCATGTAGTAGGAGATGCACTCTTCGGTCAGAAAGCCCCTGGCTATGCTTCCCTCTGGACATGACATGCTGCGAACATATCCTTTGATGACACCATTCATCCTTTCGAACGGCATCATGCTGTGCAGGAACGTCGGCCCGAGTTTGATGATATCCTCCACGATATGGACCAGCAGATGCACCATAACATCGAAGAATGCCGGCGGGAAGTACATCTCAAGCTCGCATAGTATCACCACGATCTCTTCCTGTAGCCTTCTGAGTTGCCTCACGCCAACCGACTTCTGAGAGATGACATCGAAAACTTTGCATAGGCCAAATAGCGTTTCACGGACGTGCGCGTCCATGATCCCACGGATTGCAACTGGAAGTATCTGCGTCATCAGCACGTGACAGTCGTGAGACTTCATCCCGCTGAACTTCTGCTTCGCTGAGTCTAGGTATCTGCTTATCTTCCCCGCGTAACCGTAAGGAAGTTCTACTCCTACGAGGCAGGTGAAAAACTGCTCGATCTCCTCCTGACTTAGAGTGAAGCACGCGGGAGGGTAATCATTTCCGGTCTTCTTGGCCTTTTTGCCATTGCGACGACTTTCCGTGTCCTGCTTCGCCTCATCATCATCATCATTAGCATGAAGCTCCTCCCTGATGCCCATTGATTTCAAGTCTGCCCTTGCTTTCGGCCCATCTTTGGTCCTCTCTGGCATGTGGAGCAGGGTACCAAGCAGACTCTCGCACACGTTCTTCGTGATATGCATGACATCAAGGCCGTGAGGCACACGGTGGATCTTCCAGTACGGCAAGTCCCCGAAAACAGACCTCGTTTTCCATACCTTCAGTAGCGGCTCTAGCGCCTTTCGCTTCTTTCCCGGCTCTGGGCACTCTTTCCAATTTTTCAACAACTCGTGTATTTCCTCGCCGCTCCTCGTACGCGGGCGTCTTCGGGGTCCGGTTTCACCATCGAACAGATCCTTGCGTTTTCTCCATGAGTCATCGTCGCGAAGCCACCTTCGATGTCCCATAAACACGGTTTTTGAAGACCCGGATCTCTATCTAGCTGGCGATACGTTGTGTCATCCATGCACCTGACGCATCCAGAAAATCCGTGGACCACCTTCCCCGCGAGATATCCGTAACCGAGATAGTCGTGCACTGTCGTGAGCAGTGCGGCTGTCATAGGGAAATATTCTTTCTCTACGGCATCCCACGTATTGGCTGGCGTTTTCCACAGCGTGTCTAGCTCCTCTTTCAGCAGCCCCAGATACAGATTGATGTCGTTCCCTGGTTGTTTCGGCCCTTCAATTAGCATACTCATGTGAATGTACTTCCTCTTCATGCACAACCAGAGGGGAAGGTTGTACATCCACACAAACACAGGCCAGGTGCTATGTGTGCTTCTCTGGCTGCCAAACGGATTGACTCCATCGGTGCTCGCGCCCAGCACGATGTTCCTTGGATCGTCCCCAAATTCTGGGTGTTCGAAGTTCAATGCTTGCCACTGGCTCTCATCCTTAGGGTGACTCAGCATCTTGTCTTTTTATTTATCTCCGGATAATTTCCATCATCTTCTCGCTTCTTCTCCTCCCTATCCGTGTGCCAACGCAGGAGCTTTGCTAGCTTAGGGTCCGCGCAATACCGCTGCAGGCGAGGAGTGATCGGAAAGTACCACACCACTTTTCGAGGAGCTTTCTTCCTCTTCTTGTATCGAGTGACGCCGCACACCGGACATATGGTAGACTCCGCCTGCTCGTCCCGATAAATGATGCAATTCTTCATGCACACATGGTATTTCACGTGCGGTAAATCCAGAGGACACACGATTTTCTTCGCCTCCTCGAAACTGGTCGGGCACTTGTTCCCCTTGGGAAGACGTTCGTGCCAGAATGACATGTTCTCGTCGAAGCATGCGTCGGTCATTTTGTGTTTTACCTTCATCTCCAGAGCCATGAGCGTTACTTTCAGGTGGGTATCCTCGGGCCTGCATCCTTCATACAATGGAGTAACCGCGTCTATCTCCAGTTGATCCAGCTTGGCTTTCTCTCGGGCGGCAGCTCTTGTGTTATACGTCTGCTTGAGAAGCAGCTCTTGAATATGAGAGTCCTGCACCCAGCCCATCGATGGTCCATCGTCATCTGCTCCGTCATCTTCATATTCATGATCATGCCCTTCGTCTTGATCTTCCTTATCATCATGTCCGGCATCTTCTACATGATGACTGTGTACTGCATCACCGTCGTGATCATGTCCTGAAGATTCTTCGTCTTCTCGCCCGCCCTCGCCGCAGTGGTTGTCTTGCTGCCCTTCCTCATTTCTTGCCCGGCCCCCATGGACGACTTCATAGACATCTTCATCACCTTGCCACCGATAGCCATCCATGAAACCACGCAAGAGCAGGTGGTCCCGCACCTGTCCGGAATCCGGGTCCGTAATAAGGCTCTTCAGCTTGCATCTTCGACACGGACATCTTATCTCCGTCTTGTTCTTTTGAAGCATCTCGGCCTTCGCGGAGCTCAAAAATCTATTCACGATGCCTTCGGTCATCGTGCGGACCATGGTCGCCTGCGGGGTAGAGCAAAACGATATTTTAGAACCAAGAAAAAATTTGGCATGACTTTGCCTAAAAATAGGACCAAAAAGAATGCATAGTGCTAAATTCTCGCCGAACGGAAATGAATCAACATTCCGGCAAAATATTGGCAACTATCGCATTTCAAATACCGGTACCTGCAAACACAAACATATGCAACACCACAAACATACGTAGATCTAGGCCATAAAAAGTGCATGTGCACGTTGTTGGAGGGAGAAAAAAGTAGATCTACAACATAAAGAAAGCTTTCCCCTTACTTACCTATCAAAAAAAGGTAATTTAACCACTTAATTTGGGTGAATCTATGGTGCAAATGAGGTGAGGAGGAGGAGGCAGCCGAGACAAGCTTGGAGGAGGAGGTGGAGAGAATGAAGTGGGGAAAGTGAGAGTGGTAGGTGGCTGTCCAAAATATCTAGCTGCTCTCAGGTTATCAATGGTGCACTACTTAATAATGCGCCATTAGTAACCCTGGTTACTAATGGCGCACCTGTTACGTGGTGCGCCATTACTAGTTTTGCAAAATATATATATATATATATATATATATATATATAATTGTTAGTAGTGGCGCACCGTGGTTGAGGTGCGCCATTACTAGTTTGAACTAGTAATGGCGCACTGTACCCAGGTGCGCCATTACTAGTTTTGAAAAAAAAAAGTAAAAAAATTGTTAATAGTGGCGCACAGAGTGTGTGGTGCGCCATTACTAGTTAAAACTAGAATTGCGCACTGTGCCCTGGTGCGCCATTAATAGTTTTAGAAGAAAAAAATTGCTAGTAATGGCGCACCGTGTGTCCGGTCGCCATTAGTAATGAGGACACTAATGGCGCACCACATACATGGTGCGCCATTAATGTCCATATTAGCTATAGCCCTTTTCCTAGTAGTGCGGGGAGGGGACTTCTGCTTCTCAGTCTGGCACTGGTAAGTCTCTGGCCTTTCGTCCCCGCTTTCTTTCTTATTTTTGAATCTTTGATCTTGGCTCTACCCCACCCTCTTCTTGATACCCAGATCCTCTCTTGGCGGATCAGGAGGACCTGGACACCGTCATCGAGGACGTGGCCAAGGACACCGCAGTGGAGGGCGAGAAGACCGCCGCCAAGGAAAACGCCAGTGGTGCTGCGGAGGACGCCGCCGAAGGGCCCGCCGGGGAGCCCGGCAAGGCTACTGCCGAGGAGGCCAGCAAGGAGCCTGCCGAAGAGACCGACAGGGCTGCTGCCAAGGAGGAGGTGGTCGATCACCAGCCTTCCTCCTCTGCCGCCTCTGGCTCCGGCAAGTACCTGAAGGTGGGCGACGATCTCTTCGTCCACCTCCCAGGCGCGTCGAGCACTAGGGCTCCCGTCGAGGGGGAGGTTTTTGACGACGAGGTGCTTGCCGTCGCCGGGCTTGAGATCGTTGACAAGCCGAGCGCTGGTGGCGACGGCTCCCAGGAAGAGCGGCTCCTCCACGCCATGGGCGCCAGCTTCCGGAAGCTCCAGGCGCTCCACCGCGCCCGCCTGGACAAGGCTAAGTCCAGGATGGCGGTGGCGGAGAAGGTGGAGGGGGACCTCCAGAAGCGCGTCGCCGAGACGCAAGACTGGTTCCGCCAGGCTCACGAGGAGCTGAGGACCGCCCAGGGCGAGCTGGCCAAGCGTGATGTGGAGCTCACCATGAAGCTGGCCGACGTCGAGAAGGCCCAAGAGACGGCGAAGAATTTGGCCGCCGCCGCCGAAGCCGCCCGGACCCAGCACGAGGCCGCACTGAACTCCCAGGAGGAGGACCTTGCCGAGCGCGAGGGGAAGCTTGCCGCCACGCTCCGCGGCAAGGATGAAGAGGTGGGGAAGCTTGTCTTGGAGCGGACCAGTGAGCTGGAGCAGAGGCACAAAGAGGCGCTCGATGCCCAGGCCCAGGTTCACGCCGGCAAGGTGAAGGAGCTGGAGGTGGAGCGCGACGGGCTGAGGAGCAGGCCCTGAAGCTGTCCCAGGAGAAGGACACGCTTAACAGCGCCCTGACGGAGGCGCAGGACGCGGCTGTTAGCAAGGCCGGTGTAACGCCCGGATAATCAAGCCACAGTAATCCCACGCTAATGGTGCCATGTCACCACAGTTACTATTGCTAATCTACCGTTAGGTCAAACCGTTTCAAAATTCAAATTTAAATTAATGTCGATAATAAAAGTTTTTCAAAATTTAAAACAAAAATGTTCGGGAGGTGCCATATTTTGCATAAGTAAATATGGTGTAATAAACACATTTTTATAAAATGCCTAGATAATTTAAAATGATTTAAAACAGAAAAGAAAATAAATAAAAGAAAAGAAATTACAAAACAGAAAACAAAAAAAAAGAGAAAACCCCCTGGGCCGTGGCCCAACTGGGCCAACCCATCAGGCCCAGCCGGCCACCCACTCCCCCCCCCCTTATCCACTCACCACTGACACCCCCCCCCCACTCCCCCGAAATATCTCCCCCCTCTCCCCCGATTTAGATCGGGATCGAGAGGAGACCGCCGTCGCCCGCCGCCGCCAGGAGCACGCGCCGCCTCGCCCTCGCCGGCCTGCCTCCTCCTCCTCGCCGGACTGCTTCTCCTCGTCCCCGTCGTCGACCCCGCCGCCGTCGCCGACCCGTCCCCGTCCTCCTCCCCATCGGACCTCATCGAGCCTCGCCGCCCCCTCTACTCTCCAACGTCGGTGAGGGCCGCGCCCTCCTCTTCTCCCCTCTGCCCCGTGCGCCACGACCTCGTCCGCCGCGCCCAACCGCGCCGTTGCTCGGGCCAAGCCCCGCTCGCCGCTTCTCCCGCCCGACGCCGTGCCCGCCCACTCCGGCCGCTCGACGCAGCTCGCGTCGCCCGCCCGCGGTGGCCACATCCATCGCACGCCCCGCGCCACCGCGCCACTAGGCCCCCTGCCGCGGCCCCTGCTCGCCGCTTCGCTGCCGGCAACGCACCGCTCCGGCCACGTCCTCGCCTAGCGCAGCCGCTCGCCGTCGCTGTTGCGCCCCGCCTTAGCCCGGGCCGCCTGACCCGCGCCGCCTCCGCACCGTCGCGCCACGCCTCGCTGCAGCGCCGAGCTCGCCCCATCGTCGCCTCCACCGTGACCCCCAGCCCGTCGCTCTGCGCCCTCCCTGCAGCCGGCCGCCGCGCCGAGCCGCTTCCCGCCAGGGCCGAACCCCGCCCTGTCGCCCCCCTTGCCGCGCTGCTCCGGCTGCCGCCGTGGCCGGCGCCCCCCCCCCCTGGGTGGCCTCGGGCCTGCATGTGGGCGCACGCCTCGCCCGCGCCTGTAACCGCTGCCCAGCGCCCGTTTGGCCCTTAGGCCAATGACAAGGGGACCCCACCCCCAGAACGACAAAAAAATATATAATAAAAAATAATAATAATAAATTTAATTAATTTAATTAATTAATTAACTAAATTAATTTAGTTAATTAACCCTGTTTAGATTAATCTAATTTAATTAATTAGTTTAATTATTAGTTAATTAATTAGTTAACCCTAATTACCCTAATCAGTCTATGACATGTGGGACCCACGTGTCAGATGACTGCTGATGTCAGCATGATGTCATCGCAACACTGTTTCGGATAATGTATATATTAAATAATTAAATAAATTCCAGAAATTAATAAATTCTTTTAAAATCAATATAAAATAAACCGTTGCTCAGATGAAAATACTTTGTACATGAAAGTTGCTCAGAACGACGAGACGAATCCGGTTACGCAGCCCGTTCGTCCACCACACCTCCCTAACCTATCGAGTACTTTGGATGAGTACTCACGGTTGCTTCTCTCCCTCTTTTCCCCCTTTCCTTTCTACCTGGTTGTCGCAACCAGATGCTGGAGTCCAGGAGCCAGACGCCACCGTCGACGACGACTTCTACGACACTGGAGGTGCCTACTACTACGTGCAGCCCGCTGACGACGACCAGGAGTAGTTAGGAGGATCCCAGGCAGGAGGCCTGCGCCTCGTTCGATCTGTATCCCAGTTTGTGCTAGCCTTCTTAAGGCAAACTTGTTTAACTTATGTATGTACTCAGATATTGTTGCTTCCGCTGACTCGTCTGTGATCGAGCACTTGTATTCGAGCCCTCGAGGCCCCTGGCTTGTATTATGATGCTTGTATGACTTATTTATGTTTTAGAGTTGTGTTGTGATATCTTCCCGTGAGTCCCTGATCTTGATCGTACACATTTACGTGCATGATTAGTGTACGGTCAAATCGGGGGCGTCACAAGGTTGTATCAGAGCCGACTGCCTGTAGGAATCCCCCTTTCCACATTCCTTGGCCGAAGTCGAGTCTAGACATTACAAAACTTTTACTAACATGGATGTGTGTCTTACGGGCCCACGTCGCCATTGGGTGGTACTAGGATCTTTTACTCCTCGACCTTTACTCTGGGACTCTGAACTCTCTTCTACCCGGGTTAAACGAATTTACTAACTCTAACACTAGGATCCCGTGACCGCATTCACCCCAAAGTTGGATAAGCCATAGTTGTTTCTTAGAATAGTATTTTGAGCAATTCACGCACTGTTATTTGACTCCTTTGAAACGTCTTTGCTTTCAGATGGAACCCATGAGGCAGGTCGTGCGCCACACGACGGCCATTGGTGCCTCGGGATCACCTGCTGTGCTAGCTGAGATGATGACCTGTCTGGGTTATCGCTGGCACCCTGAGTACACCGTCTACGAGGAGTACCAGGACTTTAACCAGGAGCAGTATCGTGCCATCGCCCACCTCTACTCGCGGGAGTATGACTCCACTACTGTGCTGCACACCGCTCATGGTGTTGGAGTGACCATCGATATGGCTGTCCACGATGCTGCCTATGCTGCTCTGACACGTCTTCGAGGAGAGTATCGGGAGTTGGACACCTCCCCTTTCAGGCACATTGCTATCGCATCTGATGTTGGTGCGGAGGGATACTATACTGCTGCCTACTCCACTGTCACCCGAGAGCCCTTCTACCATCAGAACCTGGTTCTGCATGCGGATGGGCTGGATCGAGCTAACCGAGCTCTTCGCCACGAGTTGTACACCACCCGTCAGCACCTTTACCATGCTCTGACGCTGTTGCACCCCTTTGTCCGATCTAGGGAGCTGCCCCGTTCTGCGATCTACCCAGCCAGGACTGTGATGCCCCAGGGTGTCGGCTGGCCAGATGTGGGAGGCCACTCTCCCGCACTTGGACCTCTTCTGCCACCTGAGCGTCAGTTTCTGCACCAGAGTATTCGCGGACCCCAGGTTGCTAACGTGGAGTTCCCGATGCGACACTACCAGCTTTCAGGCTACACCTACCTCCACAGTACCTCTTGGGACTGATGTAGGCTTGCTTGTTAGTGTTAGATGCATTCGCCGCGAGCCTGTGTGC
Organism: Aegilops tauschii subsp. strangulata; assembly: GCF_002575655.3. Taxonomy (NCBI): domain Eukaryota; kingdom Viridiplantae; phylum Streptophyta; class Magnoliopsida; order Poales; family Poaceae; genus Aegilops; species Aegilops tauschii. The sequence goes on along the minus strand of NC_053036.3, from coordinate 74,604,769 downwards.
CGCCTATGTTGTTTTAGTCTATGTACTGAACTCTGTGTACTGAACTCTATGCATGACCCCTTTTGTAAGTTATGCCGACTACTATGTAGTAGCTATCGTGCTCCTTTCATTATGCATGTTTCATCATGAATGATTCTTGTCTTTGCAAATTTCTCAATGCTGAACTACCCCTGTTATATATTAGCAGGATGGTTAGACCAGGTGGTCGTGGTAGGGGTGGCAATGCCCCACCACCACCTGAGTACATGGCTGGTATGATCCAACAGTTTGAACTGAACCGCCAATTCATGGAAAATATGATGGCTCAGTTTCCTCGCCCCAATATGGACCAGCAACCAACCCCAGTAACTCTGCAGGAATTCATGTGCCTCAATCCAACTGTGTACCGCAGCTCAACTAAGCCTCTAGATGCTGATGACTGGCTCCGTGACATCACCTATGAGATGGAGTCTGCCAACGTAGCCCCTGCCAGCTATGTCAACTTTGCTTCCTTCTTTCTGAAGGGACCCGCAGCTCAATGGTGGGACAGCCACAGGCGTACTCTGCCAGCTGGAACAATCATCACCTGGCCAGACTTCCAAGCAGCTTTCCGTGCCCGCTTCATTCCTCAGGGAGTCATGGACCGGAAGAAGCACGAGTTCCGCAACCTCACCCAAGGCAACAAAACTGTTGAAGCTTATCAGCGGGAGTTTCTGGACTTGTCTCGCTATGCTGAGGAGGACATTGCAACTGATGCACGCAGACAGGAGAAGTTCCGTGATGGCCTTCAAGCTGACATCAAGCTCGCACTTCTAGTGCATGACTTTGCTGATTTCGCCACCCTGGTGAACAAGGCCATCAATGTCGAAACTGGTCTGCAGGAATACCAGAGCTCTCACAGGCGCAACCGTGACACGGGCTCATCTTCGGGCCCGCCCTCACAGAAGTGTAAGATATGGATCCCGAACAGCATGTACCGTCCAAATGCATCTGCCCCAAGGCAGACCTATGCTGCACCTCGTCGGCCTCCACCACCATCTAGGCAGTCAAGACTTCCAGCTCCACCATCCCAAGCTCCTGTTCCCACTCCCAATAATGATCTGTGCTACAAGTGTGGGCAACCAGGTCACCGTGCCAGGGACTGCAATCATAATCAGAATCAACTTGCCCTTCCCGCAGCTGGCCGTGGTAATAACCAGCCCCGCAACAACAATGCTAAGTCTTATGGTCGTGCTCATGCCAACCACGTTGATCTGAACGAAGCTCAAGACCAGCCTGCTACTGTGATGGGTACACTCCTCGTAAATTCAGTACCAGCATCCGTTTTATTTGATACAGGTGCATCGCATTCATTCATGTCAGAAGATTTTGCATACAAGCACGACGTTAAATGTGAGGAGATGAACACCTCGGTATTGGTCAAAACCCCAGTGGGACAGTGTCAAACCTCCCTGGTTGGCATCGACGTCCCCGTGGAAATCGAAGGGCTGGAATTCTATGCCTCTCCCATTATCCTGAAGTCGTCTAACATCGACCTCATTTTGGGGATGGATTGGTTGAAAGCGCATACTGCTTCTATAGTTTGCGCCACTAAGACCGTTCATCTACTTCACCCTTCAGATGAAATAGTTGCTTACCAAGCTCATCTGGTGCAAAATGTCGAGGCCAGGCTCTATGCATTGAATGCATTGAACGCTGCACCACTCGAGGGCATTGAAAACATTCCCGTCGTGCGTGAATTCCTCGACGTCTTCCCTGAAGAACTTCTAGGGATTCCCCCTGCTAGAGCTGTCGAATTCATCATCAACTTGAAACCAGGCACCACTCCTATAGCCAAGCGACCCTACAAGATGCCGTCGCATGAACTCCTTGAGCTTAAGGAGGAAATCGACAATTCTCTTCGCAAAGGATTCATTCGCCCAAGTTGCTCTCCTTGGGGAGCACCTTCTCTCTTTGTCAAGAAGAAGGATGGGACAAACCGATTAGTTCAAGACTACCGTCCTATAAACCAAGCTACCATTCAGAATAAATACCCTCTTCCTCGGATCAATGATCTGTATGATCAACTGGCGGGTTCGCCAGTGTTCTCTAAGCTCGACTTGAGGTTGGGTTACCACCAGATCCGTGTTCGCGAAGAGGATATCCCAAAGACCGCCTTCGTGACTCGCTATGGTTCATACGAGTACACCGTCATGTCTTTCGGTTTAACCAATGCTCCAGCCACCTTCTCTCGTCTGATGAACTATATATTCATGGATTACCTGGACAAGTTCGTCGTGGTTTATCTGGATGATATCCTGGTATTTTCCAAGAACGAAGAAGAACATGCTGAACATCTTCGACTTGTGCTGGAAAAGCTACGAGAGCATCAACTATATGCCAAGTTCTCCAAATGTGAATTCTGGCTACCGGAAGCAATCTATCTTGGGCATGTCATCTCTAAGGATGGTATTGCCGTCAACCCTGAACGAGTCCAGGCTATCCTTGATTGGACTCCTCCCAAGAACGTTAAGCAAGTCAGAAGTTTTCTCGGTCTCGCCAGCTATTGCCGTCGATTCGTCGAGAACTTCTCCAAGATCGCCAGGCCTCTGACTAACCTGTTGCATAAGGGCGTCAAGTTCCAATGGACAGACAAATGTCAGGAAAGTTTCCAGGCACTCAAAGACAAGTTGACTTCTGCCCCAGTTCTAGCTCCACCTGATACTAAGAAGGACTTCGTCATTTACTGCGACGCTTCCCGTCAAGGATTAGGCTGTGTCCTAATGCAAGACCGCAAAGTGATTGCTTATGCCTCTCGGCAATTGCGCCCTCACGAAGAGAACTACCCAGTTCACGACCTCGAACTTGCTGCTGTCATTCATGCGCTGAAGCAGTGGCGACATTACCTTCTCGGTAATCGTTGCGAGATCTTCACTGACCACCAAAGTCTGAAGTATCTGTTTACTCAGCCAGACCTGAACCTCCGCCAGCAGAGATGGATGGAGCTTGTTGCAGACTTTGACTTGGGTATTTCCTATACGCCAGGCAAGGCTAATGTAATGGCTGATGCCTTGAGCTGCAAGTCTTACTGCAACCACCTCCAGGTTCACAAAGTTCAGCCCTCGCTTGCTGAAGAATTCAGGAAGCTGAACCTCCATATTGTTCCTCCGGGTGCACTCGCTCCCCCTCCTAAGGAGTTTGGCAAGATGAACCTCCACGTTGTTACCCAGGGTTCCCTCAATACCCTAGTTGCTAAACCAGATCTCGTGGACAGCATCAAAAGGCTACAGAAGTATGACTCTCAAACCCATAAGATTAAGCGCTACCTCGCTGAAGGAAAGCCCTCATTCTTCACTGTTGCTGATGACGGCACCTTGTACTTCAAAGGCCGCCTAGTGGTGCCGTGTAAGGAGAAAAACCTGGATATGACACAGGAGGTTATGAAAGAAGCTCATGATACGCCTCTATGTATCCATCCTGGTAGTACAAAGATGTATCAAGACATCCGTCAGAGATTCTGGTGGTCTAATATGAAGCAAGACATTGCTCGTTATGTTGCTGAGTGTGACGTTTGCCGTCGTATCAAAGCAGAACATCGAAGGCCTGCTGGAACTCTGCAACCTATCTCTATTCCTGAATGGAAATGGGACCATGTTGAGATGGACTTCGTCACTTGATTTCACAAATCACAGAAAGGTAATGATGCTATTCTTGTCGTCATTGACCGGCTTTCCAAAGTTGCACATTTCCTGGCGATCAAAGAAATGATCACTGCTAGTCAGCTGGCAACGCTCTATATGTCCAGGATTGTTTCACTCCACGGTATTCCATTGGTTATCAGCTCAGACCATGGCAGCTTATTCACTTCAAGATTCTGGGCAAGTTTCCAAGAAGCTATGGGAACTCATATGTCATTCAGTACTGCGTTTCATCCTCAGTCGCAAGGGCAAGTTGAACGCGTCAACCAAGTTCTCGAAGACATGCTTCGAGCTTGTGTTATTTCCTTTGGCAAGAAATGGGACGAATCTCTTCCGTATGCTGAGTTCTCTTATAATAATAGCTATCAAGCTAGTATGAAGATGGCCCCCTTTGAAGTGTTATATGGACGAAAGTGCCGAACCCCTCTGAACTGGTCAGAAACTAGGGAACGTCCACTCTTCGGTCCGGATATTATCCAACATGCTGAAGAACAAGTCCGCATTATTCGTGAGAATCTCAAGACTGCTCAGTCACGTCAGAAGAGTCAGTATGACCGTCATCATAAAGACATGGTCTATCAACCTGGCGAAAAGGCTTATCTTCGAGTCACACCAATGAAGGGTGCTCACCGCTTCGGAATCAAGGGCAAACTAGCTCCTCGCTATATTGGCCCATTCACTATTCTCGAAAGGCGTGGAAAAGTGGCATACCAACTGGACCTTCCGCCGAACCTTTCTCAGGTTCACGATGTGTTCCATGTGTCACAGCTCCGCCGTTGCTTCAAGGACCCAATCCGAGCAGTGGATCATGAAGTGCTCGAATTGCAGCAGGACCTCTCCTATAAGGAGCATCCGGTCCGCATTCTCGACCAAGCTGAACGCCGCACACGTCAGAAGGCGATCAAGTTCCTCAAAGTCCAGTGGTTGCACCATTCTGAAGATGAAGCAACTTGGGAACGAGAGGATCGTCTGCGCGAAGAATACCCCGCACTTTTTCCTTCTACCTCCTAAATCTCGGGACAAGATTTCTTGTAGTGGAGGAGTTTTGTAACGCCCGGATAATCAAGCCACAGTAATCCCACGCTAATGGTGCCACGTCACCACAGTTACTGTTGCTAATCTACCGTTAGGTCAAACCGTTTCAAAATTCAAATTTAAATTAATGTCGACAATAAAAGTTTTTCAAAATTTAAAAAAAAATGTTTGGGAGGTGCCATATTTTGCATAAGTAAATATGGTGTAATAAACACATTTTTATAAAATTCCTAGATAATTTAAAATGATTTAAAACATAAAAGAAAATAAATAAAAGAAAAGAAATTACAAAACAGAAAAAAAAAAAAAGAGAAAACCCCCTGGGCCGTGGCCCAACTGGGCCAACCCATCAGGCCCAGCCGGCCACCCACTCCCCCCCCCCCTTATCCACTCACCACCGACACCCCCCCCCCCACTCCCCCGAAATATCTCCCCCCTGTCCCCCGATTTGGATCGGGATTGAGAGGAGACCGCCGTCGCCAGGAGCACGCGCCGCCTCGCCCTCGCCGGCCTGCCTCCTCCTCCTCGCCGGACTGCTTCTCCTCGTCCCCGTCGTCGACCCCGCCGCCGTCGCCGACCCGTCCCCGTCCTCCTCCCCATCGGACCTCATCGAGCCTCGCCGCCCCCTCTACTCTCCAACGTCGGTGAGGGCCGCGCCCTCCTCTTCTCCCCTCTGCCCCATGCGCCACGACCTCGTCCGCCGCGCCCAACCGCGCCGTTGCTCGGGCCAAGCCCCGCTCGCCGCTTCTCCCGCCCGACGCCGTGCCCGCCCACTCCGGCCGCTCGCCGCAGCTCGCGTCGCCCGCCCGCGGTGACCTCATCCATCGCACACCCCGCGCCACCGCGCCACTAGGCCCCCCTGCCGCAGCCCCTGCTCGCCGCTTCGCTGCCGGCAGCGCACCGCTCCGGCCACGTCCTCGCCTAGCGCAGCCGCTCGCCGTCGCTGTTGCGCCCCGCCTTAGCCCGGGACGCCTGACCCGCGCCGCCTCCGCACCGTCGCGCCAGGCCTCGCTGCAGCGCCCAGCTCGCCCCATCGTCGCCTCCACCGTGACCCCCAGCCCGTCGCTCTGCGCCCTCCCTGCAGCCGGCCGCCGCGCCGAGCCGCTTCCCGCCGGGGCCGAACCCCGCCCTGTCGCCCCCCTTGCCGCGCTGCTTCGGCTGCCGCCGTGGCCGGCGCCCCCCTGGGTGGCCTCGGGCCTGCATGTGGGCGCACGCCCCGCCCGCGCCTGTAACCGCTGCCCAGCGCCAGTTTGGCCCTTGGGCCAATGACAAGGGGGCCCCACCCCCAGAACGACAAAAAATATATAATAAAAAAAATTAATTAATTAACTAAATTAATTTAGTTAATTAACCCTGTTTAGATTAATCTAATTTAATTAATTAGTTTAATTATTAGTTAATTAATTAGTTAACCCTAATTACCCTAATCAGTCTATGACATGTGGGACCCACGTGTGAGATGACTGCTGATGTCACCATGATGTCATGCTGATGTCATCGCAACACTGTTTCGGATAATGTATATATTAAATAATTAAATAAATTCCAAAAATTAATAAATTCTTTTGAAATCAATATAAAATAAACCGTTGCTCACATGAAAATACTTTGTACATGAAAGTTGCTCAGAACGACGAGACGAATCCGGTTACGCAGCCCGTTCGTCCACCACACCTCCCTAACCTATCGAACACGCAACTTTCCCCCTCCGTTTCATTTGTCCGAAAACGCGAAACATCGGGAATACTTTCCCGGATGTTCCCCCCTTCGCCGGTACCACCTACTGCCGCGTTAGGGCACACCTAGCACCGCTCATTGTCATGCCACGCATCGTCATGCTTATGTTTGCATTGTATTTACTGTTTCTTCCCCCCTCTTCTCTCTGGTAGACTACGAGACCGACGCTGCTGCTGCCCAGTTCGACTACGGAGTTGACGACCCCTCCTACTTACCAGAGCAACCAGGCAAGCCCCCCCCCCTTGATCACCAGATATCGCCTATTCTTCTCTATACTGCTTGCATTAGAGTAGTGTAGCATGTTACTGCTTTCCGTTAATCCTATACTGATGCATAGCCTGCCCTTGCTTCTACTATTGTTACCTTTACTTGCAATCCTACATGTTTAGTATAGGGTGCTAGTTTTCCATCAGTGGCCCTACATTCTTGTCCGTCTGCTGTGCTATACTATCGGGCCGTGATCACCTGGGCGGTGATCACGGGTATATACTTATATACACTATACATGACACAGGTGGTGACTAAAGTCGGGTCGGCTCGTAGGAGTACCCGCAAGTGGATCTTTGTGGCGGCGCGACAGGGCAGGTTGAGACCGCCTAGGTGAGAGGTGGGCCTGGCCCTGGACGGCGTCCGCGGTTACTTCAAAATAACACGCTTAACGAGTTCTTGGTATTTGATCTGAGTCTGGCCATTTGGTCTATACGCACTAACCATCTACGCGGGAGTAGTTATGGGTATCCCGGCGTCGTGGTATCAGCCGAAGCTCTTTTTGACGTCAGCGACTGAGTGGCGCGCGCCGCATTGCACCGTAAGCTCGCGCTTGTATTAAGGGGGCTAGGTCTGCTTCCGGCCGCGTACGCAACGTGCAGGTGTGCATAGGACGATAGGCCCAGACCCCTGCGCGCATAGGGTTTAGACCGGCGTGCTGACCTCTCTGTTGAGCCTAGGTGGGGCTGCGACGTGTTGATCTTACGAGGCCGGGCATGACCCAGAAAAGTGTGTCCGGCCAAATGGGATCAAGCGTGTTGGGTTATGTGGTGCACCCCTGCAGGGAAGTTTATCTATTCGAATAGCCGTGTCCCTCGGTAAAAGGACGACCCGGAGTTGTACCTTGACCTTATGACAACTAGAACCGGATACTTAATAAAATACACCCTTCCAAGTGCCAGATACAACCCGGTGATCGCTCTCTACCAGGGCGACGAGGAGGGGATCGCCGGGTAGGATTATGCTATGCGATGCTACTTGGAGGACTTCAATCTACTCTCTTCTACATGCTGCAAGATGGAGGCTGCCAGAAGCGTAGTCTTCGACAGGACTAGCTATCCCCCTCTTATTCTGGCGTTCTGCAGTTCAGCCCACTGATATGGCCCTTTACACATATACCCATGCATATGTAGTGTAGCTCCTTGCTTGCGAGTACTTTGGATGAGTACTCACGGTTGCTTCTCTCCCTGTTTTCCCCCTTTCCTTTCTACCTGGTTGTCGCAACCAGATGCTGGAGTCCAGGAGCCAGACGCCACCGTCGACGATGACTCCTACGACACTGGAGGTGCCTACTACTACATGCAGCCCGCTGACGATGACCAGGAGTAGTTAGGAGGATCCCAGGCAGGAGGCCTGCGCCTCATTCGATCTGTATCCTAGTTTGTGCTAGCCTTCTTAAGGCAAACTTGTTTAACTTATGTCTGTACTCAGATATTGTTTCTTCCGCTGACTCGTCTGTGATCGAGCACTTGTATTCGAGCCCTCGAGGCCCCTGGCTTGTATTATGATGCTTGTATGACTTATTTATGTTTTAGAGTTGTGTTGTGATATCTTCCCGTGAGTCCCTGATCTTGATCGTACACATTTGCGTGCATGATTAGTGTACGGTCGGATCGGGGGCGTCACAGCCGGGGAGCTCTCCGAGGCCAACAACTCCATCAAAGACCTCAAGCTGAAGCTGGAGGGTCTCGAGAAGGTGCTGTCAGAGGCCAGGGCCCGGGAGGGGACCCTGACCAAAAACCTGGAGGTCGAGAAGCAGCTGCGGAAGAACGAGGCCCTCAACTTCATGGATCACGTGGAGGGTGAGAACCGCTGGCTCGATCGCCTCGCCACCGTTGCCAACCAGGCCGCCGCGCAGCTGGCCATCATGGGGATGCCGGACGTGAGGTATGCCCCGGAGTGGAATGTGAGCGCCAACTGCAGCCTGACCCTGTTCTTTGAGAAGGTCGTCGATGCTTTGGAGCGGCTTCGCGCCAACCGGGCGGCCTCGCTGGCCGACGAGGCCCGGAGGCTTTGCCAGGGTGCCATGACCAAGGTTCTCACCAAGGTGGCGTAATGGTACCCCGACCTCGACTTCGACGCCGCGCGGGAGAGCTTGCCGGAGGGTACTGACCTCGCACCGCTCAGGGAGTGCATCAAGCCCATCATCAGCGGTGTCGGCGGAATTCAGAGGGTGGAGGGCCAGCGCCGGGATTAGGCTCCCCGTCTTTTATCGCCGCTGCAGGTTCATGGCCAAGACAATTTCTATCTTTAGTTAGAACCGCGGCGGCACTTTATGTAATATAACTCTGCAGTACTTCTGGTATTATGCATGTTATTTTCCTGTTCGATTTCCCTTTGTATGTCCACCCTACGTTAACTGGGTAGGTTTGCCGGCACGTAAACCCAGGGCGGCGTCTTGGGGACGGATCCCCATTGGCCTGCCGGGTGTGCGTGCTGCCGGGCGAACCACCTTACCGCCCTTAGCGCGGCCGCCCGAACTGTCGAGCTTGACTCGAGTCAGAATCGAGAGCGTTGCCAAGTGTGGAAGGCTACCCTGCCACTCTCGACGCGGCCGCTTGGGCTGTTGAGCGGACTCGAAATAGAACAAGGGCGTTGCCAATTGCGGGAGGGCCCCTTTGCGTGCAGGTTTTGCATACATAGGCAAGATCTATGAGGACGATAACCTTATGTATAAAAGGAAATAACTCAAGGCTCTGAATGACTTAGCTTTTCTGTTGTCGCGCTGGCGTCCTTTGCGTTTGCAGGCGGCGCCCTTTTCTCCTGGTCGTCTCCTTCTTGAGAGCCATGGCGATGAAGAAACGCTAGGCTAACTACTAGACCAGATTCTCACAATTGCGCCCCCTACCTGGCGCGCCAAAGATGTCGGTGTGGAACGACACCTATGGGATCACAAGAATCCCTACTACGGTTGCCGGGGCGCAGGGTTGCAAAAAGAGCAGGATCAGTAGTCAGCACAAGGATCGTTTACCCAGGTTCGGGCTGCGAGGATGCGTAAAACCCTAGTCCTGCTTTGGTGGATGTATTGAGTGTTCTTGAGCTCTCGAAGTAGCTATGGTAGCTGAGTGGTCAGAAAGATCTGAATCCTTTCCCAGTATGCCATGGGCCTCCTTTTATAGTCGAAAGGGGCTGCCACAGTGGCACACAGGAGGTGGAAAGGCGTACAGTGTTACGAGCTTATCGCTCGTATTACAGGACAAGATGCATTTAATGCGTCGCTGAGTGTCCCCTAGCTTTATCGGGGACGGGAGCGAGGCCCGTCTCGTCCGTCGCCGCTCCTCCTCGCTTCGACACGCGCGCTGGCCAGCGATGCATGTGGCGCCATGTAGGCAGGCAGGCAGCTGAGGTGGCGCGGTGGTGAAGCCTTCACGAAGATCTGCATGCCGCCACGCAGGCGTGTGCTGAGTTGGCCTGGAAGCTGCATGTTGCCATGCAGGTGCCTGCCCAGCTGGTTGGGCTGGCAGCTGCATGCGAACGGCGGTGGAGACTTGGCTGGTGTGGGTGTGGCAGTGGCCCCGCTGACGCCCTTGGTGAGGGCCTTGCCGGGCGGCCCGGCAAGGCTCTTGCCGTGGTGCGCTGTCGTCAAGGATCTTGCCGGGGGTCTTGTGGCTCTCCTCGGCAAGGATTTTGCGGAGGATCGTTGTCTCTTAATCCTCATCTGATCTTAAATATTCCTTGGTCTTGACAAAGATCTGCATGCCACCACAGAGGTGCCTCCCGAGCCCTGGCCCAGCGTGGTTGATGGTGTTAGAGACCGTGGGCTCAAGGGCGGCTCGCTCTGTTGGTGTTTGGGCGTGCCGCCCCGGCAAGGGTCTTGCTGGGACTGCTGAGGCCATCCCCGGCAAGGGTCTTGCCGGGGGAAGCTGCTCCGCCCTCTGCTTCTTTGCGTTCTTGTCCTTGGCGTCTTCTTGATTGTCTTGGGCTTCGGTTTTACCTTGGTTCACCTCCCTGTTCTGCTTGGTGTGGCCGTGGGCGTGGCTCCGACTGCCCGTGCACAAGTGAGGGGTACAAAGATGCGCCCCTTCTTTCGTACACCGACAAGACGAAAAAGATTTTGGTATTTACGAATACTGTGAAGACGAGCGCGGCCTGTGCGACAGAATCTTCCTAGATGATGATAGGTGCTTCAGCATCAAGCTGGACGAGAACTTCGAAGTGGATATAGTAAGTCACCATGACAAGTCCTTTTTCGTAATTAAGCATGACATCTGCTTCATTTGCTTCAACTTATAATTTAAATCTTTTACTATTCTACTAGCGTATCCCCTGCCATGCAAGAGTTTTTGTCTTGGATAAGATAGGTTTCAGTCCTATGAAAACTACTATGGAGGTAAAGAGAGTTTACTTGAAGACCGAGCATGGTTATACTTTCCACGCAAAATTATACAACGCAGACACCTACACCTATTTTGAATGCAAAACTTGGCAAGCACTATGCAAGGCTTATGCATTTGAGCCTGATATGTCTATCACCTTTGATATTCGTCCTGAAGATGATATTGAAGGTAATAGAGACATCTGGGTCGATGTGCAGACGCCTCCAGTTATACCATTATGTGAGTTTCTCAACCATATTTATGTCTTCGGTATTGTTTATTCAAAAATACTTGACAACTAATTTCTATTGACAGCTTATTTCCATTCAAGCAAACATGTCCGGCGCTTGGTAGACATGACCGTGCACTATCCCGGGGCTGAACTAAACTGCGAGGAGATAGGTCATTATGTTTCATTGCTTGAGGATCTTCATACTGTCAAGACAAATTATTTTCCTGGACTTAAAAATCTTAGTACTCAAAACGTGCGACCAATAGTGTTCGTACTGAACTACGGTAACATCTATTTAGGAAAGATGGTAAGATTTTTACTGTTTGTCCTCAGTGCATCTTTTGCATACATTATTTTTTAAGCTAAACTTCATTGTTAAGTATGTTACTATACGATGTTCTTCAACAGGGACTCCCGATGAATGTTGTGCCTCATTGGATCGAGACTAAAGGTCGCATGAGAATTGTTAGCTTACGGCCAAGATATCCTACAATGCACTTTAGTGCATTCAGGATTTCTAATAGCGAGGAATCCTTAATAGTGAAAGACTGGAGCAAAATTATGAACGATCGCAGAGAAGTACTAAGCGGCAGCAATCAGAAGTGCAGCCCTTGATTAGGAGACAGGTTCATCTGCATGCTCCAACTTGATAAAGCAGGAGTGCTACACATATTTTATGTTATTTTACCTAAGAGAGAGCAACAGGAGTGATTAGCTAGCTAGAAATGAGTTATGATGATTAAATAGCTAGTGTTGGTGGTAATGACTATGATGATTATTAATAGCTAGTGTTGGTGGTGATTACATAGCTACCGCAGCTAGTGTTGGTGGTGATTAGCTAGCTAGAATGAGTTTGAAGATGATGATGTGTGCTACACTATGACTATGTGGATTAAATAGCTATTGTTGGTGGTAATGACTATGATGATGATTAAATAGTTTGTGTTGGCGGATTAGATTCAAGTGGAGGCAACATGTGATGCACATCGAAAGTACTACTGGTCCAAACTAGATCAAGTTTGGATTAGTAGTATACTTTTGACATGCACCACATGTTGCCTCCACTTGAACCTAATCCACCTTAATTTGACACACCGTTATGGACATATTGATATAACAACCTCATAATTGGTATTGTACCAAAATTGATATAACACCGTATAAATACACTAAAAATTAAAAAAAATGAGAAAAATAATACTAGTAGCGATGGAGAGTAAACACGCTACTACTAGCTATATTAGCAGTAGCGCGGGAGTGAACAAACGTTGCGGCTATATGTCTTAGCAGTAGCGCGTGTCGCATGCACTACTGCTAAGGAATAGCTGTAGCGCCTTACTAGTAGCGCGGTGTCCCACGCTACTAGTGGGCATTAAACCCGCACTACTACTAGGGTTTTCCCTAGTAGTGTCACTAGGGACACGGTGTTTGTTTATGTATTCACACATGTATTTAGGTTTCTGATCAATAAAATTCTAGCATGGATAATAAACATTTATCATGAATAAGGAAATATAAAATAACAACTTTATTATTGCCTCTAAGGCATATTTTCTTCAATTTGAACATACACAACGACAGGGAGTTGACATTGATGGCACCACAAAATGGACGGAGTAGATGAATAACAACACTGTGATGCTAAGTAGAGACCGCGATTGTCACCACCAGCAGAGTGAGAAGACCCAGACCCATATCAATGGTATGGGCAAATATTCCCTTATGACACCTTCAAGAAGGGGACTAATGCCGATGGGTGCAGCCATCGCAAGGCATTCACCAAGAACCATACCCATCACACCATGAGCAGAGCAAGGTTTTGCCTCGAGAGAAGGAACATGACGCTGGTTGCCTGAATGTTAGGAACATATCTGCAACTCTACGATCACGCCTCCATCGAGGTAAGTGATGCATCAACGCTGTCGTGGTCAGGTAAGACACTAGATCCGAGTTAGCATTTCTACCAAAACGCACCCGGCACCACAATAGACCAGCGACGACTAGAGCATCATGTGAGGCTGGCGATAAATGCACCCACAGTGCATTGCTACCTACCAGGATGCGATCGGCATGAATCCCAATGCGTCCTCCCCACCGACAAGGACAAGGATGACACGTGGTTTGCACACTGGATGTAGGCATGCGAGCTAGAACATGCTACATAAGACTACCCACAGTGGGAGTAACATAGATAGTAACATCACACATATCTAGGTTAAATTGATGATGTGGCATGCAATAAATGAAGAAAGAGATGAAAGTGGTAACTTAACTAGTTACTACTAGTATGAGTAACATCACACATATCAAGGCAAGATGTGTCTATAGCAGTGCTCCATGTTACCACACATATGTTACTCCCCACTATAGAGGTAGTAATATAGACTAGTAACATGGGCATGTTACTAGTCTATGTTACTACCCATTGTGGCTAGTCTAAGGGATGCACCGAGCACCGACAGGAAGAACCCTAGAACCAACGTTGGCAAGGCACGGGAAGTCGCACATGGGAAACACCGAAAATAATGTTGGCCGATGACAGACGACAAGGGGGTAGGTGGATAGGTGACATGTGTTTGGCAGGCCAGGGAAGGTGAGGGTAGGTCGGTTGGAAATTCTACGCCGCCGCCGTCTACTAAAATTCGGCCTCCTCCAGTGGTGGCAGGGTCGAGTTTTTTGGGGTGGCGGTGTCTATGTAGTCGCCTGAGAGTGTCGGGGGGCGCTAAGTTTTTTTCCTCGGCATGGCTAATGGACTGCACAATTCCTAATTATGGCGTGTTATATATTTCCATATTCCCGCGGAAACTGGCTTGTGATAGTTGGCAATTCTTGTGGGCCACCTATTTGCTTCGCCACCCCCGCCAAGCGAATGATGCATTTTTTTAACAGTGACATTATTTTTATATAAGCATGGGAATTTCTATGTGTAGCATGGCGGTATCTTCTGATGCAACATGGCAAATTCCTAAAAACAACATGAAAATTTCTCTGTTGCAACATGCCAATTCTCCATGCTATAGCATGAAAATTCTCCTGCTGTACCATGACAAATCATGGACATTTTGTGGCATCTTTCTTCTGTTGTAGGATGTTCAATTTTTTTGGCATGGCAATCCTCTTTCATTCCAACATGGCAGTTACCGAATAGGTAGCACAACCGTTCTTCCATCCTGTAGCATTGCAATCTTTGCACACATGGTAACATGGCAATTTTTTCTGTTGATAATAATGCCATTGCATGGCAATTTCACTATGATAGCATGGCAAAAGAGGGTGTTGAGGAGGAGGAGAGGGGTTAGTTGTGTGCATGGGAGGGCCCTTCGAGCGTTTGCTGAGAGCAGGTTTTTGAGGAACGATCTATTCCCTCAAAGAGCCCCCCGGAGCGCATACTCACTTACTCTAGGAACACACAGAGGGCACAATCCCTTCCTATTAGGGTCCACTTTTCATGATGAAATCTTGAACATCATCTACATTGCAAACACAAACCTTCTTAAAAAGAAACAATTTAAAATAAAAATTATTTTACTACGGGCTGGCGAATTGGCATGTAAATATGTTTTTTTTTTGTGTATACTAACAAATGCTATACAATTGCACAAAAGAACAGGGACACCATAAATACACACTCCATAAGAGATCATAAGCAGTACATACCTACTAACCAACTGACTCACCTCAAGCCAAAATCTGCTTATCCAACAAGCCACCCTACCTACCAGCTTTTCTTAAAGCACTAATGGACATCCTCATGATTGATTTGCATTACGTCCCTCCATCTATCTGGCCATGGTGTCACTTGGCTTTCGGTGCAGCAATAGGACAAAATCCACCAGCTCCCTCGTCGGTCTGTCCTTGCATGCCGCCCGCGAGCGCGCGGTGCGGTGCAGAGCGGAGCGGTGTAGTGCGGGTCATCGGTCCCTGGTTAACTAACCAACGAGTGAGGTGTGAGGCTAACCGCCCCGGCTACGGCTACGTGCGCGATGCGATGCGGGTCACCTGTGGACTCTAGTTAACTAACCCAAAGCATGCGGTGCAGTGCAGGTCACTCTGGACTCTAGCTAACTAACCCAACGCGTGCGATGCAGTGTGGGTCACCTCTAGACTCTAGTTAACTAACCCAACACATGTGGTGCAGTGCGAGTCACCTCTGGACTCTACTTAACTATCCCAACGTGCGCGGTGCAGTGCGGGTCACTTCTGGACTCTAATTAACTAACCCAACGCATGCGGTGCAGTGCGGGTCACCTCTGGACTCTAGTTACTAACCCAGCGCGTGTGGTGCAGTGCGGGTCACCTCTGGACTCTAGTTAACTAACCCAACACATGCGGTGCAGTGCGAATCACCTCTAGACTCTAGTTAACTAACACAAGATACACGGTGTAGTGCGGGTCACCTCTGGACTCTAGTTAACTAACCCAACACATGCGGTATGAGGCTAAATGCCCATGCCGTTCTCCACTAAACTACTTGGTATTTGCGGCACATAACAGATTTCTGTTGATTGAGAAACCCGAAAATATGATAAGCATTGGGAACCGATAAGTTTGCCAACACGGATTAGATGAGAGAAACACGTGAAAACGGCTGCAATGCCGTTTTGGGTGGATCACAGGAAACGTGCAGGGGTATCTTCATGGCAGACCCGCAAACCACCCGTATCCATCCGGACAGCGTTGTCCGGACTGCGGAAGTCATCCAACGTGGCGGTCCGCGGCGCGGTCTAGATGTACTTTCTCCCGTTAATCGGAGACAAATGTGGGAGAGTTTTGCGGGAGTCCGGACATCCTTATGACAAATCAAAAGTCGCCATGTACCCCACCTCTTCGTCTCGTTGGCATGTTAGGTGATTAGTATCTGGGCTTTTGGTGAAAGCTTTGCAAATATAGTTGGCCATTTGACGGAAGCTTACTTCTTGCCATATGATTAACATTTGGCAAGGTGATTAATATTTGGGCATTTGACGGAAGCTTTGCAAATATATTTGGGTATTTGGCGGAAGTTTACTTTTTGCCATATGATTAGCATTTGGCAAGATGATTAGTTCAGTGGTGGAAGGAAGCTAGTTCAGTGGCGGAAACAGCTAGCTTTGACGGAAACTACACTAGCAGTTGGATTAATGGCCTTCCGCCAAACAAAAAGCTACTAATCACAGTTTTTAAAGGAAATATTTAGTTATTTGGCGATTAAATTTTAACAGAGACAGACATTTACGATCACGGTTGGATGATGGTCTTCCGCATCCGTATCCGCGGATTGATCCCCCTCTGTTCGCAAACGGATGCGGTGCGGGTTGTCGTTGGACATGCCCTTATATGTGATTGAGTTTTAAGGGCTCCGTTTTCCTGTGTGCTCGTGGCTGGTAACGAATAAAAGCCGAGTCGCTTCGTGTGATAGTTTTTGGCTGGAGGTGACTTTTTTGTACATGGACTGAAACTGAATCTTGGCGTGCATCACTCGGGGATGGATCTACTGGCCAAAATCGGGGGAGGTGGCCTCTCCTTCATGGCGACATTCTCGGCTATACCGTTAGCATGGTCTCTTGAACACTTACGATTCATGTTGTCTTTCTTTTTCTTCTCTTGCTACAGTGGACCAGCACTAATGGACGTACTTAACTGGTAATCTATATGTACTTAGGTCCCGGGCCATATATCCGTAGCGTTTGTACACCAAGCCCAAAACTAGCTCATTGTGGTCTCGTGAAAGCCTAGAAATCTGTTCTGCGTATACCTAGACGCTGATCCATCCATTTAGTGCGAACAGACCACGATACTGTGTCCGTGCTATCCAGCCATCTAGGGCCGCTATGCCTCTACGTATACCGCCGCGGTGTCGCCGTCGTAGCCAAGGCTGTTCTCCTCTTTTAATCTTGCCGATGTGCTGTGCATTTGTGTCCGCTGGTGATAATAATTAATCAAGGACTCTAAACCGCTTTTGGTCCTCAAACACGCCAATTTCATGTGGATAACAATCTACTTCCTCTATAAAGAAATATATGAGCGTTAAGATCAATAAAATAATGATTTAAACGCTATTATATTTCTTTACTGAGGGAGTACTAGTCTTGATTTGGAGCATAGTATACAAGGTCTAGTTAATTAGTATACCATGATGTATAATTTTTGAACTATTTGATATTTTGACATCTAAATACTTTTTATTGTAAGGTGATCACTATAATATCCTTTACAGGAGTATCAACAATCTCTACAGATGGATGTTCCATCCATCCCGCACACACCTTCTAACAAATTTGGATAAATCATGGGCAGCACAAATTAGTCTCTCTAGGAGCATGCTAAAAAATAATATGTGGGAAATCACACGAAAGGTGATATATATATCATCAAAAACTGCCGCCAATAGACTGAAAGAGCGGCCTCCATTCTTCATTATCTCTATCACCTTGATATTGTTAGAGTTCACCTCTATGCAATTACATCCGACTGTAGTTGTCAAATTGAGACCAAATCATAAGGGCAGTGTCTTAGCCATAAGCGCAACTCTGCACCAATCGATTTTTCCATTTCCTGCCGCGATGTATCTGCCATTCGAATCTCTGATGACATCGTCATACGAGCCCTTGAGTAATTATTTGATATATTTTTTTCTCATAATTTTGTGGCGAGATGAGATGAATGCACGACTCCCGCTGAATGTGAGCCAAAGCGGCAGCAAGTTGTCAACTTGTCATCAGCATGCACACCATTAACAGCAGAGCCGATAGCACGATGGAAATTGCACCGCACCATAAGGTTTAGTGTCGCACGTTCACATGTTATGATTCTCAAATTTTTTTCTACAATATGGCCATTATATTATTCACCCTCTCATGCTTAAATTCGGGCTTCGCCCATGGTAATTTATACATTTTGTATGGATTCGGTAAGTTTTGAAGCTAACTGGGAATGACTTGTGTCAAGACTTTTCTTACACTTCGTCCGCCATTAATCCAGCAGCCTATGGTGAAATTTATTTGCTACTACCTCCGTTTCAGTTTATAAGTCCTGCGCGTATACCTAGGTTGCCAATTTTATCACCCTAATATAAACTATATAACATAAAAATTATATCTTTTGAAAGTAGAAACTCCGAAGTTTATGTTGGTATATTTTTTGTAATATATGACTTGTATTAGGTTGGTCAAATTGACGACCTAGGTGTACGCGCACGCCTGTAAACTGAGAGAGGTAGTAACAAAACTTCCTGATGTATGCGCATGGGACTTTCCTCGCATATTGATATATTGTTAACAAAACATAACTGACACTTTGTATGAATTGCTGAATATCTATGTCTGCAATGACCTTGTTTGGCAATACGTCAAGATATTCTGTGTTAATGACCCAAAGAAAAAAAATTCCATATGAGTATAAAAGGGACTTAAAGAAAAGGGCCCCAAATGGAATTTTAGATCTTATAAATATCAAGAAAAAATAGCCAGTACAACGAGCAGACAACTGGACGTACAACGAACGGAAAAAAGTACATTCGAAATCATATTAGACTTCTTCTTACTTCAATTGTGTGTCGTCTATCGAAGATTAAAGTTGCATTGAACCAATAGTAAAAGAAAAGGACACCGACAAACACCCTCGCCATACCGGAGCCCGATGCCTCGCCATCATGGGTGCCCTTGGACCTCTTCGCCTGTGGTGCTCCTCCTCCCACGGTCTTTGTGGTTAAGGAAAATAAATACTCGGGCCTGTTATATAAAGTGCTGGTTGTGGAAGGTATATAAATAAAGTATGGAAAAAATCAAGGCTTTTAAGTATGTCGGACAGATTTAAATAAAGTTCTCTTAAATGGCGATCCTTCAAGATGTTCAAAATTCATAGCCCAAGAGTTCCTCGGAAGTTCCAAAGAAAGTGTCCTTTGTTGTGCGCAAGAGTCGGCTGACCCATATAAAAACTTTTAAGGAAAGTTCTTTTGTGGCACCGGTAGAAGGACTTGTAAGTGAAGGCCTTTTAAAGAAGAGCCACCTTTGGGGAATGTGGCTATTCTAATCCTGAGCTCATGTGAGCTTGGTAAACAGTAAAATATAAAAATATCTGTATTTTTTGTGTGAAATATTGACAAATGTTTTGGTGGCTTACAAAATTTCATCGCCAGATCACAATGGTGGAAAATGTTGGGAAAACAAAAATAATGCTCCAAAATGTTATTGAACATTTTGGAGCATCAAATTTTTTGCCATGTTTTCCACGAATGCCGTTACATGATGAAATTTTGTAAGCTATCAAAACATTTGTTAATGTTTCACACAAAAAATCAGATATTTTTAACCTTTTTCTATTTATGCATGCATGCATTGCAATTAATGCATTGGTAAACATACTTTTTTAAGGAAAACAAGAGCATTAATTGGGTGCTTTTGCAGACTCCAAAAATTATTCCACCACTCACCATCTACCTTGGTTGGTGAGATTTTTGAATTGAGCCTTATAAACCGGAAAGGAGGGAGTATGTTACTACACCTATGACTATGAAGGTAGTAACATGGACCAGTAATATATGTATGTTACTAGTCTAAGTTACTCCCTACTATGACCAGCCTAAGAGCCAAGCTGTTCGCGCGCGCCAGCGAGGAGAAAGAGACGCCCACGGGGAGCAGCACGCTGGGGATGTTGGGCAAGGCGAAGACGGGGCTTCAGAAAGCGAAGGCGAGCGTCGAGAAGCCGAGGACGTGGCGATGATCGTCCAGGTCGCCGCCACATTGCTGCGCGCGGACCTGAATAAGGGGAAGCCGCGCTGCAGCAGAAGGAGGGCATGTCGTTGGCATCCAACCCGTCACTGGAGGATGAGCTGAATCGGGTGACCTCTGAGCTCGTCGTGGCGCAGGCAGGACCGAGGGACAGCGGCGAGGGGAGGAAGATGACACCCGAACACCTAGATGAGGCACGGCGAGACGTGGAGCGATTGAAGCCTAGAGCACGGGCGGCGCAAGAGAAAGTTGTCGTTGCCACGGAGGGTGCATGCGTGGCCAGGGGCGCCGGTTAGACCACGAACGAGAGCCTCGAGGCAGAGACACTAGTAGCAAATGCGTCCGCGGTGACTGCAGGTCTGCAGCGGCCTCGGCGGAGAAGCTTCTGTAGCATGAGTGCAAGTACAATAGGATGATGTAGGCGGGCTGTAAGCCTTTAAATATTATATTTTGGATGAGTTGGAGGAGAGAGAGGAGGAGAGAGAAGGAAAGCGGGCTACTGATTAACAGCCGGATGCAGCACATGCTCCTAGGCATGTCGTGAGAGAGGAAGGTGGGCCATGTATAAAAAATAGTACATATTTAAACGCAACTATTGTATTTGTCGGCTACAAGCTTGGCTATAGATGAGGTGGCTAGACCATATACTATTAACCATGCTCTGATATGGTAACAAAATAATCTACTTTAATGGGAGTTGTTGGCCCACAAGACAAGGATACGTGGCGCTCTATTATTGGACCTGCACATTAATTCCTGCGGTGATCCCTGCATGTGAGCCGAACCCCGCGCGTGCGCGTGCGTGCCCCAGCGTCGCCGGGTCGTTGTAGTGCGTGCGTGCTACTATGTTGTGTGATCCCTGTCTTCCAAAAACCGGTTGCATACTATGCGCTACTGCCAGGAAGCGGATTTTTCCTAATTCGGCGGACACACTCACCACGCCAGGGCAGCGGCAGCTTGGGAGCGCATGAACTCAGCAGTACGCACGCACGCCGGTATTTTCTGACCTCTTCTCCCCCCTCCCCTCACGGCTGGGGCCATCGCCACCGCCCCCAGGGTAGAATCCACACAGACGCCTCGTCACGGTGTTGGCCCTGCTGCTGCTCTTCCTCGCTACCGCCCTACGGACATCATCGTCCACGACGCCTTTCATTGTCTCCACGCCGGCCCCATGCATCCATCGCTGGGAGCCTGGAAATCTCCGTCCACTGGTACCCCTCTATCTCTCCCCGTATGCATCTGGCTCTCGATCAGGTAAGTGGACGAAGAGGGAGCGATGAGAGCCAAACATAGCGTTGGAATACGAGCAGGAGACGACGGCGTAGGAGAAGCGGCGCGGGTCGCGGGGGCGGGCGCGCTCCCCTTGTACTCTTACAACCAGAAGTCCTCGGTTCTTAGTCTAAATCATCCCATCCTCAACATTCTTTCACAGCCATGGCCAAGCTACATATATTGTGAAAGTATATTGAGGATGGGATGATTTAGACAAAAAGCTCTGGGTAATACATGTAGCTGGCCATGGCTCTGAATGAATGTTGAGGATGGGGGGTGATTTAGCTCTACAAACCATGCAAGGTTGTTGTGTATGGAGATGTGTGATATGCGTCTGTGTACCCGTGGATATATATATTGCTCCACGGGGTGCAACGCTTGGCATTGTGTGAGCCGGCTATTTTTCTCGTACCGATTTCTTTTTGCTATAAAGATAATGAAGACGTTTGGGTGTTTGTACATTTTCTAGTAAGGCTCCCTAACTAACAACTAGATTTTGGACCCTTTCTCCCCTTGAAAAGTAGACTTTTTATGAGGGGCTAGGTTTTTTTTTGAGGAACAGCCAGGAGCACTGCCTTTTCTTTATAGAAGGCAAGCGAGAAACGCGATGTACAGAGGGGCGTACATTTTTAGGGAATGCGGCATAAACCACCAGAACACGGTACTAACCCAAAGCTAAATTAGCCAATCCCCTCGGTTGGCCTTGCTCCGGCAAATGCCAATTCGCGTTATTTAATTGCCTCCAAGGCCAGCATGGCAACCTCCGTATGCGTCGAACGAATACCGGTGAAAACTCGCCTGTTTCGCTCCTTCCATACTGACCATAAGGTGTAGATGATCCTCCCGCTGCGTCGCCGACGCACCTGCTTTGATTGGTTTGCAAGCAAGGTATCCCACCAATCTGACACGCTTCCGGGCTCAGGTAGGAACCCCGATATGGGCAAGCCCTCGTTTGTCCATGTGTTCACTTGGTTCCATACCGCGACTGCAAAGGGGCAGTCCTTGCAGAGATGGCTTGCAGTTTCTGGCTCCTAAAGGCAGAGCTGGCATCTGGGGTCATGCGGCCAGCCACGAAATGCCAACCTGTCCGCAATCAAAATCCTCCCATGGAGGGCCAGCCAGGCGAAGAATTTGCACTTGGGTTCGGCATGAGCGGACTGGACCTTGGAGGGGTTAAACCTAGGATGAGAGCCATAGAATTGCGCCCCATATGCCGACACAGAGGAGTAAGCCCCGTTGGTAGTCAGGTTCCAGGAAATATGGTCCTCGTTGGTCGGTAACAGGGTGGTCTGGCTGATCCACTCCCATACAGACACGAATTCCCCCAGCTGGTGCATGGACCGAAGGCTAGAGACCGCCCTGATCCAACTCTCGTTCGATAATTCTTGGTGCACCGTTCTGTTTTTCCTGGAGGCTATCTTGAAAAGCTCAGGTGCAATAAGCTTGAGGGGCCCTTTACCACTGCAGTTGTCATGCCAGAAGAGAGCCTTTTTCCCATTGCCCAACGAGATGGTAGTGCAGGCGCGAAATAGGTTCAGGTCAGCTTGGTCGCAGGGCAGCTCGGAACCCACCCAAGGCCTGTCTGGGTCCGTCCATTGAAGCCAAGGCCAACGGAGGCGAAGCACCCGGCCAAATCTCTCAAGGTCCATGATCCCAAGACCGCCCAGATGCTTGGGGCGACAGACCGTCTTCCAGCTAACCAAGGCGTGCCCACCAGATGTCTAAGTTTGGTCCTCTTTTTGCCAGACGAAGTCGCGTATTATTTTGTCAACCTTACGTAGGGTCCCCTTTGGTATGCTTAGGGAGGTGATGTGAAATGTTGCCATGGCCGTAAGGACCGACTGAGCCAGGCGACCCGACCGATCTTATTGAAAAGCTTGCCCTTCCATCCCGGTAGCCTGCCAGCAATCTTGTCGATGAAGGGCTGCAGGTCGATCCCGCGCAACCGGCGAAAGTGCAATGGTAGCCCGAGGTAGCGGCCTGGGAAGGCAACGATCTTGGCTAGGAAGTCGGCCAGCACGTCCTGAAGGTCAATGTTGCCGCACCTGATCGGAAAAACCTCGGTCTTGGACAGGTTTGTGACGAGGCCGCTAGCCCTCCCAAAGGCCGAGAGGATAGCAGAAATGGCCCAGAGCTCGTCCTTATCCGGATTCGCGAAAATGCCAGCATCATCCGCGTATAGTGAAATTCTACATCTTGCAGAGCGTGCTCTGATGGGCTTAAGAATGCCGTTCTGGGTGGCGAGCCAGAGAATCTGCTGCAACGGGTCGATGGCCAGGATGAACAACATCGGTGATAGAGGGTCTCCCTGACGAAGACCCTTTGCATGCCAGACATTCATGCCCGGGTTTCCATTGAGAAGGACTCTAGAAGACGAAGTAGACATAGACAGGCAGATCCAGTCGCGCCAACGCTGGCCGAACCCCAGACGTTGGAGAACCTCCAGCAGGAATACCCAATTGACAGAGTCGAAAGCCTTTGAAATATCAAGCTTGAGGAAGAGACCCGGGATGTTACGGTGGTGTAGGTCTTTGATGAGGTTCTGAACATGCATGAAGTTATCGTGAATTGAGCGCTTTTGCACGAAAGCACTCTGGCAATTGGAAACGAGGGTGGGCAGAATGGGAGCCAGCCTGCTTGCTAGCAACCTGGAGAAAATCTTGGAAAGGCTATGAATGAGGCGGATTGGTCTGTAATCCCCAATGACCCTGGCGTCGGCCTTCTTTGGTAGGAGAATGATGTTGGCCGAGTTGACGAGGGAGGCGCAGTCACCTCGGAGGCTGGCAAGCTGCAAAATAGCTGCCACGATGTCCTGCCTGATGATCTCCCAACATGACTTGAAGAAGGCTCCAATGAAACCATCCGGACCTGGCGCTTTTACAGAGGGCAGTGAAAAAACCGCATCTTTGATCTCGGCCTCGCCGAAGGGAGCATCCAGCTCAGAAAGGTCATGCGGCGTCATCTCGAGGTTGTCCCAGATAAGGCTCGCGGTTCGAGGCATCGGCATTCTGAGGTGATCGCGGAAATGAGAGAGGAGGACCCGCTCCTTGTCCTCTGCCGTGATAGCAAAACCCTGGGCCGTGTGAAGCGTTTGAATGTAGTTCTTTCGCCGGCGGCCATTTACCTTCGCATGAAAGAATTTAGAGTTGACGTCCCCAAGTCTGATCCCAGTGAGGCGATAACGCTGGCGAAGCTTCACCTTCTGGAATGACAGCAGGCCGAGGTACGACTTCCTCAATCTGCGTCGAAGCTCTAGCTCGGCAGGGGAGAGGGATCTCCCCTCCTCGGCAAGATCAAGCCTCCAGATCACCTCCTTAGCAATGTCAATCTGGGTTTTAAGGACCCCAACACTTTCCCGTTGCCATTTCTTCAGAGCCTTCGCGGTGCGCTCTAACTTGATGTGGATTCTGCGGATGGCATTTTGTGCCCGAACAGGCTTCCCCCAGGCCACAGCCACCATGTCTTTGAAGCCTAGAAGCCGAAGCCAGAACTCTTCGAACTTGAAGGAAGGCATGCGCCGCACCTCAGTGTCCCCTTGCAGGAAAAGAGGGGCATGATCCGAACATGCGGATGAGATGGCCTGGAGGTGCGCATTGGGGAAAAGCATGTCCCAATCGTCGGTGTGGAAGAAGTGGTCTATTTTAGTCAGCACCGGGTTTTCCTGAGCATTTGACCATGTGAACTTCCGACCGGATAGCCGGATCTCCTTTAGCTGCAGGTGGTTTAGCGCAGCCCGGAAGCGTCCGATGAGGCGCTTGTTGATGTTCGGATTGTTCTTGTCAGCTGCCTTGGTGATTAGGTTGAAGTTACCGAGGATGATCCACCGAGGCTTCACCACGCTCTTCAGTCCCCTAAGCTCATCAATGAAGAGTTGCTTTTCTTGCTCCCCTTGAGGGCCATAGACACAAGATAGGGTCCAGACCAGGCCCTCGGCAAGCATGGTGATGGTGGCCGAAATCGATCCAGGCGTGGTGTGGAAATCAGACATCTTGAAGAAAGCATCTGAGACGGCCATGATCATACCACCCCTGGAGCCCGCAGCGGGGAGTGCCAAATAGTTCGCAGTGAAGGAGGGCCCAAGCATACTTGTAATTAACGCGTCATCGACGATCGCCAGCTTAGTCTCTTGGAGACACGCGATGGAGGCTTTGCAGTCTCGGACGATGTCCCGCACCGCGTCGCGGCGGGCAGGCGTGTTTAGGCCACGCACGTTCCAACAGACGATCTTTGACATCAGGTTGCGCCATATGGGAAAACAAGGGACACGCAGGGGCAAAAAACTTCGGGTCGAGGCCGATGATGGGCGCGGGGAAGCCGTTTTTTGATTGCAGGGACGAAGACTTGCACTCGGAGTCTTGATGAAATGCGGTTACAGGAAGGAAAAACAACACAGCAGCGGACGGCAGACACAAGCACTAACAGACTGCATGAAGGAGAACTAAACATCAGCAACAGTTTGAACACTCTTGGGGGCCTGCTTCTTCTTTCCAGCCTTGACGTGCTTGGCAAGGGCTTCAATCGCCTGGATCACCGGCGCGGCCATGGGCTTGTTGAACAGAGCCGCATAGGCGTTCTTCACGCCCTCGTTCATCACCTCGTCAGGCCCAAGCAGGCCGCAAGCCCGGGCCAGCAGCTCCTGCACCACCGAGCTGCCCTGGAGGCACTGCTTGGTCTTCTTTTGCGCCAAACGACCACTTCTCCGAGGCGAGGACAGATTGATGCCCTTGGCCCTGGGCGGCTTTTGCACCGGAGTCGGCAGCAGGGGGGCCGGCGGGGTGCCGACGACCGTGCCCAGGAACAAGTCCAGAGCCCCCAAGGTAGGCAGGGCAGCATCTCCACAGGTAACATCAGTGCCCAGCGCCGTGGCCGCAACCCTGGGGAAAGGTCCCAGCAGCGCGGAAGCAGGCAGGGGCGTAGACTCCGGGGTACGGACGGGGGACGCAGGGGTGCAGGGGGGGCCACCGTGGCCTGGACGGGGGTGGTTGGGGTGGCGCACTGCACGATCGCTGCCGGCAAGGGGCGGTCAGGGGACACGCAGATGGCCGCAGCAACAGGGCGAGACGAGGATGGCCCGTGCGTGGCCGAGCCAAACTCCGGAGGGGGGAGCCGAGGGAGAGTGCCCCCAGCCCGCAGGCCAGCCCCGCGCCCACGTCGGAATCGTCCCAGGCTTCAGTCCCAACCGACAAAGGCGCCACAGCCCCGAGCATCATGGGAGGGCCGGAGGGGGAGCCGCGCAGGGCCTTCCCAGGAGGGGCGGGTGACGCGGCCGGCACGGCCGGCGGAGCGAGCAGACAGCGGAGGTCAGCCGCATCCTACAACATAGCCGCACGCAGGGCCGCCCGATTGTCCGCCTCGCGCGAGCCGAAGACGCGGTGGATTTTGGCCTCGGCGAGCGCGACGACGCCCATCTGCCGGAAGCAGCCACCAGCCTCAGACGAGGGCGGAGGCAGCCCAGAGACATGGCGCCGGCCGCCATCGCCGCGAGAGCCGCCGTCGCGCCGACGAGGGGAGCGTGAGCGGGGCCGCGGGGGAGCGTCGTTGTCGCGACCCGAGCGTCTGTTGTCGCGGTTGCGGCCCCCAGCATGGCCGTCGTGGTCGTCACGGTCGTCATCGCGGCGACGCGTGCGGAAGTCCCGACAGCCATCGTCGCTGCCGCGCGCACGGGGTGCGCCACCCGTCGTAGTGCCGCGGGAGTCGAACTCCCCCGGGATAAGGACGCCGTTAGTGGAGACCGGGGCGTGGCCGTCGATGGTGCCGCGGTGGCACGGTGGGAAGACCGATGTCGGCGGGGAGTAGGGCACGGGCCTGCCGTCCTCGACGTGCTCCAGGTGCACCAGAACCCGAAAAGTGGCGCCGCGGAGACAGCGCGCTGGCTGCCTCGGAGTGACACGCAGGATGCGGATTTTTAGAACAGCTGCGCCGGGGCCGCGTTATCCTGGCGGTCGAATAGTCGCGGTTTGCCTCGACATGTCCGACAGGGAATACTGGTTTAGCCTACGTATTACCGTGGCAGGTGTCTGTCGCCGTCCCCTCGTCGTAGGGTAACAGCATCACGGGTAGGCTCTGCACATTTGTCTTCTATCTCCCCACTGCATACCCGTGAATACGAATCAGTTCTCTTCCCACACAGCGCCGTACTTTGACTTACCCGTGAATACGAATCAGTTCTCTTCCCACACAGCGCCCTGCTGGGTACTTTGACTTGTCCCTCTAATGGATTGGGTGCAAGGAGGCGAATCAATGGAGCCGGCGCTCGCCACCCCGGGAGCCTCTCCGGCGGACGGCCATAGGTAGGTATCGAGTCTGCATACTGCCATAATACTCGCAGCGCTCGTCCAGGATGCGCCTTATTCATTTTTGTGTTCCCCATTGAGATCCTGAATCCCCTTTTCTTTCTTGGTTATGTGCCGGACCACAGATCCCGCGCCGCTGCTGGCGATCCATTCTTAGCAAGCCGGCAGATCGATGGAGGGGGGGGCGGCGGCCCGAGCGTCTGCCCGCTCCTATTCCCCAAGAACGCGAGCGTCTGCCCATCCATATCCCCCAAAGAACTCCTCTTCATCCATTGACGGGAGCCGGGAGGAACCTGATTCAGGACTGGCGGCTGGAACGCGAGGGTCTCGTTTCGCCCGGATCCCAGGTATGCGCCGTCCCCTTTATGCCTCCGCTAGATTCGATAGTTTCCTCAGAGAAAGAAAGATTCATTTCTTTGCCTCCCGAAACTAAATCCAGTCTTCATCTTCCCGTTCGAAATCCGGTAGTTTCCATGTCTGTGTGATAATTTCTGAACCTTAGATTTATTAGCACGAGCGAGGAAGGAAAAAATGGTGTGAGGGGCGATGGTGTAGAGCGCTGGATTTACGATCGGCGCTTATTTGGCCTGATTCATTTCATAAACTATGCATGAATATATCTTTTCCCCCCGGTACCAGGCGTATTATTGCTGAATGTCGCAGTTCGGCAGAACATGCCATACCCATCTCATCCATGGTGCCCGACAGTTCGTATTTCTGTGTACTACATTTTTATATTTTGAATTTTTGATACTCCGGCCATAATATGATTTATTTATACCCACTCAAAAACCTAGATACAAAAAGGCGTGGCTCGCCGTGGTATTTGTATTCCCAGATTAAGCGTAATCTGGACATATCTTATTGTATTTGCATCACTCAAAAATCATGATGTTTTCAAGAAACATTCATCTGTGCATAATGAATGTTTGTTCCAGATGATGTGTGCGGCTACATCCAAACATAAGTTTCAGACACCTGAGATTTCTTTTAAAAATTTCTCACACCATATACTTGTTGCGATATTCGATGACCTGGAACATGCAGGCATACCTAAAACTGATGTCATCGGGCGTTCGATATCACCCATATACGTTTATGGAAACTATTGGCGTAGTATAAACATTTGTTATTATTCATGGCAGAAATATGGACATGTTTTTAACAGCTATTTTTTCAATATAATTGCTTATTTTTCGTTTCTTAACACGTAGGCCATGGATTGCCCACTTTGCAAAAACCCGCCTGCCGTATGTTGTGATCTTGAAGGACCGTCCTGCCACATTTCAGTTCCAATGACAACCTTCTATTGGGTTGAAGCTGTAAGTTTACTGTGTTATGACGTTGATTAGTGATATCTGTCCTTACATATGTTCCATGATAAGATTGACACTTTGGCATGTTTGGGCCACATATTTTGCAGTTTATCCCATGCTGCAACAGGCGAGTGATCGGGGCATGTATGGAGCATCTGCAGTCCATTGCCGCCAGAGAGAATAAGCCCATGTGTAAGACAATCTTTGTAACCAGAGAACTACTGGAGTACGACATACAAACACTTGGGCCCCAAACTGGTCGTCCATATGTATGGACTGTATGCTCTTTGTTCTCTATCCCCAAACGGACTCTCAAGTATGCAAATATAGTCTCGCTCCTATCAAGAGATTTGTCCATCACATCTGTTCCGCTGCCGGGATTCCAAATACCTTCTCAACATCACTCTCATTGAACTTAAAAACCTTATGTCTGACGCTTAACTTGCTGATTAGAGGCATGGATAGAGTGCCACCCCAACCGCATGGATAGAGTGCCACCCCAACCCATTGATGTAACGATGTCTCGTTTCTGCTGGTCAAACTGTTATATAACAGAGTAAACCTTCTGAACTGAACATCTGAAAGTAGGACCGCTATACCCGTCACCCCTGTCCGATTCGTCCTCTTCAACGATTGTAGGCAGCTTGTTGAGCTTGCTGCGGATAAACAAAATGTTACCCAACAAACACCTTTGGCGCAACCAATGTAAAAAAAAAGGCTAACTACAAACGATGCAGCTCCAGTGATGTTCGATCATGGAGATAGGACCACCAGGATTCATGGACCTGGCTGGCAGAGGTTTCGACATATGCAGCTCCAGTGACTATATCTAAGTTTGGTGTGCATCATGTGCCATGTACAGAAAGCTAGTGTGCATCATGTGCCGGGAACAGGACATGTGACTGTATCGTAATCCGAGTTCGGATATAACGCCAAGCGTCTCGCAAATGTGCCAGGTACATTATTTTAACCTGAACCCCTAGATAATGTGCCAGGCACATTATTGAGCCTGGTACGGACATGGCACATGACTATAACATATTCCACGGTCACATGATTGGCAGGCATTTGCAACCGTGCCAGGTACATTGTCCAACTTGAAACTGCTTCAAATGTGCTAGGCACGTTATTCAGATTGAGTGTTGCCAAACCCATGATAAGCGGCTGGTGGTACGCCCGACTTTTCCATATGTGCTAAGTACATGCTGCAGCATGATACTTCCCGTGATAACATTTTGACCGATTTATGGATACTCATTTGTTGGTCTAAAAATAATCGTACATTTCTTAAACGAACCAATTGCAAAAGTGATTTAAACTTGAAAATGTGCAATTGTTCGTTCATAACTTGACATCCATACCAACAAATACGATTTTGGTCATGTCCGATGAACGTAGCTGTACTCAACATTCAAGTTCATTACATGGGTTGACGACACAATAAATCAGTCTTCATAGCCAATCCAGATCATTATCATACAAACGCTTGCGCCCAACACAAACGCTTACGTCAAACTGTCATATAACAGAGTAAACCTTCTGCACTGAACATCTAAAAGTAGGACCGTTATATACCCGTCGCCCCTGTCTGATTCATCTTCGTCAACGATCCTGGGCAGCTTGTTGAGCTTGCTGTAGTTCTGCACAATCAGAGCCATGGGTAAATGTACAACAAATCTAAACAGAAAAACAATAGTTGAGTCTCTACTCCTGCGATTTGCCAATGTACATGTTGGCGCAACACATTCATTATCAAAAGCCGACTCTAAACCTAGCTTGATTCATGCGCTCTGCAACATATCAGCTAATCTGTTCTATCCATGCCACGAAGATTCGTCAAATACAGCTAAAGGTCATTAGCATCCGTACCTTCCAAAAACAAATCCAAATAAAAAATCCTACTATACAGCAGGCCCCTTTCCAGCAGAACGTAACGAGAAACAAGACACAGTCTGCATGTCATCTTACCTGCATGAGGACGGCGTAAATATGAACACCTCACAGCTATTGCTGCCTCAACCCCGTTCCTAGTCTGGCCTGCAAAACAAATGGATCCGGGGCTAATCACTCTTCTGATGTGCGCCCAATACCTACTAGCCATCTGACATAATACCCATGTCATTTGCATCCCCATGCCCCTTTCCAGAATCCATGAACGAAAGACACAGCTTATGTATGCATGTCATTTTACCTGCATGATGACGGCGAAATATGAACATCAGGCAGATAATGCTGACCCAACCCCGTTCCTATTTTGACATATCCAATGCTAGTCATCCTTCATTGAATTCATGCACCAGCCAACTCATCCAAAAGTCCGAACTGATGGAGGGAGGTGGGCAATATATTTCAACACTCCCCCTCACGTCTAGGCTATTTTAGTCCTTAGATGTGGGATCGATGTAGGCCGCAGAATCGTTTTATTTAATACTGCGTTGGCAGGGTCTTGAACCCAAGACCTCTTGGCTCGGATACCATATTGAATTCATGCACCAGGAACTGATGGAGGGAGGTGGGCAATATATTTCAACATAGTATTCGGCTAGAATCAAACAACGATCTAGGTGTATTATTACTCCCAATAAAACCACATCCCAACAGCAACAATGGCCTATGAAAACATAATCTAAGTTACATATTTACCTGTGGTGGATCCGGAGAATACACGGCGGCGCAGGGCGTCACCGACGGTGTTGCGCGCTGTGCCCCGGCGCTGGATAAGCACCGGCGGCGAAACTCGTGCCGGTGCCGCCGGCCCGGAACCGCGGCTGGATGCGCGCCTCCTCTTGTCCCAGCCACTCGCGCCTCTGCTCAGATTTAGGTACTGTTCATGTTCTATCTCAGATGAATCCACCTCTCCTGCCGCCAAGCATGCTCCTGGGGATGGCTACTGCAAAAGGGAACGCATATGGACCAGAGTCACGGGCCGTGCAGCGGGAGTGTCCGGTAGTATCTGTCCTTATCTCATTGTACAGTACCCTAGGGTAGGTCACGGTCCCGTCCCGCTAATAACACGAAGGAGATAAGCGTGGCAGGAGATTCTTACGGGAACGGCTGGCACAGATCCCTAAGGATATGGACGCATAGGGTAAGCGGGCCGGGGCGCACCTGCTCAAAAATATATTTTCGGTGACACGCACGCCGTCCGGCGCGCGCGACGTAAACGTCAGCCAGACCACCTTCGAAATCCGACTCGGGTTGCTCGTCCATGCCCACAGACCGATCTCGCGCGTGTCCGTCATGGAGATGGAGCGCTCGTCCATGACGTCGAGGGTGCAGGTGCGCCCGATGACCCGCTCAACGATGGAGTGCGTCCAGACATAGGTCGGCACCCCATCCACAAGCAGCCTCGCGCGGAAAGGCATGGCCGCGCCCAGCGCATGAGCCAGCGGCCGCCACGGCCTGACGAAGACTTGCGTGTCGTCATTCATCTTCAGCCGGCCCTTGTCCAGTGCGACAGTGCACATCTCCTTGCTCTCGAACTTGAGGAGGAATTCCTCCGGGTAGTGGCTGCTGACGACCACGTCGCCCCGACGCAGGCGGAGATGGTCCCAAAGGAGGCGCTCCACAGCAGCAGGAGCGAGCCGGCGCGACGCATCCGCGGCCCAGGCGATGGCCGCCGTCTGCTCCCAGGTGCGCCTGTCGCGGTCGAGCTCGAACGTGGCGGCGATGATGCAAGTGTCCTCCTCGGGCCTGGACTCCGGCGCGCCAAGGCCGTGCTGCGCCATGGCAACAGAGGCCAGCTCGGGGAGACGTCAGGGAGGGGGAGGGCAGCCGTGGCGTGGGGAAGAGACAACGTCCGCCCAGGACCGCCCGTCGCCCGGCCTGCTGGAGGAAGGAGGGCGAGGACGAGGTGGTGGAGGAGGCGGCGGCACGTCACGCACCGGGCAGAGGCGAGCGCGGTGACCAAGCCCGTCGTAGTCCAGGCAGCGCAGCGGCTCACGGCAGGAACGAGCGCGGTGATACTTGCTGAGGCAGCGAAAGCACCGCCCGTGCGTCCTCCTTAAGAAGAGACGCCTCCGCTCCTCGGCCAGGCTGTCCCCGAGCCCCGCCGGACGCCTGTCTCGTCGGCGTAAAGGCCCGTCCCGTCGCGGACGGCGCCTCGAGCCAACCGCCACCCAGGGCGCGGCGCGCCCATCCTCCTCTGACGACGCGGCGGCGCTGCCTTGAATGGCCTCGACATGAATGCCACCTGCAGGCGCAACCACCAGGGAACGGAGCAGCGGGACAGTAAATGCCGGTCCCCACGCGCGCGGGGGGGGGGGGGGGGGGGGGGGGGGGGAGGTGGCGCAAGAGTCGGGCACGAACTCGACCGAATCAGTCAGCGAGTCCGGCACGCACCCGGACGACGCAGGGGAAGCAGGGCGCGGAGGCGAGGACGGCGCCGGCGACCCGATCTGGATCTGGCTTACCGGAGGGGACACAAGGCGGGAGGCACCGAGGATGGAGCTCTGCCGCTGGGAGAGGAACCAAGGCGCATGGGGCCCAGGATGGTGGGCTTGAAGGGTGGAGGGGGTAGGTTGGCCAGCGGCAACGGCAGAGGAGGCGGCGGCGGCAGGGTCGCCGAGCGCGACGCGGGAGCAACGGTCATGTTGACCTATCTCTATCCTTTTTCCGAGGGGCGGTTATTCATGTTGTTTTGTGATGGCAGGGATGAGCTATTTGGCTGTTGCCAATATGATAAGATGAGTTGTGCATACTATGGGTGTTTATGTAGCCCTTGGTGTGGTGGTTCATCTCGAGCAAGGGTGCATTTGGGTGTCTACAGGCCGTTTGGTCTAAACTCATAAATAACGTCTTTCTACTAGGTTCAAGTGATATTTGTCTACACAATTTGGCAACTAAACGTATTATTAATTATTTCCTCATAAGGTGCACTGAATTTCGTTACCCCTTAATTCATCACAACAATTCAGCGAGCACCTCTACTTCCTCCTATAAAAGTTCCATTCCTGCCGTTGTAACCCTGTTTTGTGCTGATAAAGCATCACACTTGTCTCCATGTACGCAACTTGCCCACGGCAATAGAAAGAGCTACACATCACCAATTATAAGAACCTTACCATTTTGTTGCAGCAGGTGCCTATGAAAGAAGAGGAGATGGATACGGGTTCAGAATCTGACATAGTCCGTATTAGTGCTAACCGATGCAAACACGCAAAGAAACATATGATTTCACGCGCCGGCAGCTAGTAGAGATTGTCAAAAAAGGTAAGCCCGCATGAAAAATGTAAATTTTATTGCTTTTTTCTGTTGTTTATTTCTCCTATAATGCTCTTTTGTCAGCACCTCCATATGCAAGGAAGAGGATCACTTTAGCTGCTGGATAATACATTATCCCTGGTAAGAAAATACTTACCCCATTTAAACAAGATGAGCTCAGTGAACATTAGTTGCCCGCTGAATTCAATAGGAATAAGAGGGCATGGGCATATAGATGAGCTCAGTGAACATTTCATGTTCGGAAAGAAGGTGACGCTATGCCCACTTAATTTCCGTTATGTATTATGTTTGTAACATGAGGAAGACGTTTGCAACGACTGGCCAACGGATGTAATCCCTTTAAAATTATTAGGTTGTTTTTATAGTCCTATACCATTGCCATACTACATAGTGATCCACTGATCTATGTATCAAGTAGTACTCCGTTCCATAATGTAAGACGTTTTTGAAAATTAAGATAGCTTGCAAAAAGGCTAAGACGTTTTATATTATGGGATGGAGGGATTATATACTACGTGCATTTGAAAGGTCCTAACAGTGCACACAAGGAAAGAAAAACCATACTGTGTAGACATCGACACAAGCATAATAAGACAGCATGATCATGAAACTGTTCCTAAGCCATATACAAAAAAAAATCATACTTCTCTCCAAGCACTCACACTAGGAAGAGTTTCCCATTCCTTTCTAAATGAAGTTGATGTGCTGCCCACCCAAGCAATCTTCTTGAATTCTGCATTTTGCCTAACATCCAATGTTGGGGATATCTCTTATCGGGAACTTATCGGTCGACCCATTATAAGGGGTAAATCGGCCAGTTTATCGGCATATCGGCCGATTTATCACCATATTGGCTGAATTATCAGCCGATTTATCTTATCGGTCAGACAACAATAAGCGATAAATCGGCTGATTTATCAGAATATCGGAAGATATCTTGAACAGTGCTAACATCACATGCTAAGAGTCAAGTGATATCTGAGGAAGATAAGATACGCTCTCTCCAATAAATGCAAGCACCATCAACTAGATGATTACAACCAAGCAGATGGACATGTTTAAATATCTCATATCTTTTCAAGAGTCTCTAACAATGCCTTTGCTTGAAGCATTATTATACACCGACGGTGATAGCATACAACTACCATTTGGTCCATTCACCATTACAATGTGGTCCATGTCTATCCGCGCAATATCATCTATGATCTCAGAGAAGTATTAAATAAAAATAGGAGGGTTACCAACGGAATTCTACAGCCCAGCTATCATAGAGGACAATCTGAGTCCTTGTTGCAAGCTTGATATGACAACAAGCATCAGGTCGTTGACTCTCCTGATTTTTTTTAGAAAAGGGGACATCCCCGGCCTCTGCATCAAAATGATGCATACGACCACCTTTATTACATTAGTAGAAAACAGGGCTTTGGTCACATAGCAATATTCACATTAGTCCCGGTTCAGTCACGAACCGGGACTAATGTGAGCATTGGTCCCGGTTCGTGCGGCTAGGGCATTAGTCCCGGTTCACCTGAGCCCTTTAGTCCCGGTTTGAGACACGAACCGGGACTAAAGGGTGCGATGACCATTAATACAGGTTCGTGGCACCAACCGGTACTAAAGGTTAGACCTTTAGTCCCGGTTCGAGCCACCAACCGGTACTAATAGGGTTTGAGGCATTAGTACCGGTTCATGGCACGAACCGGTACTAAAGGTCCAATTTTCAAATTCTACCCCCCCCCGGATTGCCTTTTCAGTTTTGTAAAAAGTAAAAGAAAATGATAAAAACTTCAAAAATTAAAATCCTTCCAGATGTAGTTATGTTACTACATGTACTAGTTAGGAAAATTTAAAAACTTGAATTTGGACATGTTTTGCAAAAAGTATAGGGAAAATGTAAAACCGCTATAACTTTTGCATACGATGTCAGGAAAAAAGTATAATATATCAAAATGTTCAGCACGAAAATCCGCATCCGATTTTGACTGTTTGTAAATTTTTAGAATCCTCAAATTCTAAAAGGAAAAAAGTTATGCTCAAATTTTAGTTTTTTTTTGAATTTTTATTAAATCTGGTCAAACTACTTATTCAAGAAGTATTAGTGTTACTAAATAATTATTCAAGAATATTAGTGTTACTAAATAATTATTTCAGTTTTTTTGAATTTTGGTCAAATCTGGTCAAACTGTGGTCAAACTAATTATTCAAGAATATTAGTGTTACTAAATAATTATTTCAGTTTTTTTGAATTTTGGTCAAATCTGGTCAAACTATGGTCAAACTGTGGTCAAACAATGGTCAAACTAATTATTCAAGAATATTAGTGTTACTAAATAATTATTTCAGTTTTTTGAATTTTGGTCAAATCTGGTCAAACTGTGGTCAAACTATGGTCAAACTACTTATTCAAGAATATTAGTGTTACTAAATAATTATTGTTTTTTAAAACAATAGTTTCAAACTCAAACAGTGAAATGTGTGACTTCATGCTCAAGCTAAATTCCTGAGGGTTAATAGGATTGACATCTTACTATTGTCAGGAAAACAACAAGTGCAGACTTGGAAACGAGGGAGAATAAAACCCGGAAGTTAAGCGTGCTCAGGCTGGAGTAGTGAGAGGATGGGTGACCGTCCGGGAAGTTAGATGATTTGGAATGATGAGGGGTGATTAGAGATTAGAGGTTAAATTGAGCAGTGATGAGGGGTGGTGATTAGAGATTAGAGGTTAAAATAATTCATAAATTTGAAAATAAAAAAAATTGATTTTTTTTTGAAAAAAATCATAAAATTTTCTTTAGAGCTCCAGGCTGCGGCCACGTGGACGGCCTTTAGTCCCGGTTCGTGTAAGAACCGGGACTAAAGGGGGAGGCTTTAGTAATGACCCTTTAGTCCCGGTTCCAGAACCGGGACAAAAGGTCCTTTTTCTACTAGTGTTAGCGAATAAAAAAGGTTCAACAATAGTCTTAAAGTCTCAAACAAAAGCTGCTCACAAAGAGCTAAGGAACCAAAATAAAAGCCACAACCGACTGGCAAAAGAGAGGTAGGAAAACTAATTTCCTATCCTATTACATGACCGCCATCCAAACCGGCTGAAAATATCCCATGCTACCATCTCCCATCGGATAGATCCAGTAACCAAACGCTCCCTGGCCTCCGTCGGAGTGAGTAACGACCACATACGGATCCACGCAGTGGCTCGGAAGATAACCTGCAAAAAGTGAGTGTTTATTATTCTGTTAAAGACCAAATCATTTCTGCAATTCCAGATAGCCCATAATAAAGCACATACTCCTACACGAATGTGTCTTGCTGTTTGGGACTCAATCCCATCCAACCACGTCCCAAATAACGTGCTAATACTATTCGGTGGAGTAATATTGAAGGCAATGTTAATTGATTACCAAAGGATCTTTGCCAAAGGACAATAGAGAAAGAGGTGTTTGACTGTTTCATCCGTATCACAAAAGCTACATCGAGAGGATCCACTCCAGTTGCGTTTAATCAAGTTATCCTTAGTTAAAATGACTTGTTTGTGTACAAACCACATAAACACTTTAACTCTCAAGGCAACTTTGACCTGCCAAACATGTTTCGAGGTAGGAATAGAACTTGAATTAATGACATCCAAATACATGGATTTAATCGTAAATTCTCCATTCCTAGTAAGCTTCCAACACAACTGATCCGGACGTTGAGAGAGTTGAACATCCATCAATCTTCTCACAAGATGGAGCCAAGCTTCCCAACGGTTACCGGCTAACGCTCTCATGAAGCTGATATTTAGAGGCGTGGACTGGCATACTGACTCAACGGTTGCATCTCTCCGTTGAACAATACTATAGAGAGAAGGATACTAAAGCGTGAGAGGCGTGTCCCCTAGCCAAGTATCCTCCCAGAATCTTGTAGAAGTACCGTTACCGACGATAAACTTGGTCCGATTGAGAAAAACCGATTTAACTCTCATCAGTCCTTTACAAAAAGGTGAATCCATCGGCCTCACTGTCACCTGGGATAAAGTTTTGGATTGGAGGTACTTATTACGAAGAATCTGTGTCCAAGTGGCCTCGGTCTCTCGAGAAAGTTTATATAACCATTTGCTAAGGAGACATTTGTTCTTCACCTCTAGATTTTCGATACCTAGACCCCCTTGGTCCTTTGGTAAACAAATAATGTCCCACTTAGCTAGTCTATACTTCCTCTTCAGGTCATCACTTTGCCAGAAGAAACGGGATCGATAGAAGTCAAGTCTTTTCCGAACTCCGACTGGTACCTCGAAAAAAGACAATAGGAACATGGGCATACTTGTGAGCACCGAATTAATGAGAATTAAACGGCCTCCATACGACATCAGTTTGCCCTTCCAGCATCCCAACTTCTTCTCAAATCGATCCTCAATGCACTTCCACTCTCTATTTGTTAGCTTACGATGATGAATGGGTATACCTAAATACGTGAAAGGTAAAGCCCCCAATTCATAACCGAACAATTGCTTATACGCCTCTTGTTCCTCTTTGGCTCTTCCAAAGCAGAACAATTCGCTCTTGTGGAAATTGATTTTTAGCCTGGTCAATTGTTCAAATAAGCATAACACCAGCTTCATGTTTCTCGCTTTTACCAAGTCATGCTCCATAAAGATGATTGTATCATCTGCGTACTGTAGGACAGGTACACCTCCATCAACTAGATGAGATACCAAACTACCTACTTGGCCAGCATCCTTAGCCCTCCCTATTAGAATTGTCAACATGTTGACTACGATGTTGAACAAAATAGGCGACATTGGATCTCCTTGTCTCAAGCCCTTATGCGTTTGGAAATAGCGACCTATATCATCATTCACTCTAATTCCAACACTTCCTTTTTGCGTGAAGGATTCCACCTGTTTTCTCCAGGCTGGATCAAAACCTTTCATCCTCAACGCTTGTTGGAGGAATGGCCATTTGACTTTGTCGTACGCTTTCTCGAAATCCACTTTGAAAACAATCCCATCTAGTTTTTTCGTCTGGATTTCATGGAGCGTTTCATGCAGGACCACCACCCCCTCAAGGATGTTTCGGTCTGGCATAAAAGCAGTTTGGGATGGTTGCACCACAGAATGCGCAATCTGTGTGAGTCTATTTGTCCCAACCTTGGTGATGATTTTGAAACTTACATTCAGAAGACAGATAGGCCTGAACTGCTCAATTCGTACTGCCTCTGTTTTCTTAGGAAGCAAGGTAATGGTTCCAAAATTCAGATGAAACAAGTGAAGCTGTCCAGCGAATAAATCCTGGAACATCGGAAGCAAATCCCCTTTAATGATATGCCAGCATCTCTTATAAAACTCCGCTGGAAATCCATCCGGCCCCGGAGCTTTATTATTCTTCATCTGAGAAATAGCTTCAAACACCTCTTTCTCCGAGAACGGAGCAATTAAAATATCGTTCTCATCTGAAGCAAGCTGAGGGACATCCTCAATCCGCGACCCATCCAGAGATACAAAATTATCCTCCGGAGGCCCAAAAAGCTGCTTATAATAATTAGTGATGTATAATTTAAGATTCTCCTGTCCTACAATCGTCCCTTCGTCTTCCTCAAGCTGAAAGATCATTTTCTTTCTATGCTTGCCGTTGGCAATCATATGAAAGAATTGAGTGTTGGCGTCCCCCTGGATCACCCTGCGAACCTTCGCCCGCAATGCCCACTTCAATTCCTCTTCTCGCAGGAGCTCTTTCAATCTCATCTCCGCATCTCATTTAACATGAAGTTCCGTTGAATCTAGGATCATGGAATCGGCTTTGACATCTAAGGCCTGAATAAGGGTAAGGAGCCTTCCTTTTCAACCTTATAATCCCACTGAGATTCTTAGCCCGCCCACGCAAGAAACTTCGCAAGTGTCATATCTTATTCTGCCATCTCTCAATCGGAGTCCTTCCTCCAGCATCTTTAGCCCACTCCCTGGCTATAAGATCAAAAAATCCTTCTCTCTCGAACCACGCTAGTTCAAAAGAGAAGGAATTCTTATTCCCCACGTGCGTTGCCTCACCAGAGTCAACCAGTAAGGGTGTGTGGTCCGAGATTCCGCGCGATAATGCCTGGACAGTAACCAGGGGAAACTTCTGTTCCCAGTCAACAGTCGCGAGGACACGGTCTAACTTCTCAAAAGTGGGGGTTGGCAGAGTATTAGCCCATGTGAATTTTCTTCCTGAAAGCTCTATCTCTCTCAGATCCAAGCTTTCAATAATGGTGTTAAACATGAACGACCATCTGCCATCAAAATTATCATTGTTCTTTTCGTCTCTCCTTCTAATGATATTGAAATCACCCCCACTAAGATTGGAATCTGCTCAGACCCGCAAATACGGACTAAATCCGCCAAAAAATCAGGTTTGAGTTCTGGTTGTGCGGCCCCATATACCGCCACCAGGGCCAAATTAAACCCGTCGACCTTCGACCTAACCCGAAACTTGACGGCAAAATCTCCCATGACCACACTTCGGACTTCCAACGTCTCGCATTTAACCCCAAGAAAGATCCCACCTGATCTTCCTCTCGGGGGAAGACAGTGCCAGTCATAATCAACACCTCCCGACAACGTGTTTAGGAATTGAGGAGAAAAGTTGCCTCTTCCTGTTTCAGAAAGGGCAATGATGTCCAACCTATGTTCGATAGAAGCCTCTGCTAGAAATCTTCTTTTAGCCAAGTCCCTCAGACCTCTGCTATTCCAAAAAATTCCTCTCATAACTCATCATGAAATTTTTTGGTCATCCGGTTCCTAGCACTTCTACGCATCGCCGAAACTGGGTAGATTTTGCGTTGCCACTTGCGTTTAGGCTTAGCAACTTCCTCCACCCGGTCCTCACAACCGGGTTCGGTGGGTCTACCGCAAGGATCCTCTATAGGTTCATTCTCCCCAAGAGGTAAAGAACCTTCCTCCTCCTCAGTCTCAGAAGGGGAAGGGGCTGATGTCTACTACTCCCTTTGATCCATATTATTTGTCGCTCATACAGATGTATCTAACACTAAAATACGTCTAGATACACCCATTTGAGCCACAAGTAATATGGATCGGAGGAAGTACTACAAGTGCACCATATGGACAAATGAAAACATAGATATGCCAGACGGAATAACTATATTGTGTGCTCCAAATGGTCTAATTGTGTAGCCAGCACCTTTCATAGGATTTAGAGTGCCTCTATGGGTTGAACATGCTGCTTTTTTTTTGAGGAAGAACATTCTGCTATTTTACGCCAATGAATAATTGGCTTTGTAGCACTTAAGATTGCGGGAAATACCCAATGGTTCCTGGTTGTATATGCACCCTATATGGGGATTTTTTTAATATTTAAAAAAAAAGTCAAAATAGGTCAGAACTATTTTGACAAAACACTTGACTTACTTTTGCATTAGTATATACATTTTCATGAAAAAAAAACAAAAGTTGACCTCACAGCAAAAAAGACAAAATTTATTTGCTATTATAGGTCACTATTCACACTATTTTAGCCAAAAAATTGTCTTTTTTGAAAAGAAGTCAAAGGGATATTTTTTTATGTGGATTTTCTCTACGGGTACAGCAGAAGGTCAAGTTTCTTTCAAAAATATTTTCAGGAATTTTTGACTTTTTGTTGAATTACTAATTATTTTTTACATATAGGGTGTATATGTCCCCATAGACCACAAATCCTCCTCCAGATTGCACCATATTTTATATGTTCATCACAGGCGAACAACCTATGTTTGTAACTGGCACAACGTTCTTCATTTCATGATCTGTATTAGACCCTACATTAGTTATGATTTCTTTCCGGCTTCATTTATCTCTTGCACCAGCGGCGCAACGGGTGGAGCTAGTTGATCGAAAGAAGCTGGGGAACCCAAAAACCTGCAGGGATGATGACGATCGGGCGAGCTGCGTGTCGGCCTCGGCAGCTAGGGGGTGAACGCACGCCTAGCCGTGATTCAGGGCCAACTGTTTAGATAAACCCTCCGGTGATGAACGTCAAGCAGCCTCCGATGACACAAACGCCATACGGAGGGAGACAAACTCGACACAAATGAGGAACCCTACACACACAACGCCTGCACCAAGGAGAAAATCAGTTGCTTTGCACGATACACTCCTTGATGACTACCAAGACCACATTCTGGCTGTGCCCCTCACCGGCCTCCTATCTCTCTCGTTAACTCAAAGTGCAAACATGTATATACGCAGCACCCATACACGTACTGGCCTTATCCTACTCCTAGAATCACTCTAACGGCCACAAGACTCGGCCACCACGGCACACGCCCACACCTAACCAGCTAACATTTGTGTGCATGCAGCTAACACACACATGCACGAACTACTAATAATTCACTCCATGCAGATATTTGACCGGATCACCTGGCTACGTACGTATGGCACACACATCATGCCGGACTACTACTGCAGGGAACACCTAACTACCAAATGACATCGCACCACCGCCGCCGGCATTGCACTGACCCGAGTGACAGCATCGCGCAGCTATACATCTTCTTAGCGGCATCGCACCGCTTCTCCTTGAAACAGCCTCACACCGTCGTGATGGGAGTATCGCACCCCGTCTCCTCCAAGCGGCATCATAACGCAATAAGCTGTTTGCGGCATCGTTTCGCCGACAACGTTCTTCTCAACGCCGCTGTGCCACGGCCGCCGCAGCCTCCAAGCCGCCATGCAGCGCCTCCACACTATGCCTTCGTGGCCTCCGCGCTTGCCGCACGTAGGACGTCACAGCGCCCTGCCTGCGCAATATCCGCCGTGCTTGCTGCAGACTCATCGCGGATCGATAAGGCTCTAATGCCAATTGTGGGGACAAACACTCCAAAAACGAACGCCGAGTAGCCTCCGATGAACAAACGCCGGACGGAGGCAGACTAACTCGACACGAATGAGAAACTTTACACACACAACGCCTGCACCAAGGAGAAAATCAGTTGCTTTGTACGAGACACTCCTTGGTGAGTACCAAGGCTACATTCTGGCTGTGCCCCTCACTGGCCTTCTCTCCCATTAAATCAAAGTGCAACATATATATACACAGGACCCATACACGTACTGGCCAGCCACTTCTTTCCGCAACTAATCCCTTATCCTGTTCCTAGAATCACTCTAACGGCCACAAGACTCGGCCACCACGCACACGTCCACACCTAACCAGCTAACATCTTTGTGCATGCAGC
Organism: Aegilops tauschii subsp. strangulata; assembly: GCF_002575655.3. Classification (NCBI taxonomy): domain Eukaryota; kingdom Viridiplantae; phylum Streptophyta; class Magnoliopsida; order Poales; family Poaceae; genus Aegilops; species Aegilops tauschii. Next base: position 74,561,528 of record NC_053036.3, on the reverse strand, counting down.
TAACACACACATGCACGAACTAGATAATTCACTCCGTGCAGATATTTGACCGGATCACCCGGCTACGTACGTATGGCACACACATCATGCCAGACTACTCAACGGCTCTGCGCATCCGGTGTGTGCCGGCCATTCTGGACCGAAGCAAGGCATCCCACCATGCGTAGCCCACCTAGTCCTGGCTCTGGAGGACGCTCCCCCGTGGCAGCGAGGTGGGGCGCAGGCGGCCGAGGTGCTCGCCATAGAGGGAAGACACGGCCGGCGCTGCAGTGGACCTCGTCCTGGCGCCCGAGCCCGATGATGGCCCTCCCGAGGTCCATGGCGGGGATGACCGGCTGGTCGAGCGGGTCTTAGATGCCAGGGTTGCAGGACGAAAACACATTACTCGATCAATCGTGTTGTGGTTGCGCCGATGAGTTGCGGACGCTGGGCAAAGGGAAGTCTTTCCAGAGCATGGTCCGCTTGACGGTAATTGCTAAGTGCAATTGCACGCTGGATTCGATTAATCTTCATAGTTTGATTTAATCAGGTGGGACTAATCCGGTGATGGTAATATGTCTGTATGCATTCTTTTTTTTAGAGAGAACGTCGACCTTTATTAATCAAGCAAACAAATTACACAGTCTCCCGGATGCAATCCGGAGCAGAATGAAAAACACAAGAACCCACAAAGTTCAGACTAGATCTAGCTAGAAAATGTGCTAAAATATTAAAATGCCGACGAACATGCATAAAAGAAACATGAGACAAAGATCGACAAGCCATCTTGATATCAGCGATGATCGAGCCCACCATGGATAGGTCCCGGATCAAAGACTCTAACCTTTGCACCACCGAGCACTAGTAGAAAAAGAGGCTTCCATACGCCCCCATTAGTCCCCAAAACAATCGAACCGCGACAAAAGGGGTCTTTAGTCGCGGTTCGGGAGGAGACCCGCGACCAACTATCTGGGCCCAGCGCGCTCGGTCGACAGCTGGCGGACGGGAGGGGCTTTAGTCAAGGTTGGCCAGGTCCCCGAAGGCCTTTAGTCGCGGTTGGCCAGGCCAACCAGGACTAAAGGCCCATCCCTATATATAGGACTCAGCTCACTTCACTTCACTCAGCTCACTTCACAATTTTCAGAAGGGGGTGGTGGGTTTGCTTTTGGTTCCTCCTATGCACACAAGGTGTTCGATGAAATGCCCGAGAGCCTGAAACAAACATGATATGAAGTGTCCGAGCCACACTTGAGCTTTCTCATTTATTTTTCCTCCGCGATCGCGGTTAGCAACTTGAACCTTTCATGTGTCATTGATAAAATATGCATGTGTGTAGTTCATTGTTTAATTTGTATTATTTCTAGCTAGTTAGTTTAACAAATGCATGATGGTTAATTATATACTTTATATAATAATAATGCAGATGAATCGGCAATGGATATACGGTCCCCGACTCTCCGGCGAGTTCACTACGGGTTTGAAAGATTTCCTCGTAGTGGCAAATGCGAACAAGCAGCAAGGTTTTATTATCTGTCCATGTGCTGTCTGTAAGAATCAGAAGGGTTACTCCTCCTCAAGAGACGTTCACATGCACCTGCTTCGGCACGGTTTCATGCGAAGCTATAATTGTTGGACTAAGCATGGAGAAAGAGGGGTTAGAATGGAAGAAGATGAAGAAGGGGATGATATCGATGACAACTATCATGATCATTTCGGTGATACTTTCATGGAGGATGATGCTGAAGGTGGGGAAGGGTTAGGTGAAGGTGAAGAAGAGGCACATGATGAGCCCGCTGATGATCTTGGTCGGACCATTGCTGATGCACGGAGACGCTGCGAAACTGACAAGGATAGGGAGAATTTGGATCGCATGTTAGAGGATCACAAAAAGTCGTTGTATCCAGGATGCGATAATAGTCTGAAAAAGCTGGGCTGCACACTGGATTTGCTAAAATGGAAGGCACAGGAAGGTGTAGGTGACTCATCATTTGAAAATTTGCTGAAAATGTTAAAGAATATGTTTCCGAAGAATAACGAGTTGCCCGCTAGTACGTACGAAGCAAAGAAGGTTGTCTGCCCTCTTGGTTTGGAGGTTCTGAAGATACATGCATGCATTAACGACTGCATCCTCTACCGCGGTGAATACGAGAATTTGAATGAATGCCCTGTATGCACCGCATTGCGTTATAAGATCAGAGGCGATGACCCTGGTGACGATGTTGAGGGCGAGAAACCCAGGAAGAGGGTTCCCGCCAAGGTGATGTGGTATGCTCCTATAATACCACGGTTGAAACGTCTGTTCAGGAACAAAAAGCATGCCAAGTCGTTGCGATGGCACAAAGAGGACCGTAAGTCCGACGGGGAGTTGAGACACACCGCTGATGGAACGCAATGGAGAGAGATCGACAGAGTGTTCACAGATTTTGCAGCTGACGCAAGGAACATAAGATTTGGTCTAAGTACTGATGGCATGAATCCTTTTGGCGAGCAGAGCTCCAGCCATAGCACCTGGCCCGTGACTCTATGCATCTACAACCTTCCTCCTTGGTTGTGCATGAAGCGGAAGTTCATTATGACGCCAGTGCTCATCCAAGGTCCAAAGCAACCCGGGAACGACATCGATGTGTACCTAAGGCCATTAGTTGATGAACTTTTACAGTTGTGGGCCAGACCTGGTGTACGTGTCTGGGATGAGCACAAAGGAGAGGAATTTGACCTACGAGCGTTGCTTTTTGTAACCATCAACGATTGGCCTGCTCTCAGTAACCTTTCGGGACAGACAAATAAGGGATACAATGCATGCACGCACTGCTTACATGAGACTGAAAGTGTACGTTTGGTTAATTGTAAGAAGAACGTGTACCTGGGTCATCGTCGATTTCTTCCCCGAAATCATAACGTAAGAAAGAAAGGCAAGCATTTCAACGGCAAGGCAGATCACCGGCTGAAGCCTGCGGAACGTACTGGTGCTGAGATATTTGATATGGTCAAGGATTTGAAAGTCATCTTTGGAAAGGGTCCTGGCGGACAATCAGTTCCGCGGGGAGTTGACGGGCACGCACCCATGTGGAAGAAGAAATCTATATTTTGGGAGCTAGAATATTGGAAAGTCCTAGATGTCCGCTCTGCAATCGACGTGATGCATGTTACGAAGAATATTTGCGTGAACCTGCTAAGCTTTTTGGGCATGTATGGGAAGACAAATGATACAAAGGAAGCACGGCAGGACCAACAACTTTTGAAAGACCCAGATGACCGTCATCCGGAATGGTTTCAAGGTCGTGCCAGCTACGCTCTTACCAAAGAAGAGAAGGTCATTTTTTTTGAATGCCTGAGCAGTATGAAGGTCCCGTCTGGCTTCTCATCGAATATAAAGGGAATAATAAACATGGCGGAGAAAAAGTTCCAAAACCTGAAGTCTCACGACTGCCACGTGATTATGACGCAATTGCTTCCGATTGCTTTGAGGGGGCTCCTACGGGAAAATGTTCGAGTAGCCATTGTGAAGCTATGTGCATTCCTCAATGCAATCTCTCAGAAGGTAATCAATCCAGAAGATCTACCACGGTTACAGAACGATGTGGTCCAATGCCTTGTCAGTTTCGAGTTGGTGTTCCCACCATCCTTCTTCGATATTATGACGCACCTCCTGCTCCACCTAGTCAAAGAGATTTCCATTCTCGGTCCTGTATTTCTACACAATATGTTCCCCTTTGAGAGGTTCATGGGAGTATTAAAGAAATATGTTCGTAACCGTGCTAGGCCAGAAGGAAGCATCGTCAAGGGCTATGGAAATGAGGAGGTAATTGAGTTCTGTATTGACTATGTTCCTGACCTTAAGCCGATTGGTATTCCTCAATCGCGGCACGAGGGGAGACTAAGTGGAAAAGGCAAGATCGGAAGGGAATCCACGATATGTATGGACGGTCATTCTATGACTGAAGCACACCACACAGTTCTGCAAAATTCCAGCTTGGTGGCTCCGTACTTCGAGCAACACAAGAATATTTTACGCTCGGACAACCCGGGGAAGCCTGAATCCTGGATTAGAAAGGCCCACATGGAGACTTTCGGCAGTTGGTTGCGAAAACATTTAATGAATGACAATGATGTTGGAGATCAGCTGTATATGTTGGCCAAGAAACCATCTTCGACTATAACGATTTTCCAAGGGTACGAGATAAATGGGAATACATTTTACACCATCGCCCAAGATAAAAAGAGCACCAACCAAAACAGTGGTGTCCGCTTTGATGCAGCAACCGAGAATGGGCGAAAGGTCACATATTATGGTTACATAGAGGAGATATGGGAACTTGACTATGGACCCTCCTTTAAGGTCCCTTTGTTCCGGTGCAAATGGTTCAAACTAACAGGAGGTGGGGTAAAGGTGGACGAGCAATACGGAATGACAATGGTGGATTTCAACAATCTTGGTTACCTTGACGAACCATTCGTCCTTGCCAAAGATGTCGCTCAGGTTTTTTATTTGAAGGACATGAGTAGCAAACCGAGGAAACGGAAAGATAAGAAAACGATCAGTACATCATGCGATGATCCAAAGCGCCACATTGTTCTTTCAGGGAAAAGAAACATCGTGGGAGTGGAGGACAAGACAGACATGTCAGAAGATTATAATATGTTTGGTGAAATTCCGCCCTTCAAAGTGAACACTGACCCAAGCATTAAGTTAAATGATGAAGATGCTCCATGGATACGGCACAATCGTAAGCAAGCAGGGACACAAGGGAAGAATTGATGTGTAATAATTTATTGTACCAAACTTTGTTGAATGGATCATGTGAATTAAAACGTACGATGGCGAATCCGGATGATTTGTATTTGGTTGATGAACTGAATGATGTATCAAACCTTTTGTCAAACCTTCAAGGGATCGATGAACTGATTTTTTTGATATATTATTTGTATTTTTAAGATTTTAAAATGAATTAGTTTTATTTTTATGATTTTTTTGATATATTATTTATATTTTCAAGATTTTAAAATGAATTAGTTTTATTTTTCTGATTTTTTTGATATATTATTTGTATTTTTAAGATTTTAAAATGAATTATTTTTATTTTTCTGATTTTTTTGATATATAATTGTATTTTTAAGATTTTAAAATGAATTAGTTTTATTTTTCTGATTTTTTGATATATTATTTGTATTTTCAAGATTTTAAAATGAATTAGTTTTATTTTTCTGTTTTTTTGATATATAATTGTATTTTTAAGATTTTAAAATGAATTAGTTTTATTTTTCTGATTTTTTTGATATATAATTGTTTTTTAAGATTTTAAAATGAATTAGTTTTATTTTTCTGATTTTTTTGATATATAATTGTATTTTTAAGATTTTAAAATGAATTAGTTTTATTTTTCTGATTTTTTGATATATAATTGTATTTTTAAGATTTTAAAATAAATTAGTTTTAGTTTTCTGATTTTTTTGATATATTATTTGTATTTTCAAGATTTTAAAACGAATTAGTTTTATTTTTCTGATTTTTTTGATATATAATTGTATTTTTAAGATTTTAAAATGAATTAGTTTTATTTTATATGAAAAAGGATCTTTAGTCGCTGTTGGGGAGGCGGACCGCGACTAAAGGTACCCTTTAGTCGCGGTTGGTGTCCCCAACCGCGACTAAAGGCTCTTTCTGCGCGGGAACGAAAGCGGCGCCAAAAACCTTTAGTCCCGGTTGGGGAGGCGGACCGCGACTAAAGGTACTCTTTAGTCGCGGTCCGCCTCCCCAACCGGGACTAAAGGTCTGTCTATATATACAGCACTTAGCAGTTTCCGCCACCTCCCATTCTCCTCTAGACGCCGAAGCCCTGCCCCGACGCCGATTGACGCCGAAGCCCTGCCCCGACGCCGATGGACGCCGAAGCCCTGCCTCGACGCCGATCGACGCCGAAGCCCTACCCCGACGCCGATCGACGCCGACGCCCTGCCCCGACGCCGACGCCCTGCCCCCAGTGAGCTCCGCCGCCCCCCACTTCCCCTGCCCTGCGCGCCGCCGCCCCCGCCTCCAGTGAGCGCCGCCGCCGCCCCTGCCCTGCCCTAGCGCGCCGCCGCCGCCCCTGCCCTGCCCTGCCCCTGCCCGCCGCCCCTGGCTCTGCCCCTGCCCGCCGCCCCTGGCCCTGCACCTGGCCCTGCCCCTGCCCGCCGCCCGCTGCCCCTGCCTGCCGTCCTCCGCCTCCCGCCGCCGAAAAAGGAAGAATAAGAAAGAAAAAGGAAGAAGAAGAAAGAAAAAGGAAGAAGAAGGAAAATGTTAATGTTAAATGTTAAATGAAGAAAGAAACCAAAAAGAAAAAGGAAGAAGAAGAAAGAAAAAGGAAGAAGAAGAAAGAAAAAGGAAGAAGAAGGAAAATGTTAATGTTAAATGTTAAATGAAGAAAGAAACCAAAAAGAAAAAGGAAGAAGAAGAAAGAAAAAGGAAGAAGAAGAAAGAAAAAGGAAGAAGAAGGAAAATGTTAATGTTAAATGTTAAATGAAGAAAGAAACCAAAAAGAAAAAGGAAGAAGAAGAAAGAAAAAGGAAGAAGAAGAAAGAAACCAAATGAAAATGTTAAATGTTAAATGAAGAAAAAAGGAAGAAAAAAGGAAGAAGAAACAAAAAAGGAAGAAGAAAGAAAAAAGGAAGAAAATGTTAAATGTTAAATGTTAAATGAAGAAAAAAAGAAGAAAAAAGGAAGAAGAAAGAAACCAAATGAAAACCAAAAAGAAAAACAAAGAAAACAAAACAAAAGAAACCAATGCAAAAGAAACCAAAACAGAAGAAAAGGAAAAACAAAATAAGAAAATGTTAAATGTTAAATGTTAAATGAAGAAAAAAAGAAGAAAAAAGGAAGAAGAAAGAAACCAAATGAAAACCAAAAAGAAAAAGGAAGAAGAAGAAAGAAAAAGGAAGAAGAAGAAAGAAACCAAATGAAAATGTTAAATGTTAAATGACGAAAAAAGGAAGAAAAAAGGAAGAAGAAACAAAAAAGGAAGAAGAAAGAAAAAAGGAAGAAACAAAAGAAACCAATGCAAAAGAAACCAAAAAAGAAGAAAAGGAAAAACAAAATAAGAAAAGGAAGAAGAAAAGGAAGAAGAAAAGGAAAAAGAAAAGGAAGAAGAAAAGGAAGAAGAAAAGGAAAAAGAAAAGGAAGAAGAAAAGGAAAAAGAAAAGGAAGAAGAAAAGGAAGAAGAAAAGGAAAAAGAAAAGGAAGAAGAAAAGGAAAAAGAAAAGGAAGAAGAAAAGGAAGAAGAAAAGGAAAAAGAAAAGGAAGAAGAAAAGGAAAAAGAAAAGGAAGAAGAAAAGGAAGAAGAAAAGGAAAAAGAAAAGGAAGAAGAAAAGGAAAAAGAAAAGGAAGAAGAAAAGGAAGAAGAAAAGGAAAAAGAAAAGGAAGAAGAAAAGGAAAAAGAAAAACAAAATACTTGGCAGTGCTCAATAATCTTATTTTTTAATTCCTCCTCCTCTATTTCCCCTTAATCTTATTTTTTAATTCCTTTATACTTAAAGAATTTTTACTACATGCAGGAGTGACATATGGCGGACGATAGAGCCGAGCCGCTTAGGGATCCGGAGGCTGAACGTTATTTAATGGGCATCATCAACAACGAGATTCCTTATGTGCCGGGCTCAGAATATGAGGAAGAAGAGGATGTAGTCTCTTCTTTTCTGAACCTTGACGGTGATCAAGAAGGCGATAATCAAGAAGGTGAAGGAACGGACATTGTCGACGGAGGTCAACCGTCAACAAACGACGATCTCGAATTGCAAGTAGCAACCACCTCCGGCGAGGTATATATATACATTGAGCCTCTCGTGATACAAACTTACTGAAATGTGAATACATATGTATTAACGCGCGCGACTCTCTTTCTTTTTTTAGCCCTCGGCCGGATCGAGTACGACAAAGCGTGGCAAATCCAAGGCGATGAAAACAGGAGAAACATATGCCATTGAGTTTGTCAGTGAAACCGGCAAGCCCCTACAGCACACCTCAAAGTTTATCAACCAATGCGGAGTCGTTGTTAGAGACAACGTCCCGATCACCGTCCAGGAATGGAAGGAGCCAAAGAAGGCACGTCTTGGTTTCAGTTTTGTCGACAAGAGAACAAAAAAGGATTGCTGGAGAAAGCTTATGGAACATTTCATTCTACCTCCGGAATACAACAAAGTCGATGAATTCGGTAACGAGGTTCCGGGTGGACGTGAGAGGAGGAGGCTAGTTAAAGAGTTTGCTCTTCAGAAGATGGGCGAAGCATTCCGGAACTTCAAGAAAAATTTAACCCGTGACTATGTCAACAAGGGCAAGACTCCGGATTTCAATGGACAACATGAGAAACTGAAAGATGATTGGCCAGAATTTGTGAGGTAAACGCAATCAGAGCATTTCAAGGAAATATCGAAAAAAAATAAGGATAATGCGAGTAAGAAAAAGTTCCATCATATTATGGGGCCAGGAGGATACCGCCTTTCGGAGCCTAGGTGGCAGAAGATGGAGGAGGACCTGAGGGTGCGAGGAATCCCTCTAGGTACAGAGGGATGGGACCCAAGGGCCAAAAGCTGGTGGTACGGGCATGGGGGATCGCTAGACCCGGAGACAGGGGTGTGTGTTCACCGGCAGAAAAAGTTTGCTCCCACCCAAGCCCTTATTGACGCAATGACCCAAGCTCAAGAGGGCTTGATCAAGTTCAACAGAGAGAAATACGCACTGACAACAGCCCTCGGGAATGATGAACACGGAGGACGTGTATGAGGCAAAGGCAAAGTTCCGTGGAAAGTAGGGTTTTCCCAGGACAATGACCCGTACTGTTACAGAAGCCGTAAGAGAAAGACGGACCGGGATGCAGATCTTATGGCGAAGTTTGCATCGGAACTCTATGAGTTGAAGCAGACCGTGCATGAACTAGTAAAAGAAAAATCGGCTGCAGGGCCGCATGAAGATCATGAAGCGGATCACGGAAGCCAGCAGCGGAGAAGCAGCGTGGCTTCCACGGATGCCCCGCCTGGTGCTAGTGCACCGATGATCGAGATTCGTGCACCGGAGCCTCACTACCCCGTGGATGATGTAAACGAGATGAAAGAATGTGATCTGCATTATCCCGTGGGGAACGTTTCCACGAAGGTAGCTAGCGGCAGTGCTTTACCCTGTACACCTGGAGCACTCCACCACAACAACCCCATTGCATATGGCTATGCTCGTGTCACGGTGGAAGACATAGTCCAAGGGTTTGAGGACCTGGAGATTGACAAACCTACACCCGAAGGGGAGAGAAGACTTGGAGATGTCAAGCGCCAGATCATTCTATGGAAAAAGAAGTACATAGTGTTTCCAGGCGAGGCGCCAAGGCTAGCAAGTCCACCCCCCTCCGATGGTGGTGGTGGTGGTGGTGGCGGTGGTGGCGGTGGTGGTGGTCGTGGTGGTTCACCTACACCTCCTTCACGCCATTCGACACCGTCTCCCGATCCACAACCTCCGGCGGGTACGACGCCCCCCAATCCTCCTCCGGCGGGTACGACGCCCCCCAATCCACCTCCTGCGAAGAAGCAGAAGCAGGCGGACAGCAAGGAAACCCGCTCCTGGACTATTAACCCGGACCCTTATGTACCTAAGACCACAAGGGTACCGGAGCCATCACTGAAGCCTCTCCTCCCAAGGCCTTGGGAACTTAGTGAAGCTGAAACCAAATTGGCCGCGTCTGCCGATTATGAGAAATGGAAGGCGGATATGAAGGCGATAAAAGAGCCTGAGCCCAAGCAAGTATTCACTGAGAAGCAAAAGAAGTGGGCTAAGGATTTTTTGACGACACCGTCCCAAGCCGAGCTGAATATGCCTGACGACTATGGACATGAACTTCGTAGGCAAGCAAAAATATTGAAGGAGGAGAAAGAAGAAAGTAAAAAAGCGGGAAACAAGTTGACCAGCTCGGGATGCAGAAGAAACAATCGATCCCCCCGCTCATAGTGAAAGCCGGTCCGGAAGAGGACCCCGAGATCATAGCAGCTGCGGCAGCACTTGGATTGACTGTAGCGAGTGCCATGAAACAAGCGTCCGAGATGGGTTTGACTCTTCGTGCCTTCTTAGGCCTTGAGGATGCGCCAGTATGTGAGATAGCATTACAATATGTGCAGAATGGGCCTCTCGTCGAGCCTGCGCGGGAAAAGAGTCTACCACCACAAATGCGAAATCTGCTACGTTGGTACAAGCAATTCATAACATGGGCCGACAAAGAATATGTTTATGCGGATGTTACAGAGGAGCATCACACCAAACGGTACTCTGTACAAGTTCATATGAGTGAATTGTTCCAGCTGTTCAATCTGCGCGACCTCGACAAATCTATGCTGAGTTGCTACGTTCTGTAAGTGATTTATTTCTACCTCATCTCGTTCTTCATTGCCTGCACTATATATATATTGTCCTAACTATATTGTTGCGTACGCTATTATGCAGATTGAAGATTTGGGAATGCAAAATAAGAAACATCCATGATGTTGGGTTCATTGACCCACATATCGTTAATGGACATGTGTTACAAAATCACCCCGAAGACGTGGAGAAAGACTTGTACAAGTTTCTTAGAAAGCATCAACTCAAAAGTCATATTCTATTTCCTTACCATTTTGGGTGAGTGTTTCTCTCTTGTGCCCATTCTCTTTTGTTTACTCCATGCATGGTATGTCTAATCGATGAGTTATGCATGACTGTGCATATAACGTGTCCGCAGGTTCCACTGGATTCTGCTAAATATTGAACTTCACACCTCCAGAGTTCTAATCATGGACTCTATGGATTCGGATCCAAAGCGTTGGGCCGACATGAGAAAAATGCTGCAAAAGTAATTATTTTCAATCATTTGAGCTCTATATCGATCGGTCTCTTTCGTTCATTTCCTAATATCAAGTAACTAATAACTCCCTTGTTCATTTAATTTTCTTTGCCCTGTAGGGTTTGGAGACGGTTCTCAGAAGAAATTGTCGGTGAATTCAAACATGAGCTAGATTTTAGAAGGTTAGTTAATGTGGATAAGCAGCCACCGGGGACCAATCTATGTGGATACTATGTTTGTGAGAACATCCGGAGACACACCTCTGAGCGGAAGGCATCGGATAGCGTGCGGAACGCGACGGATAACTTGCGGAGGAGGCTTAGTCCAGAAGCTCGCTTCCGACCAATTCAAGAAGAACTAGCAGGATTTTTCATGAGGGAAGTCATCAATCCTAAAGGAGAACACTATACCGAGGACGAAGAAATTTATATGCATACCCGAGATTGAAACTTGTTCGAAGTTGTATATGGTCATCCATCCTAATTGTGTATGGAAACTTGTTCGAAGTTGTATATGGTCACCCGAGATTGAATATATATTATATATTCCTCTTGAATTCTTCTTGTTTGAAATTTCATATGCATGTATATAGTAGCGTAGAATATGTGTACTGAAACTTCATCAAAATTAAAATAAAACACAAAATAAAATATAAAAGAAATAAAACACTACAAATTAAAAAGAAACCATGTTTAGGGGGGCTAAAACCCTAAACCTGCGGAGGAGGCCTTTAGTCCCGGTTAGCCACGAGAACCGGGACTAAAGGTCCTCCGCCCCGACGAACCGCTGGCGCCCACGTGGACGGGCCTTTAGTCCCGGTTAGCCACGAGAACCGGGACTAAAGCCTTTAGTCGCGGTTCGTAAGAGACGCGACTAAAGGGGGGGGTCTTTAGTCGCGCATATTTAGTCCCGGTTGCACAGCCGGGACTAAAGGCCTTTGCGAACCGGGACTAAAGGGCTTTTTTCTACCAGTGGAGAGGCAGTCGGACTGAAAGATCACCCGTGCATAATTCTCCTGGCCCGCCAGCAGCACCGCCCGACGGAGAGCTAGAGCCTCGGCCACTTCTAGGGACGAGACACCAGGCAAAGGCTCGGAAGCAGCCGCCACACACTGGCCAGAATGGTCCTGCACCACCACCCCCACCGCAGAAGAAGCACACTCGGAGGAGACCGCAGCATCAGAGGACACCAGCAGTGTACCTTGCGGCGGCGGAGACCAACAGAAGCCAGACGCAGAAGTCTCATGCCTAGAGGCAGCAGCAGGCTTGAAGAGATGATGAAAGATCATATCCACGTAAGCCCGCGTCCTCGCAGCAGTCGGTTTTGGATGAGGGGAATCCGGCTCGTTGCGAGCAGATTTTCGGGCTTCCCAGATGTGCCACAACGTGACCGTGATGGTGGAGATATCCCTGTCAGATCCCCGACCAAGCAGAGCGAACATCCATTGCTTCGGAGAAGTGAAAGAGGAGCGAAACAGCTTGATCCCAAAGATGTCCTTGATCTCCTCCCAGATTGATCTTGCATGGGCACAGAAAAGCAAAGCATGTTCCATACCTTCAGACCGGCCACAGAAAGCACATTCAGTCCTCGTTGGGACTTGACGCCGCAGCAGTTGTTCTCCCGATGGCACACAATCGTGAGCAAACCTCCACAGCAAAATTTTCATCTTGTTTGGAACCTTAATGTTCCAGAGCTTCTTCCACAGATTTTCCTCCAAGGACCAATCGGAGTGCTGACCCCCACCATTTCCACTTCGAGCCGACAGAAACATGCTCGTCCTGGCCATGTTGTAGGCTGAGCGGACGGAGTATTGACCGTATTTTGTGAATGGCCAACGCACATAGTCCGGTCCTCCCGCCAAATTAACAGGGATCTTGAGAATGTCGTTAGCCACCCTCTTCAAGAAAGAAAGCTCTCACTGATTCCTCATTCCAGCCCCCGTTGTCCTCATCAAGCAAACAGTGGACCATTGCTGAACTTGGAATGGGGGAGAGAGGTCGAAGCATAGCAGGAGGAGTAGAGGGATCCAGTGATCTTTGACAATGTGGGTACTTCTGCCATCCCCTATCCTCCATTGCACACCTTTCTTGAGTAGGTCCCGACCATGCAGAATAGCACGCCAAGTGGCCGAGGCAGAACAAGGAGCAGTCGCATTCCAGAAGTCACCAAAAGGAAAATACCTTCCCTTTAAAACCTGTGCGCACTTGGTTGAAGAGCGCCATATCCCTGAAGCCCATGCCCCCAAGGGATTTCGGCGTAGAGAGCCACTCCCATGAGTGCCAATGCATTTTCTTCTTGCCATCCTCATGACCCCATCATTGGTCAGAAACGATTTTCCTGAACTTCTCGCAGATAGCCACAGGCAAACGGAAACAACTTGAGATGAAGGTGGGTATAGCTTGAGTCTTTGATTTCAGTAAAGTTTCAGTGCCAGCTCTAGACATAGGTCGATCAGGCCAACCATGGATCTTCTGCCACGCCTTATCTGCAAGAAACTTGAAGGTGCTTGTAGGAGAGTTACCAACCTCCGTCGGCATACCCAGATATGAGCCATGAAAGGATTCATTGCTGATGCCCAACTGAGCTTTTACCCTATCCTTGACAATTGTAGGACAGTGTCTGCCAACAAAACCCGGTGTCATGCTTATGACACTTCTATGACAATAATTGTGACAAAACACGGTATCATGAGAGATATGCAATTGGTGGTGTCGCATGCATGCAAGAGCATCTATAGCGTAAAATTTGTTGTTAGGGATGGACGATTCTCAGTAAAAGCAACAACTATCCCCCATCTAACTTGCATTATAAAGTACGCACGCTATGAACCAACACTGCATCATATGTACAACAACGAACCCCCCTTTTCCTAATCTCACGACATTATGAAACGATACGCTTCCTTAGCCATGCATCGTTGGATTGGCATCCAATGATCCACAATAGTGGGGGCACCTATCCCCCTAGTCACCAGATCCACACTCTAATTATCAATTCCAATTTAGGAAAAAATCACTGATCATTGCTTAACATTTTTATTTTGGGACGTGGTTAGCAGGCGTGGGAGCGCCCGTTGGTGGGATCGAGCGCTCTTTCAAATATGAAAAGACCTGCTGGTGCGCCCGACGTAGCCCACCAAAAAAGGAATCTTGTCTCACGTGCATTTATTTGGAGGTCCAAAAAGTTTAAAAAGCTATAACTTTTGATTTAAGCATCGAAATCTAATTTTGCTTTCACAGCTGGATTTCTCGCGAAGAGTTCTTCAAAACTAGATCTCATATAGATAGGTTTCGTCGAACTTTTTTTTAGGCAACTTTGGGTACGATAGAGGCAACTTTAGTGCTACAGGAAATCAACTTCATTTTTTTGCCTAGAGGACTGTCTATTAGGTTGGTTTGTGTAAAAATGCTAAAATTATCACAACTGGCCTACCATGGTTGCTCAGTTGCCTACCGTGGATATTCAGTTGCCTATCAGTGATGCCCACTTGCCTACAATACTATGAAATTGACCTACCATTGATGTCCAGTTACCTACTATTGATAATTAGTTACCTATCATTACTGCTTAGTTGTCTAACTTGGCAAATTAGTTGCCTACAATTATCTGCTTATCATTGTGTTTTTCCTAATTTGCCTAAAACACTATGAAATTACCTATCGGTGATGCTCAGATGACTGGCATTTTAATATCGTTATGAAACCCGAGTATCACACAAAAAAGTTAGCTACTTTTGGGGTGTTTTTGTGCAACTCCAGTGCATTCAACAAGCAACTCATGTGTGTTTTCCATCATTATATCTGGAGATTCAATAATTTTCACGGGCAACTCATGCAAAAATTATGAACAACTTGTGTAGGCTTGTGGGCAACTGTCTGATCCGCTCCCTATGAAACTTCTCATCACCCCCTATGCAACTTATCATCTGTCCCTACTTATGCAACCAGTCAACACCCATGACATTGCTAGCTAACACCCACGTGCTCAGTAGCGTTGGCCGATAGACTCCCCCAGAGAAGGAAAGAATAATGCTATCACACCATCCATCTCCACATAGTTTCGAAATTTGAAATCATGATAGACAATTTATATCCCACAAAAACTTTTCAACATTGTAGGCAAGTTAGGTCCCTTGATGGACAACTTTCATACTATTTTAGGCAATTGGGGTGTGTAGGCAACTTCGTAGCAATATAGGCAACCTGGTTTCTGAGGCAGGCAACTTAGAAGCCGTGTTAGACAACTTTCCACTCTGCGGTAAGCAACTTTCACAGTATCGTAGGCAACTAAACTATCGACAACTTAGTTTTTGATGTATGCAACTCAACAAACATGATAACCATCCATTAGACTATTGCACACAACTATTAGTAGGCTAGTAGGTGAATCACTAACACACACAATGCACTTCATCTAGCATTAAAGTTGCTCCAGTTTAGCACTAAAGTTGCCTCATCTAGCATCAAAGTTGCTTTAAAAAGCATCAAAACATATTCATATGGGATCTAGTTTTGAAGAGTTCATCACGAGGAACCCAATGATGAAAACGGGTCATAATTCCAACACACAGTTTGAAAGTTATATTTTGGAATTTTCTTGTACTGAAATTAATGCATGTTATGTCATCGTTGGGTTCATATGGTTGGTCAGACGAGTTCATGAAAGATCATCGTACTATAGTAGATGAATCTTTCCATATATGGGCAACTTAGGATGATGTCAAGCTACTCGTTAGTCACGGCACGTAAATATTGTGCCCTTGCTTATTATTGTTTTCCTAAGTTGCCTACAAACACTCTGAAGTTGCCTAACAGTGATGCTTAGTTGCCTGACATTACTTTTTCAGTTGCCTACAATACATTGAAAAGTTGTCTATAAGTGTTACTAAGTTGCATATTTATGAAACCAAGTTGCTTAGCATACCAAAAAGTATTTTATGCAACTAAGGATGATGTTAAACTATTCGCTAGTCATGGCAGGCAGCTTAGGATAAATATTAGCCTAGCTCGAAAATTAAGTTGCCTACAATACTATCAACTTAGAGGCAAAACTAAACTAGTTATGGTAGGAAACAGAGGTGAAGCTAGCTAACTTCAAAGGGATTTTCGATGATACACAGTCATCCTACGCAGACTGGCAGTAAGTTGCTTTCCTATAGCACTGAAGTTGCTTCCGTTTCACCCAAAGTTGCTCATAAAAAAAGTTAGTTAAAACATACTCATATGGGATCTAGTTTTGAAGAGCTCGTCGCGTGGAACCCAGCCGTGAAAACAAATTTGAGTTTCGATGATCGGTTCAAAAGTTATAGCTTTTTGAAATTTTGAAAACGCAAATTAAATGCATGCAACGTGGGATCTTGTTGGGAAATCACGACATGGATGGGCACACTGAGACACGGTGGACCATCTCCTTTTTCTGTGCGTTAATTCCTTTCTGTGGGCTGTGCATTGGAACCACGTGCGAGAAAGAGGCGGGAGGCAGGAGCATAGAATTTCTTATCGTGTAGCGCGTGCGCCCGCCATGACGAACGAGCGCAGCTGCGCGTTTAAGATTTCAGGTTTATTTTGATATGGCAATCCACAAACTCGTGTGCATAGGGTATTTCACTGGAACATGGAACGCGGGTAGAAGGAACTTTGCTTGATCCTTTGTTTAGCAAGTCATGAACGTTGGTTCATCTGTTAATCCAGCAACCTTTTTCTTCTCCCTGAATTTTGGGCAAAATCAGCTAGAAGAACCACCGAAGTTACGAGAGCCACTTATTTCATCTCACAAAATCAGCTAGAAGAACCACCAAAGGAAGACGTTTTTGTTTTTAATCGGTCCATTGAATTGCTTGACATCGCATCGCAAAAGATGATTAGTCCATTTAAGTGTTTTTGTTTCTTATGGCCTGTTCGGAGACTCTCCCGCTCCTCAAGTCCGCTCCAGGAGTTGGTGGAGCTGTAGCTAGAAATGATGGAGCGGGGAAAAGGGAGCTTCACAGATTCTCAGATTTGAGTGAGCTGGAGGATTGCTGAACAACTCCTTAATTTTCTGCAGGTAGTTTTTCTTTTGCGAAGACTGCAAATAGTTGATTTTTTTAGAAAAGGAGGATGACCCCCGGCCTTTGCATCTGGGCGATGCATACGGCCACTTTATTAATTATTCACATAAGATCTTACAAAGTCATACAACAGTAAGACTAAAGCCGCCGTCTAAGCAACAAACTGTGCTTCACCTATCCAGTTGATGAAGGCGCGCAGATAGCCTGGGCCTAATACCAAACAGACATCGCAGCCAAGCCTAACATCTAAGACCTGAGACCCCAACCTAGCCACTTGCCGGGTCTGGGGCACACACTGGTCCGGCGTGCTCTCAGAGGCCGCCGCCGCCAACTGCCACCGCTCCATCTTCAGAACTGTACTGATGCATCAACCTTGCTCTGTCCAGCTATCGTCGATGCCACCATGGCGCCCAACGGCACCTCCTCCCTGCGCGCAAACAGCTGTACACGTCGCGGTCGCCACTGGTACACCTCAGCGCCATGCTGCCAAGTACCACCAGCCGACACATCTTGAAGCCCTTGGAGGATCTGTCGTGCGTAGCACCTGCCGACCAGGCATGACAAAGCGTAGCACCTGTCGGTCAGGCATGACTTGACATCTCCACCGAAGCTCCGTGCAAGACGAAGCAGCTCCACCTCCTGCCTCTGACTTCCAGCGCCGCTCCACAAAACGACGCTCCCAAGAGAGAAACGACACCGCAGCGCCGCCATCGTCTGGTCTGGAACACCAGATCCTAGTATTTCCCCCGGAGCAATACGAGTAGGTCGACGGTAGTCACATGAAGATGCCTTCATCAAGGTAACGACGTGGAACGCCGCCATCGCCCGCCGTCGGCTCGGTTTTCACCGGCAACTACGTCTCCCCGACTCACAGCTGGTGCCAGATGACGGATCCCGAGATCCGAACACCCAGCCTCAGGCCGATCACCTCTGACGGAAGAGATGACCACCATCGCCGGCTGCACCGGTCAGAACAGATCTGAACGGAGGTGCCGCCGACGAGACCACCAGGCCCTCCACGCCGCCATCGCCGATCTGAAGGCAGCGTGCACGGCACCGCAGCCAAGCCGGCCGCCGCCGCCCGAAGGGCCATCCGCAGCGCCCGCAGCCCTGGCCTCCGCCGCGCCAAGCCGTCGCCGTCCGAGGACGGGCCGGCCTCCCGCCGCCTGCCTCCATCCGCCGCGCCGCAGATCCCAGATCGGTCGCGCCACCACAAGCCTTGGGGTCCGCCCTACCCCGGAGACGCGTGAGAGAGGAGATCCCCCGCCACCGCCGTCGGGATCTTCCGGCGGCGGCGGAGGGAGGGGAGGAGGGAGTTTGCGGCGGCGGCGGCGGCTAGGTTTCTGGCCGCCCGAGTCGCCCTAGGGGGAGGACGACGCGGGGGCAGATGCAGCAGTTGATATCGATGGATTTGAAACAAACCACATTCATTTCTAGGTGCTATTCAGTTTATTTTGATTGCAGCTAAAGCTATATTATTGGGTTCTCTATCCTTGAAGAAGCTTCAGACCTTCAATGAATCATTGAAGTACTATGGATACCTCTTCCTTTTCACAGGTAAACTATTATGTAGGAGTATTTATACATGCTCAGGCTTCATACAACTATCATACTGATCAGTAGCAATGCCAAAGGGTGTTATGCCTCAGAAAATCCATATAAGGAACACTGCTTGGATAATTTTGAGTATACCCTTTGTTTTTTCTTCCTCTTCGAAGATTTATCGTTAGCCTGCTTCTTCTGTTGTGCATGGCTAGCAACACTTTCTTCCAATAATCTTGAAGCAAAGCACATGGGTTATGTAGAAACCCATCAGTCTACATATCCTCATGAAAAGTATTATCCTGCTAAATGATGCATAAATTTTTCTTTGTATAACCAATAAATAGAGCTGCTAAGCTATTATTATTGGTCTGAAAACAAACAAGATGTATAAGACAATGCTACACCAACGTAAACTAATCTACGTACTTTACGTAATGTGATATACGAGGATTGAGGGGCCCACCCCCGAAAATCAGGGCGGAAGAGAATTATTGTTAGAAAGTTTACGTTACTTTTTCTAGTTTTGTTCGTAGATGGAGCATTATCCATATTCTTATCCTTATTGTTTGAAACACTATTTGCTACACATCCTTATGCTTGAGATTTCCATTTGATACTAATATCCGATAAATTATTCAGATTTTGTAAAATGCTTATGTTCTTTGAACAAGATGGGCGGGCGCAGCAACGCGCGTTCATGTTCTACTTAGGATATAAAGAGAAGCCATGCAACGCGAAGGAGAAGTGGAGGTGCGTGGCCCGCGAGAACGCGTGCAACCGCCGGCCGACGCGGTGAGTCATCAGTCAATTGAGCAATTTCCTTGCTTAAAGCGCCACAACAATTCTGTCTACAACCGCAAAAAGAAATAAAAACATAAATCAATCTATCTAGTCCTGATCCTCGTGGACGTCGACGTCGACCTCGATGTCGACGTACCCGTGCTTCTCGTGCTGCTCGAGGATGTATGCCTGCAGCTCCAAGATCTGGGCCATGATATCGGCAGCCGCGATGCACTTGGCGCCTTCCCGCTCCCGCTCTTTTGGGTCCTCGTACAAGGTGGTGAGCAGCTCCTCGCTCGGGATGGGAGGGATGCAAACAGGCGCGCGCGACTTGAGCTCGTTGATGTTCCGACATCCTCAAGACTGCAGGCTTGGCCGTCTCTACTGCCGTCCCAGGCATCTTGACGACTCCCGTCTCGATGATCTTGAAATCGCTTCGCTGAGGGTGTGCAACTCGCCTCGGCACTGCTCAAGCTGTCAGTACATCAAGATCGGGGCAGGGTTATTTATGTGACCCACATGACCGCCTAAGCCCAACACAGATCGGATCGGATCCCGTCTCCCTCGGTTTCTCGGATAGCCATGTGATCGGGTAGCCCCACAGAGGCCGGATAGGATCCCGTCTCCCTCGGTTACTCCGATAGCGCACGGGAGCCGGTCATCCAAGCCATAAACGTCCGTCAACAAGGCATCAACCCTGATCATCTCAAAAAGAAAACGAAAACACTAACGCCCACACACGTGGGCGTTTACATCTTGCCCACACGCGTGGATTCGCGTGCGTTGGTGAGCGCACGAATCTTGGCATGTTTCTAGTGGCACGTAGGACTGGGCTGGTGTGTGGGCATTCACCCGGTCGCCCACACGGCCGTTTCACCACACGGGAGTGGCTGGTGTGTGGGCGTTCAGCAGTTCGCCCATACGCCACTTTCCACTCACGCACAAGGGCTGGTGTGTGGGCATTTGCCATCTCGCCCACACGCCCGTCTCATCTCCCACACCCAAGTTGCCACTTGCCATGTGTTTTGCAGTGTATATGGCAACTGCCCTAGTGTGCTTTATAAGCAGGTGGCAATTCTCTTTTTTTTTCACCCGAACATGTCAGTTGCCATGTATTTTGCAGGGTACATGACAACTGCCCTAGTATCCTTGTAAGCAGATGGCAACTCTCTCTTTTTTACCCGAACATGCTGTTTTGCCATGTCTTTTTGTAGCGCTACACGGCAACTGCCTAGTGTTAGTAGGTGACAACTCCTAAGGTTTTCAAATCATGGCAACTGTAGTAAAACCAGACCATACATGGCAACTGCCTAGTGTTAGTAGGTGGCAAACCCCTAAAGTTTTCAAATCATGGCAACTATAGTAAACCGGACCATACATGGCAACAGCCGCAGCTGCCCAAAAATGGCATCTGGAACTTTTGACATGAGATGGCAACTGCAGTTGAGCAACCATGGCAACTGTAATTGTCCGACATGTCAACCGTAGTTCTGCGACATGGCAACTGCAGTTAAACGAACATGGACGAGGGTCTGGACCATGGCAACTGCGGGCGCGCGGTGATGTCACGCGGGGCGTGCGGGACCACGAGGTACGAGGCCTGACGTACGGGGCGTGTGGGCGTTATCTATTTCGCCCACACGCACGCGTGTGAGATGGATCGGGAGGAAAAAAAAGAGGTGTGTGGGCATTACTTGTTTTTGCCCACACGTAGGTGTGTGAGCTGTTCCTCTTATACACCACATAAAATGTGTGGGCAGATCCCCTAACGCCCACACGTGTGGCACTTATCGGCGTCCAAAAAAAGGCATCAACAACCCCGATCGGTCGCCATGCTGGGCGCCTAGCTCCCGCTCCCACCCGCGGCCACTCCGGCCACCTCCTCGCGCCGGCTGCCACTCCGGCGCCATCGCCCACCCCTCCCCATGGCCCATCCCTGGTCGCGGTCGGCGGCCCCGCGCGTGCCGCTGGCTCGAGTCAAGCCCCTCCTCTGCGGAGTCTGACCGCGGTGCGCGGTTCTACCGCCTCGCCCTGTGCTCGCCCCTCGGCCACCCAGGCCCTCCCACCTCCCCCCTTCCCCGCACGCGCGTAGGTCCTCGCCACCCGCCGCGTGCCCTGGTCCTCGCTCTGAGGTGCACCGGGTCGTGTACAAGGCCGAAGCCGACCCTGCTGATGGTGGGGGCTGGGAGGTCGCCACGAGCCAGCGTCGCCCGCGCCCCCGTGGCCAGCGCCATCATAGCTGGGACGAGGCCCCTATCGCGCACGCAGCCCTCCGTCCCTAGGTGTGTGGGGAGTGCCCGTGCTGCCTTGTGTTTGACGCTCAAAAATGGCAAGATCGCAAAGAGTGATTTGAGGCTGTAATAAGATGATGTTAAAATTACGATTTCATGCTATCATTAAGTGACTCTCTTCAAGATGATCGAAATAGATATAAAGATGGTCTAAAATGAAACTCAAATTCAAAAGGTATGACGCTTTTACCAGTGTTGATGTCATTTTATAAAATGGATGACACATAATTAAAATGGCCTTGGATGAAAAAAGTTTCAACATGAAAGTTCTTCGTCTCGTCGAAACAGACAATTTTGATATAGAAATCGTCCCCGTCCAAAATTATATGTGAAAACTACAACCAAAAATGCGTGCCGCAGCACTGCATGGCCGGATCATCCGGCCGGAGCCCCGACCGCGCTGCGCCGCCTGGCCTTTTTCCTTCGAGCCTGCCCGCCTCAGATCCTTCCACACCCTCCTTGTCCTCCTTGCTAGGGACCCGACCAACTCCCTCGACGCGCGCTACAGACAGCGCGATGCGCCCACCGCACGCCTGGCGCCAGCCCTACGGCTGAGGCTGGCCATAGTGGGGGTAACATAAGTAGTATCATGTACTTGTGACTCGCAAACATGCTTATGTGGCAGGCAATTAAAGAAGAGAGAGATGATTATAGTAACATAGGTAGATACCGTAACATAATAAATGTGGTGCTACTATATGTCATGCATGGCAATAAATGAGACCACCTATGATATTAATCTATGATACTATGCACTATAAACATAGTAACATAGACTAGTAACATATCCATGTTACTAGTATAAATTACTCCCGACTATGACCAGCCTGACGCGGCCAGTGTAGCTTTGGAGTCGCGCGAACCAACGGCCTCGCATCTCCCCGAGGCAGGCCCCAACCCTGCCGTGCTCCCTGATCCCCAACCCGATCCTTCCGGCTTCTTGGATCCCGAAGAGAATCATGTCGCCACGATGGCGGGCCCCTCACCCCCGGTTAATCTAGAAGGGCCCACACCCACAATGCTGCTGATTGCATGCTGTGGGCCCGCTTGCTGCCGCTGATTGCACACCGCCCCTCGAGGCCATACGCCCGTGCAGCTTCTGGCCTACACTTGCAACGGCTTTGCATCTTGCCCCGTTCCTAGCAATGTCCTGCACTATATTGACTCTATCAGGATGTGCCCCGCTCCTGTCCTTGACACGCCATCGATGCGCCGCAAGCGGGGTGAAATGCCACCCAACTTCACACCACGTCGCAGCGGGCAGCTGGCCAAGGCTGACCGCGGCTTGGATTGAGAGACCAAGGCCAAGCGTGTCCTTCTTTGCCGTCTCGGAATCTTGTATGTATTCATTGGATGGCATTAATAAGAACAGTTTTGCTATTTCACATTTAGACGTGAAATAACTATATCACATTTAAAATGTCCACCACACGATCTAATTGCTGAAAAATTCGTGCAAACCTCCTGATATCTTGTCGCTGGCTGCTATCCCGGTCGCTCTTGTCGTTTTTGTCTGATCGCACGTTGTGTTCCTGTTGGCCGCTCGTGTCACACGTAAGGGTCTTAGCCCATGTCTGCAGTCTGCTGCATGCGATGTGACTCTATGTGGGCCTCTCTTTTTTTGACCTTACGGGCCTCCTTCTTGTTGGTTGCATGAATGTTGTACTTAATTGCAGCTAGACCACCGGTCATGGGCCCGGCTATGGGGAGCTCCGGTCCCTTCAAAAGTCAGAGTCTTCGCTTGGAGACTATCCAAGACTTCGATCCCGACAGGTGTTGTGCGCCACCACCGAAGCATGGCTGATTTGGCGGAGTGCTCCATATGTCATGCGGCAAATGATACTTGGCGCCATTCCCTTTTCGACTGCCACATGGCCCGGTGCGTTTGGGCACTTGCCGATGAAGATCTAACGGAGACTATCATATCAAATAGATCAGAGGATGCTAAGCTATGGATGCTATGGTTGGTTGGTACTTTACCCTCGGAAGAATTAGCACATGTGCTCGTAACGATGTGGGCTATTTGGTGGGCGAGACCTTGAGCTATCCACGATAACCAGTTCCAAAGCCCGTTGAGCACTCATGTCTTCATCAACAAATTTCTGACTGATCTTGAGATGATTCCCGAGAAGACGACGCAACCCAAGGACTTGCATGCAAATTCCAGGGTCCTGCATGCGAATTCCAGGGACCTGCATGTGAATACAGAGAATACAAATGAGCGGGCGCAACCTAGCCTGTGGCTTCCGCCCGTCAGTCATGAGGTCACGATGAATGTCGATGGTGGTTTCTCGAAGATCGGCGACCGGGCAGCCTCAGTGGTGATCCGCAGAGACAAGCGAGGCACGTTTCTCGGTGCATCTTCCATTATACACGAGGGCCTCCTTGACCCCACAGTTCTTGAAGCACAAGCATGCAGCGAGGCACTTTCGCTCGCTATGGACCTGCAAGTTCAGTCTATTTGTGTCACGTCAGACTGTCTAGAAGTGGTGACCAACATAGATGCTGAAGTTCCATGCCGATATTTTGCTATCTTGCAAGATATAAAGCACCAGAGGAGGTTTTTCCACGATGTTAAATTTATTCATGAAAGTAGGAAACATAATGGGGAGGCCCATGCCTTAGCAAAGGGAGCTGCTTCCCTCAGCTCAGGGCACCATGTGTGGCTTACTAGCTTGCCCGATATCATCTGTATCCCTATGTGTTTGAACATTTAATAAAGGATGCAGTTGACTAAAAAAATTGCAGCTAGAGAGAACAAAAGGGCCTCTCGCTTGACCCTAGGCACACAACTTTGATCTCTCTTTTTTTCTCTGTGATGTGAGTACGAAGGGGAGTTCACTCAGATCCAGCTTGTCCACGTGACGAAGTGATGATAGACCACGAGGGTTTGCATCTGTTTTGTGTGTGTGTGTGTGTTTTCTAAGGTTGTGTGCACTTATTCATTCTAATTCTTGTATATGTTTTACACGACATGTGGAGTTGTCTCGATCCCAATTAAGTTGCATGTGCATTATTGACTAAGAAATTTGCCCCAACCTCCCCAACCTAGTTGTATGTCCACCCTCAACACATAATTTTCCCCCAAACCCAAGCTAGTTGCATCCACTCTCGATATGTCTTGTGTTTTGCTCATCCACGTGAAGTAGTGAAGTTCGCTAGTACTATTTTTAATGTGTCATCTTACGTTTTGTTCATTGGTTTTGTTTCATGGGTTGTAGCTTTTTTGTGGAGGGCCATCTTTCTTTTTATTCACTGTTTTTGTTTGTTTTTGGTTCGACCATGTAGCTAGAGGAGCGAGTGTAACTGCATTATTTTTGCAAAAGGACACCATCCATTTTTGGGGTTTAGGGTGTTTGGCGAACATTGTTCAATTTTGTCAACGGTTATTCAAAATTGTAAATAGTTTAAAACTCATATAGGCTCGTAGTTTCGTAGTTGTCCCAGTTGCAAGTTAACCCTCGACTCGCAAATAGGCTCATAGTTGTTCAAGTTGGAAGCCCACCCTCAACTCGCAACTGGAGCCTATGTTTTTTTATCCCAGTTGCAAGTCGACCCTTAACTCATAGTGGCGTGTAATTTCCTAGTTATCGCAATTGTAAGTACACCTTCGACTCGCAACTGGGCTCGTAGTTGTCAGAGTTGCAAACCCACCCTCGACTCACAACTGGAGCCTATGTTTTATTTTCTTATGACAGTTGCAAGTCCACCCTTGACTCGCAATTGGGCCATATCTTATTTTAGCCTAGTTGCAAGTCGACCCTTGACTTGCAACTGAGCTCGTAGTTTCGTAGTTCTCTTAGTTGCAAGTCTACCCTAGACTCGCAACTGGTCTCGTAGTTTTCCAAGTTGCGAGCCCACCCCGACTCGCAACTCGACTCTGTGTTTTGTTTTTCATCCTAGTTACAATTCCACCTTTTCACTCGCAACTTGCCCCATAGCTTGTTTTGTCACAGCTGCAAGTGGACCCTTGAATCGCAACTGGGCTCCTAGTTTCTTACTTGTCCGAGTTGTAAGCCCATCCTCGACTTGCAACTGCAGTCTGTGTTTTGTTTTTCACCACAGTTGCAAGTCCACCCTTGACTCGCAATTGGGCCCATAGTTTATTTCATCACAGTTGCAAGTCGACCCTTAACTCGCAACTAGGCTCGTCATTTCGTAGTTGTCTCAGTTGCAAGTCCACACTCGACTCGCAACTTGGCTCGTAGTTGTCCAAGTTGCAAGCTCACCCTCAACTGGGGCCATTGCCACCGCCCCAGGGGCTAAATTTCGTGTTTTGACCCTTTCTTTGTAGTTTGTCCAGATCCGACCCCCGTTTGAACAAAATTTGAAATATGACCCTTTTTCCTACTGCCACGAGGCCCGGCGGTAGGATTACCTAGCCTACCACCACGAGGCCCAGCAGTAGGAAACTTATCCACGTCAGCAGCGTTAACGGCCTCCCGTCCCCCTCCGTCACACCCTACCGCCGCTGCTCCTCGCGGTAGGCTGTCTGAACCTACCGGGGTCTCTGGTGGT